>NW_027181882.1:0-729355 GCF_029961685.1 Aristolochia californica | reverse complement strand
TACAATGAGTGTCTGCAATTTTTAGGGAATTTAAGCTCTCTTTTTAGTTTTTATATCTCAGGTTTTGCAATCGTCGGGAAAAGGGGAAGGCGGGGTGTTTTTAACTGAGTGTTGACTCCCAATCCGTAAGTCATTTCTTACAAAAATATAGCCCGTTACGGATGATAAATAACTTTACAATCATCTATGATTGTTAGGTAAGCTTTTTGTGAACGGGCAAAATAATGGCTAGTTCGATTCTGGTAAATATCCCACCGCACGTTCATTGAGAATTTAATGAGCTTTTGTTATTCTCTTTAAAAGCTTTGGATCCATAGGTCATTTGCATCTTTAACATGTTTCAAGCATGCATATCCATTTTTAAAACACGTGTAGAAGAAATCTCTTTCTTGTAAAATTCCATGCAATTAGGGTTGAACTAGTGGAATTTCTCAAACTTGGAAAACAAAACTTTTGTGTTCATTTGTGGTGTGTGAGTAAATTTTCTGTACTTACATTTGTTATTGTTTTAATTTTTTTCACACATAAACTCGAAAATTTTCATTTTGTTGTGATCTATTTGCCTTTTTTGGTTTACAGGATGAAGGGAGAGCGAAAACTCAAAGTTTTGATTTAAGAAAAAAGTGTACATCTAAAATGGAGATGCACAATGCACAATTGTAGGGAGAGATAACTCCAAAGAGTGTTTGTAATTTTTAGGGATTGTAAGATCTTTTTAGTTTTTGTATCTCAGGTTTTGCAATCGTCGGGAAAACATGGAGGCGTGCTATTTTTAACTGACTGTTGACTCCCGATCCGTATGTCTTTTCTTACAAAAATATAGCCCGTTACTCATGATAAATCACATTACAATCATCTATGATTCTTAGGTCAGCTTTTTGAAAACGGGCAAAATAATGGCTTCTTTCACTCGGGTGAATATCCCACCGCACGTTCACTTCAGAATTTAATGAGTGTTTGTTATTCTAATTAAAAGCTTTGGATCCATAGGTCATTTGCATCTTTAACGTGTTTCAAGCATGCATATCCATTTTTAAAACACGTCTAGAAGAATTCTCTTTCTTGTAAAATTTCAAGCTATTAGGGTTGAACTAGTGGAATTTCCCAAACTTGGATAACACAAAATTTTGTGTTCAATTGTGGTGTGTGAATAAATTTTCATTACTTACATTTGTTAATGTTTTAATTTTTTTTCATACATAAACTCTAAAATTTACATTTTTTTGTGATCTATTTACCTTTTTTCGTTTACGGCATGAAGGGAGAACGAAAACTCAATGTTTTGATTTAATAAAAAAGTGTACATCTAAACTGGAGATGCACAATGCACAAATGTGGAGAGATATAATACCAAAGAGTGTCTGTGATTTTTCAGGATTGTGAGCTCTTTTCAGTTTTTACTTCTCAGGGTTTACAATCGTCGGGAAAAGGGAGAGGCGGGGGATTTTTAATTGAGTGTTGACTCCCAATCCGCAAGTCATTTCTTACAATAATATAGCCCGTTACGAATGAAAAATCACTTTACAATCATCTATGATTGTTAGGTCAGCTTTTTGCAAACGGGCAAAATAATGGCTTGTTTGACTCGGGTAAATATCCCACCGCACGTTCACTAGAGAATTTAATGAGCGTATGTTATTCTCTTTAAAAGCTTTGGATCCATAGGTCATTTGCATCTTTAACATGCTTGAAGCTTGCATATCCATTTTTAAAACACGTGTGGAACAAATCTCTTTCTTGTAAAATTCCAAGCTATTAGGGTTGCACTAGTTGAATTTCCCAAACTTGGATAACAAAAGTTTTGTGTTAATTTTTGGTGTGTGAAAAAATTTTTTTACTTACATTTGTTATTGTTTTAAATTTTTTCCATACATAAACTCAAAAATTTTCATTTTGCTGTGATCTATTTGCCTTTTTATGTTTACGGGATGGAGGGAGAGTGAAAACTCAAAGTTTTGATTTAAGAAAAAAGTGTACATCTAAAATGGAGACGCACAGTGCACAAATGTAGAGAGAGATACTTACAATGAGTGTCTGCAATTTTTAGGGAATTTAAGCTCTCTTTTTAGTTTTTATATCTCAGGTTTTGCAATCGTCGGGAAAAGGGGAAGGCGGGGTGTTTTTAACTGAGTGTTGACTCCCAATCCGTAAGTCATTTCTTACAAAAATATAGCCCGTTACGGATGATAAATAACTTTACAATCATCTATGATTGTTAGGTAAGCTTTTTGTGAACGGGCAAAATAATGGCTAGTTCGATTCTGGTAAATATCCCACCGCACGTTCATTGAGAATTTAATGAGCTTTTGTTATTCTCTTTAAAAGCTTTGGATCCATAGGTCATTTGCATCTTTAACATGTTTCAAGCATGCATATCCATTTTTAAAACACGTGTAGAAGAAATCTCTTTCTTGTAAAATTCCATGCAATTAGGGTTGAACTAGTGGAATTTCTCAAACTTGGAAAACAAAACTTTTGTGTTCATTTGTGGTGTGTGAGTAAATTTTCTGTACTTACATTTGTTATTGTTTTAATTTTTTTCACACATAAACTCGAAAATTTTCATTTTGTTGTGATCTATTTGCCTTTTTTGGTTTACAGGATGAAGGGAGAGCGAAAACTCAAAGTTTTGATTTAAGAAAAAAGTGTACATCTAAAATGGAGATGCACAATGCACAATTGTAGGGAGAGATAACTCCAAAGAGTGTTTGTAATTTTTAGGGATTGTAAGATCTTTTTAGTTTTTGTATCTCAGGTTTTGCAATCGTCGGGAAAACATGGAGGCGTGCTATTTTTAACTGACTGTTGACTCCCGATCCGTATGTCTTTTCTTACAAAAATATAGCCCGTTACTCATGATAAATCACATTACAATCATCTATGATTCTTAGGTCAGCTTTTTGAAAACGGGCAAAATAATGGCTTCTTTCACTCGGGTGAATATCCCACCGCACGTTCACTTCAGAATTTAATGAGTGTTTGTTATTCTAATTAAAAGCTTTGGATCCATAGGTCATTTGCATCTTTAACGTGTTTCAAGCATGCATATCCATTTTTAAAACACGTCTAGAAGAATTCTCTTTCTTGTAAAATTTCAAGCTATTAGGGTTGAACTAGTGGAATTTCCCAAACTTGGATAACACAAAATTTTGTGTTCAATTGTGGTGTGTGAATAAATTTTCATTACTTACATTTGTTAATGTTTTAATTTTTTTCCATACATAAACTCTAAAATTTACATTTTTTTGTGATCTATTTACCTTTTTTTGTTTACGGCATGAAGGGAGAACGAAAACTCAATGTTTTGATTTAATAAAAAAGTGTACATCTAAACTGGAGATGCACAATGCACAAATGTGGAGAGATATAATACCAAAGAGTGTCTGTGATTTTTCAGGATTGTGAGCTCTTTTCAGTTTTTACTTCTCAGGGTTTACAATCGTCGGGAAAAGGGAGAGGCGGGGGATTTTTAATTGAGTGTTGACTCCCAATCCGCAAGTCATTTCTTACAATAATATAGCCCGTTACGAATGAAAAATCACTTTACAATCATCTATGATTGTTAGGTCAGCTTTTTGCAAACGGGCAAAATAATGGCTTGTTTGACTCGGGTAAATATCCCACCGCACGTTCACTAGAGAATTTAATGAGCGTATGTTATTCTCTTTAAAAGCTTTGGATCCATAGGTCATTTGCATCTTTAACATGCTTGAAGCTTGCATATCCATTTTTAAAACACGTGTGGAACAAATCTCTTTCTTGTAAAATTCCAAGCTATTAGGGTTGCACTAGTTGAATTTCCCAAACTTGGATAACAAAAGTTTTGTGTTAATTTTTGGTGTGTGAAAAAATTTTTTTACTTACATTTGTTATTGTTTTAAATTTTTTCCATACATAAACTCAAAAATTTTCATTTTGCTGTGATCTATTTGCCTTTTTATGTTTACGGGATGGAGGGAGAGTGAAAACTCAAAGTTTTGATTTAAGAAAAAAGTGTACATCTAAAATGGAGACGCACAGTGCACAAATGTAGAGAGAGATACTTACAATGAGTGTCTGCAATTTTTAGGGAATTTAAGCTCTCTTTTTAGTTTTTATATCTCAGGTTTTGCAATCGTCGGGAAAAGGGGAAGGCGGGGTGTTTTTAACTGAGTGTTGACTCCCAATCCGTAAGTCATTTCTTACAAAAATATAGCCCGTTACGGATGATAAATAACTTTACAATCATCTATGATTGTTAGGTAAGCTTTTTGTGAACGGGCAAAATAATGGCTAGTTCGATTCTGGTAAATATCCCACCGCACGTTCATTGAGAATTTAATGAGCTTTTGTTATTCTCTTTAAAAGCTTTGGATCCATAGGTCATTTGCATCTTTAACATGTTTCAAGCATGCATATCCATTTTTAAAACACGTGTAGAAGAAATCTCTTTCTTGTAAAATTCCATGCAATTAGGGTTGAACTAGTGGAATTTCTCAAACTTGGAAAACAAAACTTTTGTGTTCATTTGTGGTGTGTGAGTAAATTTTCTGTACTTACATTTGTTATTGTTTTAATTTTTTTCACACATAAACTCGAAAATTTTCATTTTGTTGTGATCTATTTGCCTTTTTTGGTTTACAGGATGAAGGGAGAGCGAAAACTCAAAGTTTTGATTTAAGAAAAAAGTGTACATCTAAAATGGAGATGCACAATGCACAATTGTAGGGAGAGATAACTCCAAAGAGTGTTTGTAATTTTTAGGGATTGTAAGATCTTTTTAGTTTTTGTATCTCAGGTTTTGCAATCGTCGGGAAAACATGGAGGCGTGCTATTTTTAACTGACTGTTGACTCCCGATCCGTATGTCTTTTCTTACAAAAATATAGCCCGTTACTCATGATAAATCACATTACAATCATCTATGATTCTTAGGTCAGCTTTTTGAAAACGGGCAAAATAATGGCTTCTTTCACTCGGGTGAATATCCCACCGCACGTTCACTTCAGAATTTAATGAGTGTTTGTTATTCTAATTAAAAGCTTTGGATCCATAGCTCATTTGCATCTTTAACGTGTTTCAAGCATGCATATCCATTTTTAAAACACGTCTAGAAGAATTCTCTTTCTTGTAAAATTTCAAGCTATTAGGGTTGAACTAGTGGAATTTCCCAAACTTGGATAACACAAAATTTTGTGTTCAATTGTGGTGTGTGAATAAATTTTCATTACTTACATTTGTTAATGTTTTAATTTTTTTCCATACATAAACTCTAAAATTTACATTTTTTTGTGATCTATTTACCTTTTTTTGTTTACGGCATGAAGGGAGAACGAAAACTCAATGTTTTGATTTAATAAAAAAGTGTACATCTAAACTGGAGATGCACAATGCACAAATGTGGAGAGATATAATACCAAAGAGTGTCTGTGATTTTTCAGGATTGTGAGCTCTTTTCAGTTTTTACTTCTCAGGGTTTACAATCGTCGGGAAAAGGGAGAGGCGGGGGATTTTTAATTGAGTGTTGACTCCCAATCCGCAAGTCATTTCTTACAATAATATAGCCCGTTACGAATGAAAAATCACTTTACAATCATCTATGATTGTTAGGTCAGCTTTTTGCAAACGGGCAAAATAATGGCTTGTTTGACTCGGGTAAATATCCCACCGCACGTTCACTAGAGAATTTAATGAGCGTATGTTATTCTCTTTAAAAGCTTTGGATCCATAGGTCATTTGCATCTTTAACATGCTTGAAGCTTGCATATCCATTTTTAAAACACGTGTGGAACAAATCTCTTTCTTGTAAAATTCCAAGCTATTAGGGTTGCACTAGTTGAATTTCCCAAACTTGGATAACAAAAGTTTTGTGTTAATTTTTGGTGTGTGAAAAAATTTTTTTACTTACATTTGTTATTGTTTTAAATTTTTTCCATACATAAACTCAAAAATTTTCATTTTGCTGTGATCTATTTGCCTTTTTATGTTTACGGGATGGAGGGAGAGTGAAAACTCAAAGTTTTGATTTAAGAAAAAAGTGTACATCTAAAATGGAGACGCACAGTGCACAAATGTAGAGAGAGATACTTACAATGAGTGTCTGCAATTTTTAGGGAATTTAAGCTCTCTTTTTAGTTTTTATATCTCAGGTTTTGCAATCGTCGGGAAAAGGGGAAGGCGGGGTGTTTTTAACTGAGTGTTGACTCCCAATCCGTAAGTCATTTCTTACAAAAATATAGCCCGTTACGGATGATAAATAACTTTACAATCATCTATGATTGTTAGGTAAGCTTTTTGTGAACGGGCAAAATAATGGCTAGTTCGATTCTGGTAAATATCCCACCGCACGTTCATTGAGAATTTAATGAGCTTTTGTTATTCTCTTTAAAAGCTTTGGATCCATAGGTCATTTGCATCTTTAACATGTTTCAAGCATGCATATCCATTTTTAAAACACGTGTAGAAGAAATCTCTTTCTTGTAAAATTCCATGCAATTAGGGTTGAACTAGTGGAATTTCTCAAACTTGGAAAACAAAACTTTTGTGTTCATTTGTGGTGTGTGAGTAAATTTTCTGTACTTACATTTGTTATTGTTTTAATTTTTTTCACACATAAACTCGAAAATTTTCATTTTGTTGTGATCTATTTGCCTTTTTTGGTTTACAGGATGAAGGGAGAGCGAAAACTCAAAGTTTTGATTTAAGAAAAAAGTGTACATCTAAAATGGAGATGCACAATGCACAATTGTAGGGAGAGATAACTCCAAAGAGTGTTTGTAATTTTTAGGGATTGTAAGATCTTTTTAGTTTTTGTATCTCAGGTTTTGCAATCGTCGGGAAAACATGGAGGCGTGCTATTTTTAACTGACTGTTGACTCCCGATCCGTATGTCTTTTCTTACAAAAATATAGCCCGTTACTCATGATAAATCACATTACAATCATCTATGATTCTTAGGTCAGCTTTTTGAAAACGGGCAAAATAATGGCTTCTTTCACTCGGGTGAATATCCCACCGCACGTTCACTTCAGAATTTAATGAGTGTTTGTTATTCTAATTAAAAGCTTTGGATCCATAGGTCATTTGCATCTTTAACGTGTTTCAAGCATGCATATCCATTTTTAAAACACGTCTAGAAGAATTCTCTTTCTTGTAAAATTTCAAGCTATTAGGGTTGAACTAGTGGAATTTCCCAAACTTGGATAACACAAAATTTTGTGTTCAATTGTGGTGTGTGAATAAATTTTCATTACTTACATTTGTTAATGTTTTAATTTTTTTCCATACATAAACTCTAAAATTTACATTTTTTTGTGATCTATTTACCTTTTTTTGTTTACGGCATGAAGGGAGAACGAAAACTCAATGTTTTGATTTAATAAAAAAGTGTACATCTAAACTGGAGATGCACAATGCACAAATGTGGAGAGATATAATACCAAAGAGTGTCTGTGATTTTTCAGGATTGTGAGCTCTTTTCAGTTTTTACTTCTCAGGGTTTACAATCGTCGGGAAAAGGGAGAGGCGGGGGATTTTTAATTGAGTGTTGACTCCCAATCCGCAAGTCATTTCTTACAATAATATAGCCCGTTACGAATGAAAAATCACTTTACAATCATCTATGATTGTTAGGTCAGCTTTTTGCAAACGGGCAAAATAATGGCTTGTTTGACTCGGGTAAATATCCCACCGCACGTTCACTAGAGAATTTAATGAGCGTATGTTATTCTCTTTAAAAGCTTTGGATCCATAGGTCATTTGCATCTTTAACATGCTTGAAGCTTGCATATCCATTTTTAAAACACGTGTGGAACAAATCTCTTTCTTGTAAAATTCCAAGCTATTAGGGTTGCACTAGTTGAATTTCCCAAACTTGGATAACAAAAGTTTTGTGTTAATTTTTGGTGTGTGAAAAAATTTTTTTACTTACATTTGTTATTGTTTTAAATTTTTTCCATACATAAACTCAAAAATTTTCATTTTGCTGTGATCTATTTGCCTTTTTATGTTTACGGGATGGAGGGAGAGTGAAAACTCAAAGTTTTGATTTAAGAAAAAAGTGTACATCTAAAATGGAGACGCACAGTGCACAAATGTAGAGAGAGATACTTACAATGAGTGTCTGCAATTTTTAGGGAATTTAAGCTCTCTTTTTAGTTTTTATATCTCAGGTTTTGCAATCGTCGGGAAAAGGGGAAGGCGGGGTGTTTTTAACTGAGTGTTGACTCCCAATCCGTAAGTCATTTCTTACAAAAATATAGCCCGTTACGGATGATAAATAACTTTACAATCATCTATGATTGTTAGGTAAGCTTTTTGTGAACGGGCAAAATAATGGCTAGTTCGATTCTGGTAAATATCCCACCGCACGTTCATTGAGAATTTAATGAGCTTTTGTTATTCTCTTTAAAAGCTTTGGATCCATAGGTCATTTGCATCTTTAACATGTTTCAAGCATGCATATCCATTTTTAAAACACGTGTAGAAGAAATCTCTTTCTTGTAAAATTCCATGCAATTAGGGTTGAACTAGTGGAATTTCTCAAACTTGGAAAACAAAACTTTTGTGTTCATTTGTGGTGTGTGAGTAAATTTTCTGTACTTACATTTGTTATTGTTTTAATTTTTTTCACACATAAACTCGAAAATTTTCATTTTGTTGTGATCTATTTGCCTTTTTTGGTTTACAGGATGAAGGGAGAGCGAAAACTCAAAGTTTTGATTTAAGAAAAAAGTGTACATCTAAAATGGAGATGCACAATGCACAATTGTAGGGAGAGATAACTCCAAAGAGTGTTTGTAATTTTTAGGGATTGTAAGATCTTTTTAGTTTTTGTATCTCAGGTTTTGCAATCGTCGGGAAAACATGGAGGCGTGCTATTTTTAACTGACTGTTGACTCCCGATCCGTATGTCTTTTCTTACAAAAATATAGCCCGTTACTCATGATAAATCACATTACAATCATCTATGATTCTTAGGTCAGCTTTTTGAAAACGGGCAAAATAATGGCTTCTTTCACTCGGGTGAATATCCCACCGCACGTTCACTTCAGAATTTAATGAGTGTTTGTTATTCTAATTAAAAGCTTTGGATCCATAGGTCATTTGCATCTTTAACGTGTTTCAAGCATGCATATCCATTTTTAAAACACGTCTAGAAGAATTCTCTTTCTTGTAAAATTTCAAGCTATTAGGGTTGAACTAGTGGAATTTCCCAAACTTGGATAACACAAAATTTTGTGTTCAATTGTGGTGTGTGAATAAATTTTCATTACTTACATTTGTTAATGTTTTAATTTTTTTCCATACATAAACTCTAAAATTTACATTTTTTTGTGATCTATTTACCTTTTTTTGTTTACGGCATGAAGGGAGAACGAAAACTCAATGTTTTGATTTAATAAAAAAGTGTACATCTAAACTGGAGATGCACAATGCACAAATGTGGAGAGATATAATACCAAAGAGTGTCTGTGATTTTTCAGGATTGTGAGCTCTTTTCAGTTTTTACTTCTCAGGGTTTACAATCGTCGGGAAAAGGGAGAGGCGGGGGATTTTTAATTGAGTGTTGACTCCCAATCCGCAAGTCATTTCTTACAATAATATAGCCCGTTACGAATGAAAAATCACTTTACAATCATCTATGATTGTTAGGTCAGCTTTTTGCAAACGGGCAAAATAATGGCTTGTTTGACTCGGGTAAATATCCCACCGCACGTTCACTAGAGAATTTAATGAGCGTATGTTATTCTCTTTAAAAGCTTTGGATCCATAGGTCATTTGCATCTTTAACATGCTTGAAGCTTGCATATCCATTTTTAAAACACGTGTGGAACAAATCTCTTTCTTGTAAAATTCCAAGCTATTAGGGTTGCACTAGTTGAATTTCCCAAACTTGGATAACAAAAGTTTTGTGTTAATTTTTGGTGTGTGAAAAAATTTTTTTACTTACATTTGTTATTGTTTTAAATTTTTTCCATACATAAACTCAAAAATTTTCATTTTGCTGTGATCTATTTGCCTTTTTATGTTTACGGGATGGAGGGAGAGTGAAAACTCAAAGTTTTGATTTAAGAAAAAAGTGTACATCTAAAATGGAGACGCACAGTGCACAAATGTAGAGAGAGATACTTACAATGAGTGTCTGCAATTTTTAGGGAATTTAAGCTCTCTTTTTAGTTTTTATATCTCAGGTTTTGCAATCGTCGGGAAAAGGGGAAGGCGGGGTGTTTTTAACTGAGTGTTGACTCCCAATCCGTAAGTCATTTCTTACAAAAATATAGCCCGTTACGGATGATAAATAACTTTACAATCATCTATGATTGTTAGGTAAGCTTTTTGTGAACGGGCAAAATAATGGCTAGTTCGATTCTGGTAAATATCCCACCGCACGTTCATTGAGAATTTAATGAGCTTTTGTTATTCTCTTTAAAAGCTTTGGATCCATAGGTCATTTGCATCTTTAACATGTTTCAAGCATGCATATCCATTTTTAAAACACGTGTAGAAGAAATCTCTTTCTTGTAAAATTCCATGCAATTAGGGTTGAACTAGTGGAATTTCTCAAACTTGGAAAACAAAACTTTTGTGTTCATTTGTGGTGTGTGAGTAAATTTTCTGTACTTACATTTGTTATTGTTTTAATTTTTTTCACACATAAACTCGAAAATTTTCATTTTGTTGTGATCTATTTGCCTTTTTTGGTTTACAGGATGAAGGGAGAGCGAAAACTCAAAGTTTTGATTTAAGAAAAAAGTGTACATCTAAAATGGAGATGCACAATGCACAATTGTAGGGAGAGATAACTCCAAAGAGTGTTTGTAATTTTTAGGGATTGTAAGATCTTTTTAGTTTTTGTATCTCAGGTTTTGCAATCGTCGGGAAAACATGGAGGCGTGCTATTTTTAACTGACTGTTGACTCCCGATCCGTATGTCTTTTCTTACAAAAATATAGCCCGTTACTCATGATAAATCACATTACAATCATCTATGATTCTTAGGTCAGCTTTTTGAAAACGGGCAAAATAATGGCTTCTTTCACTCGGGTGAATATCCCACCGCACGTTCACTTCAGAA
Organism: Aristolochia californica; assembly: GCF_029961685.1. Classification (NCBI taxonomy): domain Eukaryota; kingdom Viridiplantae; phylum Streptophyta; class Magnoliopsida; order Piperales; family Aristolochiaceae; genus Aristolochia; species Aristolochia californica. The sequence goes on along the minus strand of NW_027181882.1, from coordinate 718,300 downwards.
TTTAATGAGTGTTTGTTATTCTAATTAAAAGCTTTGGATCCATAGGTCATTTGCATCTTTAACGTGTTTCAAGCATGCATATCCATTTTTAAAACACGTCTAGAAGAATTCTCTTTCTTGTAAAATTTCAAGCTATTAGGGTTGAACTAGTGGAATTTCCCAAACTTGGATAACACAAAATTTTGTGTTCAATTGTGGTGTGTGAATAAATTTTCATTACTTACATTTGTTAATGTTTTAATTTTTTTCCATACATAAACTCTAAAATTTACATTTTTTTGTGATCTATTTACCTTTTTTTGTTTACGGCATGAAGGGAGAACGAAAACTCAATGTTTTGATTTAATAAAAAAGTGTACATCTAAACTGGAGATGCACAATGCACAAATGTGGAGAGATATAATACCAAAGAGTGTCTGTGATTTTTCAGGATTGTGAGCTCTTTTCAGTTTTTACTTCTCAGGGTTTACAATCGTCGGGAAAAGGGAGAGGCGGGGGATTTTTAATTGAGTGTTGACTCCCAATCCGCAAGTCATTTCTTACAATAATATAGCCCGTTACGAATGAAAAATCACTTTACAATCATCTATGATTGTTAGGTCAGCTTTTTGCAAACGGGCAAAATAATGGCTTGTTTGACTCGGGTAAATATCCCACCGCACGTTCACTAGAGAATTTAATGAGCGTATGTTATTCTCTTTAAAAGCTTTGGATCCATAGGTCATTTGCATCTTTAACATGCTTGAAGCTTGCATATCCATTTTTAAAACACGTGTGGAACAAATCTCTTTCTTGTAAAATTCCAAGCTATTAGGGTTGCACTAGTTGAATTTCCCAAACTTGGATAACAAAAGTTTTGTGTTAATTTTTGGTGTGTGAAAAAATTTTTTTACTTACATTTGTTATTGTTTTAAATTTTTTCCATACATAAACTCAAAAATTTTCATTTTGCTGTGATCTATTTGCCTTTTTATGTTTACGGGATGGAGGGAGAGTGAAAACTCAAAGTTTTGATTTAAGAAAAAAGTGTACATCTAAAATGGAGACGCACAGTGCACAAATGTAGAGAGAGATACTTACAATGAGTGTCTGCAATTTTTAGGGAATTTAAGCTCTCTTTTTAGTTTTTATATCTCAGGTTTTGCAATCGTCGGGAAAAGGGGAAGGCGGGGTGTTTTTAACTGAGTGTTGACTCCCAATCCGTAAGTCATTTCTTACAAAAATATAGCCCGTTACGGATGATAAATAACTTTACAATCATCTATGATTGTTAGGTAAGCTTTTTGTGAACGGGCAAAATAATGGCTAGTTCGATTCTGGTAAATATCCCACCGCACGTTCATTGAGAATTTAATGAGCTTTTGTTATTCTCTTTAAAAGCTTTGGATCCATAGGTCATTTGCATCTTTAACATGTTTCAAGCATGCATATCCATTTTTAAAACACGTGTAGAAGAAATCTCTTTCTTGTAAAATTCCATGCAATTAGGGTTGAACTAGTGGAATTTCTCAAACTTGGAAAACAAAACTTTTGTGTTCATTTGTGGTGTGTGAGTAAATTTTCTGTACTTACATTTGTTATTGTTTTAATTTTTTTCACACATAAACTCGAAAATTTTCATTTTGTTGTGATCTATTTGCCTTTTTTGGTTTACAGGATGAAGGGAGAGCGAAAACTCAAAGTTTTGATTTAAGAAAAAAGTGTACATCTAAAATGGAGATGCACAATGCACAATTGTAGGGAGAGATAACTCCAAAGAGTGTTTGTAATTTTTAGGGATTGTAAGATCTTTTTAGTTTTTGTATCTCAGGTTTTGCAATCGTCGGGAAAACATGGAGGCGTGCTATTTTTAACTGACTGTTGACTCCCGATCCGTATGTCTTTTCTTACAAAAATATAGCCCGTTACTCATGATAAATCACATTACAATCATCTATGATTCTTAGGTCAGCTTTTTGAAAACGGGCAAAATAATGGCTTCTTTCACTCGGGTGAATATCCCACCGCACGTTCACTTCAGAATTTAATGAGTGTTTGTTATTCTAATTAAAAGCTTTGGATCCATAGCTCATTTGCATCTTTAACGTGTTTCAAGCATGCATATCCATTTTTAAAACACGTCTAGAAGAATTCTCTTTCTTGTAAAATTTCAAGCTATTAGGGTTGAACTAGTGGAATTTCCCAAACTTGGATAACACAAAATTTTGTGTTCAATTGTGGTGTGTGAATAAATTTTCATTACTTACATTTGTTAATGTTTTAATTTTTTTCCATACATAAACTCTAAAATTTACATTTTTTTGTGATCTATTTACCTTTTTTTGTTTACGGCATGAAGGGAGAACGAAAACTCAATGTTTTGATTTAATAAAAAAGTGTACATCTAAACTGGAGATGCACAATGCACAAATGTGGAGAGATATAATACCAAAGAGTGTCTGTGATTTTTCAGGATTGTGAGCTCTTTTCAGTTTTTACTTCTCAGGGTTTACAATCGTCGGGAAAAGGGAGAGGCGGGGGATTTTTAATTGAGTGTTGACTCCCAATCCGCAAGTCATTTCTTACAATAATATAGCCCGTTACGAATGAAAAATCACTTTACAATCATCTATGATTGTTAGGTCAGCTTTTTGCAAACGGGCAAAATAATGGCTTGTTTGACTCGGGTAAATATCCCACCGCACGTTCACTAGAGAATTTAATGAGCGTATGTTATTCTCTTTAAAAGCTTTGGATCCATAGGTCATTTGCATCTTTAACATGCTTGAAGCTTGCATATCCATTTTTAAAACACGTGTGGAACAAATCTCTTTCTTGTAAAATTCCAAGCTATTAGGGTTGCACTAGTTGAATTTCCCAAACTTGGATAACAAAAGTTTTGTGTTAATTTTTGGTGTGTGAAAAAATTTTTTTACTTACATTTGTTATTGTTTTAAATTTTTTCCATACATAAACTCAAAAATTTTCATTTTGCTGTGATCTATTTGCCTTTTTATGTTTACGGGATGGAGGGAGAGTGAAAACTCAAAGTTTTGATTTAAGAAAAAAGTGTACATCTAAAATGGAGACGCACAGTGCACAAATGTAGAGAGAGATACTTACAATGAGTGTCTGCAATTTTTAGGGAATTTAAGCTCTCTTTTTAGTTTTTATATCTCAGGTTTTGCAATCGTCGGGAAAAGGGGAAGGCGGGGTGTTTTTAACTGAGTGTTGACTCCCAATCCGTAAGTCATTTCTTACAAAAATATAGCCCGTTACGGATGATAAATAACTTTACAATCATCTATGATTGTTAGGTAAGCTTTTTGTGAACGGGCAAAATAATGGCTAGTTCGATTCTGGTAAATATCCCACCGCACGTTCATTGAGAATTTAATGAGCTTTTGTTATTCTCTTTAAAAGCTTTGGATCCATAGGTCATTTGCATCTTTAACATGTTTCAAGCATGCATATCCATTTTTAAAACACGTGTAGAAGAAATCTCTTTCTTGTAAAATTCCATGCAATTAGGGTTGAACTAGTGGAATTTCTCAAACTTGGAAAACAAAACTTTTGTGTTCATTTGTGGTGTGTGAGTAAATTTTCTGTACTTACATTTGTTATTGTTTTAATTTTTTTCACACATAAACTCGAAAATTTTCATTTTGTTGTGATCTATTTGCCTTTTTTGGTTTACAGGATGAAGGGAGAGCGAAAACTCAAAGTTTTGATTTAAGAAAAAAGTGTACATCTAAAATGGAGATGCACAATGCACAATTGTAGGGAGAGATAACTCCAAAGAGTGTTTGTAATTTTTAGGGATTGTAAGATCTTTTTAGTTTTTGTATCTCAGGTTTTGCAATCGTCGGGAAAACATGGAGGCGTGCTATTTTTAACTGACTGTTGACTCCCGATCCGTATGTCTTTTCTTACAAAAATATAGCCCGTTACTCATGATAAATCACATTACAATCATCTATGATTCTTAGGTCAGCTTTTTGAAAACGGGCAAAATAATGGCTTCTTTCACTCGGGTGAATATCCCACCGCACGTTCACTTCAGAATTTAATGAGTGTTTGTTATTCTAATTAAAAGCTTTGGATCCATAGCTCATTTGCATCTTTAACGTGTTTCAAGCATGCATATCCATTTTTAAAACACGTCTAGAAGAATTCTCTTTCTTGTAAAATTTCAAGCTATTAGGGTTGAACTAGTGGAATTTCCCAAACTTGGATAACACAAAATTTTGTGTTCAATTGTGGTGTGTGAATAAATTTTCATTACTTACATTTGTTAATGTTTTAATTTTTTTCCATACATAAACTCTAAAATTTACATTTTTTTGTGATCTATTTACCTTTTTTTGTTTACGGCATGAAGGGAGAACGAAAACTCAATGTTTTGATTTAATAAAAAAGTGTACATCTAAACTGGAGATGCACAATGCACAAATGTGGAGAGATATAATACCAAAGAGTGTCTGTGATTTTTCAGGATTGTGAGCTCTTTTCAGTTTTTACTTCTCAGGGTTTACAATCGTCGGGAAAAGGGAGAGGCGGGGGATTTTTAATTGAGTGTTGACTCCCAATCCGCAAGTCATTTCTTACAATAATATAGCCCGTTACGAATGAAAAATCACTTTACAATCATCTATGATTGTTAGGTCAGCTTTTTGCAAACGGGCAAAATAATGGCTTGTTTGACTCGGGTAAATATCCCACCGCACGTTCACTAGAGAATTTAATGAGCGTATGTTATTCTCTTTAAAAGCTTTGGATCCATAGGTCATTTGCATCTTTAACATGCTTGAAGCTTGCATATCCATTTTTAAAACACGTGTGGAACAAATCTCTTTCTTGTAAAATTCCAAGCTATTAGGGTTGCACTAGTTGAATTTCCCAAACTTGGATAACAAAAGTTTTGTGTTAATTTTTGGTGTGTGAAAAAATTTTTTTACTTACATTTGTTATTGTTTTAAATTTTTTCCATACATAAACTCAAAAATTTTCATTTTGCTGTGATCTATTTGCCTTTTTATGTTTACGGGATGGAGGGAGAGTGAAAACTCAAAGTTTTGATTTAAGAAAAAAGTGTACATCTAAAATGGAGACGCACAGTGCACAAATGTAGAGAGAGATACTTACAATGAGTGTCTGCAATTTTTAGGGAATTTAAGCTCTCTTTTTAGTTTTTATATCTCAGGTTTTGCAATCGTCGGGAAAAGGGGAAGGCGGGGTGTTTTTAACTGAGTGTTGACTCCCAATCCGTAAGTCATTTCTTACAAAAATATAGCCCGTTACGGATGATAAATAACTTTACAATCATCTATGATTGTTAGGTAAGCTTTTTGTGAACGGGCAAAATAATGGCTAGTTCGATTCTGGTAAATATCCCACCGCACGTTCATTGAGAATTTAATGAGCTTTTGTTATTCTCTTTAAAAGCTTTGGATCCATAGGTCATTTGCATCTTTAACATGTTTCAAGCATGCATATCCATTTTTAAAACACGTGTAGAAGAAATCTCTTTCTTGTAAAATTCCATGCAATTAGGGTTGAACTAGTGGAATTTCTCAAACTTGGAAAACAAAACTTTTGTGTTCATTTGTGGTGTGTGAGTAAATTTTCTGTACTTACATTTGTTATTGTTTTAATTTTTTTCACACATAAACTCGAAAATTTTCATTTTGTTGTGATCTATTTGCCTTTTTTGGTTTACAGGATGAAGGGAGAGCGAAAACTCAAAGTTTTGATTTAAGAAAAAAGTGTACATCTAAAATGGAGATGCACAATGCACAATTGTAGGGAGAGATAACTCCAAAGAGTGTTTGTAATTTTTAGGGATTGTAAGATCTTTTTAGTTTTTGTATCTCAGGTTTTGCAATCGTCGGGAAAACATGGAGGCGTGCTATTTTTAACTGACTGTTGACTCCCGATCCGTATGTCTTTTCTTACAAAAATATAGCCCGTTACTCATGATAAATCACATTACAATCATCTATGATTCTTAGGTCAGCTTTTTGAAAACGGGCAAAATAATGGCTTCTTTCACTCGGGTGAATATCCCACCGCACGTTCACTTCAGAATTTAATGAGTGTTTGTTATTCTAATTAAAAGCTTTGGATCCATAGGTCATTTGCATCTTTAACGTGTTTCAAGCATGCATATCCATTTTTAAAACACGTCTAGAAGAATTCTCTTTCTTGTAAAATTTCAAGCTATTAGGGTTGAACTAGTGGAATTTCCCAAACTTGGATAACACAAAATTTTGTGTTCAATTGTGGTGTGTGAATAAATTTTCATTACTTACATTTGTTAATGTTTTAATTTTTTTCCATACATAAACTCTAAAATTTACATTTTTTTGTGATCTATTTACCTTTTTTTGTTTACGGCATGAAGGGAGAACGAAAACTCAATGTTTTGATTTAATAAAAAAGTGTACATCTAAACTGGAGATGCACAATGCACAAATGTGGAGAGATATAATACCAAAGAGTGTCTGTGATTTTTCAGGATTGTGAGCTCTTTTCAGTTTTTACTTCTCAGGGTTTACAATCGTCGGGAAAAGGGAGAGGCGGGGGATTTTTAATTGAGTGTTGACTCCCAATCCGCAAGTCATTTCTTACAATAATATAGCCCGTTACGAATGAAAAATCACTTTACAATCATCTATGATTGTTAGGTCAGCTTTTTGCAAACGGGCAAAATAATGGCTTGTTTGACTCGGGTAAATATCCCACCGCACGTTCACTAGAGAATTTAATGAGCGTATGTTATTCTCTTTAAAAGCTTTGGATCCATAGGTCATTTGCATCTTTAACATGCTTGAAGCTTGCATATCCATTTTTAAAACACGTGTGGAACAAATCTCTTTCTTGTAAAATTCCAAGCTATTAGGGTTGCACTAGTTGAATTTCCCAAACTTGGATAACAAAAGTTTTGTGTTAATTTTTGGTGTGTGAAAAAATTTTTTTACTTACATTTGTTATTGTTTTAAATTTTTTCCATACATAAACTCAAAAATTTTCATTTTGCTGTGATCTATTTGCCTTTTTATGTTTACGGGATGGAGGGAGAGTGAAAACTCAAAGTTTTGATTTAAGAAAAAAGTGTACATCTAAAATGGAGACGCACAGTGCACAAATGTAGAGAGAGATACTTACAATGAGTGTCTGCAATTTTTAGGGAATTTAAGCTCTCTTTTTAGTTTTTATATCTCAGGTTTTGCAATCGTCGGGAAAAGGGGAAGGCGGGGTGTTTTTAACTGAGTGTTGACTCCCAATCCGTAAGTCATTTCTTACAAAAATATAGCCCGTTACGGATGATAAATAACTTTACAATCATCTATGATTGTTAGGTAAGCTTTTTGTGAACGGGCAAAATAATGGCTAGTTCGATTCTGGTAAATATCCCACCGCACGTTCATTGAGAATTTAATGAGCTTTTGTTATTCTCTTTAAAAGCTTTGGATCCATAGGTCATTTGCATCTTTAACATGTTTCAAGCATGCATATCCATTTTTAAAACACGTGTAGAAGAAATCTCTTTCTTGTAAAATTCCATGCAATTAGGGTTGAACTAGTGGAATTTCTCAAACTTGGAAAACAAAACTTTTGTGTTCATTTGTGGTGTGTGAGTAAATTTTCTGTACTTACATTTGTTATTGTTTTAATTTTTTTCACACATAAACTCGAAAATTTTCATTTTGTTGTGATCTATTTGCCTTTTTTGGTTTACAGGATGAAGGGAGAGCGAAAACTCAAAGTTTTGATTTAAGAAAAAAGTGTACATCTAAAATGGAGATGCACAATGCACAATTGTAGGGAGAGATAACTCCAAAGAGTGTTTGTAATTTTTAGGGATTGTAAGATCTTTTTAGTTTTTGTATCTCAGGTTTTGCAATCGTCGGGAAAACATGGAGGCGTGCTATTTTTAACTGACTGTTGACTCCCGATCCGTATGTCTTTTCTTACAAAAATATAGCCCGTTACTCATGATAAATCACATTACAATCATCTATGATTCTTAGGTCAGCTTTTTGAAAACGGGCAAAATAATGGCTTCTTTCACTCGGGTGAATATCCCACCGCACGTTCACTTCAGAATTTAATGAGTGTTTGTTATTCTAATTAAAAGCTTTGGATCCATAGGTCATTTGCATCTTTAACGTGTTTCAAGCATGCATATCCATTTTTAAAACACGTCTAGAAGAATTCTCTTTCTTGTAAAATTTCAAGCTATTAGGGTTGAACTAGTGGAATTTCCCAAACTTGGATAACACAAAATTTTGTGTTCAATTGTGGTGTGTGAATAAATTTTCATTACTTACATTTGTTAATGTTTTAATTTTTTTCCATACATAAACTCTAAAATTTACATTTTTTTGTGATCTATTTACCTTTTTTTGTTTACGGCATGAAGGGAGAACGAAAACTCAATGTTTTGATTTAATAAAAAAGTGTACATCTAAACTGGAGATGCACAATGCACAAATGTGGAGAGATATAATACCAAAGAGTGTCTGTGATTTTTCAGGATTGTGAGCTCTTTTCAGTTTTTACTTCTCAGGGTTTACAATCGTCGGGAAAAGGGAGAGGCGGGGGATTTTTAATTGAGTGTTGACTCCCAATCCGCAAGTCATTTCTTACAATAATATAGCCCGTTACGAATGAAAAATCACTTTACAATCATCTATGATTGTTAGGTCAGCTTTTTGCAAACGGGCAAAATAATGGCTTGTTTGACTCGGGTAAATATCCCACCGCACGTTCACTAGAGAATTTAATGAGCGTATGTTATTCTCTTTAAAAGCTTTGGATCCATAGGTCATTTGCATCTTTAACATGCTTGAAGCTTGCATATCCATTTTTAAAACACGTGTGGAACAAATCTCTTTCTTGTAAAATTCCAAGCTATTAGGGTTGCACTAGTTGAATTTCCCAAACTTGGATAACAAAAGTTTTGTGTTAATTTTTGGTGTGTGAAAAAATTTTTTTACTTACATTTGTTATTGTTTTAAATTTTTTCCATACATAAACTCAAAAATTTTCATTTTGCTGTGATCTATTTGCCTTTTTATGTTTACGGGATGGAGGGAGAGTGAAAACTCAAAGTTTTGATTTAAGAAAAAAGTGTACATCTAAAATGGAGACGCACAGTGCACAAATGTAGAGAGAGATACTTACAATGAGTGTCTGCAATTTTTAGGGAATTTAAGCTCTCTTTTTAGTTTTTATATCTCAGGTTTTGCAATCGTCGGGAAAAGGGGAAGGCGGGGTGTTTTTAACTGAGTGTTGACTCCCAATCCGTAAGTCATTTCTTACAAAAATATAGCCCGTTACGGATGATAAATAACTTTACAATCATCTATGATTGTTAGGTAAGCTTTTTGTGAACGGGCAAAATAATGGCTAGTTCGATTCTGGTAAATATCCCACCGCACGTTCATTGAGAATTTAATGAGCTTTTGTTATTCTCTTTAAAAGCTTTGGATCCATAGGTCATTTGCATCTTTAACATGTTTCAAGCATGCATATCCATTTTTAAAACACGTGTAGAAGAAATCTCTTTCTTGTAAAATTCCATGCAATTAGGGTTGAACTAGTGGAATTTCTCAAACTTGGAAAACAAAACTTTTGTGTTCATTTGTGGTGTGTGAGTAAATTTTCTGTACTTACATTTGTTATTGTTTTAATTTTTTTCACACATAAACTCGAAAATTTTCATTTTGTTGTGATCTATTTGCCTTTTTTGGTTTACAGGATGAAGGGAGAGCGAAAACTCAAAGTTTTGATTTAAGAAAAAAGTGTACATCTAAAATGGAGATGCACAATGCACAATTGTAGGGAGAGATAACTCCAAAGAGTGTTTGTAATTTTTAGGGATTGTAAGATCTTTTTAGTTTTTGTATCTCAGGTTTTGCAATCGTCGGGAAAACATGGAGGCGTGCTATTTTTAACTGACTGTTGACTCCCGATCCGTATGTCTTTTCTTACAAAAATATAGCCCGTTACTCATGATAAATCACATTACAATCATCTATGATTCTTAGGTCAGCTTTTTGAAAACGGGCAAAATAATGGCTTCTTTCACTCGGGTGAATATCCCACCGCACGTTCACTTCAGAATTTAATGAGTGTTTGTTATTCTAATTAAAAGCTTTGGATCCATAGGTCATTTGCATCTTTAACGTGTTTCAAGCATGCATATCCATTTTTAAAACACGTCTAGAAGAATTCTCTTTCTTGTAAAATTTCAAGCTATTAGGGTTGAACTAGTGGAATTTCCCAAACTTGGATAACACAAAATTTTGTGTTCAATTGTGGTGTGTGAATAAATTTTCATTACTTACATTTGTTAATGTTTTAATTTTTTTCCATACATAAACTCTAAAATTTACATTTTTTTGTGATCTATTTACCTTTTTTTGTTTACGGCATGAAGGGAGAACGAAAACTCAATGTTTTGATTTAATAAAAAAGTGTACATCTAAACTGGAGATGCACAATGCACAAATGTGGAGAGATATAATACCAAAGAGTGTCTGTGATTTTTCAGGATTGTGAGCTCTTTTCAGTTTTTACTTCTCAGGGTTTACAATCGTCGGGAAAAGGGAGAGGCGGGGGATTTTTAATTGAGTGTTGACTCCCAATCCGCAAGTCATTTCTTACAATAATATAGCCCGTTACGAATGAAAAATCACTTTACAATCATCTATGATTGTTAGGTCAGCTTTTTGCAAACGGGCAAAATAATGGCTTGTTTGACTCGGGTAAATATCCCACCGCACGTTCACTAGAGAATTTAATGAGCGTATGTTATTCTCTTTAAAAGCTTTGGATCCATAGGTCATTTGCATCTTTAACATGCTTGAAGCTTGCATATCCATTTTTAAAACACGTGTGGAACAAATCTCTTTCTTGTAAAATTCCAAGCTATTAGGGTTGCACTAGTTGAATTTCCCAAACTTGGATAACAAAAGTTTTGTGTTAATTTTTGGTGTGTGAAAAAATTTTTTTACTTACATTTGTTATTGTTTTAAATTTTTTCCATACATAAACTCAAAAATTTTCATTTTGCTGTGATCTATTTGCCTTTTTATGTTTACGGGATGGAGGGAGAGTGAAAACTCAAAGTTTTGATTTAAGAAAAAAGTGTACATCTAAAATGGAGACGCACAGTGCACAAATGTAGAGAGAGATACTTACAATGAGTGTCTGCAATTTTTAGGGAATTTAAGCTCTCTTTTTAGTTTTTATATCTCAGGTTTTGCAATCGTCGGGAAAAGGGGAAGGCGGGGTGTTTTTAACTGAGTGTTGACTCCCAATCCGTAAGTCATTTCTTACAAAAATATAGCCCGTTACGGATGATAAATAACTTTACAATCATCTATGATTGTTAGGTAAGCTTTTTGTGAACGGGCAAAATAATGGCTAGTTCGATTCTGGTAAATATCCCACCGCACGTTCATTGAGAATTTAATGAGCTTTTGTTATTCTCTTTAAAAGCTTTGGATCCATAGGTCATTTGCATCTTTAACATGTTTCAAGCATGCATATCCATTTTTAAAACACGTGTAGAAGAAATCTCTTTCTTGTAAAATTCCATGCAATTAGGGTTGAACTAGTGGAATTTCTCAAACTTGGAAAACAAAACTTTTGTGTTCATTTGTGGTGTGTGAGTAAATTTTCTGTACTTACATTTGTTATTGTTTTAATTTTTTTCACACATAAACTCGAAAATTTTCATTTTGTTGTGATCTATTTGCCTTTTTTGGTTTACAGGATGAAGGGAGAGCGAAAACTCAAAGTTTTGATTTAAGAAAAAAGTGTACATCTAAAATGGAGATGCACAATGCACAATTGTAGGGAGAGATAACTCCAAAGAGTGTTTGTAATTTTTAGGGATTGTAAGATCTTTTTAGTTTTTGTATCTCAGGTTTTGCAATCGTCGGGAAAACATGGAGGCGTGCTATTTTTAACTGACTGTTGACTCCCGATCCGTATGTCTTTTCTTACAAAAATATAGCCCGTTACTCATGATAAATCACATTACAATCATCTATGATTCTTAGGTCAGCTTTTTGAAAACGGGCAAAATAATGGCTTCTTTCACTCGGGTGAATATCCCACCGCACGTTCACTTCAGAATTTAATGAGTGTTTGTTATTCTAATTAAAAGCTTTGGATCCATAGCTCATTTGCATCTTTAACGTGTTTCAAGCATGCATATCCATTTTTAAAACACGTCTAGAAGAATTCTCTTTCTTGTAAAATTTCAAGCTATTAGGGTTGAACTAGTGGAATTTCCCAAACTTGGATAACACAAAATTTTGTGTTCAATTGTGGTGTGTGAATAAATTTTCATTACTTACATTTGTTAATGTTTTAATTTTTTTCCATACATAAACTCTAAAATTTACATTTTTTTGTGATCTATTTACCTTTTTTTGTTTACGGCATGAAGGGAGAACGAAAACTCAATGTTTTGATTTAATAAAAAAGTGTACATCTAAACTGGAGATGCACAATGCACAAATGTGGAGAGATATAATACCAAAGAGTGTCTGTGATTTTTCAGGATTGTGAGCTCTTTTCAGTTTTTACTTCTCAGGGTTTACAATCGTCGGGAAAAGGGAGAGGCGGGGGATTTTTAATTGAGTGTTGACTCCCAATCCGCAAGTCATTTCTTACAATAATATAGCCCGTTACGAATGAAAAATCACTTTACAATCATCTATGATTGTTAGGTCAGCTTTTTGCAAACGGGCAAAATAATGGCTTGTTTGACTCGGGTAAATATCCCACCGCACGTTCACTAGAGAATTTAATGAGCGTATGTTATTCTCTTTAAAAGCTTTGGATCCATAGGTCATTTGCATCTTTAACATGCTTGAAGCTTGCATATCCATTTTTAAAACACGTGTGGAACAAATCTCTTTCTTGTAAAATTCCAAGCTATTAGGGTTGCACTAGTTGAATTTCCCAAACTTGGATAACAAAAGTTTTGTGTTAATTTTTGGTGTGTGAAAAAATTTTTTTACTTACATTTGTTATTGTTTTAAATTTTTTCCATACATAAACTCAAAAATTTTCATTTTGCTGTGATCTATTTGCCTTTTTATGTTTACGGGATGGAGGGAGAGTGAAAACTCAAAGTTTTGATTTAAGAAAAAAGTGTACATCTAAAATGGAGACGCACAGTGCACAAATGTAGAGAGAGATACTTACAATGAGTGTCTGCAATTTTTAGGGAATTTAAGCTCTCTTTTTAGTTTTTATATCTCAGGTTTTGCAATCGTCGGGAAAAGGGGAAGGCGGGGTGTTTTTAACTGAGTGTTGACTCCCAATCCGTAAGTCATTTCTTACAAAAATATAGCCCGTTACGGATGATAAATAACTTTACAATCATCTATGATTGTTAGGTAAGCTTTTTGTGAACGGGCAAAATAATGGCTAGTTCGATTCTGGTAAATATCCCACCGCACGTTCATTGAGAATTTAATGAGCTTTTGTTATTCTCTTTAAAAGCTTTGGATCCATAGGTCATTTGCATCTTTAACATGTTTCAAGCATGCATATCCATTTTTAAAACACGTGTAGAAGAAATCTCTTTCTTGTAAAATTCCATGCAATTAGGGTTGAACTAGTGGAATTTCTCAAACTTGGAAAACAAAACTTTTGTGTTCATTTGTGGTGTGTGAGTAAATTTTCTGTACTTACATTTGTTATTGTTTTAATTTTTTTCACACATAAACTCGAAAATTTTCATTTTGTTGTGATCTATTTGCCTTTTTTGGTTTACAGGATGAAGGGAGAGCGAAAACTCAAAGTTTTGATTTAAGAAAAAAGTGTACATCTAAAATGGAGATGCACAATGCACAATTGTAGGGAGAGATAACTCCAAAGAGTGTTTGTAATTTTTAGGGATTGTAAGATCTTTTTAGTTTTTGTATCTCAGGTTTTGCAATCGTCGGGAAAACATGGAGGCGTGCTATTTTTAACTGACTGTTGACTCCCGATCCGTATGTCTTTTCTTACAAAAATATAGCCCGTTACTCATGATAAATCACATTACAATCATCTATGATTCTTAGGTCAGCTTTTTGAAAACGGGCAAAATAATGGCTTCTTTCACTCGGGTGAATATCCCACCGCACGTTCACTTCAGAATTTAATGAGTGTTTGTTATTCTAATTAAAAGCTTTGGATCCATAGGTCATTTGCATCTTTAACGTGTTTCAAGCATGCATATCCATTTTTAAAACACGTCTAGAAGAATTCTCTTTCTTGTAAAATTTCAAGCTATTAGGGTTGAACTAGTGGAATTTCCCAAACTTGGATAACACAAAATTTTGTGTTCAATTGTGGTGTGTGAATAAATTTTCATTACTTACATTTGTTAATGTTTTAATTTTTTTCCATACATAAACTCTAAAATTTACATTTTTTTGTGATCTATTTACCTTTTTTTGTTTACGGCATGAAGGGAGAACGAAAACTCAATGTTTTGATTTAATAAAAAAGTGTACATCTAAACTGGAGATGCACAATGCACAAATGTGGAGAGATATAATACCAAAGAGTGTCTGTGATTTTTCAGGATTGTGAGCTCTTTTCAGTTTTTACTTCTCAGGGTTTACAATCGTCGGGAAAAGGGAGAGGCGGGGGATTTTTAATTGAGTGTTGACTCCCAATCCGCAAGTCATTTCTTACAATAATATAGCCCGTTACGAATGAAAAATCACTTTACAATCATCTATGATTGTTAGGTCAGCTTTTTGCAAACGGGCAAAATAATGGCTTGTTTGACTCGGGTAAATATCCCACCGCACGTTCACTAGAGAATTTAATGAGCGTATGTTATTCTCTTTAAAAGCTTTGGATCCATAGGTCATTTGCATCTTTAACATGCTTGAAGCTTGCATATCCATTTTTAAAACACGTGTGGAACAAATCTCTTTCTTGTAAAATTCCAAGCTATTAGGGTTGCACTAGTTGAATTTCCCAAACTTGGATAACAAAAGTTTTGTGTTAATTTTTGGTGTGTGAAAAAATTTTTTTACTTACATTTGTTATTGTTTTAAATTTTTTCCATACATAAACTCAAAAATTTTCATTTTGCTGTGATCTATTTGCCTTTTTATGTTTACGGGATGGAGGGAGAGTGAAAACTCAAAGTTTTGATTTAAGAAAAAAGTGTACATCTAAAATGGAGACGCACAGTGCACAAATGTAGAGAGAGATACTTACAATGAGTGTCTGCAATTTTTAGGGAATTTAAGCTCTCTTTTTAGTTTTTATATCTCAGGTTTTGCAATCGTCGGGAAAAGGGGAAGGCGGGGTGTTTTTAACTGAGTGTTGACTCCCAATCCGTAAGTCATTTCTTACAAAAATATAGCCCGTTACGGATGATAAATAACTTTACAATCATCTATGATTGTTAGGTAAGCTTTTTGTGAACGGGCAAAATAATGGCTAGTTCGATTCTGGTAAATATCCCACCGCACGTTCATTGAGAATTTAATGAGCTTTTGTTATTCTCTTTAAAAGCTTTGGATCCATAGGTCATTTGCATCTTTAACATGTTTCAAGCATGCATATCCATTTTTAAAACACGTGTAGAAGAAATCTCTTTCTTGTAAAATTCCATGCAATTAGGGTTGAACTAGTGGAATTTCTCAAACTTGGAAAACAAAACTTTTGTGTTCATTTGTGGTGTGTGAGTAAATTTTCTGTACTTACATTTGTTATTGTTTTAATTTTTTTCACACATAAACTCGAAAATTTTCATTTTGTTGTGATCTATTTGCCTTTTTTGGTTTACAGGATGAAGGGAGAGCGAAAACTCAAAGTTTTGATTTAAGAAAAAAGTGTACATCTAAAATGGAGATGCACAATGCACAATTGTAGGGAGAGATAACTCCAAAGAGTGTTTGTAATTTTTAGGGATTGTAAGATCTTTTTAGTTTTTGTATCTCAGGTTTTGCAATCGTCGGGAAAACATGGAGGCGTGCTATTTTTAACTGACTGTTGACTCCCGATCCGTATGTCTTTTCTTACAAAAATATAGCCCGTTACTCATGATAAATCACATTACAATCATCTATGATTCTTAGGTCAGCTTTTTGAAAACGGGCAAAATAATGGCTTCTTTCACTCGGGTGAATATCCCACCGCACGTTCACTTCAGAATTTAATGAGTGTTTGTTATTCTAATTAAAAGCTTTGGATCCATAGGTCATTTGCATCTTTAACGTGTTTCAAGCATGCATATCCATTTTTAAAACACGTCTAGAAGAATTCTCTTTCTTGTAAAATTTCAAGCTATTAGGGTTGAACTAGTGGAATTTCCCAAACTTGGATAACACAAAATTTTGTGTTCAATTGTGGTGTGTGAATAAATTTTCATTACTTACATTTGTTAATGTTTTAATTTTTTTCCATACATAAACTCTAAAATTTACATTTTTTTGTGATCTATTTACCTTTTTTTGTTTACGGCATGAAGGGAGAACGAAAACTCAATGTTTTGATTTAATAAAAAAGTGTACATCTAAACTGGAGATGCACAATGCACAAATGTGGAGAGATATAATACCAAAGAGTGTCTGTGATTTTTCAGGATTGTGAGCTCTTTTCAGTTTTTACTTCTCAGGGTTTACAATCGTCGGGAAAAGGGAGAGGCGGGGGATTTTTAATTGAGTGTTGACTCCCAATCCGCAAGTCATTTCTTACAATAATATAGCCCGTTACGAATGAAAAATCACTTTACAATCATCTATGATTGTTAGGTCAGCTTTTTGCAAACGGGCAAAATAATGGCTTGTTTGACTCGGGTAAATATCCCACCGCACGTTCACTAGAGAATTTAATGAGCGTATGTTATTCTCTTTAAAAGCTTTGGATCCATAGGTCATTTGCATCTTTAACATGCTTGAAGCTTGCATATCCATTTTTAAAACACGTGTGGAACAAATCTCTTTCTTGTAAAATTCCAAGCTATTAGGGTTGCACTAGTTGAATTTCCCAAACTTGGATAACAAAAGTTTTGTGTTAATTTTTGGTGTGTGAAAAAATTTTTTTACTTACATTTGTTATTGTTTTAAATTTTTTCCATACATAAACTCAAAAATTTTCATTTTGCTGTGATCTATTTGCCTTTTTATGTTTACGGGATGGAGGGAGAGTGAAAACTCAAAGTTTTGATTTAAGAAAAAAGTGTACATCTAAAATGGAGACGCACAGTGCACAAATGTAGAGAGAGATACTTACAATGAGTGTCTGCAATTTTTAGGGAATTTAAGCTCTCTTTTTAGTTTTTATATCTCAGGTTTTGCAATCGTCGGGAAAAGGGGAAGGCGGGGTGTTTTTAACTGAGTGTTGACTCCCAATCCGTAAGTCATTTCTTACAAAAATATAGCCCGTTACGGATGATAAATAACTTTACAATCATCTATGATTGTTAGGTAAGCTTTTTGTGAACGGGCAAAATAATGGCTAGTTCGATTCTGGTAAATATCCCACCGCACGTTCATTGAGAATTTATTGAGCTTTTGTTATTCTCTTTAAAAGCTTTGGATCCATAGGTCATTTGCATCTTTAACATGTTTCAAGCATGCATATCCATTTTTAAAACACGTGTAGAAGAAATCTCTTTCTTGTAAAATTCCATGCAATTAGGGTTGAACTAGTGGAATTTCTCAAACTTGGAAAACAAAACTTTTGTGTTCATTTGTGGTGTGTGAGTAAATTTTCTGTACTTACATTTGTTATTGTTTTAATTTTTTTCACACATAAACTCGAAAATTTTCATTTTGTTGTGATCTATTTGCCTTTTTTGGTTTACAGGATGAAGGGAGAGCGAAAACTCAAAGTTTTGATTTAAGAAAAAAGTGTACATCTAAAATGGAGATGCACAATGTACAATTGTAGGGAGAGATAACTCCAAAGAGTGTTTGTAATTTTTAGGGATTGTAAGATCTTTTTAGTTTTTGTATCTCAGGTTTTGCAATCGTCGGGAAAACATGGAGGCGTGCTATTTTTAACTGACTGTTGACTCCCGATCCGTATGTCTTTTCTTACAAAAATATAGCCCGTTACTCATGATAAATCACATTACAATCATCTATGATTCTTAGGTCAGCTTTTTGAAAACGGGCAAAATAATGGCTTCTTTCACTCGGGTGAATATCCCACCGCACGTTCACTTCAGAATTTAATGAGTGTTTGTTATTCTAATTAAAAGCTTTGGATCCATAGGTCATTTGCATCTTTAACGTGTTTCAAGCATGCATATCCATTTTTAAAACACGTCTAGAAGAATTCTCTTTCTTGTAAAATTTCAAGCTATTAGGGTTGAACTAGTGGAATTTCCCAAACTTGGATAACACAAAATTTTGTGTTCAATTGTGGTGTGTGAATAAATTTTCATTACTTACATTTGTTAATGTTTTAATTTTTTTCCATACATAAACTCTAAAATTTACATTTTTTTGTGATCTATTTACCTTTTTTTGTTTACGGCATGAAGGGAGAACGAAAACTCAATGTTTTGATTTAATAAAAAAGTGTACATCTAAACTGGAGATGCACAATGCACAAATGTGGAGAGATATAATACCAAAGAGTGTCTGTGATTTTTCAGGATTGTGAGCTCTTTTCAGTTTTTACTTCTCAGGGTTTACAATCGTCGGGAAAAGGGAGAGGCGGGGGATTTTTAATTGAGTGTTGACTCCCAATCCGCAAGTCATTTCTTACAATAATATAGCCCGTTACGAATGAAAAATCACTTTACAATCATCTATGATTGTTAGGTCAGCTTTTTGCAAACGGGCAAAATAATGGCTTGTTTGACTCGGGTAAATATCCCACCGCACGTTCACTAGAGAATTTAATGAGCGTATGTTATTCTCTTTAAAAGCTTTGGATCCATAGGTCATTTGCATCTTTAACATGCTTGAAGCTTGCATATCCATTTTTAAAACACGTGTGGAACAAATCTCTTTCTTGTAAAATTCCAAGCTATTAGGGTTGCACTAGTTGAATTTCCCAAACTTGGATAACAAAAGTTTTGTGTTAATTTTTGGTGTGTGAAAAAATTTTTTTACTTACATTTGTTATTGTTTTAAATTTTTTCCATACATAAACTCAAAAATTTTCATTTTGCTGTGATCTATTTGCCTTTTTATGTTTACGGGATGGAGGGAGAGTGAAAACTCAAAGTTTTGATTTAAGAAAAAAGTGTACATCTAAAATGGAGACGCACAGTGCACAAATGTAGAGAGAGATACTTACAATGAGTGTCTGCAATTTTTAGGGAATTTAAGCTCTCTTTTTAGTTTTTATATCTCAGGTTTTGCAATCGTCGGGAAAAGGGGAAGGCGGGGTGTTTTTAACTGAGTGTTGACTCCCAATCCGTAAGTCATTTCTTACAAAAATATAGCCCGTTACGGATGATAAATAACTTTACAATCATCTATGATTGTTAGGTAAGCTTTTTGTGAACGGGCAAAATAATGGCTAGTTCGATTCTGGTAAATATCCCACCGCACGTTCATTGAGAATTTAATGAGCTTTTGTTATTCTCTTTAAAAGCTTTGGATCCATAGGTCATTTGCATCTTTAACATGTTTCAAGCATGCATATCCATTTTTAAAACACGTGTAGAAGAAATCTCTTTCTTGTAAAATTCCATGCAATTAGGGTTGAACTAGTGGAATTTCTCAAACTTGGAAAACAAAACTTTTGTGTTCATTTGTGGTGTGTGAGTAAATTTTCTGTACTTACATTTGTTATTGTTTTAATTTTTTTCACACATAAACTCGAAAATTTTCATTTTGTTGTGATCTATTTGCCTTTTTTGGTTTACAGGATGAAGGGAGAGCGAAAACTCAAAGTTTTGATTTAAGAAAAAAGTGTACATCTAAAATGGAGATGCACAATGCACAATTGTAGGGAGAGATAACTCCAAAGAGTGTTTGTAATTTTTAGGGATTGTAAGATCTTTTTAGTTTTTGTATCTCAGGTTTTGCAATCGTCGGGAAAACATGGAGGCGTGCTATTTTTAACTGACTGTTGACTCCCGATCCGTATGTCTTTTCTTACAAAAATATAGCCCGTTACTCATGATAAATCACATTACAATCATCTATGATTCTTAGGTCAGCTTTTTGAAAACGGGCAAAATAATGGCTTCTTTCACTCGGGTGAATATCCCACCGCACGTTCACTTCAGAATTTAATGAGTGTTTGTTATTCTAATTAAAAGCTTTGGATCCATAGGTCATTTGCATCTTTAACGTGTTTCAAGCATGCATATCCATTTTTAAAACACGTCTAGAAGAATTCTCTTTCTTGTAAAATTTCAAGCTATTAGGGTTGAACTAGTGGAATTTCCCAAACTTGGATAACACAAAATTTTGTGTTCAATTGTGGTGTGTGAATAAATTTTCATTACTTACATTTGTTAATGTTTTAATTTTTTTCCATACATAAACTCTAAAATTTACATTTTTTTGTGATCTATTTACCTTTTTTTGTTTACGGCATGAAGGGAGAACGAAAACTCAATGTTTTGATTTAATAAAAAAGTGTACATCTAAACTGGAGATGCACAATGCACAAATGTGGAGAGATATAATACCAAAGAGTGTCTGTGATTTTTCAGGATTGTGAGCTCTTTTCAGTTTTTACTTCTCAGGGTTTACAATCGTCGGGAAAAGGGAGAGGCGGGGGATTTTTAATTGAGTGTTGACTCCCAATCCGCAAGTCATTTCTTACAATAATATAGCCCGTTACGAATGAAAAATCACTTTACAATCATCTATGATTGTTAGGTCAGCTTTTTGCAAACGGGCAAAATAATGGCTTGTTTGACTCGGGTAAATATCCCACCGCACGTTCACTAGAGAATTTAATGAGCGTATGTTATTCTCTTTAAAAGCTTTGGATCCATAGGTCATTTGCATCTTTAACATGCTTGAAGCTTGCATATCCATTTTTAAAACACGTGTGGAACAAATCTCTTTCTTGTAAAATTCCAAGCTATTAGGGTTGCACTAGTTGAATTTCCCAAACTTGGATAACAAAAGTTTTGTGTTAATTTTTGGTGTGTGAAAAAATTTTTTTACTTACATTTGTTATTGTTTTAAATTTTTTCCATACATAAACTCAAAAATTTTGATTTTGCTGTGATCTATTTGCCTTTTTATGTTTACGGGATGGAGGGAGAGTGAAAACTCAAAGTTTTGATTTAAGAAAAAAGTGTACATCTAAAATGGAGACGCACAGTGCACAAATGTAGAGAGAGATACTTACAATGAGTGTCTGCAATTTTTAGGGAATTTAAGCTCTCTTTTTAGTTTTTATATCTCAGGTTTTGCAATCGTCGGGAAAAGGGGAAGGCGGGGTGTTTTTAACTGAGTGTTGACTCCCAATCCGTAAGTCATTTCTTACAAAAATATAGCCCGTTACGGATGATAAATAACTTTACAATCATCTATGATTGTTAGGTAAGCTTTTTGTGAACGGGCAAAATAATGGCTAGTTCGATTCTGGTAAATATCCCACCGCACGTTCATTGAGAATTTATTGAGCTTTTGTTATTCTCTTTAAAAGCTTTGGATCCATAGGTCATTTGCATCTTTAACATGTTTCAAGCATGCATATCCATTTTTAAAACACGTGTAGAAGAAATCTCTTTCTTGTAAAATTCCATGCAATTAGGGTTGAACTAGTGGAATTTCTCAAACTTGGAAAACAAAACTTTTGTGTTCATTTGTGGTGTGTGAGTAAATTTTCTGTACTTACATTTGTTATTGTTTTAATTTTTTTCACACATAAACTCGAAAATTTTCATTTTGTTGTGATCTATTTGCCTTTTTTGGTTTACAGGATGAAGGGAGAGCGAAAACTCAAAGTTTTGATTTAAGAAAAAAGTGTACATCTAAAATGGAGATGCACAATGCACAATTGTAGGGAGAGATAACTCCAAAGAGTGTTTGTAATTTTTAGGGATTGTAAGATCTTTTTAGTTTTTGTATCTCAGGTTTTGCAATCGTCGGGAAAACATGGAGGCGTGCTATTTTTAACTGACTGTTGACTCCCGATCCGTATGTCTTTTCTTACAAAAATATAGCCCGTTACTCATGATAAATCACATTACAATCATCTATGATTCTTAGGTCAGCTTTTGGAAAACGGGCAAAATAATGGCTTCTTTCACTCGGGTGAATATCCCACCGCACGTTCACTTCAGAATTTAATGAGTGTTTGTTATTCTAATTAAAAGCTTTGGATCCATAGGTCATTTGCATCTTTAACGTGTTTCAAGCATGCATATCCATTTTTAAAACACGTCTAGAAGAATTCTCTTTCTTGTAAAATTTCAAGCTATTAGGGTTGAACTAGTGGAATTTCCCAAACTTGGATAACACAAAATTTTGTGTTCAATTGTGGTGTGTGAATAAATTTTCATTACTTACATTTGTTAATGTTTTAATTTTTTTCCATACATAAACTCTAAAATTTACATTTTTTTGTGATCTATTTACCTTTTTTTGTTTACGGCATGAAGGGAGAACGAAAACTCAATGTTTTGATTTAATAAAAAAGTGTACATCTAAACTGGAGATGCACAATGCACAAATGTGGAGAGATATAATACCAAAGAGTGTCTGTGATTTTTCAGGATTGTGAGCTCTTTTCAGTTTTTACTTCTCAGGGTTTACAATCGTCGGGAAAAGGGAGAGGCGGGGGATTTTTAATTGAGTGTTGACTCCCAATCCGCAAGTCATTTCTTACAATAATATAGCCCGTTACGAATGAAAAATCACTTTACAATCATCTATGATTCTTAGGTCAGCTTTTTGCAAACGGGCAAAATAATGGCTTGTTTGACTCGGGTAAATATCCCACCGCACGTTCACTAGAGAATTTAATGAGCGTATGTTATTCTCTTTAAAAGCTTTGGATCCATAGGTCATTTGCATCTTTAACATGCTTGAAGCTTGCATATCCATTTTTAAAACACGTGTGGAACAAATCTCTTTCTTGTAAAATTCCAAGCTATTAGGGTTGCACTAGTTGAATTTCCCAAACTTGGATAACAAAAGTTTTGTGTTAATTTTTGGTGTGTGAAAAAATTTTTTTACTTACATTTGTTATTGTTTTAAATTTTTTCCATACATAAACTCAAAAATTTTGATTTTGCTGTGATCTATTTGCCTTTTTATGTTTACGGGATGGAGGGAGAGTGAAAACTCAAAGTTTTGATTTAAGAAAAAAGTGTACATCTAAAATGGAGACGCACAGTGCACAAATGTAGAGAGAGATACTTACAATGAGTGTCTGCAATTTTTAGGGAATTTAAGCTCTCTTTTTAGTTTTTATATCTCAGGTTTTGCAATCGTCGGGAAAAGGGGAAGGCGGGGTGTTTTTAACTGAGTGTTGACTCCCAATCCGTAAGTCATTTCTTACAAAAATATAGCCCGTTACGGATGATAAATAACTTTACAATCATCTATGATTGTTAGGTAAGCTTTTTGTGAACGGGCAAAATAATGGCTAGTTCGATTCTGGTAAATATCCCACCGCACGTTCATTGAGAATTTATTGAGCTTTTGTTATTCTCTTTAAAAGCTTTGGATCCATAGGTCATTTGCATCTTTAACATGTTTCAAGCATGCATATCCATTTTTAAAACACGTGTAGAAGAAATCTCTTTCTTGTAAAATTCCATGCAATTAGGGTTGAACTAGTGGAATTTCTCAAACTTGGAAAACAAAACTTTTGTGTTCATTTGTGGTGTGTGAGTAAATTTTCTGTACTTACATTTGTTATTGTTTTAATTTTTTTCACACATAAACTCGAAAATTTTCATTTTGTTGTGATCTATTTGCCTTTTTTGGTTTACAGGATGAAGGGAGAGCGAAAACTCAAAGTTTTGATTTAAGAAAAAAGTGTACATCTAAAATGGAGATGCACAATGCACAATTGTAGGGAGAGATAACTCCAAAGAGTGTTTGTAATTTTTAGGGATTGTAAGATCTTTTTAGTTTTTGTATCTCAGGTTTTGCAATCGTCGGGAAAACATGGAGGCGTGCTATTTTTAACTGACTGTTGACTCCCGATCCGTATGTCTTTTCTTACAAAAATATAGCCCGTTACTCATGATAAATCACATTACAATCATCTATGATTCTTAGGTCAGCTTTTGGAAAACGGGCAAAATAATGGCTTCTTTCACTCGGGTGAATATCCCACCGCACGTTCACTTCAGAATTTAATGAGTGTTTGTTATTCTAATTAAAAGCTTTGGATCCATAGGTCATTTGCATCTTTAACGTGTTTCAAGCATGCATATCCATTTTTAAAACACGTCTAGAAGAATTCTCTTTCTTGTAAAATTTCAAGCTATTAGGGTTGAACTAGTGGAATTTCCCAAACTTGGATAACACAAAATTTTGTGTTCAATTGTGGTGTGTGAATAAATTTTCATTACTTACATTTGTTAATGTTTTAATTTTTTTCCATACATAAACTCTAAAATTTACATTTTTTTGTGATCTATTTACCTTTTTTTGTTTACGGCATGAAGGGAGAACGAAAACTCAATGTTTTGATTTAATAAAAAAGTGTACATCTAAACTGGAGATGCACAATGCACAAATGTGGAGAGATATAATACCAAAGAGTGTCTGTGATTTTTCAGGATTGTGAGCTCTTTTCAGTTTTTACTTCTCAGGGTTTACAATCGTCGGGAAAAGGGAGAGGCGGGGGATTTTTAATTGAGTGTTGACTCCCAATCCGCAAGTCATTTCTTACAATAATATAGCCCGTTACGAATGAAAAATCACTTTACAATCATCTATGATTCTTAGGTCAGCTTTTTGCAAACGGGCAAAATAATGGCTTGTTTGACTCGGGTAAATATCCCACCGCACGTTCACTAGAGAATTTAATGAGCGTATGTTATTCTCTTTAAAAGCTTTGGATCCATAGGTCATTTGCATCTTTAACATGCTTGAAGCTTGCATATCCATTTTTAAAACACGTGTGGAACAAATCTCTTTCTTGTAAAATTCCAAGCTATTAGGGTTGCACTAGTTGAATTTCCCAAACTTGGATAACAAAAGTTTTGTGTTAATTTTTGGTGTGTGAAAAAATTTTTTTACTTACATTTGTTATTGTTTTAAATTTTTTCCATACATAAACTCAAAAATTTTGATTTTGCTGTGATCTATTTGCCTTTTTATGTTTACGGGATGGAGGGAGAGTGAAAACTCAAAGTTTTGATTTAAGAAAAAAGTGTACATCTAAAATGGAGACGCACAGTGCACAAATGTAGAGAGAGATACTTACAATGAGTGTCTGCAATTTTTAGGGAATTTAAGCTCTCTTTTTAGTTTTTATATCTCAGGTTTTGCAATCGTCGGGAAAAGGGGAAGGCGGGGTGTTTTTAACTGAGTGTTGACTCCCAATCCGTAAGTCATTTCTTACAAAAATATAGCCCGTTACGGATGATAAATAACTTTACAATCATCTATGATTGTTAGGTAAGCTTTTTGTGAACGGGCAAAATAATGGCTAGTTCGATTCTGGTAAATATCCCACCGCACGTTCATTGAGAATTTATTGAGCTTTTGTTATTCTCTTTAAAAGCTTTGGATCCATAGGTCATTTGCATCTTTAACATGTTTCAAGCATGCATATCCATTTTTAAAACACGTGTAGAAGAAATCTCTTTCTTGTAAAATTCCATGCAATTAGGGTTGAACTAGTGGAATTTCTCAAACTTGGAAAACAAAACTTTTGTGTTCATTTGTGGTGTGTGAGTAAATTTTCTGTACTTACATTTGTTATTGTTTTAATTTTTTTCACACATAAACTCGAAAATTTTCATTTTGTTGTGATCTATTTGCCTTTTTTGGTTTACAGGATGAAGGGAGAGCGAAAACTCAAAGTTTTGATTTAAGAAAAAAGTGTACATCTAAAATGGAGATGCACAATGCACAATTGTAGGGAGAGATAACTCCAAAGAGTGTTTGTAATTTTTAGGGATTGTAAGATCTTTTTAGTTTTTGTATCTCAGGTTTTGCAATCGTCGGGAAAACATGGAGGCGTGCTATTTTTAACTGACTGTTGACTCCCGATCCGTATGTCTTTTCTTACAAAAATATAGCCCGTTACTCATGATAAATCACATTACAATCATCTATGATTCTTAGGTCAGCTTTTGGAAAACGGGCAAAATAATGGCTTCTTTCACTCGGGTGAATATCCCACCGCACGTTCACTTCAGAATTTAATGAGTGTTTGTTATTCTAATTAAAAGCTTTGGATCCATAGGTCATTTGCATCTTTAACGTGTTTCAAGCATGCATATCCATTTTTAAAACACGTCTAGAAGAATTCTCTTTCTTGTAAAATTTCAAGCTATTAGGGTTGAACTAGTGGAATTTCCCAAACTTGGATAACACAAAATTTTGTGTTCAATTGTGGTGTGTGAATAAATTTTCATTACTTACATTTGTTAATGTTTTAATTTTTTTCCATACATAAACTCTAAAATTTACATTTTTTTGTGATCTATTTACCTTTTTTTGTTTACGGCATGAAGGGAGAACGAAAACTCAATGTTTTGATTTAATAAAAAAGTGTACATCTAAACTGGAGATGCATAATGCACAAATGTGGAGAGATATAATACCAAAGAGTGTCTGTGATTTTTCAGGATTGTGAGCTCTTTTCAGTTTTTACTTCTCAGGGTTTACAATCGTCGGGAAAAGGGAGAGGCGGGGGATTTTTAATTGAGTGTTGACTCCCAATCCGCAAGTCATTTCTTACAATAATATAGCCCGTTACGAATGAAAAATCACTTTACAATCATCTATGATTCTTAGGTCAGCTTTTTGCAAACGGGCAAAATAATGGCTTGTTTGACTCGGGTAAATATCCCACCGCACGTTCACTAGAGAATTTAATGAGCGTATGTTATTCTCTTTAAAAGCTTTGGATCCATAGGTCATTTGCATCTTTAACATGCTTGAAGCTTGCATATCCATTTTTAAAACACGTGTGGAACAAATCTCTTTCTTGTAAAATTCCAAGCTATTAGGGTTGCACTAGTTGAATTTCCCAAACTTGGATAACAAAAGTTTTGTGTTAATTTTTGGTGTGTGAAAAAATTTTTTTACTTACATTTGTTATTGTTTTAAATTTTTTCCATACATAAACTCAAAAATTTTGATTTTGCTGTGATCTATTTGCCTTTTTATGTTTACGGGATGGAGGGAGAGTGAAAACTCAAAGTTTTGATTTAAGAAAAAAGTGTACATCTAAAATGGAGACGCACAGTGCACAAATGTAGAGAGAGATACTTACAATGAGTGTCTGCAATTTTTAGGGAATTTAAGCTCTCTTTTTAGTTTTTATATCTCAGGTTTTGCAATCGTCGGGAAAAGGGGAAGGCGGGGTGTTTTTAACTGAGTGTTGACTCCCAATCCGTAAGTCATTTCTTACAAAAATATAGCCCGTTACGGATGATAAATAACTTTACAATCATCTATGATTGTTAGGTAAGCTTTTTGTGAACGGGCAAAATAATGGCTAGTTCGATTCTGGTAAATATCCCACCGCACGTTCATTGAGAATTTATTGAGCTTTTGTTATTCTCTTTAAAAGCTTTGGATCCATAGGTCATTTGCATCTTTAACATGTTTCAAGCATGCATATCCATTTTTAAAACACGTGTAGAAGAAATCTCTTTCTTGTAAAATTCCATGCAATTAGGGTTGAACTAGTGGAATTTCTCAAACTTGGAAAACAAAACTTTTGTGTTCATTTGTGGTGTGTGAGTAAATTTTCTGTACTTACATTTGTTATTGTTTTAATTTTTTTCACACATAAACTCGAAAATTTTCATTTTGTTGTGATCTATTTGCCTTTTTTGGTTTACAGGATGAAGGGAGAGCGAAAACTCAAAGTTTTGATTTAAGAAAAAAGTGTACATCTAAAATGGAGATGCACAATGCACAATTGTAGGGAGAGATAACTCCAAAGAGTGTTTGTAATTTTTAGGGATTGTAAGATCTTTTTAGTTTTTGTATCTCAGGTTTTGCAATCGTCGGGAAAACATGGAGGCGTGCTATTTTTAACTGACTGTTGACTCCCGATCCGTATGTCTTTTCTTACAAAAATATAGCCCGTTACTCATGATAAATCACATTACAATCATCTATGATTCTTAGGTCAGCTTTTTGAAAACGGGCAAAATAATGGCTTCTTTCACTCGGGTGAATATCCCACCGCACGTTCACTTCAGAATTTAATGAGTGTTTGTTATTCTAATTAAAAGCTTTGGATCCATAGGTCATTTGCATCTTTAACGTGTTTCAAGCATGCATATCCATTTTTAAAACACGTCTAGAAGAATTCTCTTTCTTGTAAAATTTCAAGCTATTAGGGTTGAACTAGTGGAATTTCCCAAACTTGGATAACACAAAATTTTGTGTTCAATTGTGGTGTGTGAATAAATTTTCATTACTTACATTTGTTAATGTTTTAATTTTTTTCCATACATAAACTCTAAAATTTACATTTTTTTGTGATCTATTTACCTTTTTTTGTTTACGGCATGAAGGGAGAACGAAAACTCAATGTTTTGATTTAATAAAAAAGTGTACATCTAAACTGGAGATGCACAATGCACAAATGTGGAGAGATATAATACCAAAGAGTGTCTGTGATTTTTCAGGATTGTGAGCTCTTTTCAGTTTTTACTTCTCAGGGTTTACAATCGTCGGGAAAAGGGAGAGGCGGGGGATTTTTAATTGAGTGTTGACTCCCAATCCGCAAGTCATTTCTTACAATAATATAGCCCGTTACGAATGAAAAATCACTTTACAATCATCTATGATTGTTAGGTCAGCTTTTTGCAAACGGGCAAAATAATGGCTTGTTTGACTCGGGTAAATATCCCACCGCACGTTCACTAGAGAATTTAATGAGCGTATGTTATTCTCTTTAAAAGCTTTGGATCCATAGGTCATTTGCATCTTTAACATGCTTGAAGCTTGCATATCCATTTTTAAAACACGTGTGGAACAAATCTCTTTCTTGTAAAATTCCAAGCTATTAGGGTTGCACTAGTTGAATTTCCCAAACTTGGATAACAAAAGTTTTGTGTTAATTTTTGGTGTGTGAAAAAATTTTTTTACTTACATTTGTTATTGTTTTAAATTTTTTCCATACATAAACTCAAAAATTTTGATTTTGCTGTGATCTATTTGCCTTTTTATGTTTACGGGATGGAGGGAGAGTGAAAACTCAAAGTTTTGATTTAAGAAAAAAGTGTACATCTAAAATGGAGACGCACAGTGCACAAATGTAGAGAGAGATACTTACAATGAGTGTCTGCAATTTTTAGGGAATTTAAGCTCTCTTTTTAGTTTTTATATCTCAGGTTTTGCAATCGTCGGGAAAAGGGGAAGGCGGGGTGTTTTTAACTGAGTGTTGACTCCCAATCCGTAAGTCATTTCTTACAAAAATATAGCCCGTTACGGATGATAAATAACTTTACAATCATCTATGATTGTTAGGTAAGCATTTTGTGAACGGGCAAAATAATGGCTAGTTCGATTCTGGTAAATATCCCACCGCACGTTCATTGAGAATTTAATGAGCTTTTGTTATTCTCTTTAAAAGCTTTGGATCCATAGGTCATTTGCATCTTTAACATGTTTCAAGCATGCATATCCATTTTTAAAACACGTGTAGAAGAAATCTCTTTCTTGTAAAATTCCATGCAATTAGGGTTGAACTAGTGGAATTTCTCAAACTTGGAAAACAAAACTTTTGTGTTCATTTGTGGTGTGTGAGTAAATTTTCTGTACTTACATTTGTTATTGTTTTAATTTTTTTCACACATAAACTCGAAAATTTTCATTTTGTTGTGATCTATTTGCCTTTTTTGGTTTACAGGATGAAGGGAGAGCGAAAACTCAAAGTTTTGATTTAAGAAAAAAGTGTACATCTAAAATGGAGATGCACAATGCACAATTGTAGGGAGAGATAACTCCAAAGAGTGTTTGTAATTTTTAGGGATTGTAAGATCTTTTTAGTTTTTGTATCTCAGGTTTTGCAATCGTCGGGAAAACATGGAGGCGTGCTATTTTTAACTGACTGTTGACTCCCGATCCGTATGTCTTTTCTTACAAAAATATAGCCCGTTACTCATGATAAATCACATTACAATCATCTATGATTCTTAGGTCAGCTTTTTGAAAACGGGCAAAATAATGGCTTCTTTCACTCGGGTGAATATCCCACCGCACGTTCACTTCAGAATTTAATGAGTGTTTGTTATTCTAATTAAAAGCTTTGGATCCATAGGTCATTTGCATCTTTAACGTGTTTCAAGCATGCATATCCATTTTTAAAACACGTCTAGAAGAATTCTCTTTCTTGTAAAATTTCAAGCTATTAGGGTTGAACTAGTGGAATTTCCCAAACTTGGATAACACAAAATTTTGTGTTCAATTGTGGTGTGTGAATAAATTTTCATTACTTACATTTGTTAATGTTTTAATTTTTTTCCATACATAAACTCTAAAATTTACATTTTTTTGTGATCTATTTACCTTTTTTTGTTTACGGCATGAAGGGAGAACGAAAACTCAATGTTTTGATTTAATAAAAAAGTGTACATCTAAACTGGAGATGCACAATGCACAAATGTGGAGAGATATAATACCAAAGAGTGTCTGTGATTTTTCAGGATTGTGAGCTCTTTTCAGTTTTTACTTCTCAGGGTTTACAATCGTCGGGAAAAGGGAGAGGCGGGGGATTTTTAATTGAGTGTTGACTCCCAATCCGCAAGTCATTTCTTACAATAATATAGCCCGTTACGAATGAAAAATCACTTTACAATCATCTATGATTGTTAGGTCAGCTTTTTGCAAACGGGCAAAATAATGGCTTGTTTGACTCGGGTAAATATCCCACCGCACGTTCACTAGAGAATTTAATGAGCGTATGTTATTCTCTTTAAAAGCTTTGGATCCATAGGTCATTTGCATCTTTAACATGCTTGAAGCTTGCATATCCATTTTTAAAACACGTGTGGAACAAATCTCTTTCTTGTAAAATTCCAAGCTATTAGGGTTGCACTAGTTGAATTTCCCAAACTTGGATAACAAAAGTTTTGTGTTAATTTTTGGTGTGTGAAAAAATTTTTTTACTTACATTTGTTATTGTTTTAAATTTTTTCCATACATAAACTCAAAAATTTTGATTTTGCTGTGATCTATTTGCCTTTTTATGTTTACGGGATGGAGGGAGAGTGAAAACTCAAAGTTTTGATTTAAGAAAAAAGTGTACATCTAAAATGGAGACGCACAGTGCACAAATGTAGAGAGAGATACTTACAATGAGTGTCTGCAATTTTTAGGGAATTTAAGCTCTCTTTTTAGTTTTTATATCTCAGGTTTTGCAATCGTCGGGAAAAGGGGAAGGCGGGGTGTTTTTAACTGAGTGTTGACTCCCAATCCGTAAGTCATTTCTTACAAAAATATAGCCCGTTACGGATGATAAATAACTTTACAATCATCTATGATTGTTAGGTAAGCTTTTTGTGAACGGGCAAAATAATGGCTAGTTCGATTCTGGTAAATATCCCACCGCACGTTCATTGAGAATTTAATGAGCTTTTGTTATTCTCTTTAAAAGCTTTGGATCCATAGGTCATTTGCATCTTTAACATGTTTCAAGCATGCATATCCATTTTTAAAACACGTGTAGAAGAAATCTCTTTCTTGTAAAATTCCATGCAATTAGGGTTGAACTAGTGGAATTTCTCAAACTTGGAAAACAAAACTTTTGTGTTCATTTGTGGTGTGTGAGTAAATTTTCTGTACTTACATTTGTTATTGTTTTAATTTTTTTCACACATAAACTCGAAAATTTTCATTTTGTTGTGATCTATTTGCCTTTTTTGGTTTACAGGATGAAGGGAGAGCGAAAACTCAAAGTTTTGATTTAAGAAAAAAGTGTACATCTAAAATGGAGATGCACAATGCACAATTGTAGGGAGAGATAACTCCAAAGAGTGTTTGTAATTTTTAGGGATTGTAAGATCTTTTTAGTTTTTGTATCTCAGGTTTTGCAATCGTCGGGAAAACATGGAGGCGTGCTATTTTTAACTGACTGTTGACTCCCGATCCGTATGTCTTTTCTTACAAAAATATAGCCCGTTACTCATGATAAATCACATTACAATCATCTATGATTCTTAGGTCAGCTTTTTGAAAACGGGCAAAATAATGGCTTCTTTCACTCGGGTGAATATCCCACCGCACGTTCACTTCAGAATTTAATGAGTGTTTGTTATTCTAATTAAAAGCTTTGGATCCATAGGTCATTTGCATCTTTAACGTGTTTCAAGCATGCATATCCATTTTTAAAACACGTCTAGAAGAATTCTCTTTCTTGTAAAATTTCAAGCTATTAGGGTTGAACTAGTGGAATTTCCCAAACTTGGATAACACAAAATTTTGTGTTCAATTGTGGTGTGTGAATAAATTTTCATTACTTACATTTGTTAATGTTTTAATTTTTTTCCATACATAAACTCTAAAATTTACATTTTTTTGTGATCTATTTACCTTTTTTTGTTTACGGCATGAAGGGAGAACGAAAACTCAATGTTTTGATTTAATAAAAAAGTGTACATCTAAACTGGAGATGCACAATGCACAAATGTGGAGAGATATAATACCAAAGAGTGTCTGTGATTTTTCAGGATTGTGAGCTCTTTTCAGTTTTTACTTCTCAGGGTTTACAATCGTCGGGAAAAGGGAGAGGCGGGGGATTTTTAATTGAGTGTTGACTCCCAATCCGCAAGTCATTTCTTACAATAATATAGCCCGTTACGAATGAAAAATCACTTTACAATCATCTATGATTCTTAGGTCAGCTTTTTGCAAACGGGCAAAATAATGGCTTGTTTGACTCGGGTAAATATCCCACCGCACGTTCACTAGAGAATTTAATGAGCGTATGTTATTCTCTTTAAAAGCTTTGGATCCATAGGTCATTTGCATCTTTAACATGCTTGAAGCTTGCATATCCATTTTTAAAACACGTGTGGAACAAATCTCTTTCTTGTAAAATTCCAAGCTATTAGGGTTGCACTAGTTGAATTTCCCAAACTTGGATAACAAAAGTTTTGTGTTAATTTTTGGTGTGTGAAAAATTTTTTTTACTTACATTTGTTATTGTTTTAAATTTTTTCCATACATAAACTCAAAAATTTTGATTTTGCTGTGATCTATTTGCCTTTTTATGTTTACGGGATGGAGGGAGAGTGAAAACTCAAAGTTTTGATTTAAGAAAAAAGTGTACATCTAAAATGGAGACGCACAGTGCACAAATGTAGAGAGAGATACTTACAATGAGTGTCTGCAATTTTTAGGGAATTTAAGCTCTCTTTTTAGTTTTTATATCTCAGGTTTTGCAATCGTCGGGAAAAGGGGAAGGCGGGGTGTTTTTAACTGAGTGTTGACTCCCAATCCGTAAGTCATTTCTTACAAAAATATAGCCCGTTACGGATGATAAATAACTTTACAATCATCTATGATTGTTAGGTAAGCTTTTTGTGAACGGGCAAAATAATGGCTAGTTCGATTCTGGTAAATATCCCACCGCACGTTCATTGAGAATTTAATGAGCTTTTGTTATTCTCTTTAAAAGCTTTGGATCCATAGGTCATTTGCATCTTTAACATGTTTCAAGCATGCATATCCATTTTTAAAACACGTGTAGAAGAAATCTCTTTCTTGTAAAATTCCATGCAATTAGGGTTGAACTAGTGGAATTTCTCAAACTTGGAAAACAAAACTTTTGTGTTCATTTGTGGTGTGTGAGTAAATTTTCTGTACTTACATTTGTTATTGTTTTAATTTTTTTCACACATAAACTCGAAAATTTTCATTTTGTTGTGATCTATTTGCCTTTTTTGGTTTACAGGATGAAGGGAGAGCGAAAACTCAAAGTTTTGATTTAAGAAAAAAGTGTACATCTAAAATGGAGATGCACAATGCACAATTGTAGGGAGAGATAACTCCAAAGAGTGTTTGTAATTTTTAGGGATTGTAAGATCTTTTTAGTTTTTGTATCTCAGGTTTTGCAATCGTCGGGAAAACATGGAGGCGTGCTATTTTTAACTGACTGTTGACTCCCGATCCGTATGTCTTTTCTTACAAAAATATAGCCCGTTACTCATGATAAATCACATTACAATCATCTATGATTCTTAGGTCAGCTTTTTGAAAACGGGCAAAATAATGGCTTCTTTCACTCGGGTGAATATCCCACCGCACGTTCACTTCAGAATTTAATGAGTGTTTGTTATTCTAATTAAAAGCTTTGGATCCATAGGTCATTTGCATCTTTAACGTGTTTCAAGCATGCATATCCATTTTTAAAACACGTCTAGAAGAATTCTCTTTCTTGTAAAATTTCAAGCTATTAGGGTTGAACTAGTGGAATTTCCCAAACTTGGATAACAAAAATTTTGTGTTCAATTGTGGTGTGTGAA
The DNA here is from genome assembly GCF_029961685.1 of Aristolochia californica. Taxonomy (NCBI): domain Eukaryota; kingdom Viridiplantae; phylum Streptophyta; class Magnoliopsida; order Piperales; family Aristolochiaceae; genus Aristolochia; species Aristolochia californica. The sequence goes on along the minus strand of NW_027181882.1, from coordinate 683,721 downwards.
TAAATTTTCATTACTTACATTTGTTAATGTTTTAATTTTTTTTCATACATAAACTCTAAAATTTACATTTTTTTGTGATCTATTTACCTTTTTTTGTTTACGGCATGAAGGGAGAACGAAAACTCAATGTTTTGATTTAATAAAAAAGTGTACATCTAAACTGGAGATGCACTATGCACAAATGTGGAGAGATATAATACCAAAGAGTGTCTGTGATTTTTCAGGATTGTGAGCTCTTTTCAGTTTTTACTTCTCAGGGTTTACAATCGTCAGGAAAAGGGAGAGGCGGGGGATTTTTAATTGAGTGTTGACTCCCAATCCGCAAGTCATTTCTTACAATAATATAGCCCGTTACGAATGAAAAATCACTTTACAATCATCTATGATTGTTAGGTCAGCTTTTTGCAAACGGGCAAAATAATGGCTTGTTTGACTCGGGTAAATATCCCACCGCACGTTCACTAGAGAATTTAATGAGCGTATGTTATTCTCTTTAAAAGCTTTGGATCCATAGGTCATTTGCATCTTTAACATGCTTGAAGCTTGCATATCCATTTTTAAAACACGTGTGGAACAAATCTCTTTCTTGTAAAATTCCAAGCTATTAGGGTTGCACTAGTTGAATTTCCCAAACTTGGATAACAAAAGTTTTGTGTTAATTTTTGGTGTGTGAAAAAATTTTTTTACTTACATTTGTTATTGTTTTAAATTTTTTCCATACATAAACTCAAAAATTTTCATTTTGCTGTGATCTATTTGCCTTTTTATGTTTACGGGATGGAGGGAGAGTGAAAACTCAAAGTTTTGATTTAAGAAAAAAGTGTACATCTAAAATGGAGACGCACAGTGCACAAATGTAGAGAGAGATACTTACAATGAGTGTCTGCAATTTTTAGGGAATTTAAGCTCTCTTTTTAGTTTTTATATCTCAGGTTTTGCAATCGTCGGGAAAAGGGGAAGGCGGGGTGTTTTTAACTGAGTGTTGACTCCCAATCCGTAAGTCATTTCTTACAAAAATATAGCCCGTTACGGATGATAAATAACTTTACAATCATCTATGATTGTTAGGTAAGCTTTTTGTGAACGGGCAAAATAATGGCTAGTTCGATTCTGGTAAATATCCCACCGCACGTTCATTGAGAATTTAATGAGCTTTTGTTATTCTCTTTAAAAGCTTTGGATCCATAGGTCATTTGCATCTTTAACATGTTTCAAGCATGCATATCCATTTTTAAAACACGTGTAGAAGAAATCTCTTTCTTGTAAAATTCCATGCAATTAGGGTTGAACTAGTGGAATTTCTCAAACTTGGAAAACAAAACTTTTGTGTTCATTTGTGGTGTGTGAGTAAATTTTCTGTACTTACATTTGTTATTGTTTTAATTTTTTTCACACATAAACTCGAAAATTTTCATTTTGTTGTGATCTATTTGCCTTTTTTGGTTTACAGGATGAAGGGAGAGCGAAAACTCAAAGTTTTGATTTAAGAAAAAAGTGTACATCTAAAATGGAGATGCACAATGCACAATTGTAGGGAGAGATAACTCCAAAGAGTGTTTGTAATTTTTAGGGATTGTAAGATCTTTTTAGTTTTTGTATCTCAGGTTTTGCAATCGTCGGGAAAACATGGAGGCGTGCTATTTTTAACTGACTGTTGACTCCCGATCCGTATGTCTTTTCTTACAAAAATATAGCCCGTTACTCATGATAAATCACATTACAATCATCTATGATTCTTAGGTCAGCTTTTTGAAAACGGGCAAAATAATGGCTTCTTTCACTCGGGTGAATATCCCACCGCACGTTCACTTCAGAATTTAATGAGTGTTTGTTATTCTAATTAAAAGCTTTGGATCCATAGGTCATTTGCATCTTTAACGTGTTTCAAGCATGCATATCCATTTTTAAAACACGTCTAGAAGAATTCTCTTTCTTGTAAAATTTCAAGCTATTAGGGTTGAACTAGTGGAATTTCCCAAACTTGGATAACAAAAATTTTGTGTTCAATTGTGGTGTGTGAATAAATTTTCATTACTTACATTTGTTAATGTTTTAATTTTTTTCCATACATAAACTCTAAAATTTACATTTTTTTGTGATCTATTTACCTTTTTTTGTTTACGGCATGAAGGGAGAACGAAAACTCAATGTTTTGATTTAATAAAAAAGTGTACATCTAAACTGGAGATGCACAATGCACAAATGTGGAGAGATATAATACCAAAGAGTGTCTGTGATTTTTCAGGATTGTGAGCTCTTTTCAGTTTTTACTTCTCAGGGTTTACAATCGTCGGGAAAAGGGAGAGGCGGGGGATTTTTAATTGAGTGTTGACTCCCAATCCGCAAGTCATTTCTTACAATAATATAGCCCGTTACGAATGAAAAATCACTTTACAATCATCTATGATTGTTAGGTCAGCTTTTTGCAAACGGGCAAAATAATGGCTTGTTTGACTCGGGTAAATATCCCACCGCACGTTCACTAGAGAATTTAATGAGCGTATGTTATTCTCTTTAAAAGCTTTGGATCCATAGGTCATTTGCATCTTTAACATGCTTGAAGCTTGCATATCCATTTTTAAAACACGTGTGGAACAAATCTCTTTCTTGTAAAATTCCAAGCTATTAGGGTTGCACTAGTTGAATTTCCCAAACTTGGATAACAAAAGTTTTGTGTTAATTTTTGGTGTGTGAAAAAATTTTTTTACTTACATTTGTTATTGTTTTAAATTTTTTCCATACATAAACTCAAAAATTTTGATTTTGCTGTGATCTATTTGCCTTTTTATGTTTACGGGATGGAGGGAGAGTGAAAACTCAAAGTTTTGATTTAAGAAAAAAGTGTACATCTAAAATGGAGACGCACAGTGCACAAATGTAGAGAGAGATACTTACAATGAGTGTCTGCAATTTTTAGGGAATTTAAGCTCTCTTTTTAGTTTTTATATCTCAGGTTTTGCAATCGTCGGGAAAAGGGGAAGGCGGGGTGTTTTTAACTGAGTGTTGACTCCCAATCCGTAAGTCATTTCTTACAAAAATATAGCCCGTTACGGATGATAAATAACTTTACAATCATCTATGATTGTTAGGTAAGCTTTTTGTGAACGGGCAAAATAATGGCTAGTTCGATTCTGGTAAATATCCCACCGCACGTTCATTGAGAATTTAATGAGCTTTTGTTATTCTCTTTAAAAGCTTTGGATCCATAGGTCATTTGCATCTTTAACATGTTTCAAGCATGCATATCCATTTTTAAAACACGTGTAGAAGAAATCTCTTTCTTGTAAAATTCCATGCAATTAGGGTTGAACTAGTGGAATTTCTCAAACTTGGAAAACAAAACTTTTGTGTTCATTTGTGGTGTGTGAGTAAATTTTCTGTACTTACATTTGTTATTGTTTTAATTTTTTTCACACATAAACTCGAAAATTTTCATTTTGTTGTGATCTATTTGCCTTTTTTGGTTTACAGGATGAAGGGAGAGCGAAAACTCAAAGTTTTGATTTAAGAAAAAAGTGTACATCTAAAATGGAGATGCACAATGCACAATTGTAGGGAGAGATAACTCCAAAGAGTGTTTGTAATTTTTAGGGATTGTAAGATCTTTTTAGTTTTTGTATCTCAGGTTTTGCAATCGTCGGGAAAACATGGAGGCGTGCTATTTTTAACTGACTGTTGACTCCCGATCCGTATGTCTTTTCTTACAAAAATATAGCCCGTTACTCATGATAAATCACATTACAATCATCTATGATTCTTAGGTCAGCTTTTTGAAAACGGGCAAAATAATGGCTTCTTTCACTCGGGTGAATATCCCACCGCACGTTCACTTCAGAATTTAATGAGTGTTTGTTATTCTAATTAAAAGCTTTGGATCCATAGGTCATTTGCATCTTTAACGTGTTTCAAGCATGCATATCCATTTTTAAAACACGTCTAGAAGAATTCTCTTTCTTGTAAAATTTCAAGCTATTAGGGTTGAACTAGTGGAATTTCCCAAACTTGGATAACAAAAATTTTGTGTTCAATTGTGGTGTGTGAATAAATTTTCATTACTTACATTTGTTAATGTTTTAATTTTTTTTCATACATAAACTCTAAAATTTACATTTTTTTGTGATCTATTTACCTTTTTTTGTTTACGGCATGAAGGGAGAACGAAAACTCAATGTTTTGATTTAATAAAAAAGTGTACATCTAAACTGGAGATGCACTATGCACAAATGTGGAGAGATATAATACCAAAGAGTGTCTGTGATTTTTCAGGATTGTGAGCTCTTTTCAGTTTTTACTTCTCAGGGTTTACAATCGTCAGGAAAAGGGAGAGGCGGGGGATTTTTAATTGAGTGTTGACTCCCAATCCGCAAGTCATTTCTTACAATAATATAGCCCGTTACGAATGAAAAATCACTTTACAATCATCTATGATTGTTAGGTCAGCTTTTTGCAAACGGGCAAAATAATGGCTTGTTTGACTCGGGTAAATATCCCACCGCACGTTCACTAGAGAATTTAATGAGCGTATGTTATTCTCTTTAAAAGCTTTGGATCCATAGGTCATTTGCATCTTTAACATGCTTGAAGCTTGCATATCCATTTTTAAAACACGTGTGGAACAAATCTCTTTCTTGTAAAATTCCAAGCTATTAGGGTTGCACTAGTTGAATTTCCCAAACTTGGATAACAAAAGTTTTGTGTTAATTTTTGGTGTGTGAAAAAATTTTTTTACTTACATTTGTTATTGTTTTAAATTTTTTCCATACATAAACTCAAAAATTTTGATTTTGCTGTGATCTATTTGCCTTTTTATGTTTACGGGATGGAGGGAGAGTGAAAACTCAAAGTTTTGATTTAAGAAAAAAGTGTACATCTAAAATGGAGACGCACAGTGCACAAATGTAGAGAGAGATACTTACAATGAGTGTCTGCAATTTTTAGGGAATTTAAGCTCTCTTTTTAGTTTTTATATCTCAGGTTTTGCAATCGTCGGGAAAAGGGGAAGGCGGGGTGTTTTTAACTGAGTGTTGACTCCCAATCCGTAAGTCATTTCTTACAAAAATATAGCCCGTTACGGATGATAAATAACTTTACAATCATCTATGATTGTTAGGTAAGCTTTTTGTGAACGGGCAAAATAATGGCTAGTTCGATTCTGGTAAATATCCCACCGCACGTTCATTGAGAATTTAATGAGCTTTTGTTATTCTCTTTAAAAGCTTTGGATCCATAGGTCATTTGCATCTTTAACATGTTTCAAGCATGCATATCCATTTTTAAAACACGTGTAGAAGAAATCTCTTTCTTGTAAAATTCCATGCAATTAGGGTTGAACTAGTGGAATTTCTCAAACTTGGAAAACAAAACTTTTGTGTTCATTTGTGGTGTGTGAGTAAATTTTCTGTACTTACATTTGTTATTGTTTTAATTTTTTTCACACATAAACTCGAAAATTTTCATTTTGTTGTGATCTATTTGCCTTTTTTGGTTTACAGGATGAAGGGAGAGCGAAAACTCAAAGTTTTGATTTAAGAAAAAAGTGTACATCTAAAATGGAGATGCACAATGCACAATTGTAGGGAGAGATAACTCCAAAGAGTGTTTGTAATTTTTAGGGATTGTAAGATCTTTTTAGTTTTTGTATCTCAGGTTTTGCAATCGTCGGGAAAACATGGAGGCGTGCTATTTTTAACTGACTGTTGACTCCCGATCCGTATGTCTTTTCTTACAAAAATATAGCCCGTTACTCATGATAAATCACATTACAATCATCTATGATTCTTAGGTCAGCTTTTTGAAAACGGGCAAAATAATGGCTTCTTTCACTCGGGTGAATATCCCACCGCACGTTCACTTCAGAATTTAATGAGTGTTTGTTATTCTAATTAAAAGCTTTGGATCCATAGGTCATTTGCATCTTTAACGTGTTTCAAGCATGCATATCCATTTTTAAAACACGTCTAGAAGAATTCTCTTTCTTGTAAAATTTCAAGCTATTAGGGTTGAACTAGTGGAATTTCCCAAACTTGGATAACAAAAATTTTGTGTTCAATTGTGGTGTGTGAATAAATTTTCATTACTTACATTTGTTAATGTTTTAATTTTTTTTCATACATAAACTCTAAAATTTACATTTTTTTGTGATCTATTTACCTTTTTTTGTTTACGGCATGAAGGGAGAACGAAAACTCAATGTTTTGATTTAATAAAAAAGTGTACATCTAAACTGGAGATGCACTATGCACAAATGTGGAGAGATATAATACCAAAGAGTGTCTGTGATTTTTCAGGATTGTGAGCTCTTTTCAGTTTTTACTTCTCAGGGTTTACAATCGTCAGGAAAAGGGAGAGGCGGGGGATTTTTAATTGAGTGTTGACTCCCAATCCGCAAGTCATTTCTTACAATAATATAGCCCGTTACGAATGAAAAATCACTTTACAATCATCTATGATTGTTAGGTCAGCTTTTTGCAAACGGGCAAAATAATGGCTTGTTTGACTCGGGTAAATATCCCACCGCACGTTCACTAGAGAATTTAATGAGCGTATGTTATTCTCTTTAAAAGCTTTGGATCCATAGGTCATTTGCATCTTTAACATGCTTGAAGCTTGCATATCCATTTTTAAAACACGTGTGGAACAAATCTCTTTCTTGTAAAATTCCAAGCTATTAGGGTTGCACTAGTTGAATTTCCCAAACTTGGATAACAAAAGTTTTGTGTTAATTTTTGGTGTGTGAAAAAATTTTTTTACTTACATTTGTTATTGTTTTAAATTTTTTCCATACATAAACTCAAAAATTTTCATTTTGCTGTGATCTATTTGCCTTTTTATGTTTACGGGATGGAGGGAGAGTGAAAACTCAAAGTTTTGATTTAAGAAAAAAGTGTACATCTAAAATGGAGACGCACAGTGCACAAATGTAGAGAGAGATACTTACAATGAGTGTCTGCAATTTTTAGGGAATTTAAGCTCTCTTTTTAGTTTTTATATCTCAGGTTTTGCAATCGTCGGGAAAAGGGGAAGGCGGGGTGTTTTTAACTGAGTGTTGACTCCCAATCCGTAAGTCATTTCTTACAAAAATATAGCCCGTTACGGATGATAAATAACTTTACAATCATCTATGATTGTTAGGTAAGCTTTTTGTGAACGGGCAAAATAATGGCTAGTTCGATTCTGGTAAATATCCCACCGCACGTTCATTGAGAATTTAATGAGCTTTTGTTATTCTCTTTAAAAGCTTTGGATCCATAGGTCATTTGCATCTTTAACATGTTTCAAGCATGCATATCCATTTTTAAAACACGTGTAGAAGAAATCTCTTTCTTGTAAAATTCCATGCAATTAGGGTTGAACTAGTGGAATTTCTCAAACTTGGAAAACAAAACTTTTGTGTTCATTTGTGGTGTGTGAGTAAATTTTCTGTACTTACATTTGTTATTGTTTTAATTTTTTTCACACATAAACTCGAAAATTTTCATTTTGTTGTGATCTATTTGCCTTTTTTGGTTTACAGGATGAAGGGAGAGCGAAAACTCAAAGTTTTGATTTAAGAAAAAAGTGTACATCTAAAATGGAGATGCACAATGCACAATTGTAGGGAGAGATAACTCCAAAGAGTGTTTGTAATTTTTAGGGATTGTAAGATCTTTTTAGTTTTTGTATCTCAGGTTTTGCAATCGTCGGGAAAACATGGAGGCGTGCTATTTTTAACTGACTGTTGACTCCCGATCCGTATGTCTTTTCTTACAAAAATATAGCCCGTTACTCATGATAAATCACATTACAATCATCTATGATTCTTAGGTCAGCTTTTTGAAAACGGGCAAAATAATGGCTTCTTTCACTCGGGTGAATATCCCACCGCACGTTCACTTCAGAATTTAATGAGTGTTTGTTATTCTAATTAAAAGCTTTGGATCCATAGGTCATTTGCATCTTTAACGTGTTTCAAGCATGCATATCCATTTTTAAAACACGTCTAGAAGAATTCTCTTTCTTGTAAAATTTCAAGCTATTAGGGTTGAACTAGTGGAATTTCCCAAACTTGGATAACAAAAATTTTGTGTTCAATTGTGGTGTGTGAATAAATTTTCATTACTTACATTTGTTAATGTTTTAATTTTTTTTCATACATAAACTCTAAAATTTACATTTTTTTGTGATCTATTTACCTTTTTTTGTTTACGGCATGAAGGGAGAACGAAAACTCAATGTTTTGATTTAATAAAAAAGTGTACATCTAAACTGGAGATGCACAATGCACAAATGTGGAGAGATATAATACCAAAGAGTGTCTGTGATTTTTCAGGATTGTGAGCTCTTTTCAGTTTTTACTTCTCAGGGTTTACAATCGTCAGGAAAAGGGAGAGGCGGGGGATTTTTAATTGAGTGTTGACTCCCAATCCGCAAGTCATTTCTTACAATAATATAGCCCGTTACGAATGAAAAATCACTTTACAATCATCTATGATTGTTAGGTCAGCTTTTTGCAAACGGGCAAAATAATGGCTTGTTTGACTCGGGTAAATATCCCACCGCACGTTCACTAGAGAATTTAATGAGCGTATGTTATTCTCTTTAAAAGCTTTGGATCCATAGGTCATTTGCATCTTTAACATGCTTGAAGCTTGCATATCCATTTTTAAAACACGTGTGGAACAAATCTCTTTCTTGTAAAATTCCAAGCTATTAGGGTTGCACTAGTTGAATTTCCCAAACTTGGATAACAAAAGTTTTGTGTTAATTTTTGGTGTGTGAAAAAATTTTTTTACTTACATTTGTTATTGTTTTAAATTTTTTCCATACATAAACTCAAAAATTTTCATTTTGCTGTGATCTATTTGCCTTTTTATGTTTACGGGATGGAGGGAGAGTGAAAACTCAAAGTTTTGATTTAAGAAAAAAGTGTACATCTAAAATGGAGACGCACAGTGCACAAATGTAGAGAGAGATACTTACAATGAGTGTCTGCAATTTTTAGGGAATTTAAGCTCTCTTTTTAGTTTTTATATCTCAGGTTTTGCAATCGTCGGGAAAAGGGGAAGGCGGGGTGTTTTTAACTGAGTGTTGACTCCCAATCCGTAAGTCATTTCTTACAAAAATATAGCCCGTTACGGATGATAAATAACTTTACAATCATCTATGATTGTTAGGTAAGCTTTTTGTGAACGGGCAAAATAATGGCTAGTTCGATTCTGGTAAATATCCCACCGCACGTTCATTGAGAATTTAATGAGCTTTTGTTATTCTCTTTAAAAGCTTTGGATCCATAGGTCATTTGCATCTTTAACATGTTTCAAGCATGCATATCCATTTTTAAAACACGTGTAGAAGAAATCTCTTTCTTGTAAAATTCCATGCAATTAGGGTTGAACTAGTGGAATTTCTCAAACTTGGAAAACAAAACTTTTGTGTTCATTTGTGGTGTGTGAGTAAATTTTCTGTACTTACATTTGTTATTGTTTTAATTTTTTTCACACATAAACTCGAAAATTTTCATTTTGTTGTGATCTATTTGCCTTTTTTGGTTTACAGGATGAAGGGAGAGCGAAAACTCAAAGTTTTGATTTAAGAAAAAAGTGTACATCTAAAATGGAGATGCACAATGCACAATTGTAGGGAGAGATAACTCCAAAGAGTGTTTGTAATTTTTAGGGATTGTAAGATCTTTTTAGTTTTTGTATCTCAGGTTTTGCAATCGTCGGGAAAACATGGAGGCGTGCTATTTTTAACTGACTGTTGACTCCCGATCCGTATGTCTTTTCTTACAAAAATATAGCCCGTTACTCATGATAAATCACATTACAATCATCTATGATTCTTAGGTCAGCTTTTTGAAAACGGGCAAAATAATGGCTTCTTTCACTCGGGTGAATATCCCACCGCACGTTCACTTCAGAATTTAATGAGTGTTTGTTATTCTAATTAAAAGCTTTGGATCCATAGGTCATTTGCATCTTTAACGTGTTTCAAGCATGCATATCCATTTTTAAAACACGTCTAGAAGAATTCTCTTTCTTGTAAAATTTCAAGCTATTAGGGTTGAACTAGTGGAATTTCCCAAACTTGGATAACAAAAATTTTGTGTTCAATTGTGGTGTGTGAATAAATTTTCATTACTTACATTTGTTAATGTTTTAATTTTTTTTCATACATAAACTCTAAAATTTACATTTTTTTGTGATCTATTTACCTTTTTTTGTTTACGGCATGAAGGGAGAACGAAAACTCAATGTTTTGATTTAATAAAAAAGTGTACATCTAAACTGGAGATGCACAATGCACAAATGTGGAGAGATATAATACCAAAGAGTGTCTGTGATTTTTCAGGATTGTGAGCTCTTTTCAGTTTTTACTTCTCAGGGTTTACAATCGTCAGGAAAAGGGAGAGGCGGGGGATTTTTAATTGAGTGTTGACTCCCAATCCGCAAGTCATTTCTTACAATAATATAGCCCGTTACGAATGAAAAATCACTTTACAATCATCTATGATTGTTAGGTCAGCTTTTTGCAAACGGGCAAAATAATGGCTTGTTTGACTCGGGTAAATATCCCACCGCACGTTCACTAGAGAATTTAATGAGCGTATGTTATTCTCTTTAAAAGCTCTGGATCCATAGGTCATTTGCATCTTTAACATGCTTGAAACTTGCATATCCATTTTTAAAACACGTGTGGAACAAATCTCTTTCTTGTAAAATTCCAAGCTATTAGGGTTGCACTAGTTGAATTTCCCAAACTTGGATAACAAAAGTTTTGTGTTAATTTTTGGTGTGTGAAAAAATTTTTTTACTTACATTTGTTATTGTTTTAAATTTTTTCCATACATAAACTCAAAAATTTTGATTTTGCTGTGATCTATTTGCCTTTTTATGTTTACGGGATGGAGGGAGAGTGAAAACTCAAAGTTTTGATTTAAGAAAAAAGTGTACATCTAAAATGGAGACGCACAGTGCACAAATGTAGAGAGAGATACTTACAATGAGTGTCTGCAATTTTTAGGGAATTTAAGCTCTCTTTTTAGTTTTTATATCTCAGGTTTTGCAATCGTCGGGAAAAGGGGAAGGCGGGGTGTTTTTAACTGAGTGTTGACTCCCAATCCGTAAGTCATTTCTTACAAAAATATAGCCCGTTACGGATGATAAATAACTTTACAATCATCTATGATTGTTAGGTAAGCTTTTTGTGAACGGGCAAAATAATGGCTAGTTCGATTCTGGTAAATATCCCACCGCACGTTCATTGAGAATTTAATGAGCTTTTGTTATTCTCTTTAAAAGCTTTGGATCCATAGGTCATTTGCATCTTTAACATGTTTCAAGCATGCATATCCATTTTTAAAACACGTGTAGAAGAAATCTCTTTCTTGTAAAATTCCATGCAATTAGGGTTGAACTAGTGGAATTTCTCAAACTTGGAAAACAAAACTTTTGTGTTCATTTGTGGTGTGTGAGTAAATTTTCTGTACTTACATTTGTTATTGTTTTAATTTTTTTCACACATAAACTCGAAAATTTTCATTTTGTTGTGATCTATTTGCCTTTTTTGGTTTACAGGATGAAGGGAGAGCGAAAACTCAAAGTTTTGATTTAAGAAAAAAGTGTACATCTAAAATGGAGATGCACAATGCACAATTGTAGGGAGAGATAACTCCAAAGAGTGTTTGTAATTTTTAGGGATTGTAAGATCTTTTTAGTTTTTGTATCTCAGGTTTTGCAATCGTCGGGAAAACATGGAGGCGTGCTATTTTTAACTGACTGTTGACTCCCGATCCGTATGTCTTTTCTTACAAAAATATAGCCCGTTACTCATGATAAATCACATTACAATCATCTATGATTCTTAGGTCAGCTTTTTGAAAACGGGCAAAATAATGGCTTCTTTCACTCGGGTGAATATCCCACCGCACGTTCACTTCAGAATTTAATGAGTGTTTGTTATTCTAATTAAAAGCTTTGGATCCATAGGTCATTTGCATCTTTAACGTGTTTCAAGCATGCATATCCATTTTTAAAACACGTCTAGAAGAATTCTCTTTCTTGTAAAATTTCAAGCTATTAGGGTTGAACTAGTGGAATTTCCCAAACTTGGATAACAAAAATTTTGTGTTCAATTGTGGTGTGTGAATAAATTTTCATTACTTACATTTGTTAATGTTTTAATTTTTTTTCATACATAAACTCTAAAATTTACATTTTTTTGTGATCTATTTACCTTTTTTTGTTTACGGCATGAAGGGAGAACGAAAACTCAATGTTTTGATTTAATAAAAAAGTGTACATCTAAACTGGAGATGCACAATGCACAAATGTGGAGAGATATAATACCAAAGAGTGTCTGTGATTTTTCAGGATTGTGAGCTCTTTTCAGTTTTTACTTCTCAGGGTTTACAATCGTCAGGAAAAGGGAGAGGCGGGGGATTTTTAATTGAGTGTTGACTCCCAATCCGCAAGTCATTTCTTACAATAATATAGCCCGTTACGAATGAAAAATCACTTTACAATCATCTATGATTGTTAGGTCAGCTTTTTGCAAACGGGCAAAATAATGGCTTGTTTGACTCGGGTAAATATCCCACCGCACGTTCACTAGAGAATTTAATGAGCGTATGTTATTCTCTTTAAAAGCTCTGGATCCATAGGTCATTTGCATCTTTAACATGCTTGAAACTTGCATATCCATTTTTAAAACACGTGTGGAACAAATCTCTTTCTTGTAAAATTCCAAGCTATTAGGGTTGCACTAGTTGAATTTCCCAAACTTGGATAACAAAAGTTTTGTGTTAATTTTTGGTGTGTGAAAAAATTTTTTTACTTACATTTGTTATTGTTTTAAATTTTTTCCATACATAAACTCAAAAATTTTGATTTTGCTGTGATCTATTTGCCTTTTTATGTTTACGGGATGGAGGGAGAGTGAAAACTCAAAGTTTTGATTTAAGAAAAAAGTGTACATCTAAAATGGAGACGCACAGTGCACAAATGTAGAGAGAGATACTTACAATGAGTGTCTGCAATTTTTAGGGAATTTAAGCTCTCTTTTTAGTTTTTATATCTCAGGTTTTGCAATCGTCGGGAAAAGGGGAAGGCGGGGTGTTTTTAACTGAGTGTTGACTCCCAATCCGTAAGTCATTTCTTACAAAAATATAGCCCGTTACGGATGATAAATAACTTTACAATCATCTATGATTGTTAGGTAAGCTTTTTGTGAACGGGCAAAATAATGGCTAGTTCGATTCTGGTAAATATCCCACCGCACGTTCATTGAGAATTTAATGAGCTTTTGTTATTCTCTTTAAAAGCTTTGGATCCATAGGTCATTTGCATCTTTAACATGTTTCAAGCATGCATATCCATTTTTAAAACACGTGTAGAAGAAATCTCTTTCTTGTAAAATTCCATGCAATTAGGGTTGAACTAGTGGAATTTCTCAAACTTGGAAAACAAAACTTTTGTGTTCATTTGTGGTGTGTGAGTAAATTTTCTGTACTTACATTTGTTATTGTTTTAATTTTTTTCACACATAAACTCGAAAATTTTCATTTTGTTGTGATCTATTTGCCTTTTTTTGGTTTACAGGATGAAGGGAGAGCGAAAACTCAAAGTTTTGATTTAAGAAAAAAGTGTACATCTAAAATGGAGATGCACAATGCACAATTGTAGGGAGAGATAACTCCAAAGAGTGTTTGTAATTTTTAGGGATTGTAAGATCTTTTTAGTTTTTGTATCTCAGGTTTTGCAATCGTCGGGAAAACATGGAGGCGTGCTATTTTTAACTGACTGTTGACTCCCGATCCGTATGTCTTTTCTTACAAAAATATAGCCCGTTACTCATGATAAATCACATTACAATCATCTATGATTCTTAGGTCAGCTTTTTGAAAACGGGCAAAATAATGGCTTCTTTCACTCGGGTGAATATCCCACCGCACGTTCACTTCAGAATTTAATGAGTGTTTGTTATTCTAATTAAAAGCTTTGGATCCATAGGTCATTTGCATCTTTAACGTGTTTCAAGCATGCATATCCATTTTTAAAACACGTCTAGAAGAATTCTCTTTCTTGTAAAATTTCAAGCTATTAGGGTTGAACTAGTGGAATTTCCCAAACTTGGATAACAAAAATTTTGTGTTCAATTGTGGTGTGTGAATAAATTTTCATTACTTACATTTGTTAATGTTTTAATTTTTTTTCATACATAAACTCTAAAATTTACATTTTTTTGTGATCTATTTACCTTTTTTTGTTTACGGCATGAAGGGAGAACGAAAACTCAATGTTTTGATTTAATAAAAAAGTGTACATCTAAACTGGAGATGCACAATGCACAAATGTGGAGAGATATAATACCAAAGAGTGTCTGTGATTTTTCAGGATTGTGAGCTCTTTTCAGTTTTTACTTCTCAGGGTTTACAATCGTCAGGAAAAGGGAGAGGCGGGGGATTTTTAATTGAGTGTTGACTCCCAATCCGCAAGTCATTTCTTACAATAATATAGCCCGTTACGAATGAAAAATCACTTTACAATCATCTATGATTGTTAGGTCAGCTTTTTGCAAACGGGCAAAATAATGGCTTGTTTGACTCGGGTAAATATCCCACCGCACGTTCACTAGAGAATTTAATGAGCGTATGTTATTCTCTTTAAAAGCTCTGGATCCATAGGTCATTTGCATCTTTAACATGCTTGAAGCTTGCATATCCATTTTTAAAACACGTGTGGAACAAATCTCTTTCTTGTAAAATTCCAAGCTATTAGGGTTGCACTAGTTGAATTTCCCAAACTTGGATAACAAAAGTTTTGTGTTAATTTTTGGTGTGTGAAAAAATTTTTTTACTTACATTTGTTATTGTTTTAAATTTTTTCCATACATAAACTCAAAAATTTTGATTTTGCTGTGATCTATTTGCCTTTTTATGTTTACGGGATGGAGGGAGAGTGAAAACTCAAAGTTTTGATTTAAGAAAAAAGTGTACATCTAAAATGGAGACGCACAGTGCACAAATGTAGAGAGAGATACTTACAATGAGTGTCTGCAATTTTTAGGGAATTTAAGCTCTCTTTTTAGTTTTTATATCTCAGGTTTTGCAATCGTCGGGAAAAGGGGAAGGCGGGGTGTTTTTAACTGAGTGTTGACTCCCAATCCGTAAGTCATTTCTTACAAAAATATAGCCCGTTACGGATGATAAATAACTTTACAATCATCTATGATTGTTAGGTAAGCTTTTTGTGAACGGGCAAAATAATGGCTAGTTCGATTCTGGTAAATATCCCACCGCACGTTCATTGAGAATTTAATGAGCTTTTGTTATTCTCTTTAAAAGCTTTGGATCCATAGGTCATTTGCATCTTTAACATGTTTCAAGCATGCATATCCATTTTTAAAACACGTGTAGAAGAAATCTCTTTCTTGTAAAATTCCATGCAATTAGGGTTGAACTAGTGGAATTTCTCAAACTTGGAAAACAAAACTTTTGTGTTCATTTGTGGTGTGTGAGTAAATTTTCTGTACTTACATTTGTTATTGTTTTAATTTTTTTCACACATAAACTCGAAAATTTTCATTTTGTTGTGATCTATTTGCCTTTTTTTGGTTTACAGGATGAAGGGAGAGCGAAAACTCAAAGTTTTGATTTAAGAAAAAAGTGTACATCTAAAATGGAGATGCACAATGCACAATTGTAGGGAGAGATAACTCCAAAGAGTGTTTGTAATTTTTAGGGATTGTAAGATCTTTTTAGTTTTTGTATCTCAGGTTTTGCAATCGTCGGGAAAACATGGAGGCGTGCTATTTTTAACTGACTGTTGACTCCCGATCCGTATGTCTTTTCTTACAAAAATATAGCCCGTTACTCATGATAAATCACATTACAATCATCTATGATTCTTAGGTCAGCTTTTTGAAAACGGGCAAAATAATGGCTTCTTTCACTCGGGTGAATATCCCACCGCACGTTCACTTCAGAATTTAATGAGTGTTTGTTATTCTAATTAAAAGCTTTGGATCCATAGGTCATTTGCATCTTTAACGTGTTTCAAGCATGCATATCCATTTTTAAAACACGTCTAGAAGAATTCTCTTTCTTGTAAAATTTCAAGCTATTAGGGTTGAACTAGTGGAATTTCCCAAACTTGGATAACAAAAATTTTGTGTTCAATTGTGGTGTGTGAATAAATTTTCATTACTTACATTTGTTAATGTTTTAATTTTTTTTCATACATAAACTCTAAAATTTACATTTTTTTGTGATCTATTTACCTTTTTTTGTTTACGGCATGAAGGGAGAACGAAAACTCAATGTTTTGATTTAATAAAAAAGTGTACATCTAAACTGGAGATGCACAATGCACAAATGTGGAGAGATATAATACCAAAGAGTGTCTGTGATTTTTCAGGATTGTGAGCTCTTTTCAGTTTTTACTTCTCAGGGTTTACAATCGTCAGGAAAAGGGAGAGGCGGGGGATTTTTAATTGAGTGTTGACTCCCAATCCGCAAGTCATTTCTTACAATAATATAGCCCGTTACGAATGAAAAATCACTTTACAATCATCTATGATTGTTAGGTCAGCTTTTTGCAAACGGGCAAAATAATGGCTTGTTTGACTCGGGTAAATATCCCACCGCACGTTCACTAGAGAATTTAATGAGCGTATGTTATTCTCTTTAAAAGCTCTGGATCCATAGGTCATTTGCATCTTTAACATGCTTGAAGCTTGCATATCCATTTTTAAAACACGTGTGGAACAAATCTCTTTCTTGTAAAATTCCAAGCTATTAGGGTTGCACTAGTTGAATTTCCCAAACTTGGATAACAAAAGTTTTGTGTTAATTTTTGGTGTGTGAAAAAATTTTTTTACTTACATTTGTTATTGTTTTAAATTTTTTCCATACATAAACTCAAAAATTTTGATTTTGCTGTGATCTATTTGCCTTTTTATGTTTACGGGATGGAGGGAGAGTGAAAACTCAAAGTTTTGATTTAAGAAAAAAGTGTACATCTAAAATGGAGACGCACAGTGCACAAATGTAGAGAGAGATACTTACAATGAGTGTCTGCAATTTTTAGGGAATTTAAGCTCTCTTTTTAGTTTTTATATCTCAGGTTTTGCAATCGTCGGGAAAAGGGGAAGGCGGGGTGTTTTTAACTGAGTGTTGACTCCCAATCCGTAAGTCATTTCTTACAAAAATATAGCCCGTTACGGATGATAAATAACTTTACAATCATCTATGATTGTTAGGTAAGCTTTTTGTGAACGGGCAAAATAATGGCTAGTTCGATTCTGGTAAATATCCCACCGCACGTTCATTGAGAATTTAATGAGCTTTTGTTATTCTCTTTAAAAGCTTTGGATCCATAGGTCATTTGCATCTTTAACATGTTTCAAGCATGCATATCCATTTTTAAAACACGTGTAGAAGAAATCTCTTTCTTGTAAAATTCCATGCAATTAGGGTTGAACTAGTGGAATTTCTCAAACTTGGAAAACAAAACTTTTGTGTTCATTTGTGGTGTGTGAGTAAATTTTCTGTACTTACATTTGTTATTGTTTTAATTTTTTTCACACATAAACTCGAAAATTTTCATTTTGTTGTGATCTATTTGCCTTTTTTGGTTTACAGGATGAAGGGAGAGCGAAAACTCAAAGTTTTGATTTAAGAAAAAAGTGTACATCTAAAATGGAGATGCACAATGCACAATTGTAGGGAGAGATAACTCCAAAGAGTGTTTGTAATTTTTAGGGATTGTAAGATCTTTTTAGTTTTTGTATCTCAGGTTTTGCAATCGTCGGGAAAACATGGAGGCGTGCTATTTTTAACTGACTGTTGACTCCCGATCCGTATGTCTTTTCTTACAAAAATATAGCCCGTTACTCATGATAAATCACATTACAATCATCTATGATTCTTAGGTCAGCTTTTTGAAAACGGGCAAAATAATGGCTTCTTTCACTCGGGTGAATATCCCACCGCACGTTCACTTCAGAATTTAATGAGTGTTTGTTATTCTAATTAAAAGCTTTGGATCCATAGGTCATTTGCATCTTTAACGTGTTTCAAGCATGCATATCCATTTTTAAAACACGTCTAGAAGAATTCTCTTTCTTGTAAAATTTCAAGCTATTAGGGTTGAACTAGTGGAATTTCCCAAACTTGGATAACAAAAATTTTGTGTTCAATTGTGGTGTGTGAATAAATTTTCATTACTTACATTTGTTAATGTTTTAATTTTTTTTCATACATAAACTCTAAAATTTACATTTTTTTGTGATCTATTTACCTTTTTTTGTTTACGGCATGAAGGGAGAACGAAAACTCAATGTTTTGATTTAATAAAAAAGTGTACATCTAAACTGGAGATGCACAATGCACAAATGTGGAGAGATATAATACCAAAGAGTGTCTGTGATTTTTCAGGATTGTGAGCTCTTTTCAGTTTTTACTGCTCAGGGTTTACAATCGTCAGGAAAAGGGAGAGGCGGGGGATTTTTAATTGAGTGTTGACTCCCAATCCGCAAGTCATTTCTTACAATAATATAGCCCGTTACGAATGAAAAATCACTTTACAATCATCTATGATTGTTAGGTCAGCTTTTTGCAAACGGGCAAAATAATGGCTTGTTTGACTCGGGTAAATATCCCACCGCACGTTCACTAGAGAATTTAATGAGCGTATGTTATTCTCTTTAAAAGCTCTGGATCCATAGGTCATTTGCATCTTTAACATGCTTGAAGCTTGCATATCCATTTTTAAAACACGTGTGGAACAAATCTCTTTCTTGTAAAATTCCAAGCTATTAGGGTTGCACTAGTTGAATTTCCCAAACTTGGATAACAAAAGTTTTGTGTTAATTTTTGGTGTGTGAAAAAATTTTTTTACTTACATTTGTTATTGTTTTAAATTTTTTCCATACATAAACTCAAAAATTTTCATTTTGCTGTGATCTATTTGCCTTTTTATGTTTACGGGATGGAGGGAGAGTGAAAACTCAAAGTTTTGATTTAAGAAAAAAGTGTACATCTAAAATGGAGACGCACAGTGCACAAATGTAGAGAGAGATACTTACAATGAGTGTCTGCAATTTTTAGGGAATTTAAGCTCTCTTTTTAGTTTTTATATCTCAGGTTTTGCAATCGTCGGGAAAAGGGGAAGGCGGGGTGTTTTTAACTGAGTGTTGACTCCCAATCCGTAAGTCATTTCTTACAAAAATATAGCCCGTTACGGATGATAAATAACTTTACAATCATCTATGATTGTTAGGTAAGCTTTTTGTGAACGGGCAAAATAATGGCTAGTTCGATTCTGGTAAATATCCCACCGCACGTTCATTGAGAATTTAATGAGCTTTTGTTATTCTCTTTAAAAGCTTTGGATCCATAGGTCATTTGCATCTTTAACATGTTTCAAGCATGCATATCCATTTTTAAAACACGTGTAGAAGAAATCTCTTTCTTGTAAAATTCCATGCAATTAGGGTTGAACTAGTGGAATTTCTCAAACTTGGAAAACAAAACTTTTGTGTTCATTTGTGGTGTGTGAGTAAATTTTCTGTACTTACATTTGTTATTGTTTTAATTTTTTTCACACATAAACTCGAAAATTTTCATTTTGTTGTGATCTATTTGCCTTTTTTGGTTTACAGGATGAAGGGAGAGCGAAAACTCAAAGTTTTGATTTAAGAAAAAAGTGTACATCTAAAATGGAGATGCACAATGCACAATTGTAGGGAGAGATAACTCCAAAGAGTGTTTGTAATTTTTAGGGATTGTAAGATCTTTTTAGTTTTTGTATCTCAGGTTTTGCAATCGTCGGGAAAACATGGAGGCGTGCTATTTTTAACTGACTGTTGACTCCCGATCCGTATGTCTTTTCTTACAAAAATATAGCCCGTTACTCATGATAAATCACATTACAATCATCTATGATTCTTAGGTCAGCTTTTTGAAAACGGGCAAAATAATGGCTTCTTTCACTCGGGTGAATATCCCACCGCACGTTCACTCCAGAATTTAATGAGTGTTTGTTATTCTAATTAAAAGCTTTGGATCCATAGGTCATTTGCATCTTTAACGTGTTTCAAGCATGCATATCCATTTTTAAAACACGTCTAGAAGAATTCTCTTTCTTGTAAAATTTCAAGCTATTAGGGTTGAACTAGTGGAATTTCCCAAACTTGGATAACAAAAATTTTGTGTTCAATTGTGGTGTGTGAATAAATTTTCATTACTTACATTTGTTAATGTTTTAATTTTTTTTCATACATAAACTCTAAAATTTACATTTTTTTGTGATCTATTTACCTTTTTTTGTTTACGGCATGAAGGGAGAACGAAAACTCAATGTTTTGATTTAATAAAAAAGTGTACATCTAAACTGGAGATGCACAATGCACAAATGTGGAGAGATATAATACCAAAGAGTGTCTGTGATTTTTCAGGATTGTGAGCTCTTTTCAGTTTTTACTGCTCAGGGTTTACAATCGTCAGGAAAAGGGAGAGGCGGGGGATTTTTAATTGAGTGTTGACTCCCAATCCGCAAGTCATTTCTTACAATAATATAGCCCGTTACGAATGAAAAATCACTTTACAATCATCTATGATTGTTAGGTCAGCTTTTTGCAAACGGGCAAAATAATGGCTTGTTTGACTCGGGTAAATATCCCACCGCACGTTCACTAGAGAATTTAATGAGCGTATGTTATTCTCTTTAAAAGCTTTGGATCCATAGGTCATTTGCATCTTTAACATGCTTGAAGCTTGCATATCCATTTTTAAAACACGTGTGGAACAAATCTCTTTCTTGTAAAATTCCAAGCTATTAGGGTTGCACTAGTTGAATTTCCCAAACTTGGATAACAAAAGTTTTGTGTTAATTTTTGGTGTGTGAAAAAATTTTTTTACTTACATTTGTTATTGTTTTAAATTTTTTCCATACATAAACTCAAAAATTTTCATTTTGCTGTGATCTATTTGCCTTTTTATGTTTACGGGATGGAGGGAGAGTGAAAACTCAAAGTTTTGATTTAAGAAAAAAGTGTACATCTAAAATGGAGACGCACAGTGCACAAATGTAGAGAGAGATACTTACAATGAGTGTCTGCAATTTTTAGGGAATTTAAGCTCTCTTTTTAGTTTTTATTTCTCAGGTTTTGCAATCGTCGGGAAAAGGGGAAGGCGGGGTGTTTTTAACTGAGTGTTGACTCCCAATCCGTAAGTCATTTCTTACAAAAATATAGCCCGTTACGGATGATAAATAACTTTACAATCATCTATGATTGTTAGGTAAGCTTTTTGTGAACGGGCAAAATAATGGCTAGTTCGATTCTGGTAAATATCCCACCGCACGTTCATTGAGAATTTAATGAGCTTTTGTTATTCTCTTTAAAAGCTTTGGATCCATAGGTCATTTGCATCTTTAACATGTTTCAAGCATGCATATCCATTTTTAAAACACGTGTAGAAGAAATCTCTTTCTTGTAAAATTCCATGCAATTAGGGTTGAACTAGTGGAATTTCTCAAACTTGGAAAACAAAACTTTTGTGTTCATTTGTGGTGTGTGAGTAAATTTTCTGTACTTACATTTGTTATTGTTTTAATTTTTTTCACACATAAACTCGAAAATTTTCATTTTGTTGTGATCTATTTGCCTTTTTTGGTTTACAGGATGAAGGGAGAGCGAAAACTCAAAGTTTTGATTTAAGAAAAAAGTGTACATCTAAAATGGAGATGCACAATGCACAATTGTAGGGAGAGATAACTCCAAAGAGTGTTTGTAATTTTTAGGGATTGTAAGATCTTTTTAGTTTTTGTATCTCAGGTTTTGCAATCGTCGGGAAAACATGGAGGCGTGCTATTTTTAACTGACTGTTGACTCCCGATCCGTATGTCTTTTCTTACAAAAATATAGCCCGTTACTCATGATAAATCACATTACAATCATCTATGATTCTTAGGTCAGCTTTTTGAAAACGGGCAAAATAATGGCTTCTTTCACTCGGGTGAATATCCCACCGCACGTTCACTCCAGAATTTAATGAGTGTTTGTTATTCTAATTAAAAGCTTTGGATCCATAGGTCATTTGCATCTTTAACGTGTTTCAAGCATGCATATCCATTTTTAAAACACGTCTAGAAGAATTCTCTTTCTTGTAAAATTTCAAGCTATTAGGGTTGAACTAGTGGAATTTCCCAAACTTGGATAACAAAAATTTTGTGTTCAATTGTGGTGTGTGAATAAATTTTCATTACTTACATTTGTTAATGTTTTAATTTTTTTTCATACATAAACTCTAAAATTTACATTTTTTTGTGATCTATTTACCTTTTTTTGTTTACGGCATGAAGGGAGAACGAAAACTCAATGTTTTGATTTAATAAAAAAGTGTACATCTAAACTGGAGATGCACAATGCACAAATGTGGAGAGATATAATACCAAAGAGTGTCTGTGATTTTTCAGGATTGTGAGCTCTTTTCAGTTTTTACTTCTCAGGGTTTACAATCGTCAGGAAAAGGGAGAGGCGGGGGATTTTTAATTGAGTGTTGACTCCCAATCCGCAAGTCATTTCTTACAATAATATAGCCCGTTACGAATGAAAAATCACTTTACAATCATCTATGATTGTTAGGTCAGCTTTTTGCAAACGGGCAAAATAATGGCTTGTTTGACTCGGGTAAATATCCCACCGCACGTTCACTAGAGAATTTAATGAGCGTATGTTATTCTCTTTAAAAGCTTTGGATCCATAGGTCATTTGCATCTTTAACATGCTTGAAGCTTGCATATCCATTTTTAAAACACGTGTGGAACAAATCTCTTTCTTGTAAAATTCCAAGCTATTAGGGTTGCACTAGTTGAATTTCCCAAACTTGGATAACAAAAGTTTTGTGTTAATTTTTGGTGTGTGAAAAAATTTTTTTACTTACATTTGTTATTGTTTTAAATTTTTTCCATACATAAACTCAAAAATTTTCATTTTGCTGTGATCTATTTGCCTTTTTATGTTTACGGGATGGAGGGAGAGTGAAAACTCAAAGTTTTGATTTAAGAAAAAAGTGTACATCTAAAATGGAGACGCACAGTGCACAAATGTAGAGAGAGATACTTACAATGAGTGTCTGCAATTTTTAGGGAATTTAAGCTCTCTTTTTAGTTTTTATATCTCAGGTTTTGCAATCGTCGGGAAAAGGGGAAGGCGGGGTGTTTTTAACTGAGTGTTGACTCCCAATCCGTAAGTCATTTCTTACAAAAATATAGCCCGTTACGGATGATAAATAACTTTACAATCATCTATGATTGTTAGGTAAGCTTTTTGTGAACGGGCAAAATAATGGCTAGTTCGATTCTGGTAAATATCCCACCGCACGTTCATTGAGAATTTAATGAGCTTTTGTTATTCTCTTTAAAAGCTTTGGATCCATAGGTCATTTGCATCTTTAACATGTTTCAAGCATGCATATCCATTTTTAAAACACGTGTAGAAGAAATCTCTTTCTTGTAAAATTCCATGCAATTAGGGTTGAACTAGTGGAATTTCTCAAACTTGGAAAACAAAACTTTTGTGTTCATTTGTGGTGTGTGAGTAAATTTTCTGTACTTACATTTGTTATTGTTTTAATTTTTTTCACACATAAACTCGAAAATTTTCATTTTGTTGTGATCTATTTGCCTTTTTTGGTTTACAGGATGAAGGGAGAGCGAAAACTCAAAGTTTTGATTTAAGAAAAAAGTGTACATCTAAAATGGAGATGCACAATGCACAATTGTAGGGAGAGATAACTCCAAAGAGTGTTTGTAATTTTTAGGGATTGTAAGATCTTTTTAGTTTTTGTATCTCAGGTTTTGCAATCGTCGGGAAAACATGGAGGCGTGCTATTTTTAACTGACTGTTGACTCCCGATCCGTATGTCTTTTCTTACAAAAATATAGCCCGTTACTCATGATAAATCACATTACAATCATCTATGATTCTTAGGTCAGCTTTTTGAAAACGGGCAAAATAATGGCTTCTTTCACTCGGGTGAATATCCCACCGCACGTTCACTTCAGAATTTAATGAGTGTTTGTTATTCTAATTAAAAGCTTTGGATCCATAGGTCATTTGCATCTTTAACGTGTTTCAAGCATGCATATCCATTTTTAAAACACGTCTAGAAGAATTCTCTTTCTTGTAAAATTTCAAGCTATTAGGGTTGAACTAGTGGAATTTCCCAAACTTGGATAACAAAAATTTTGTGTTCAATTGTGGTGTGTGAATAAATTTTCATTACTTACATTTGTTAATGTTTTAATTTTTTTTCATACATAAACTCTAAAATTTACATTTTTTTGTGATCTATTTACCTTTTTTTGTTTACGGCATGAAGGGAGAACGAAAACTCAATGTTTTGATTTAATAAAAAAGTGTACATCTAAACTGGAGATGCACAATGCACAAATGTGGAGAGATATAATACCAAAGAGTGTCTGTGATTTTTCAGGATTGTGAGCTCTTTTCAGTTTTTACTGCTCAGGGTTTACAATCGTCAGGAAAAGGGAGAGGCGGGGGATTTTTAATTGAGTGTTGACTCCCAATCCGCAAGTCATTTCTTACAATAATATAGCCCGTTACGAATGAAAAATCACTTTACAATCATCTATGATTGTTAGGTCAGCTTTTTGCAAACGGGCAAAATAATGGCTTGTTTGACTCGGGTAAATATCCCACCGCACGTTCACTAGAGAATTTAATGAGCGTATGTTATTCTCTTTAAAAGCTTTGGATCCATAGGTCATTTGCATCTTTAACATGCTTGAAGCTTGCATATCCATTTTTAAAACACGTGTGGAACAAATCTCTTTCTTGTAAAATTCCAAGCTATTAGGGTTGCACTAGTTGAATTTCCCAAACTTGGATAACAAAAGTTTTGTGTTAATTTTTGGTGTGTGAAAAAATTTTTTTACTTACATTTGTTATTGTTTTAAATTTTTTCCATACATAAACTCAAAAATTTTCATTTTGCTGTGATCTATTTGCCTTTTTATGTTTACGGGATGGAGGGAGAGTGAAAACTCAAAGTTTTGATTTAAGAAAAAAGTGTACATCTAAAATGGAGACGCACAGTGCACAAATGTAGAGAGAGATACTTACAATGAGTGTCTGCAATTTTTAGGGAATTTAAGCTCTCTTTTTAGTTTTTATTTCTCAGGTTTTGCAATCGTCGGGAAAAGGGGAAGGCGGGGTGTTTTTAACTGAGTGTTGACTCCCAATCCGTAAGTCATTTCTTACAAAAATATAGCCCGTTACGGATGATAAATAACTTTACAATCATCTATGATTGTTAGGTAAGCTTTTTGTGAACGGGCAAAATAATGGCTAGTTCGATTCTGGTAAATATCCCACCGCACGTTCATTGAGAATTTAATGAGCTTTTGTTATTCTCTTTAAAAGCTTTGGATCCATAGGTCATTTGCATCTTTAACATGTTTCAAGCATGCATATCCATTTTTAAAACACGTGTAGAAGAAATCTCTTTCTTGTAAAATTCCATGCAATTAGGGTTGAACTAGTGGAATTTCTCAAACTTGGAAAACAAAACTTTTGTGTTCATTTGTGGTGTGTGAGTAAATTTTCTGTACTTACATTTGTTATTGTTTTAATTTTTTTCACACATAAACTCGAAAATTTTCATTTTGTTGTGATCTATTTGCCTTTTTTGGTTTACAGGATGAAGGGAGAGCGAAAACTCAAAGTTTTGATTTAAGAAAAAAGTGTACATCTAAAATGGAGATGCACAATGCACAATTGTAGGGAGAGATAACTCCAAAGAGTGTTTGTAATTTTTAGGGATTGTAAGATCTTTTTAGTTTTTGTATCTCAGGTTTTGCAATCGTCGGGAAAACATGGAGGCGTGCTATTTTTAACTGACTGTTGACTCCCGATCCGTATGTCTTTTCTTACAAAAATATAGCCCGTTACTCATGATAAATCACATTACAATCATCTATGATTCTTAGGTCAGCTTTTTGAAAACGGGCAAAATAATGGCTTCTTTCACTCGGGTGAATATCCCACCGCACGTTCACTCCAGAATTTAATGAGTGTTTGTTATTCTAATTAAAAGCTTTGGATCCATAGGTCATTTGCATCTTTAACGTGTTTCAAGCATGCATATCCATTTTTAAAACACGTCTAGAAGAATTCTCTTTCTTGTAAAATTTCAAGCTATTAGGGTTGAACTAGTGGAATTTCCCAAACTTGGATAACAAAAATTTTGTGTTCAATTGTGGTGTGTGAATAAATTTTCATTACTTACATTTGTTAATGTTTTAATTTTTTTTCATACATAAACTCTAAAATTTACATTTTTTTGTGATCTATTTACCTTTTTTTGTTTACGGCATGAAGGGAGAACGAAAACTCAATGTTTTGATTTAATAAAAAAGTGTACATCTAAACTGGAGATGCACAATGCACAAATGTGGAGAGATATAATACCAAAGAGTGTCTGTGATTTTTCAGGATTGTGAGCTCTTTTCAGTTTTTACTGCTCAGGGTTTACAATCGTCAGGAAAAGGGAGAGGCGGGGGATTTTTAATTGAGTGTTGACTCCCAATCCGCAAGTCATTTCTTACAATAATATAGCCCGTTACGAATGAAAAATCACTTTACAATCATCTATGATTGTTAGGTCAGCTTTTTGCAAACGGGCAAAATAATGGCTTGTTTGACTCGGGTAAATATCCCACCGCACGTTCACTAGAGAATTTAATGAGCGTATGTTATTCTCTTTAAAAGCTTTGGATCCATAGGTCATTTGCATCTTTAACATGCTTGAAGCTTGCATATCCATTTTTAAAACACGTGTGGAACAAATCTCTTTCTTGTAAAATTCCAAGCTATTAGGGTTGCACTAGTTGAATTTCCCAAACTTGGATAACAAAAGTTTTGTGTTAATTTTTGGTGTGTGAAAAAATTTTTTTACTTACATTTGTTATTGTTTTAAATTTTTTCCATACATAAACTCAAAAATTTTCATTTTGCTGTGATCTATTTGCCTTTTTATGTTTACGGGATGGAGGGAGAGTGAAAACTCAAAGTTTTGATTTAAGAAAAAAGTGTACATCTAAAATGGAGACGCACAGTGCACAAATGTAGAGAGAGATACTTACAATGAGTGTCTGCAATTTTTAGGGAATTTAAGCTCTCTTTTTAGTTTTTATATCTCAGGTTTTGCAATCGTCGGGAAAAGGGGAAGGCGGGGTGTTTTTAACTGAGTGTTGACTCCCAATCCGTAAGTCATTTCTTACAAAAATATAGCCCGTTACGGATGATAAATAACTTTACAATCATCTATGATTGTTAGGTAAGCTTTTTGTGAACGGGCAAAATAATGGCTAGTTCGATTCTGGTAAATATCCCACCGCACGTTCATTGAGAATTTAATGAGCTTTTGTTATTCTCTTTAAAAGCTTTGGATCCATAGGTCATTTGCATCTTTAACATGTTTCAAGCATGCATATCCATTTTTAAAACACGTGTAGAAGAAATCTCTTTCTTGTAAAATTCCATGCAATTAGGGTTGAACTAGTGGAATTTCTCAAACTTGGAAAACAAAACTTTTGTGTTCATTTGTGGTGTGTGAGTAAATTTTCTGTACTTACATTTGTTATTGTTTTAATTTTTTTCACACATAAACTCGAAAATTTTCATTTTGTTGTGATCTATTTGCCTTTTTTGGTTTACAGGATGAAGGGAGAGCGAAAACTCAAAGTTTTGATTTAAGAAAAAAGTGTACATCTAAAATGGAGATGCACAATGCACAATTGTAGGGAGAGATAACTCCAAAGAGTGTTTGTAATTTTTAGGGATTGTAAGATCTTTTTAGTTTTTGTATCTCAGGTTTTGCAATCGTCGGGAAAACATGGAGGCGTGCTATTTTTAACTGACTGTTGACTCCCGATCCGTATGTCTTTTCTTACAAAAATATAGCCCGTTACTCATGATAAATCACATTACAATCATCTATGATTCTTAGGTCAGCTTTTTGAAAACGGGCAAAATAATGGCTTCTTTCACTCGGGTGAATATCCCACCGCACGTTCACTCCAGAATTTAATGAGTGTTTGTTATTCTAATTAAAAGCTTTGGATCCATAGGTCATTTGCATCTTTAACGTGTTTCAAGCATGCATATCCATTTTTAAAACACGTCTAGAAGAATTCTCTTTCTTGTAAAATTTCAAGCTATTAGGGTTGAACTAGTGGAATTTCCCAAACTTGGATAACAAAAATTTTGTGTTCAATTGTGGTGTGTGAATAAATTTTCATTACTTACATTTGTTAATGTTTTAATTTTTTTTCATACATAAACTCTAAAATTTACATTTTTTTGTGATCTATTTACCTTTTTTTGTTTACGGCATGAAGGGAGAACGAAAACTCAATGTTTTGATTTAATAAAAAAGTGTACATCTAAACTGGAGATGCACAATGCACAAATGTGGAGAGATATAATACCAAAGAGTGTCTGTGATTTTTCAGGATTGTGAGCTCTTTTCAGTTTTTACTGCTCAGGGTTTACAATCGTCAGGAAAAGGGAGAGGCGGGGGATTTTTAATTGAGTGTTGACTCCCAATCCGCAAGTCATTTCTTACAATAATATAGCCCGTTACGAATGAAAAATCACTTTACAATCATCTATGATTGTTAGGTCAGCTTTTTGCAAACGGGCAAAATAATGGCTTGTTTGACTCGGGTAAATATCCCACCGCACGTTCACTAGAGAATTTAATGAGCGTATGTTATTCTCTTTAAAAGCTTTGGATCCATAGGTCATTTGCATCTTTAACATGCTTGAAGCTTGCATATCCATTTTTAAAACACGTGTGGAACAAATCTCTTTCTTGTAAAATTCCAAGCTATTAGGGTTGCACTAGTTGAATTTCCCAAACTTGGATAACAAAAGTTTTGTGTTAATTTTTGGTGTGTGAAAAAATTTTTTTACTTACATTTGTTATTGTTTTAAATTTTTTCCATACATAAACTCAAAAATTTTCATTTTGCTGTGATCTATTTGCCTTTTTATGTTTACGGGATGGAGGGAGAGTGAAAACTCAAAGTTTTGATTTAAGAAAAAAGTGTACATCTAAAATGGAGACGCACAGTGCACAAATGTAGAGAGAGATACTTACAATGAGTGTCTGCAATTTTTAGGGAATTTAAGCTCTCTTTTTAGTTTTTATATCTCAGGTTTTGCAATCGTCGGGAAAAGGGGAAGGCGGGGTGTTTTTAACTGAGTGTTGACTCCCAATCCGTAAGTCATTTCTTACAAAAATATAGCCCGTTACGGATGATAAATAACTTTACAATCATCTATGATTGTTAGGTAAGCTTTTTGTGAACGGGCAAAATAATGGCTAGTTCGATTCTGGTAAATATCCCACCGCACGTTCATTGAGAATTTAATGAGCTTTTGTTATTCTCTTTAAAAGCTTTGGATCCATAGGTCATTTGCATCTTTAACATGTTTCAAGCATGCATATCCATTTTTAAAACACGTGTAGAAGAAATCTCTTTCTTGTAAAATTCCATGCAATTAGGGTTGAACTAGTGGAATTTCTCAAACTTGGAAAACAAAACTTTTGTGTTCATTTGTGGTGTGTGAGTAAATTTTCTGTACTTACATTTGTTATTGTTTTAATTTTTTTCACACATAAACTCGAAAATTTTCATTTTGTTGTGATCTATTTGCCTTTTTTGGTTTACAGGATGAAGGGAGAGCGAAAACTCAAAGTTTTGATTTAAGAAAAAAGTGTACATCTAAAATGGAGATGCACAATGCACAATTGTAGGGAGAGATAACTCCAAAGAGTGTTTGTAATTTTTAGGGATTGTAAGATCTTTTTAGTTTTTGTATCTCAGGTTTTGCAATCGTCGGGAAAACATGGAGGCGTGCTATTTTTAACTGACTGTTGACTCCCGATCCGTATGTCTTTTCTTACAAAAATATAGCCCGTTACTCATGATAAATCACATTACAATCATCTATGATTCTTAGGTCAGCTTTTTGAAAACGGGCAAAATAATGGCTTCTTTCACTCGGGTGAATATCCCACCGCACGTTCACTTCAGAATTTAATGAGTGTTTGTTATTCTAATTAAAAGCTTTGGATCCATAGGTCATTTGCATCTTTAACGTGTTTCAAGCATGCATATCCATTTTTAAAACACGTCTAGAAGAATTCTCTTTCTTGTAAAATTTCAAGCTATTAGGGTTGAACTAGTGGAATTTCCCAAACTTGGATAACAAAAATTTTGTGTTCAATTGTGGTGTGTGAATAAATTTTCATTACTTACATTTGTTAATGTTTTAATTTTTTTTCATACATAAACTCTAAAATTTACATTTTTTTGTGATCTATTTACCTTTTTTTGTTTACGGCATGAAGGGAGAACGAAAACTCAATGTTTTGATTTAATAAAAAAGTGTACATCTAAACTGGAGATGCACAATGCACAAATGTGGAGAGATATAATACCAAAGAGTGTCTGTGATTTTTCAGGATTGTGAGCTCTTTTCAGTTTTTACTGCTCAGGGTTTACAATCGTCAGGAAAAGGGAGAGGCGGGGGATTTTTAATTGAGTGTTGACTCCCAATCCGCAAGTCATTTCTTACAATAATATAGCCCGTTACGAATGAAAAATCACTTTACAATCATC
Source organism: Aristolochia californica (assembly GCF_029961685.1). Taxonomy (NCBI): domain Eukaryota; kingdom Viridiplantae; phylum Streptophyta; class Magnoliopsida; order Piperales; family Aristolochiaceae; genus Aristolochia; species Aristolochia californica. The sequence continues at coordinate 653,023 of NW_027181882.1, read as the reverse complement.
TATGATTGTTAGGTCAGCTTTTTGCAAACGGGCAAAATAATGGCTTGTTTGACTCGGGTAAATATCCCACCGCACGTTCACTAGAGAATTTAATGAGCGTATGTTATTCTCTTTAAAAGCTTTGGATCCATAGGTCATTTGCATCTTTAACATGCTTGAAGCTTGCATATCCATTTTTAAAACACGTGTGGAACAAATCTCTTTCTTGTAAAATTCCAAGCTATTAGGGTTGCACTAGTTGAATTTCCCAAACTTGGATAACAAAAGTTTTGTGTTAATTTTTGGTGTGTGAAAAAATTTTTTTACTTACATTTGTTATTGTTTTAAATTTTTTCCATACATAAACTCAAAAATTTTCATTTTGCTGTGATCTATTTGCCTTTTTATGTTTACGGGATGGAGGGAGAGTGAAAACTCAAAGTTTTGATTTAAGAAAAAAGTGTACATCTAAAATGGAGACGCACAGTGCACAAATGTAGAGAGAGATACTTACAATGAGTGTCTGCAATTTTTAGGGAATTTAAGCTCTCTTTTTAGTTTTTATATCTCAGGTTTTGCAATCGTCGGGAAAAGGGGAAGGCGGGGTGTTTTTAACTGAGTGTTGACTCCCAATCCGTAAGTCATTTCTTACAAAAATATAGCCCGTTACGGATGATAAATAACTTTACAATCATCTATGATTGTTAGGTAAGCTTTTTGTGAACGGGCAAAATAATGGCTAGTTCGATTCTGGTAAATATCCCACCGCACGTTCATTGAGAATTTAATGAGCTTTTGTTATTCTCTTTAAAAGCTTTGGATCCATAGGTCATTTGCATCTTTAACATGTTTCAAGCATGCATATCCATTTTTAAAACACGTGTAGAAGAAATCTCTTTCTTGTAAAATTCCATGCAATTAGGGTTGAACTAGTGGAATTTCTCAAACTTGGAAAACAAAACTTTTGTGTTCATTTGTGGTGTGTGAGTAAATTTTCTGTACTTACATTTGTTATTGTTTTAATTTTTTTCACACATAAACTCGAAAATTTTCATTTTGTTGTGATCTATTTGCCTTTTTTGGTTTACAGGATGAAGGGAGAGCGAAAACTCAAAGTTTTGATTTAAGAAAAAAGTGTACATCTAAAATGGAGATGCACAATGCACAATTGTAGGGAGAGATAACTCCAAAGAGTGTTTGTAATTTTTAGGGATTGTAAGATCTTTTTAGTTTTTGTATCTCAGGTTTTGCAATCGTCGGGAAAACATGGAGGCGTGCTATTTTTAACTGACTGTTGACTCCCGATCCGTATGTCTTTTCTTACAAAAATATAGCCCGTTACTCATGATAAATCACATTACAATCATCTATGATTCTTAGGTCAGCTTTTTGAAAACGGGCAAAATAATGGCTTCTTTCACTCGGGTGAATATCCCACCGCACGTTCACTTCAGAATTTAATGAGTGTTTGTTATTCTAATTAAAAGCTTTGGATCCATAGGTCATTTGCATCTTTAACGTGTTTCAAGCATGCATATCCATTTTTAAAACACGTCTAGAAGAATTCTCTTTCTTGTAAAATTTCAAGCTATTAGGGTTGAACTAGTGGAATTTCCCAAACTTGGATAACAAAAATTTTGTGTTCAATTGTGGTGTGTGAATAAATTTTCATTACTTACATTTGTTAATGTTTTAATTTTTTTTCATACATAAACTCTAAAATTTACATTTTTTTGTGATCTATTTACCTTTTTTTGTTTACGGCATGAAGGGAGAACGAAAACTCAATGTTTTGATTTAATAAAAAAGTGTACATCTAAACTGGAGATGCACAATGCACAAATGTGGAGAGATATAATACCAAAGAGTGTCTGTGATTTTTCAGGATTGTGAGCTCTTTTCAGTTTTTACTTCTCAGGGTTTACAATCGTCAGGAAAAGGGAGAGGCGGGGGATTTTTAATTGAGTGTTGACTCCCAATCCGCAAGTCATTTCTTACAATAATATAGCCCGTTACGAATGAAAAATCACTTTACAATCATCTATGATTGTTAGGTCAGCTTTTTGCAAACGGGCAAAATAATGGCTTGTTTGACTCGGGTAAATATCCCACCGCACGTTCACTAGAGAATTTAATGAGCGTATGTTATTCTCTTTAAAAGCTTTGGATCCATAGGTCATTTGCATCTTTAACATGCTTGAAGCTTGCATATCCATTTTTAAAACACGTGTGGAACAAATCTCTTTCTTGTAAAATTCCAAGCTATTAGGGTTGCACTAGTTGAATTTCCCAAACTTGGATAACAAAAGTTTTGTGTTAATTTTTGGTGTGTGAAAAAATTTTTTTACTTACATTTGTTATTGTTTTAAATTTTTTCCATACATAAACTCAAAAATTTTCATTTTGCTGTGATCTATTTGCCTTTTTATGTTTACGGGATGGAGGGAGAGTGAAAACTCAAAGTTTTGATTTAAGAAAAAAGTGTACATCTAAAATGGAGACGCACAGTGCACAAATGTAGAGAGAGATACTTACAATGAGTGTCTGCAATTTTTAGGGAATTTAAGCTCTCTTTTTAGTTTTTATATCTCAGGTTTTGCAATCGTCGGGAAAAGGGGAAGGCGGGGTGTTTTTAACTGAGTGTTGACTCCCAATCCGTAAGTCATTTCTTACAAAAATATAGCCCGTTACGGATGATAAATAACTTTACAATCATCTATGATTGTTAGGTAAGCTTTTTGTGAACGGGCAAAATAATGGCTAGTTCGATTCTGGTAAATATCCCACCGCACGTTCATTGAGAATTTAATGAGCTTTTGTTATTCTCTTTAAAAGCTTTGGATCCATAGGTCATTTGCATCTTTAACATGTTTCAAGCATGCATATCCATTTTTAAAACACGTGTAGAAGAAATCTCTTTCTTGTAAAATTCCATGCAATTAGGGTTGAACTAGTGGAATTTCTCAAACTTGGAAAACAAAACTTTTGTGTTCATTTGTGGTGTGTGAGTAAATTTTCTGTACTTACATTTGTTATTGTTTTAATTTTTTTCACACATAAACTCGAAAATTTTCATTTTGTTGTGATCTATTTGCCTTTTTTGGTTTACAGGATGAAGGGAGAGCGAAAACTCAAAGTTTTGATTTAAGAAAAAAGTGTACATCTAAAATGGAGATGCACAATGCACAATTGTAGGGAGAGATAACTCCAAAGAGTGTTTGTAATTTTTAGGGATTGTAAGATCTTTTTAGTTTTTGTATCTCAGGTTTTGCAATCGTCGGGAAAACATGGAGGCGTGCTATTTTTAACTGACTGTTGACTCCCGATCCGTATGTCTTTTCTTACAAAAATATAGCCCGTTACTCATGATAAATCACATTACAATCATCTATGATTCTTAGGTCAGCTTTTTGAAAACGGGCAAAATAATGGCTTCTTTCACTCGGGTGAATATCCCACCGCACGTTCACTTCAGAATTTAATGAGTGTTTGTTATTCTAATTAAAAGCTTTGGATCCATAGGTCATTTGCATCTTTAACGTGTTTCAAGCATGCATATCCATTTTTAAAACACGTCTAGAAGAATTCTCTTTCTTGTAAAATTTCAAGCTATTAGGGTTGAACTAGTGGAATTTCCCAAACTTGGATAACAAAAATTTTGTGTTCAATTGTGGTGTGTGAATAAATTTTCATTACTTACATTTGTTAATGTTTTAATTTTTTTTCATACATAAACTCTAAAATTTACATTTTTTTGTGATCTATTTACCTTTTTTTGTTTACGGCATGAAGGGAGAACGAAAACTCAATGTTTTGATTTAATAAAAAAGTGTACATCTAAACTGGAGATGCACAATGCACAAATGTGGAGAGATATAATACCAAAGAGTGTCTGTGATTTTTCAGGATTGTGAGCTCTTTTCAGTTTTTACTTCTCAGGGTTTACAATCGTCAGGAAAAGGGAGAGGCGGGGGATTTTTAATTGAGTGTTGACTCCCAATCCGCAAGTCATTTCTTACAATAATATAGCCCGTTACGAATGAAAAATCACTTTACAATCATCTATGATTGTTAGGTCAGCTTTTTGCAAACGGGCAAAATAATGGCTTGTTTGACTCGGGTAAATATCCCACCGCACGTTCACTAGAGAATTTAATGAGCGTATGTTATTCTCTTTAAAAGCTTTGGATCCATAGGTCATTTGCATCTTTAACATGCTTGAAGCTTGCATATCCATTTTTAAAACACGTGTGGAACAAATCTCTTTCTTGTAAAATTCCAAGCTATTAGGGTTGCACTAGTTGAATTTCCCAAACTTGGATAACAAAAGTTTTGTGTTAATTTTTGGTGTGTGAAAAAATTTTTTTACTTACATTTGTTATTGTTTTAAATTTTTTCCATACATAAACTCAAAAATTTTCATTTTGCTGTGATCTATTTGCCTTTTTATGTTTACGGGATGGAGGGAGAGTGAAAACTCAAAGTTTTGATTTAAGAAAAAAGTGTACATCTAAAATGGAGACGCACAGTGCACAAATGTAGAGAGAGATACTTACAATGAGTGTCTGCAATTTTTAGGGAATTTAAGCTCTCTTTTTAGTTTTTATATCTCAGGTTTTGCAATCGTCGGGAAAAGGGGAAGGCGGGGTGTTTTTAACTGAGTGTTGACTCCCAATCCGTAAGTCATTTCTTACAAAAATATAGCCCGTTACGGATGATAAATAACTTTACAATCATCTATGATTGTTAGGTAAGCTTTTTGTGAACGGGCAAAATAATGGCTAGTTCGATTCTGGTAAATATCCCACCGCACGTTCATTGAGAATTTAATGAGCTTTTGTTATTCTCTTTAAAAGCTTTGGATCCATAGGTCATTTGCATCTTTAACATGTTTCAAGCATGCATATCCATTTTTAAAACACGTGTAGAAGAAATCTCTTTCTTGTAAAATTCCATGCAATTAGGGTTGAACTAGTGGAATTTCTCAAACTTGGAAAACAAAACTTTTGTGTTCATTTGTGGTGTGTGAGTAAATTTTCTGTACTTACATTTGTTATTGTTTTAATTTTTTTCACACATAAACTCGAAAATTTTCATTTTGTTGTGATCTATTTGCCTTTTTTGGTTTACAGGATGAAGGGAGAGCGAAAACTCAAAGTTTTGATTTAAGAAAAAAGTGTACATCTAAAATGGAGATGCACAATGCACAATTGTAGGGAGAGATAACTCCAAAGAGTGTTTGTAATTTTTAGGGATTGTAAGATCTTTTTAGTTTTTGTATCTCAGGTTTTGCAATCGTCGGGAAAACATGGAGGCGTGCTATTTTTAACTGACTGTTGACTCCCGATCCGTATGTCTTTTCTTACAAAAATATAGCCCGTTACTCATGATAAATCACATTACAATCATCTATGATTCTTAGGTCAGCTTTTTGAAAACGGGCAAAATAATGGCTTCTTTCACTCGGGTGAATATCCCACCGCACGTTCACTTCAGAATTTAATGAGTGTTTGTTATTCTAATTAAAAGCTTTGGATCCATAGGTCATTTGCATCTTTAACGTGTTTCAAGCATGCATATCCATTTTTAAAACACGTCTAGAAGAATTCTCTTTCTTGTAAAATTTCAAGCTATTAGGGTTGAACTAGTGGAATTTCCCAAACTTGGATAACAAAAATTTTGTGTTCAATTGTGGTGTGTGAATAAATTTTCATTACTTACATTTGTTAATGTTTTAATTTTTTTTCATACATAAACTCTAAAATTTACATTTTTTTGTGATCTATTTACCTTTTTTTGTTTACGGCATGAAGGGAGAACGAAAACTCAATGTTTTGATTTAATAAAAAAGTGTACATCTAAACTGGAGATGCACAATGCACAAATGTGGAGAGATATAATACCAAAGAGTGTCTGTGATTTTTCAGGATTGTGAGCTCTTTTCAGTTTTTACTTCTCAGGGTTTACAATCGTCAGGAAAAGGGAGAGGCGGGGGATTTTTAATTGAGTGTTGACTCCCAATCCGCAAGTCATTTCTTACAATAATATAGCCCGTTACGAATGAAAAATCACTTTACAATCATCTATGATTGTTAGGTCAGCTTTTTGCAAACGGGCAAAATAATGGCTTGTTTGACTCGGGTAAATATCCCACCGCACGTTCACTAGAGAATTTAATGAGCGTATGTTATTCTCTTTAAAAGCTTTGGATCCATAGGTCATTTGCATCTTTAACATGCTTGAAGCTTGCATATCCATTTTTAAAACACGTGTGGAACAAATCTCTTTCTTGTAAAATTCCAAGCTATTAGGGTTGCACTAGTTGAATTTCCCAAACTTGGATAACAAAAGTTTTGTGTTAATTTTTGGTGTGTGAAAAAATTTTTTTACTTACATTTGTTATTGTTTTAAATTTTTTCCATACATAAACTCAAAAATTTTCATTTTGCTGTGATCTATTTGCCTTTTTATGTTTACGGGATGGAGGGAGAGTGAAAACTCAAAGTTTTGATTTAAGAAAAAAGTGTACATCTAAAATGGAGACGCACAGTGCACAAATGTAGAGAGAGATACTTACAATGAGTGTCTGCAATTTTTAGGGAATTTAAGCTCTCTTTTTAGTTTTTATATCTCAGGTTTTGCAATCGTCGGGAAAAGGGGAAGGCGGGGTGTTTTTAACTGAGTGTTGACTCCCAATCCGTAAGTCATTTCTTACAAAAATATAGCCCGTTACGGATGATAAATAACTTTACAATCATCTATGATTGTTAGGTAAGCTTTTTGTGAACGGGCAAAATAATGGCTAGTTCGATTCTGGTAAATATCCCACCGCACGTTCATTGAGAATTTAATGAGCTTTTGTTATTCTCTTTAAAAGCTTTGGATCCATAGGTCATTTGCATCTTTAACATGTTTCAAGCATGCATATCCATTTTTAAAACACGTGTAGAAGAAATCTCTTTCTTGTAAAATTCCATGCAATTAGGGTTGAACTAGTGGAATTTCTCAAACTTGGAAAACAAAACTTTTGTGTTCATTTGTGGTGTGTGAGTAAATTTTCTGTACTTACATTTGTTATTGTTTTAATTTTTTTCACACATAAACTCGAAAATTTTCATTTTGTTGTGATCTATTTGCCTTTTTTGGTTTACAGGATGAAGGGAGAGCGAAAACTCAAAGTTTTGATTTAAGAAAAAAGTGTACATCTAAAATGGAGATGCACAATGCACAATTGTAGGGAGAGATAACTCCAAAGAGTGTTTGTAATTTTTAGGGATTGTAAGATCTTTTTAGTTTTTGTATCTCAGGTTTTGCAATCGTCGGGAAAACATGGAGGCGTGCTATTTTTAACTGACTGTTGACTCCCGATCCGTATGTCTTTTCTTACAAAAATATAGCCCGTTACTCATGATAAATCACATTACAATCATCTATGATTCTTAGGTCAGCTTTTTGAAAACGGGCAAAATAATGGCTTCTTTCACTCGGGTGAATATCCCACCGCACGTTCACTTCAGAATTTAATGAGTGTTTGTTATTCTAATTAAAAGCTTTGGATCCATAGGTCATTTGCATCTTTAACGTGTTTCAAGCATGCATATCCATTTTTAAAACACGTCTAGAAGAATTCTCTTTCTTGTAAAATTTCAAGCTATTAGGGTTGAACTAGTGGAATTTCCCAAACTTGGATAACACAAAATTTTGTGTTCAATTGTGGTGTGTGAATAAATTTTCATTACTTACATTTGTTAATGTTTTAATTTTTTTCCATACATAAACTCTAAAATTTACATTTTTTTGTGATCTATTTACCTTTTTTTGTTTACGGCATGAAGGGAGAACGAAAACTCAATGTTTTGATTTAATAAAAAAGTGTACATCTAAACTGGAGATGCACAATGCACAAATGTGGAGAGATATAATACCAAAGAGTGTCTGTGATTTTTCAGGATTGTGAGCTCTTTTCAGTTTTTACTTCTCAGGGTTTACAATCGTCGGGAAAAGGGAGAGGCGGGGGATTTTTAATTGAGTGTTGACTCCCAATCCGCAAGTCATTTCTTACAATAATATAGCCCGTTACGAATGAAAAATCACTTTACAATCATCTATGATTGTTAGGTCAGCTTTTTGCAAACGGGCAAAATAATGGCTTGTTTGACTCGGGTAAATATCCCACCGCACGTTCACTAGAGAATTTAATGAGCGTATGTTATTCTCTTTAAAAGCTTTGGATCCATAGGTCATTTGCATCTTTAACATGCTTGAAGCTTGCATATCCATTTTTAAAACACGTGTGGAACAAATCTCTTTCTTGTAAAATTCCAAGCTATTAGGGTTGCACTAGTTGAATTTCCCAAACTTGGATAACAAAAGTTTTGTGTTAATTTTTGGTGTGTGAAAAAATTTTTTTACTTACATTTGTTATTGTTTTAAATTTTTTCCATACATAAACTCAAAAATTTTCATTTTGCTGTGATCTATTTGCCTTTTTATGTTTACGGGATGGAGGGAGAGTGAAAACTCAAAGTTTTGATTTAAGAAAAAAGTGTACATCTAAAATGGAGACGCACAGTGCACAAATGTAGAGAGAGATACTTACAATGAGTGTCTGCAATTTTTAGGGAATTTAAGCTCTCTTTTTAGTTTTTATATCTCAGGTTTTGCAATCGTCGGGAAAAGGGGAAGGCGGGGTGTTTTTAACTGAGTGTTGACTCCCAATCCGTAAGTCATTTCTTACAAAAATATAGCCCGTTACGGATGATAAATAACTTTACAATCATCTATGATTGTTAGGTAAGCTTTTTGTGAACGGGCAAAATAATGGCTAGTTCGATTCCGGTAAATATCCCACCGCACGTTCATTGAGAATTTAATGAGCTTTTGTTATTCTCTTTAAAAGCTTTGGATCCATAGGTCATTTGCATCTTTAACATGTTTCAAGCATGCATATCCATTTTTAAAACACGTGTAGAAGAAATCTCTTTCTTGTAAAATTCCATGCAATTAGGGTTGAACTAGTGGAATTTCTCAAACTTGGAAAACAAAACTTTTGTGTTCATTTGTGGTGTGTGAGTAAATTTTCTGTACTTACATTTGTTATTGTTTTAATTTTTTTCACACATAAACTCGAAAATTTTCATTTTGTTGTGATCTATTTGCCTTTTTTGGTTTACAGGATGAAGGGAGAGCGAAAACTCAAAGTTTTGATTTAAGAAAAAAGTGTACATCTAAAATGGAGATGCACAATGCACAATTGTAGGGAGAGATAACTCCAAAGAGTGTTTGTAATTTTTAGGGATTGTAAGATCTTTTTAGTTTTTGTATCTCAGGTTTTGCAATCGTCGGGAAAACATGGAGGCGTGCTATTTTTAACTGACTGTTGACTCCCGATCCGTATGTCTTTTCTTACAAAAATATAGCCCGTTACTCATGATAAATCACATTACAATCATCTATGATTCTTAGGTCAGCTTTTTGAAAACGGGCAAAATAATGGCTTCTTTCACTCGGGTGAATATCCCACCGCACGTTCACTTCAGAATTTAATGAGTGTTTGTTATTCTAATTAAAAGCTTTGGATCCATAGGTCATTTGCATCTTTAACGTGTTTCAAGCATGCATATCCATTTTTAAAACACGTCTAGAAGAATTCTCTTTCTTGTAAAATTTCAAGCTATTAGGGTTGAACTAGTGGAATTTCCCAAACTTGGATAACACAAAATTTTGTGTTCAATTGTGGTGTGTGAATAAATTTTCATTACTTACATTTGTTAATGTTTTAATTTTTTTCCATACATAAACTCTAAAATTTACATTTTTTTGTGATCTATTTACCTTTTTTTGTTTACGGCATGAAGGGAGAACGAAAACTCAATGTTTTGATTTAATAAAAAAGTGTACATCTAAACTGGAGATGCACAATGCACAAATGTGGAGAGATATAATACCAAAGAGTGTCTGTGATTTTTCAGGATTGTGAGCTCTTTTCAGTTTTTACTTCTCAGGGTTTACAATCGTCGGGAAAAGGGAGAGGCGGGGGATTTTTAATTGAGTGTTGACTCCCAATCCGCAAGTCATTTCTTACAATAATATAGCCCGTTACGAATGAAAAATCACTTTACAATCATCTATGATTGTTAGGTCAGCTTTTTGCAAACGGGCAAAATAATGGCTTGTTTGACTCGGGTAAATATCCCACCGCACGTTCACTAGGGAATTTAATGAGCGTATGTTATTCTCTTTAAAAGCTTTGGATCCATAGGTCATTTGCATCTTTAACATGCTTGAAGCTTGCATATCCATTTTTAAAACACGTGTGGAACAAATCTCTTTCTTGTAAAATTCCAAGCTATTAGGGTTGCACTAGTTGAATTTCCCAAACTTGGATAACAAAAGTTTTGTGTTAATTTTTGGTGTGTGAAAAAAATTTTTTACTTACATTTGTTATTGTTTTAAATTTTTTCCATACATAAACTCAAAAATTTTCATTTTGCTGTGATCTATTTGCCTTTTTATGTTTACGGGATGGAGGGAGAGTGAAAACTCAAAGTTTTGATTTAAGAAAAAAGTGTACATCTAAAATGGAGACGCACAGTGCACAAATGTAGAGAGAGATACTTACAATGAGTGTCTGCAATTTTTAGGGAATTTAAGCTCTCTTTTTAGTTTTTATATCTCAGGTTTTGCAATCGTCGGGAAAAGGGGAAGGCGGGGTGTTTTTAACTGAGTGTTGACTCCCAATCCGTAAGTCATTTCTTACAAAAATATAGCCCGTTACGGATGATAAATAACTTTACAATCATCTATGATTGTTAGGTAAGCTTTTTGTGAACGGGCAAAATAATGGCTAGTTCGATTCCGGTAAATATCCCACCGCACGTTCATTGAGAATTTAATGAGCTTTTGTTATTCTCTTTAAAAGCTTTGGATCCATAGGTCATTTGCATCTTTAACATGTTTCAAGCATGCATATCCATTTTTAAAACACGTGTAGAAGAAATCTCTTTCTTGTAAAATTCCATGCAATTAGGGTTGAACTAGTGGAATTTCTCAAACTTGGAAAACAAAACTTTTGTGTTCATTTGTGGTGTGTGAGTAAATTTTCTGTACTTACATTTGTTATTGTTTTAATTTTTTTCACACATAAACTCGAAAATTTTCATTTTGTTGTGATCTATTTGCCTTTTTTGGTTTACAGGATGAAGGGAGAGCGAAAACTCAAAGTTTTGATTTAAGAAAAAAGTGTACATCTAAAATGGAGATGCACAATGCACAATTGTAGGGAGAGATAACTCCAAAGAGTGTTTGTAATTTTTAGGGATTGTAAGATCTTTTTAGTTTTTGTATCTCAGGTTTTGCAATCGTCGGGAAAACATGGAGGCGTGCTATTTTTAACTGACTGTTGACTCCCGATCCGTATGTCTTTTCTTACAAAAATATAGCCCGTTACTCATGATAAATCACATTACAATCATCTATGATTCTTAGGTCAGCTTTTTGAAAACGGGCAAAATAATGGCTTCTTTCACTCGGGTGAATATCCCACCGCACGTTCACTTCAGAATTTAATGAGTGTTTGTTATTCTAATTAAAAGCTTTGGATCCATAGGTCATTTGCATCTTTAACGTGTTTCAAGCATGCATATCCATTTTTAAAACACGTCTAGAAGAATTCTCTTTCTTGTAAAATTTCAAGCTATTAGGGTTGAACTAGTGGAATTTCCCAAACTTGGATAACACAAAATTTTGTGTTCAATTGTGGTGTGTGAATAAATTTTCATTACTTACATTTGTTAATGTTTTAATTTTTTTCCATACATAAACTCTAAAATTTACATTTTTTTGTGATCTATTTACCTTTTTTTGTTTACGGCATGAAGGGAGAACGAAAACTCAATGTTTTGATTTAATAAAAAAGTGTACATCTAAACTGGAGATGCACAATGCACAAATGTGGAGAGATATAATACCAAAGAGTGTCTGTGATTTTTCAGGATTGTGAGCTCTTTTCAGTTTTTACTTCTCAGGGTTTACAATCGTCGGGAAAAGGGAGAGGCGGGGGATTTTTAATTGAGTGTTGACTCCCAATCCGCAAGTCATTTCTTACAATAATATAGCCCGTTACGAATGAAAAATCACTTTACAATCATCTATGATTGTTAGGTCAGCTTTTTGCAAACGGGCAAAATAATGGCTTGTTTGACTCGGGTAAATATCCCACCGCACGTTCACTAGGGAATTTAATGAGCGTATGTTATTCTCTTTAAAAGCTTTGGATCCATAGGTCATTTGCATCTTTAACATGCTTGAAGCTTGCATATCCATTTTTAAAACACGTGTGGAACAAATCTCTTTCTTGTAAAATTCCAAGCTATTAGGGTTGCACTAGTTGAATTTCCCAAACTTGGATAACAAAAGTTTTGTGTTAATTTTTGGTGTGTGAAAAAAATTTTTTACTTACATTTGTTATTGTTTTAAATTTTTTCCATACATAAACTCAAAAATTTTCATTTTGCTGTGATCTATTTGCCTTTTTATGTTTACGGGATGGAGGGAGAGTGAAAACTCAAAGTTTTGATTTAAGAAAAAAGTGTACATCTAAAATGGAGACGCACAGTGCACAAATGTAGAGAGAGATACTTACAATGAGTGTCTGCAATTTTTAGGGAATTTAAGCTCTCTTTTTAGTTTTTATATCTCAGGTTTTGCAATCGTCGGGAAAAGGGGAAGGCGGGGTGTTTTTAACTGAGTGTTGACTCCCAATCCGTAAGTCATTTCTTACAAAAATATAGCCCGTTACGGATGATAAATAACTTTACAATCATCTATGATTGTTAGGTAAGCTTTTTGTGAACGGGCAAAATAATGGCTAGTTCGATTCCGGTAAATATCCCACCGCACGTTCATTGAGAATTTAATGAGCTTTTGTTATTCTCTTTAAAAGCTTTGGATCCATAGGTCATTTGCATCTTTAACATGTTTCAAGCATGCATATCCATTTTTAAAACACGTGTAGAAGAAATCTCTTTCTTGTAAAATTCCATGCAATTAGGGTTGAACTAGTGGAATTTCTCAAACTTGGAAAACAAAACTTTTGTGTTCATTTGTGGTGTGTGAGTAAATTTTCTGTACTTACATTTGTTATTGTTTTAATTTTTTTCACACATAAACTCGAAAATTTTCATTTTGTTGTGATCTATTTGCCTTTTTTGGTTTACAGGATGAAGGGAGAGCGAAAACTCAAAGTTTTGATTTAAGAAAAAAGTGTACATCTAAAATGGAGATGCACAATGCACAATTGTAGGGAGAGATAACTCCAAAGAGTGTTTGTAATTTTTAGGGATTGTAAGATCTTTTTAGTTTTTGTATCTCAGGTTTTGCAATCGTCGGGAAAACATGGAGGCGTGCTATTTTTAACTGACTGTTGACTCCCGATCCGTATGTCTTTTCTTACAAAAATATAGCCCGTTACTCATGATAAATCACATTACAATCATCTATGATTCTTAGGTCAGCTTTTTGAAAACGGGCAAAATAATGGCTTCTTTCACTCGGGTGAATATCCCACCGCACATTCACTTCAGAATTTAATGAGTGTTTGTTATTCTAATTAAAAGCTTTGGATCCATAGGTCATTTGCATCTTTAACGTGTTTCAAGCATGCATATCCATTTTTAAAACACGTCTAGAAGAATTCTCTTTCTTGTAAAATTTCAAGCTATTAGGGTTGAACTAGTGGAATTTCCCAAACTTGGATAACACAAAATTTTGTGTTCAATTGTGGTGTGTGAATAAATTTTCATTACTTACATTTGTTAATGTTTTAATTTTTTTCCATACATAAACTCTAAAATTTACATTTTTTTGTGATCTATTTACCTTTTTTTGTTTACGGCATGAAGGGAGAACGAAAACTCAATGTTTTGATTTAATAAAAAAGTGTACATCTAAACTGGAGATGCACAATGCACAAATGTGGAGAGATATAATACCAAAGAGTGTCTGTGATTTTTCAGGATTGTGAGCTCTTTTCAGTTTTTACTTCTCAGGGTTTACAATCGTCGGGAAAAGGGAGAGGCGGGGGATTTTTAATTGAGTGTTGACTCCCAATCCGCAAGTCATTTCTTACAATAATATAGCCCGTTACGAATGAAAAATCACTTTACAATCATCTATGATTGTTAGGTCAGCTTTTTGCAAACGGGCAAAATAATGGCTTGTTTGACTCGGGTAAATATCCCACCGCACGTTCACTAGAGAATTTAATGAGCGTATGTTATTCTCTTTAAAAGCTTTGGATCCATAGGTCATTTGCATCTTTAACATGCTTGAAGCTTGCATATCCATTTTTAAAACACGTGTGGAACAAATCTCTTTCTTGTAAAATTCCAAGCTATTAGGGTTGCACTAGTTGAATTTCCCAAACTTGGATAACAAAAGTTTTGTGTTAATTTTTGGTGTGTGAAAAAATTTTTTTACTTACATTTGTTATTGTTTTAAATTTTTTCCATACATAAACTCAAAAATTTTCATTTTGCTGTGATCTATTTGCCTTTTTATGTTTACGGGATGGAGGGAGAGTGAAAACTCAAAGTTTTGATTTAAGAAAAAAGTGTACATCTAAAATGGAGACGCACAGTGCACAAATGTAGAGAGAGATACTTACAATGAGTGTCTGCAATTTTTAGGGAATTTAAGCTCTCTTTTTAGTTTTTATATCTCAGGTTTTGCAATCGTCGGGAAAAGGGGAAGGCGGGGTGTTTTTAACTGAGTGTTGACTCCCAATCCGTAAGTCATTTCTTACAAAAATATAGCCCGTTACGGATGATAAATAACTTTACAATCATCTATGATTGTTAGGTAAGCTTTTTGTGAACGGGCAAAATAATGGCTAGTTCGATTCCGGTAAATATCCCACCGCACGTTCATTGAGAATTTAATGAGCTTTTGTTATTCTCTTTAAAAGCTTTGGATCCATAGGTCATTTGCATCTTTAACATGTTTCAAGCATGCATATCCATTTTTAAAACACGTGTAGAAGAAATCTCTTTCTTGTAAAATTCCATGCAATTAGGGTTGAACTAGTGGAATTTCTCAAACTTGGAAAACAAAACTTTTGTGTTCATTTGTGGTGTGTGAGTAAATTTTCTGTACTTACATTTGTTATTGTTTTAATTTTTTTCACACATAAACTCGAAAATTTTCATTTTGTTGTGATCTATTTGCCTTTTTTGGTTTACAGGATGAAGGGAGAGCGAAAACTCAAAGTTTTGATTTAAGAAAAAAGTGTACATCTAAAATGGAGATGCACAATGCACAATTGTAGGGAGAGATAACTCCAAAGAGTGTTTGTAATTTTTAGGGATTGTAAGATCTTTTTAGTTTTTGTATCTCAGGTTTTGCAATCGTCGGGAAAACATGGAGGCGTGCTATTTTTAACTGACTGTTGACTCCCGATCCGTATGTCTTTTCTTACAAAAATATAGCCCGTTACTCATGATAAATCACATTACAATCATCTATGATTCTTAGGTCAGCTTTTTGAAAACGGGCAAAATAATGGCTTCTTTCACTCGGGTGAATATCCCACCGCACGTTCACTTCAGAATTTAATGAGTGTTTGTTATTCTAATTAAAAGCTTTGGATCCATAGGTCATTTGCATCTTTAACGTGTTTCAAGCATGCATATCCATTTTTAAAACACGTCTAGAAGAATTCTCTTTCTTGTAAAATTTCAAGCTATTAGGGTTGAACTAGTGGAATTTCCCAAACTTGGATAACACAAAATTTTGTGTTCAATTGTGGTGTGTGAATAAATTTTCATTACTTACATTTGTTAATGTTTTAATTTTTTTCCATACATAAACTCTAAAATTTACATTTTTTTGTGATCTATTTACCTTTTTTTGTTTACGGCATGAAGGGAGAACGAAAACTCAATGTTTTGATTTAATAAAAAAGTGTACATCTAAACTGGAGATGCACAATGCACAAATGTGGAGAGATATAATACCAAAGAGTGTCTGTGATTTTTCAGGATTGTGAGCTCTTTTCAGTTTTTACTTCTCAGGGTTTACAATCGTCGGGAAAAGGGAGAGGCGGGGGATTTTTAATTGAGTGTTGACTCCCAATCCGCAAGTCATTTCTTACAATAATATAGCCCGTTACGAATGAAAAATCACTTTACAATCATCTATGATTGTTAGGTCAGCCTTTTGCAAACGGGCAAAATAATGGCTTGTTTGACTCGGGTAAATATCCCACCGCACGTTCACTAGAGAATTTAATGAGCGTATGTTATTCTCTTTAAAAGCTTTGGATCCATAGGTCATTTGCATCTTTAACATGCTTGAAGCTTGCATATCCATTTTTAAAACACGTGTGGAACAAATCTCTTTCTTGTAAAATTCCAAGCTATTAGGGTTGCACTAGTTGAATTTCCCAAACTTGGATAACAAAAGTTTTGTGTTAATTTTTGGTGTGTGAAAAAAATTTTTTACTTACATTTGTTATTGTTTTAAATTTTTTCCATACATAAACTCAAAAATTTTCATTTTGCTGTGATCTATTTGCCTTTTTATGTTTACGGGATGGAGGGAGAGTGAAAACTCAAAGTTTTGATTTAAGAAAAAAGTGTACATCTAAAATGGAGACGCACAGTGCACAAATGTAGAGAGAGATACTTACAATGAGTGTCTGCAATTTTTAGGGAATTTAAGCTCTCTTTTTAGTTTTTATATCTCAGGTTTTGCAATCGTCGGGAAAAGGGGAAGGCGGGGTGTTTTTAACTGAGTGTTGACTCCCAATCCGTAAGTCATTTCTTACAAAAATATAGCCCGTTACGGATGATAAATAACTTTACAATCATCTATGATTGTTAGGTAAGCTTTTTGTGAACGGGCAAAATAATGGCTAGTTCGATTCCGGTAAATATCCCACCGCACGTTCATTGAGAATTTAATGAGCTTTTGTTATTCTCTTTAAAAGCTTTGGATCCATAGGTCATTTGCATCTTTAACATGTTTCAAGCATGCATATCCATTTTTAAAACACGTGTAGAAGAAATCTCTTTCTTGTAAAATTCCATGCAATTAGGGTTGAACTAGTGGAATTTCTCAAACTTGGAAAACAAAACTTTTGTGTTCATTTGTGGTGTGTGAGTAAATTTTCTGTACTTACATTTGTTATTGTTTTAATTTTTTTCACACATAAACTCGAAAATTTTCATTTTGTTGTGATCTATTTGCCTTTTTTGGTTTACAGGATGAAGGGAGAGCGAAAACTCAAAGTTTTGATTTAAGAAAAAAGTGTACATCTAAAATGGAGATGCACAATGCACAATTGTAGGGAGAGATAACTCCAAAGAGTGTTTGTAATTTTTAGGGATTGTAAGATCTTTTTAGTTTTTGTATCTCAGGTTTTGCAATCGTCGGGAAAACATGGAGGCGTGCTATTTTTAACTGACTGTTGACTCCCGATCCGTATGTCTTTTCTTACAAAAATATAGCCCGTTACTCATGATAAATCACATTACAATCATCTATGATTCTTAGGTCAGCTTTTTGAAAACGGGCAAAATAATGGCTTCTTTCACTCGGGTGAATATCCCACCGCACGTTCACTTCAGAATTTAATGAGTGTTTGTTATTCTAATTAAAAGCTTTGGATCCATAGGTCATTTGCATCTTTAACGTGTTTCAAGCATGCATATCCATTTTTAAAACACGTCTAGAAGAATTCTCTTTCTTGTAAAATTTCAAGCTATTAGGGTTGAACTAGTGGAATTTCCCAAACTTGGATAACACAAAATTTTGTGTTCAATTGTGGTGTGTGAATAAATTTTCATTACTTACATTTGTTAATGTTTTAATTTTTTTCCATACATAAACTCTAAAATTTACATTTTTTTGTGATCTATTTACCTTTTTTTGTTTACGGCATGAAGGGAGAACGAAAACTCAATGTTTTGATTTAATAAAAAAGTGTACATCTAAACTGGAGATGCACAATGCACAAATGTGGAGAGATATAATACCAAAGAGTGTCTGTGATTTTTCAGGATTGTGAGCTCTTTTCAGTTTTTACTTCTCAGGGTTTACAATCGTCGGGAAAAGGGAGAGGCGGGGGATTTTTAATTGAGTGTTGACTCCCAATCCGCAAGTCATTTCTTACAATAATATAGCCCGTTACGAATGAAAAATCACTTTACAATCATCTATGATTGTTAGGTCAGCTTTTTGCAAACGGGCAAAATAATGGCTTGTTTGACTCGGGTAAATATCCCACCGCACGTTCACTAGAGAATTTAATGAGCGTATGTTATTCTCTTTAAAAGCTTTGGATCCATAGGTCATTTGCATCTTTAACATGCTTGAAGCTTGCATATCCATTTTTAAAACACGTGTGGAACAAATCTCTTTCTTGTAAAATTCCAAGCTATTAGGGTTGCACTAGTTGAATTTCCCAAACTTGGATAACAAAAGTTTTGTGTTAATTTTTGGTGTGTGAAAAAAATTTTTTACTTACATTTGTTATTGTTTTAAATTTTTTCCATACATAAACTCAAAAATTTTCATTTTGCTGTGATCTATTTGCCTTTTTATGTTTACGGGATGGAGGGAGAGTGAAAACTCAAAGTTTTGATTTAAGAAAAAAGTGTACATCTAAAATGGAGACGCACAGTGCACAAATGTAGAGAGAGATACTTACAATGAGTGTCTGCAATTTTTAGGGAATTTAAGCTCTCTTTTTAGTTTTTATATCTCAGGTTTTGCAATCGTCGGGAAAAGGGGAAGGCGGGGTGTTTTTAACTGAGTGTTGACTCCCAATCCGTAAGTCATTTCTTACAAAAATATAGCCCGTTACGGATGATAAATAACTTTACAATCATCTATGATTGTTAGGTAAGCTTTTTGTGAACGGGCAAAATAATGGCTAGTTCGATTCCGGTAAATATCCCACCGCACGTTCATTGAGAATTTAATGAGCTTTTGTTATTCTCTTTAAAAGCTTTGGATCCATAGGTCATTTGCATCTTTAACATGTTTCAAGCATGCATATCCATTTTTAAAACACGTGTAGAAGAAATCTCTTTCTTGTAAAATTCCATGCAATTAGGGTTGAACTAGTGGAATTTCTCAAACTTGGAAAACAAAACTTTTGTGTTCATTTGTGGTGTGTGAGTAAATTTTCTGTACTTACATTTGTTATTGTTTTAATTTTTTTCACACATAAACTCGAAAATTTTCATTTTGTTGTGATCTATTTGCCTTTTTTGGTTTACAGGATGAAGGGAGAGCGAAAACTCAAAGTTTTGATTTAAGAAAAAAGTGTACATCTAAAATGGAGATGCACAATGCACAATTGTAGGGAGAGATAACTCCAAAGAGTGTTTGTAATTTTTAGGGATTGTAAGATCTTTTTAGTTTTTGTATCTCAGGTTTTGCAATCGTCGGGAAAACATGGAGGCGTGCTATTTTTAACTGACTGTTGACTCCCGATCCGTATGTCTTTTCTTACAAAAATATAGCCCGTTACTCATGATAAATCACATTACAATCATCTATGATTCTTAGGTCAGCTTTTTGAAAACGGGCAAAATAATGGCTTCTTTCACTCGGGTGAATATCCCACCGCACGTTCACTTCAGAATTTAATGAGTGTTTGTTATTCTAATTAAAAGCTTTGGATCCATAGGTCATTTGCATCTTTAACGTGTTTCAAGCATGCATATCCATTTTTAAAACACGTCTAGAAGAATTCTCTTTCTTGTAAAATTTCAAGCTATTAGGGTTGAACTAGTGGAATTTCCCAAACTTGGATAACACAAAATTTTGTGTTCAATTGTGGTGTGTGAATAAATTTTCATTACTTACATTTGTTAATGTTTTAATTTTTTTCCATACATAAACTCTAAAATTTACATTTTTTTGTGATCTATTTACCTTTTTTTGTTTACGGCATGAAGGGAGAACGAAAACTCAATGTTTTGATTTAATAAAAAAGTGTACATCTAAACTGGAGATGCACAATGCACAAATGTGGAGAGATATAATACCAAAGAGTGTCTGTGATTTTTCAGGATTGTGAGCTCTTTTCAGTTTTTACTTCTCAGGGTTTACAATCGTCGGGAAAAGGGAGAGGCGGGGGATTTTTAATTGAGTGTTGACTCCCAATCCGCAAGTCATTTCTTACAATAATATAGCCCGTTACGAATGAAAAATCACTTTACAATCATCTATGATTGTTAGGTCAGCCTTTTGCAAACGGGCAAAATAATGGCTTGTTTGACTCGGGTAAATATCCCACCGCACGTTCACTAGAGAATTTAATGAGCGTATGTTATTCTCTTTAAAAGCTTTGGATCCATAGGTCATTTGCATCTTTAACATGCTTGAAGCTTGCATATCCATTTTTAAAACACGTGTGGAACAAATCTCTTTCTTGTAAAATTCCAAGCTATTAGGGTTGCACTAGTTGAATTTCCCAAACTTGGATAACAAAAGTTTTGTGTTAATTTTTGGTGTGTGAAAAAAAATTTTTACTTACATTTGTTATTGTTTTAAATTTTTTCCATACATAAACTCAAAAATTTTCATTTTGCTGTGATCTATTTGCCTTTTTATGTTTACGGGATGGAGGGAGAGTGAAAACTCAAAGTTTTGATTTAAGAAAAAAGTGTACATCTAAAATGGAGACGCACAGTGCACAAATGTAGAGAGAGATACTTACAATGAGTGTCTGCAATTTTTAGGGAATTTAAGCTCTCTTTTTAGTTTTTATATCTCAGGTTTTGCAATCGTCGGGAAAAGGGGAAGGCGGGGTGTTTTTAACTGAGTGTTGACTCCCAATCCGTAAGTCATTTCTTACAAAAATATAGCCCGTTACGGATGATAAATAACTTTACAATCATCTATGATTGTTAGGTAAGCTTTTTGTGAACGGGCAAAATAATGGCTAGTTCGATTCCGGTAAATATCCCACCGCACGTTCATTGAGAATTTAATGAGCTTTTGTTATTCTCTTTAAAAGCTTTGGATCCATAGGTCATTTGCATCTTTAACATGTTTCAAGCATGCATATCCATTTTTAAAACACGTGTAGAAGAAATCTCTTTCTTGTAAAATTCCATGCAATTAGGGTTGAACTAGTGGAATTTCTCAAACTTGGAAAACAAAACTTTTGTGTTCATTTGTGGTGTGTGAGTAAATTTTCTGTACTTACATTTGTTATTGTTTTAATTTTTTTCACACATAAACTCGAAAATTTTCATTTTGTTGTGATCTATTTGCCTTTTTTGGTTTACAGGATGAAGGGAGAGCGAAAACTCAAAGTTTTGATTTAAGAAAAAAGTGTACATCTAAAATGGAGATGCACAATGCACAATTGTAGGGAGAGATAACTCCAAAGAGTGTTTGTAATTTTTAGGGATTGTAAGATCTTTTTAGTTTTTGTATCTCAGGTTTTGCAATCGTCGGGAAAACATGGAGGCGTGCTATTTTTAACTGACTGTTGACTCCCGATCCGTATGTCTTTTCTTACAAAAATATAGCCCGTTACTCATGATAAATCACATTACAATCATCTATGATTCTTAGGTCAGCTTTTTGAAAACGGGCAAAATAATGGCTTCTTTCACTCGGGTGAATATCCCACCGCACGTTCACTTCAGAATTTAATGAGTGTTTGTTATTCTAATTAAAAGCTTTGGATCCATAGGTCATTTGCATCTTTAACGTGTTTCAAGCATGCATATCCATTTTTAAAACACGTCTAGAAGAATTCTCTTTCTTGTAAAATTTCAAGCTATTAGGGTTGAACTAGTGGAATTTCCCAAACTTGGATAACACAAAATTTTGTGTTCAATTGTGGTGTGTGAATAAATTTTCATTACTTACATTTGTTAATGTTTTAATTTTTTTCCATACATAAACTCTAAAATTTACATTTTTTTGTGATCTATTTACCTTTTTTTGTTTACGGCATGAAGGGAGAACGAAAACTCAATGTTTTGATTTAATAAAAAAGTGTACATCTAAACTGGAGATGCACAATGCACAAATGTGGAGAGATATAATACCAAAGAGTGTCTGTGATTTTTCAGGATTGTGAGCTCTTTTCAGTTTTTACTTCTCAGGGTTTACAATCGTCGGGAAAAGGGAGAGGCGGGGGATTTTTAATTGAGTGTTGACTCCCAATCCGCAAGTCATTTCTTACAATAATATAGCCCGTTACGAATGAAAAATCACTTTACAATCATCTATGATTGTTAGGTCAGCCTTTTGCAAACGGGCAAAATAATGGCTTGTTTGACTCGGGTAAATATCCCACCGCACGTTCACTAGAGAATTTAATGAGCGTATGTTATTCTCTTTAAAAGCTTTGGATCCATAGGTCATTTGCATCTTTAACATGCTTGAAGCTTGCATATCCATTTTTAAAACACGTGTGGAACAAATCTCTTTCTTGTAAAATTCCAAGCTATTAGGGTTGCACTAGTTGAATTTCCCAAACTTGGATAACAAAAGTTTTGTGTTAATTTTTGGTGTGTGAAAAAAAATTTTTACTTACATTTGTTATTGTTTTAAATTTTTTCCATACATAAACTCAAAAATTTTCATTTTGCTGTGATCTATTTGCCTTTTTATGTTTACGGGATGGAGGGAGAGTGAAAACTCAAAGTTTTGATTTAAGAAAAAAGTGTACATCTAAAATGGAGACGCACAGTGCACAAATGTAGAGAGAGATACTTACAATGAGTGTCTGCAATTTTTAGGGAATTTAAGCTCTCTTTTTAGTTTTTATATCTCAGGTTTTGCAATCGTCGGGAAAAGGGGAAGGCGGGGTGTTTTTAACTGAGTGTTGACTCCCAATCCGTAAGTCATTTCTTACAAAAATATAGCCCGTTACGGATGATAAATAACTTTACAATCATCTATGATTGTTAGGTAAGCTTTTTGTGAACGGGCAAAATAATGGCTAGTTCGATTCCGGTAAATATCCCACCGCACGTTCATTGAGAATTTAATGAGCTTTTGTTATTCTCTTTAAAAGCTTTGGATCCATAGGTCATTTGCATCTTTAACATGTTTCAAGCATGCATATCCATTTTTAAAACACGTGTAGAAGAAATCTCTTTCTTGTAAAATTCCATGCAATTAGGGTTGAACTAGTGGAATTTCTCAAACTTGGAAAACAAAACTTTTGTGTTCATTTGTGGTGTGTGAGTAAATTTTCTGTACTTACATTTGTTATTGTTTTAATTTTTTTCACACATAAACTCGAAAATTTTCATTTTGTTGTGATCTATTTGCCTTTTTTGGTTTACAGGATGAAGGGAGAGCGAAAACTCAAAGTTTTGATTTAAGAAAAAAGTGTACATCTAAAATGGAGATGCACAATGCACAATTGTAGGGAGAGATAACTCCAAAGAGTGTTTGTAATTTTTAGGGATTGTAAGATCTTTTTAGTTTTTGTATCTCAGGTTTTGCAATCGTCGGGAAAACATGGAGGCGTGCTATTTTTAACTGACTGTTGACTCCCGATCCGTATGTCTTTTCTTACAAAAATATAGCCCGTTACTCATGATAAATCACATTACAATCATCTATGATTCTTAGGTCAGCTTTTTGAAAACGGGCAAAATAATGGCTTCTTTCACTCGGGTGAATATCCCACCGCACGTTCACTTCAGAATTTAATGAGTGTTTGTTATTCTAATTAAAAGCTTTGGATCCATAGGTCATTTGCATCTTTAACGTGTTTCAAGCATGCATATCCATTTTTAAAACACGTCTAGAAGAATTCTCTTTCTTGTAAAATTTCAAGCTATTAGGGTTGAACTAGTGGAATTTCCCAAACTTGGATAACACAAAATTTTGTGTTCAATTGTGGTGTGTGAATAAATTTTCATTACTTACATTTGTTAATGTTTTAATTTTTTTCCATACATAAACTCTAAAATTTACATTTTTTTGTGATCTATTTACCTTTTTTTGTTTACGGCATGAAGGGAGAACGAAAACTCAATGTTTTGATTTAATAAAAAAGTGTACATCTAAACTGGAGATGCACAATGCACAAATGTGGAGAGATATAATACCAAAGAGTGTCTGTGATTTTTCAGGATTGTGAGCTCTTTTCAGTTTTTACTTCTCAGGGTTTACAATCGTCGGGAAAAGGGAGAGGCGGGGGATTTTTAATTGAGTGTTGACTCCCAATCCGCAAGTCATTTCTTACAATAATATAGCCCGTTACGAATGAAAAATCACTTTACAATCATCTATGATTGTTAGGTCAGCCTTTTGCAAACGGGCAAAATAATGGCTTGTTTGACTCGGGTAAATATCCCACCGCACGTTCACTAGAGAATTTAATGAGCGTATGTTATTCTCTTTAAAAGCTTTGGATCCATAGGTCATTTGCATCTTTAACATGCTTGAAGCTTGCATATCCATTTTTAAAACACGTGTGGAACAAATCTCTTTCTTGTAAAATTCCAAGCTATTAGGGTTGCACTAGTTGAATTTCCCAAACTTGGATAACAAAAGTTTTGTGTTAATTTTTGGTGTGTGAAAAAAAATTTTTACTTACATTTGTTATTGTTTTAAATTTTTTCCATACATAAACTCAAAAATTTTCATTTTGCTGTGATCTATTTGCCTTTTTATGTTTACGGGATGGAGGGAGAGTGAAAACTCAAAGTTTTGATTTAAGAAAAAAGTGTACATCTAAAATGGAGACGCACAGTGCACAAATGTAGAGAGAGATACTTACAATGAGTGTCTGCAATTTTTAGGGAATTTAAGCTCTCTTTTTAGTTTTTATATCTCAGGTTTTGCAATCGTCGGGAAAAGGGGAAGGCGGGGTGTTTTTAACTGAGTGTTGACTCCCAATCCGTAAGTCATTTCTTACAAAAATATAGCCCGTTACGGATGATAAATAACTTTACAATCATCTATGATTGTTAGGTAAGCTTTTTGTGAACGGGCAAAATAATGGCTAGTTCGATTCCGGTAAATATCCCACCGCACGTTCATTGAGAATTTAATGAGCTTTTGTTATTCTCTTTAAAAGCTTTGGATCCATAGGTCATTTGCATCTTTAACATGTTTCAAGCATGCATATCCATTTTTAAAACACGTGTAGAAGAAATCTCTTTCTTGTAAAATTCCATGCAATTAGGGTTGAACTAGTGGAATTTCTCAAACTTGGAAAACAAAACTTTTGTGTTCATTTGTGGTGTGTGAGTAAATTTTCTGTACTTACATTTGTTATTGTTTTAATTTTTTTCACACATAAACTCGAAAATTTTCATTTTGTTGTGATCTATTTGCCTTTTTTGGTTTACAGGATGAAGGGAGAGCGAAAACTCAAAGTTTTGATTTAAGAAAAAAGTGTACATCTAAAATGGAGATGCACAATGCACAATTGTAGGGAGAGATAACTCCAAAGAGTGTTTGTAATTTTTAGGGATTGTAAGATCTTTTTAGTTTTTGTATCTCAGGTTTTGCAATCGTCGGGAAAACATGGAGGCGTGCTATTTTTAACTGACTGTTGACTCCCGATCCGTATGTCTTTTCTTACAAAAATATAGCCCGTTACTCATGATAAATCACATTACAATCATCTATGATTCTTAGGTCAGCTTTTTGAAAACGGGCAAAATAATGGCTTCTTTCACTCGGGTGAATATCCCACCGCACGTTCACTTCAGAATTTAATGAGTGTTTGTTATTCTAATTAAAAGCTTTGGATCCATAGGTCATTTGCATCTTTAACGTGTTTCAAGCATGCATATCCATTTTTAAAACACGTCTAGAAGAATTCTCTTTCTTGTAAAATTTCAAGCTATTAGGGTTGAACTAGTGGAATTTCCCAAACTTGGATAACACAAAATTTTGTGTTCAATTGTGGTGTGTGAATAAATTTTCATTACTTACATTTGTTAATGTTTTAATTTTTTTCCATACATAAACTCTAAAATTTACATTTTTTTGTGATCTATTTACCTTTTTTTGTTTACGGCATGAAGGGAGAACGAAAACTCAATGTTTTGATTTAATAAAAAAGTGTACATCTAAACTGGAGATGCACAATGCACAAATGTGGAGAGATATAATACCAAAGAGTGTCTGTGATTTTTCAGGATTGTGAGCTCTTTTCAGTTTTTACTTCTCAGGGTTTACAATCGTCGGGAAAAGGGAGAGGCGGGGGATTTTTAATTGAGTGTTGACTCCCAATCCGCAAGTCATTTCTTACAATAATATAGCCCGTTACGAATGAAAAATCACTTTACAATCATCTATGATTGTTAGGTCAGCCTTTTGCAAACGGGCAAAATAATGGCTTGTTTGACTCGGGTAAATATCCCACCGCACGTTCACTAGAGAATTTAATGAGCGTATGTTATTCTCTTTAAAAGCTTTGGATCCATAGGTCATTTGCATCTTTAACATGCTTGAAGCTTGCATATCCATTTTTAAAACACGTGTGGAACAAATCTCTTTCTTGTAAAATTCCAAGCTATTAGGGTTGCACTAGTTGAATTTCCCAAACTTGGATAACAAAAGTTTTGTGTTAATTTTTGGTGTGTGAAAAAAAATTTTTACTTACATTTGTTATTGTTTTAAATTTTTTCCATACATAAACTCAAAAATTTTCATTTTGCTGTGATCTATTTGCCTTTTTATGTTTACGGGATGGAGGGAGAGTGAAAACTCAAAGTTTTGATTTAAGAAAAAAGTGTACATCTAAAATGGAGACGCACAGTGCACAAATGTAGAGAGAGATACTTACAATGAGTGTCTGCAATTTTTAGGGAATTTAAGCTCTCTTTTTAGTTTTTATATCTCAGGTTTTGCAATCGTCGGGAAAAGGGGAAGGCGGGGTGTTTTTAACTGAGTGTTGACTCCCAATCCGTAAGTCATTTCTTACAAAAATATAGCCCGTTACGGATGATAAATAACTTTACAATCATCTATGATTGTTAGGTAAGCTTTTTGTGAACGGGCAAAATAATGGCTAGTTCGATTCCGGTAAATATCCCACCGCACGTTCATTGAGAATTTAATGAGCTTTTGTTATTCTCTTTAAAAGCTTTGGATCCATAGGTCATTTGCATCTTTAACATGTTTCAAGCATGCATATCCATTTTTAAAACACGTGTAGAAGAAATCTCTTTCTTGTAAAATTCCATGCAATTAGGGTTGAACTAGTGGAATTTCTCAAACTTGGAAAACAAAACTTTTGTGTTCATTTGTGGTGTGTGAGTAAATTTTCTGTACTTACATTTGTTATTGTTTTAATTTTTTTCACACATAAACTCGAAAATTTTCATTTTGTTGTGATCTATTTGCCTTTTTTGGTTTACAGGATGAAGGGAGAGCGAAAACTCAAAGTTTTGATTTAAGAAAAAAGTGTACATCTAAAATGGAGATGCACAATGCACAATTGTAGGGAGAGATAACTCCAAAGAGTGTTTGTAATTTTTAGGGATTGTAAGATCTTTTTAGTTTTTGTATCTCAGGTTTTGCAATCGTCGGGAAAACATGGAGGCGTGCTATTTTTAACTGACTGTTGACTCCCGATCCGTATGTCTTTTCTTACAAAAATATAGCCCGTTACTCATGATAAATCACATTACAATCATCTATGATTCTTAGGTCAGCTTTTTGAAAACGGGCAAAATAATGGCTTCTTTCACTCGGGTGAATATCCCACCGCACGTTCACTTCAGAATTTAATGAGTGTTTGTTATTCTAATTAAAAGCTTTGGATCCATAGGTCATTTGCATCTTTAACGTGTTTCAAGCATGCATATCCATTTTTAAAACACGTCTAGAAGAATTCTCTTTCTTGTAAAATTTCAAGCTATTAGGGTTGAACTAGTGGAATTTCCCAAACTTGGATAACACAAAATTTTGTGTTCAATTGTGGTGTGTGAATAAATTTTCATTACTTACATTTGTTAATGTTTTAATTTTTTTCCATACATAAACTCTAAAATTTACATTTTTTTGTGATCTATTTACCTTTTTTTGTTTACGGCATGAAGGGAGAACGAAAACTCAATGTTTTGATTTAATAAAAAAGTGTACATCTAAACTGGAGATGCACAATGCACAAATGTGGAGAGATATAATACCAAAGAGTGTCTGTGATTTTTCAGGATTGTGAGCTCTTTTCAGTTTTTACTTCTCAGGGTTTACAATCGTCGGGAAAAGGGAGAGGCGGGGGATTTTTAATTGAGTGTTGACTCCCAATCCGCAAGTCATTTCTTACAATAATATAGCCCGTTACGAATGAAAAATCACTTTACAATCATCTATGATTGTTAGGTCAGCTTTTTGCAAACGGGCAAAATAATGGCTTGTTTGACTCGGGTAAATATCCCACCGCACGTTCACTAGAGAATTTAATGAGCGTATGTTATTCTCTTTAAAAGCTTTGGATCCATAGGTCATTTGCATCTTTAACATGCTTGAAGCTTGCATATCCATTTTTAAAACACGTGTGGAACAAATCTCTTTCTTGTAAAATTCCAAGCTATTAGGGTTGCACTAGTTGAATTTCCCAAACTTGGATAACAAAAGTTTTGTGTTAATTTTTGGTGTGTGAAAAAAAATTTTTACTTACATTTGTTATTGTTTTAAATTTTTTCCATACATAAACTCAAAAATTTTCATTTTGCTGTGATCTATTTGCCTTTTTATGTTTACGGGATGGAGGGAGAGTGAAAACTCAAAGTTTTGATTTAAGAAAAAAGTGTACATCTAAAATGGAGACGCACAGTGCACAAATGTAGAGAGAGATACTTACAATGAGTGTCTGCAATTTTTAGGGAATTTAAGCTCTCTTTTTAGTTTTTATATCTCAGGTTTTGCAATCGTCGGGAAAAGGGGAAGGCGGGGTGTTTTTAACTGAGTGTTGACTCCCAATCCGTAAGTCATTTCTTAAAAAAATATAGCCCGTTACGGATGATAAATAACTTTACAATCATCTATGATTGTTAGGTAAGCTTTTTGTGAACGGGCAAAATAATGGCTAGTTCGATTCCGGTAAATATCCCACCGCACGTTCATTGAGAATTTAATGAGCTTTTGTTATTCTCTTTAAAAGCTTTGGATCCATAGGTCATTTGCATCTTTAACATGTTTCAAGCATGCATATCCATTTTTAAAACACGTGTAGAAGAAATCTCTTTCTTGTAAAATTCCATGCAATTAGGGTTGAACTAGTGGAATTTCTCAAACTTGGAAAACAAAACTTTTGTGTTCATTTGTGGTGTGTGAGTAAATGTTCTGTACTTACATTTGTTATTGTTTTAATTTTTTTCACACATAAACTCGAAAATTTTCATTTTGTTGTGATCTATTTGCCTTTTTTGGTTTACAGGATGAAGGGAGAGCGAAAACTCAAAGTTTTGATTTAAGAAAAAAGTGTACATCTAAAATGGAGATGCACAATGCACAATTGTAGGGAGAGATAACTCCAAAGAGTGTTTGTAATTTTTAGGGATTGTAAGATCTTTTTAGTTTTTGTATCTCAGGTTTTGCAATCGTCGGGAAAACATGGAGGCGTGCTATTTTTAACTGACTGTTGACTCCCGATCCGTATGTCTTTTCTTACAAAAATATAGCCCGTTACTCATGATAAATCACATTACAATCATCTATGATTCTTAGGTCAGCTTTTTGAAAACGGGCAAAATAATGGCTTCTTTCACTCGGGTGAATATCCCACCGCACGTTCACTTCAGAATTTAATGAGTGTTTGTTATTCTAATTAAAAGCTTTGGATCCATAGGTCATTTGCATCTTTAACGTGTTTCAAGCATGCATATCCATTTTTAAAACACGTCTAGAAGAATTCTCTTTCTTGTAAAATTTCAAGCTATTAGGGTTGAACTAGTGGAATTTCCCAAACTTGGATAACACAAAATTTTGTGTTCAATTGTGGTGTGTGAATAAATTTTCATTACTTACATTTGTTAATGTTTTAATTTTTTTCCATACATAAACTCTAAAATTTACATTTTTTTGTGATCTATTTACCTTTTTTTGTTTACGGCATGAAGGGAGAACGAAAACTCAATGTTTTGATTTAATAAAAAAGTGTACATCTAAACTGGAGATGCACAATGCAGAAATGTGGAGAGATATAATACCAAAGAGTGTCTGTGATTTTTCAGGATTGTGAGCTCTTTTCAGTTTTTACTTCTCAGGGTTTACAATCGTCGGGAAAAGGGAGAGGCGGGGGATTTTTAATTGAGTGTTGACTCCCAATCCGCAAGTCATTTCTTACAATAATATAGCCCGTTACGAATGAAAAATCACTTTACAATCATCTATGATTGTTAGGTCAGCTTTTTGCAAACGGGCAAAATAATGGCTTGTTTGACTCGGGTAAATATCCCACCGCACGTTCACTAGAGAATTTAATGAGCGTATGTTATTCTCTTTAAAAGCTTTGGATCCATAGGTCATTTGCATCTTTAACATGCTTGAAGCTTGCATATCCATTTTTAAAACACGTGTGGAACAAATCTCTTTCTTGTAAAATTCCAAGCTATTAGGGTTGCACTAGTTGAATTTCCCAAACTTGGATAACAAAAGTTTTGTGTTAATTTTTGGTGTGTGAAAAAAATTTTTTACTTACATTTGTTATTGTTTTAAATTTTTTCCATACATAAACTCAAAAATTTTCATTTTGCTGTGATCTATTTGCCTTTTTATGTTTACGGGATGGAGGGAGAGTGAAAACTCAAAGTTTTGATTTAAGAAAAAAGTGTACATCTAAAATGGAGACGCACAGTGCACAAATGTAGAGAGAGATACTTACAATGAGTGTCTGCAATTTTTAGGGAATTTAAGCTCTCTTTTTAGTTTTTATATCTCAGGTTTTGCAATCGTCGGGAAAAGGGGAAGGCGGGGTGTTTTTAACTGAGTGTTGACTCCCAATCCGTAAGTCATTTCTTACAAAAATATAGCCCGTTACGGATGATAAATAACTTTACAATCATCTATGATTGTTAGGTAAGCTTTTTGCGAACGGGCAAAATAATGGCTAGTTCGATTCCGGTAAATATCCCACCGCACGTTCATTGAGAATTTAATGAGCTTTTGTTATTCTCTTTAAAAGCTTTGGATCCATAGGTCATTTGCATCTTTAACATGTTTCAAGCATGCATATCCATTTTTAAAACACGTGTAGAAGAAATCTCTTTCTTGTAAAATTCCATGCAATTAGGGTTGAACTAGTGGAATTTCTCAAACTTGGAAAACAAAACTTTTGTGTTCATTTGTGGTGTGTGAGTAAATTTTCTGTACTTACATTTGTTATTGTTTTAATTTTTTTCACACATAAACTCGAAAATTTTCATTTTGTTGTGATCTATTTGCCTTTTTTGGTTTACAGGATGAAGGGAGAGCGAAAACTCAAAGTTTTGATTTAAGAAAAAAGTGTACATCTAAAATGGAGATGCACAATGCACAATTGTAGGGAGAGATAACTCCAAAGAGTGTTTGTAATTTTTAGGGATTGTAAGATCTTTTTAGTTTTTGTATCTCAGGTTTTGCAATCGTCGGGAAAACATGGAGGCGTGCTATTTTTAACTGACTGTTGACTCCCGATCCGTATGTCTTTTCTTACAAAAATATAGCCCGTTACTCATGATAAATCACATTACAATCATCTATGATTCTTAGGTCAGCTTTTTGAAAACGGGCAAAATAATGGCTTCTTTCACTCGGGTGAATATCCCACCGCACGTTCACTTCAGAATTTAATGAGTGTTTGTTATTCTAATTAAAAGCTTTGGATCCATAGGTCATTTGCATCTTTAACGTGTTTCAAGCATGCATATCCATTTTTAAAACACGTCTAGAAGAATTCTCTTTCTTGTAAAATTTCAAGCTATTAGGGTTGAACTAGTGGAATTTCCCAAACTTGGATAACACAAAATTTTGTGTTCAATTGTGGTGTGTGAATAAATTTTCATTACTTACATTTGTTAATGTTTTAATTTTTTTCCATACATAAACTCTAAAATTTACATTTTTTTGTGATCTATTTACCTTTTTTTGTTTACGGCATGAAGGGAGAACGAAAACTCAATGTTTTGATTTAATAAAAAAGTGTACATCTAAACTGGAGATGCACAATGCACAAATGTGGAGAGATATAATACCAAAGAGTGTCTGTGATTTTTCAGGATTGTGAGCTCTTTTCAGTTTTTACTTCTCAGGGTTTACAATCGTCGGGAAAAGGGAGAGGCGGGGGATTTTTAATTGAGTGTTGACTCCCAATCCGCAAGTCATTTCTTACAATAATATAGCCCGTTACGAATGAAAAATCACTTTACAATCATCTATGATTGTTAGGTCAGCTTTTTGCAAACGGGCAAAATAATGGCTTGTTTGACTCGGGTAAATATCCCACCGCACGTTCACTAGAGAATTTAATGAGCGTATGTTATTCTCTTTAAAAGCTTTGGATCCATAGGTCATTTGCATCTTTAACATGCTTGAAGCTTGCATATCCATTTTTAAAACACGTGTGGAACAAATCTCTTTCTTGTAAAATTCCAAGCTATTAGGGTTGCACTAGTTGAATTTCCCAAACTTGGATAACAAAAGTTTTGTGTTAATTTTTGGTGTGTGAAAAAAATTTTTTACTTACATTTGTTATTGTTTTAAATTTTTTCCATACATAAACTCAAAAATTTTCATTTTGCTGTGATCTATTTGCCTTTTTATGTTTACGGGATGGAGGGAGAGTGAAAACTCAAAGTTTTGATTTAAGAAAAAAGTGTACATCTAAAATGGAGACGCACAGTGCACAAATGTAGAGAGAGATACTTACAATGAGTGTCTGCAATTTTTAGGGAATTTAAGCTCTCTTTTTAGTTTTTATATCTCAGGTTTTGCAATCGTCGGGAAAAGGGGAAGGCGGGGTGTTTTTAACTGAGTGTTGACTCCCAATCCGTAAGTCATTTCTTACAAAAATATAGCCCGTTACGGATGATAAATAACTTTACAATCATCTATGATTGTTAGGTAAGCTTTTTGTGAACGGGCAAAATAATGGCTAGTTCGATTCCGGTAAATATCCCACCGCACGTTCATTGAGAATTTAATGAGCTTTTGTTATTCTCTTTAAAAGCTTTGGATCCATAGGTCATTTGCATCTTTAACATGTTTCAAGCATGCATATCCATTTTTAAAACACGTGTAGAAGAAATCTCTTTCTTGTAAAATTCCATGCAATTAGGGTTGAACTAGTGGAATTTCTCAAACTTGGAAAACAAAACTTTTGTGTTCATTTGTGGTGTGTGAGTAAATTTTCTGTACTTACATTTGTTATTGTTTTAATTTTTTTCACACATAAACTCGAAAATTTTCATTTTGTTGTGATCTATTTGCCTTTTTTGGTTTACAGGATGAAGGGAGAGCGAAAACTCAAAGTTTTGATTTAAGAAAAAAGTGTACATCTAAAATGGAGATGCACAATGCACAATTGTAGGGAGAGATAACTCCAAAGAGTGTTTGTAATTTTTAGGGATTGTAAGATCTTTTTAGTTTTTGTATCTCAGGTTTTGCAATCGTCGGGAAAACATGGAGGCGTGCTATTTTTAACTGACTGTTGACTCCCGATCCGTATGTCTTTTCTTACAAAAATATAGCCCGTTACTCATGATAAATCACATTACAATCATCTATGATTCTTAGGTCAGCTTTTTGAAAACGGGCAAAATAATGGCTTCTTTCACTCGGGTGAATATCCCACCGCACGTTCACTTCAGAATTTAATGAGTGTTTGTTATTCTAATTAAAAGCTTTGGATCCATAGGTCATTTGCATCTTTAACGTGTTTCAAGCATGCATATCCATTTTTAAAACACGTCTAGAAGAATTCTCTTTCTTGTAAAATTTCAAGCTATTAGGGTTGAACTAGTGGAATTTCCCAAACTTGGATAACACAAAATTTTGTGTTCAATTGTGGTGTGTGAATAAATTTTCATTACTTACATTTGTTAATGTTTTAATTTTTTTCCATACATAAACTCTAAAATTTACATTTTTTTGTGATCTATTTACCTTTTTTTGTTTACGGTATGAAGGGAGAACGAAAACTCAATGTTTTGATTTAATAAAAAAGTGTACATCTAAACTGGAGATGCACAATGCACAAATGTGGAGAGATATAATACCAAAGAGTGTCTGTGATTTTTCAGGATTGTGAGCTCTTTTCAGTTTTTACTTCTCAGGGTTTACAATCGTCGGGAAAAGGGAGAGGCGGGGGATTTTTAATTGAGTGTTGACTCCCAATCCGCAAGTCATTTCTTACAATAATATAGCCCGTTACGAATGAAAAATCACTTTACAATCATCTATGATTGTTAGGTCAGCTTTTTGCAAACGGGCAAAATAATGGCTTGTTTGACTCGGGTAAATATCCCACCGCACGTTCACTAGAGAATTTAATGAGCGTATGTTATTCTCTTTAAAAGCTTTGGATCCATAGGTCATTTGCATCTTTAACATGCTTGAAGCTTGCATATCCATTTTTAAAACACGTGTGGAACAAATCTCTTTCTTGTAAAATTCCAAGCTATTAGGGTTGCACTAGTTGAATTTCCCAAACTTGGATAACAAAAGTTTTGTGTTAATTTTTGGTGTGTGAAAAAAATTTTTTACTTACATTTGTTATTGTTTTAAATTTTTTCCATACATAAACTCAAAAATTTTCATTTTGCTGTGATCTATTTGCCTTTTTATGTTTACGGGATGGAGGGAGAGTGAAAACTCAAAGTTTTGATTTAAGAAAAAAGTGTACATCTAAAATGGAGACGCACAGTGCACAAATGTAGAGAGAGATACTTACAATGAGTGTCTGCAATTTTTAGGGAATTTAAGCTCTCTTTTTAGTTTTTATATCTCAGGTTTTGCAATCGTCGGGAAAAGGGGAAGGCGGGGTGTTTTTAACTGAGTGTTGACTCCCAATCCGTAAGTCATTTCTTACAAAAATATAGCCCGTTACGGATGATAAATAACTTTACAATCATCTATGATTGTTAGGTAAGCTTTTTGTGAACGGGCAAAATAATGGCTAGTTCGATTCCGGTAAATATCCCACCGCACGTTCATTGAGAATTTAATGAGCTTTTGTTATTCTCTTTAAAAGCTTTGGATCCATAGGTCATTTGCATCTTTAACATGTTTCAAGCATGCATATCCATTTTTAAAACACGTGTAGAAGAAATCTCTTTCTTGTAAAATTCCATGCAATTAGGGTTGAACTAGTGGAATTTCTCAAACTTGGAAAACAAAACTTTTGTGTTCATTTGTGGTGTGTGAGTAAATTTTCTGTACTTACATTTGTTATTGTTTTAATTTTTTTCACACATAAACTCGAAAATTTTCATTTTGTTGTGATCTATTTGCCTTTTTTGGTTTACAGGATGAAGGGAGAGCGAAAACTCAAAGTTTTGATTTAAGAAAAAAGTGTACATCTAAAATGGAGATGCACAATGCACAATTGTAGGGAGAGATAACTCCAAAGAGTGTTTGTAATTTTTAGGGATTGTAAGATCTTTTTAGTTTTTGTATCTCAGGTTTTGCAATCGTCGGGAAAACATGGAGGCGTGCTATTTTTAACTGACTGTTGACTCCCGATCCGTATGTCTTTTCTTACAAAAATATAGCCCGTTACTCATGATAAATCACATTACAATCATCTATGATTCTTAGGTCAGCTTTTTGAAAACGGGCAAAATAATGGCTTCTTTCACTCGGGTGAATATCCCACCGCACGTTCACTTCAGAATTTAATGAGTGTTTGTTATTCTAATTAAAAGCTTTGGATCCATAGGTCATTTGCATCTTTAACGTGTTTCAAGCATGCATATCCATTTTTAAAACACGTCTAGAAGAATTCTCTTTCTTGTAAAATTTCAAGCTATTAGGGTTGAACTAGTGGAATTTCCCAAACTTGGATAACACAAAATTTTGTGTTCAATTGTGGTGTGTGAATAAATTTTCATTACTTACATTTGTTAATGTTTTAATTTTTTTCCATACATAAACTCTAAAATTTACATTTTTTTGTGATCTATTTACCTTTTTTTGTTTACGGCATGAAGGGAGAACGAAAACTCAATGTTTTGATTTAATAAAAAAGTGTACATCTAAACTGGAGATGCACAATGCACAAATGTGGAGAGATATAATACCAAAGAGTGTCTGTGATTTTTCAGGATTGTGAGCTCTTTTCAGTTTTTACTTCTCAGGGTTTACAATCGTCGGGAAAAGGGAGAGGCGGGGGATTTTTAATTGAGTGTTGACTCCCAATCCGCAAGTCATTTCTTACAATAATATAGCCCGTTACGAATGAAAAATCACTTTACAATCATCTATGATTGTTAGGTCAGCTTTTTGCAAACGGGCAAAATAATGGCTTGTTTGACTCGGGTAAATATCCCACCGCACGTTCACTAGAGAATTTAATGAGCGTATGTTATTCTCTTTAAAAGCTTTGGATCCATAGGTCATTTGCATCTTTAACATGCTTGAAGCTTGCATATCCATTTTTAAAACACGTGTGGAACAAATCTCTTTCTTGTAAAATTCCAAGCTATTAGGGTTGCACTAGTTGAATTTCCCAAACTTGGATAACAAAAGTTTTGTGTTAATTTTTGGTGTGTGAAAAAAATTTTTTACTTACATTTGTTATTGTTTTAAATTTTTTCCATACATAAACTCAAAAATTTTCATTTTGCTGTGATCTATTTGCCTTTTTATGTTTACGGGATGGAGGGAGAGTGAAAACTCAAAGTTTTGATTTAAGAAAAAAGTGTACATCTAAAATGGAGACGCACAGTGCACAAATGTAGAGAGAGATACTTACAATGAGTGTCTGCAATTTTTAGGGAATTTAAGCTCTCTTTTTAGTTTTTATATCTCAGGTTTTGCAATCGTCGGGAAAAGGGGAAGGCGGGGTGTTTTTAACTGAGTGTTGACTCCCAATCCGTAAGTCATTTCTTACAAAAATATAGCCCGTTACGGATGATAAATAACTTTACAATCATCTATGATTGTTAGGTAAGCTTTTTGTGAACGGGCAAAATAATGGCTAGTTCGATTCCGGTAAATATCCCACCGCACGTTCATTGAGAATTTAATGAGCTTTTGTTATTCTCTTTAAAAGCTTTGGATCCATAGGTCATTTGCATCTTTAACATGTTTCAAGCATGCATATCCATTTTTAAAACACGTGTAGAAGAAATCTCTTTCTTGTAAAATTCCATGCAATTAGGGTTGAACTAGTGGAATTTCTCAAACTTGGAAAACAAAACTTTTGTGTTCATTTGTGGTGTGTGAGTAAATTTTCTGTACTTACATTTGTTATTGTTTTAATTTTTTTCACACATAAACTCGAAAATTTTCATTTTGTTGTGATCTATTTGCCTTTTTTGGTTTACAGGATGAAGGGAGAGCGAAAACTCAAAGTTTTGATTTAAGAAAAAAGTGTACATCTAAAATGGAGATGCACAATGCACAATTGTAGGGAGAGATAACTCCAAAGAGTGTTTGTAATTTTTAGGGATTGTAAGATCTTTTTAGTTTTTGTATCTCAGGTTTTGCAATCGTCGGGAAAACATGGAGGCGTGCTATTTTTAACTGACTGTTGACTCCCGATCCGTATGTCTTTTCTTACAAAAATATAGCCCGTTACTCATGATAAATCACATTACAATCATCTATGATTCTTAGGTCAGCTTTTTGAAAACGGGCAAAATAATGGCTTCTTTCACTCGGGTGAATATCCCACCGCACGTTCACTTCAGAATTTAATGAGTGTTTGTTATTCTAATTAAAAGCTTTGGATCCATAGGTCATTTGCATCTTTAACGTGTTTCAAGCATGCATATCCATTTTTAAAACACGTCTAGAAGAATTCTCTTTCTTGTAAAATTTCAAGCTATTAGGGTTGAACTAGTGGAATTTCCCAAACTTGGATAACACAAAATTTTGTGTTCAATTGTGGTGTGTGAATAAATTTTCATTACTTACATTTGTTAATGTTTTAATTTTTTTCCATACATAAACTCTAAAATTTACATTTTTTTGTGATCTATTTACCTTTTTTTGTTTACGGCATGAAGGGAGAACGAAAACTCAATGTTTTGATTTAATAAAAAAGTGTACATCTAAACTGGAGATGCACAATGCACAAATGTGGAGAGATATAATACCAAAGAGTGTCTGTGATTTTTCAGGATTGTGAGCTCTTTTCAGTTTTTACTTCTCAGGGTTTACAATCGTCGGGAAAAGGGAGAGGCGGGGGATTTTTAATTGAGTGTTGACTCCCAATCCGCAAGTCATTTCTTACAATAATATAGCCCGTTACGAATGAAAAATCACTTTACAATCATCTATGATTGTTAGGTCAGCTTTTTGCAAACGGGCAAAATAATGGCTTGTTTGACTCGGGTAAATATCCCACCGCACGTTCACTAGAGAATTTAATGAGCGTATGTTATTCTCTTTAAAAGCTTTGGATCCATAGGTCATTTGCATCTTTAACATGCTTGAAGCTTGCATATCCATTTTTAAAACACGTGTGGAACAAATCTCTTTCTTGTAAAATTCCAAGCTATTAGGGTTGCACTAGTTGAATTTCCCAAACTTGGATAACAAAAGTTTTGTGTTAATTTTTGGTGTGTGAAAAAAATTTTTTACTTACATTTGTTATTGTTTTAAATTTTTTCCATACATAAACTCAAAAATTTTCATTTTGCTGTGATCTATTTGCCTTTTTATGTTTACGGGATGGAGGGAGAGTGAAAACTCAAAGTTTTGATTTAAGAAAAAAGTGTACATCTAAAATGGAGACGCACAGTGCACAAATGTAGAGAGAGATACTTACAATGAGTGTCTGCAATTTTTAGGGAATTTAAGCTCTCTTTTTAGTTTTTATATCTCAGGTTTTGCAATCGTCGGGAAAAGGGGAAGGCGGGGTGTTTTTAACTGAGTGTTGACTCCCAATCCGTAAGTCATTTCTTACAAAAATATAGCCCGTTACGGATGATAAATAACTTTACAATCATCTATGATTGTTAGGTAAGCTTTTTGTGAACGGGCAAAATAATGGCTAGTTCGATTCCGGTAAATATCCCACCGCACGTTCATTGAGAATTTAATGAGCTTTTGTTATTCTCTTTAAAAGCTTTGGATCCATAGGTCATTTGCATCTTTAACATGTTTCAAGCATGCATATCCATTTTTAAAACACGTGTAGAAGAAATCTCTTTCTTGTAAAATTCCATGCAATTAGGGTTGAACTAGTGGAATTTCTCAAACTTGGAAAACAAAACTTTTGTGTTCATTTGTGGTGTGTGAGTAAATTTTCTGTACTTACATTTGTTATTGTTTTAATTTTTTTCACACATAAACTCGAAAATTTTCATTTTGTTGTGATCTATTTGCCTTTTTTGGTTTACAGGATGAAGGGAGAGCGAAAACTCAAAGTTTTGATTTAAGAAAAAAGTGTACATCTAAAATGGAGATGCACAATGCACAATTGTAGGGAGAGATAACTCCAAAGAGTGTTTGTAATTTTTAGGGATTGTAAGATCTTTTTAGTTTTTGTATCTCAGGTTTTGCAATCGTCGGGAAAACATGGAGGCGTGCTATTTTTAACTGACTGTTGACTCCCGATCCGTATGTCTTTTCTTACAAAAATATAGCCCGTTACTCATGATAAATCACATTACAATCATCTATGATTCTTAGGTCAGCTTTTTGAAAACGGGCAAAATAATGGCTTCTTTCACTCGGGTGAATATCCCACCGCACGTTCACTTCAGAATTTAATGAGTGTTTGTTATTCTAATTAAAAGCTTTGGATCCATAGGTCATTTGCATCTTTAACGTGTTTCAAGCATGCATATCCATTTTTAAAACACGTCTAGAAGAATTCTCTTTCTTGTAAAATTTCAAGCTATTAGGGTTGAACTAGTGGAATTTCCCAAACTTGGATAACACAAAATTTTGTGTTCAATTGTGGTGTGTGAATAAATTTTCATTACTTACATTTGTTAATGTTTTAATTTTTTTCCATACATAAACTCTAAAATTTACATTTTTTTGTGATCTATTTACCTTTTTTTGTTTACGGCATGAAGGGAGAACGAAAACTCAATGTTTTGATTTAATAAAAAAGTGTACATCTAAACTGGAGATGCACAATGCACAAATGTGGAGAGATATAATACCAAAGAGTGTCTGTGATTTTTCAGGATTGTGAGCTCTTTTCAGTTTTTACTTCTCAGGGTTTACAATCGTCGGGAAAAGGGAGAGGCGGGGGATTTTTAATTGAGTGTTGACTCCCAATCCGCAAGTCATTTCTTACAATAATATAGCCCGTTACGAATGAAAAATCACTTTACAATCATCTATGATTGTTAGGTCAGCTTTTTGCAAACGGGCAAAATAATGGCTTGTTTGACTCGGGTAAATATCCCACCGCACGTTCACTAGAGAATTTAATGAGCGTATGTTATTCTCTTTAAAAGCTTTGGATCCATAGGTCATTTGCATCTTTAACATGCTTGAAGCTTGCATATCCATTTTTAAAACACGTGTGGAACAAATCTCTTTCTTGTAAAATTCCAAGCTATTAGGGTTGCACTAGTTGAATTTCCCAAACTTGGATAACAAAAGTTTTGTGTTAATTTTTGGTGTGTGAAAAAAATTTTTTACTTACATTTGTTATTGTTTTAAATTTTTTCCATACATAAACTCAAAAATTTTCATTTTGCTGTGATCTATTTGCCTTTTTATGTTTACGGGATGGAGGGAGAGTGAAAACTCAAAGTTTTGATTTAAGAAAAAAGTGTACATCTAAAATGGAGACGCACAGTGCACAAATGTAGAGAGAGATACTTACAATGAGTGTCTGCAATTTTTAGGGAATTTAAGCTCTCTTTTTAGTTTTTATATCTCAGGTTTTGCAATCGTCGGGAAAAGGGGAAGGCGGGGTGTTTTTAACTGAGTGTTGACTCCCAATCCGTAAGTCATTTCTTACAAAAATATAGCCCGTTACGGATGATAAATAACTTTACAATCATCTATGATTGTTAGGTAAGCTTTTTGTGAACGGGCAAAATAATGGCTAGTTCGATTCCGGTAAATATCCCACCGCACGTTCATTGAGAATTTAATGAGCTTTTGTTATTCTCTTTAAAAGCTTTGGATCCATAGGTCATTTGCATCTTTAACATGTTTCAAGCATGCATATCCATTTTTAAAACACGTGTAGAAGAAATCTCTTTCTTGTAAAATTCCATGCAATTAGGGTTGAACTAGTGGAATTTCTCAAACTTGGAAAACAAAACTTTTGTGTTCATTTGTGGTGTGTGAGTAAATTTTCTGTACTTACATTTGTTGTTGTTTTAATTTTTTTCACACATAAACTCGAAAATTTTCATTTTGTTGTGATCTATTTGCCTTTTTTGGTTTACAGGATGAAGGGAGAGCGAAAACTCAAAGTTTTGATTTAAGAAAAAAGTGTACATCTAAAATGGAGATGCACAATGCACAATTGTAGGGAGAGATAACTCCAAAGAGTGTTTGTAATTTTTAGGGATTGTAAGATCTTTTTAGTTTTTGTATCTCAGGTTTTGCAATCGTCGGGAAAACATGGAGGCGTGCTATTTTTAACTGACTGTTGACTCCCGATCCGTATGTCTTTTCTTACAAAAATATAGCCCGTTACTCATGATAAATCACATTACAATCATCTATGATTCTTAGGTCAGCTTTTTGAAAGCGGGCAAAATAATGGCTTCTTTCACTCGGGTGAATATCCCACCGCACGTTCACTTCAGAATTTAATGAGTGTTTGTTATTCTAATTAAAAGCTTTGGATCCATAGGTCATTTGCATCTTTAACGTGTTTCAAGCATGCATATCCATTTTTAAAACACGTCTAGAAGAATTCTCTTTCTTGTAAAATTTCAAGCTATTAGGGTTGAACTAGTGGAATTTCCCAAACTTGGATAACACAAAATTTTGTGTTCAATTGTGGTGTGTGAATAAATTTTCATTACTTACATTTGTTAATGTTTTAATTTTTTTCCATACATAAACTCTAAAATTTACATTTTTTTGTGATCTATTTACCTTTTTTTGTTTACGGCATGAAGGGAGAACGAAAACTCAATGTTTTGATTTAATAAAAAAGTGTACATCTAAACTGGAGATGCACAATGCACAAATGTGGAGAGATATAATACCAAAGAGTGTCTGTGATTTTTCAGGATTGTGAGCTCTTTTCAGTTTTTACTTCTCAGGGTTTACAATCGTCGGGAAAAGGGAGAGGCGGGGGATTTTTAATTGAGTGTTGACTCCCAATCCGCAAGTCATTTCTTACAATAATAT
Source organism: Aristolochia californica (assembly GCF_029961685.1). Classification (NCBI taxonomy): domain Eukaryota; kingdom Viridiplantae; phylum Streptophyta; class Magnoliopsida; order Piperales; family Aristolochiaceae; genus Aristolochia; species Aristolochia californica. The sequence continues at coordinate 610,600 of NW_027181882.1, read as the reverse complement.
AGCCCGTTACGAATGAAAAATCACTTTACAATCATCTATGATTGTTAGGTCAGCTTTTTGCAAACGGGCAAAATAATGGCTTGTTTGACTCGGGTAAATATCCCACCGCACGTTCACTAGAGAATTTAATGAGCGTATGTTATTCTCTTTAAAAGCTTTGGATCCATAGGTCATTTGCATCTTTAACATGCTTGAAGCTTGCATATCCATTTTTAAAACACGTGTGGAACAAATCTCTTTCTTGTAAAATTCCAAGCTATTAGGGTTGCACTAGTTGAATTTCCCAAACTTGGATAACAAAAGTTTTGTGTTAATTTTTGGTGTGTGAAAAAAATTTTTTACTTACATTTGTTATTGTTTTAAATTTTTTCCATACATAAACTCAAAAATTTTCATTTTGCTGTGATCTATTTGCCTTTTTATGTTTACGGGATGGAGGGAGAGTGAAAACTCAAAGTTTTGATTTAAGAAAAAAGTGTACATCTAAAATGGAGACGCACAGTGCACAAATGTAGAGAGAGATACTTACAATGAGTGTCTGCAATTTTTAGGGAATTTAAGCTCTCTTTTTAGTTTTTATATCTCAGGTTTTGCAATCGTCGGGAAAAGGGGAAGGCGGGGTGTTTTTAACTGAGTGTTGACTCCCAATCCGTAAGTCATTTCTTACAAAAATATAGCCCGTTACGGATGATAAATAACTTTACAATCATCTATGATTGTTAGGTAAGCTTTTTGTGAACGGGCAAAATAATGGCTAGTTCGATTCCGGTAAATATCCCACCGCACGTTCATTGAGAATTTAATGAGCTTTTGTTATTCTCTTTAAAAGCTTTGGATCCATAGGTCATTTGCATCTTTAACATGTTTCAAGCATGCATATCCATTTTTAAAACACGTGTAGAAGAAATCTCTTTCTTGTAAAATTCCATGCAATTAGGGTTGAACTAGTGGAATTTCTCAAACTTGGAAAACAAAACTTTTGTGTTCATTTGTGGTGTGTGAGTAAATTTTCTGTACTTACATTTGTTATTGTTTTAATTTTTTTCACACATAAACTCGAAAATTTTCATTTTGTTGTGATCTATTTGCCTTTTTTGGTTTACAGGATGAAGGGAGAGCGAAAACTCAAAGTTTTGATTTAAGAAAAAAGTGTACATCTAAAATGGAGATGCACAATGCACAATTGTAGGGAGAGATAACTCCAAAGAGTGTTTGTAATTTTTAGGGATTGTAAGATCTTTTTAGTTTTTGTATCTCAGGTTTTGCAATCGTCGGGAAAACATGGAGGCGTGCTATTTTTAACTGACTGTTGACTCCCGATCCGTATGTCTTTTCTTACAAAAATATAGCCCGTTACTCATGATAAATCACATTACAATCATCTATGATTCTTAGGTCAGCTTTTTGAAAACGGGCAAAATAATGGCTTCTTTCACTCGGGTGAATATCCCACCGCACGTTCACTTCAGAATTTAATGAGTGTTTGTTATTCTAATTAAAAGCTTTGGATCCATAGGTCATTTGCATCTTTAACGTGTTTCAAGCATGCATATCCATTTTTAAAACACGTCTAGAAGAATTCTCTTTCTTGTAAAATTTCAAGCTATTAGGGTTGAACTAGTGGAATTTCCCAAACTTGGATAACACAAAATTTTGTGTTCAATTGTGGTGTGTGAATAAATTTTCATTACTTACATTTGTTAATGTTTTAATTTTTTTCCATACATAAACTCTAAAATTTACATTTTTTTGTGATCTATTTACCTTTTTTTGTTTACGGCATGAAGGGAGAACGAAAACTCAATGTTTTGATTTAATAAAAAAGTGTACATCTAAACTGGAGATGCACAATGCAGAAATGTGGAGAGATATAATACCAAAGAGTGTCTGTGATTTTTCAGGATTGTGAGCTCTTTTCAGTTTTTACTTCTCAGGGTTTACAATCGTCGGGAAAAGGGAGAGGCGGGGGATTTTTAATTGAGTGTTGACTCCCAATCCGCAAGTCATTTCTTACAATAATATAGCCCGTTACGAATGAAAAATCACTTTACAATCATCTATGATTGTTAGGTCAGCTTTTTGCAAACGGGCAAAATAATGGCTTGTTTGACTCGGGTAAATATCCCACCGCACGTTCACTAGAGAATTTAATGAGCGTATGTTATTCTCTTTAAAAGCTTTGGATCCATAGGTCATTTGCATCTTTAACATGCTTGAAGCTTGCATATCCATTTTTAAAACACGTGTGGAACAAATCTCTTTCTTGTAAAATTCCAAGCTATTAGGGTTGCACTAGTTGAATTTCCCAAACTTGGATAACAAAAGTTTTGTGTTAATTTTTGGTGTGTGAAAAAAATTTTTTACTTACATTTGTTATTGTTTTAAATTTTTTCCATACATAAACTCAAAAATTTTCATTTTGCTGTGATCTATTTGCCTTTTTATGTTTACGGGATGGAGGGAGAGTGAAAACTCAAAGTTTTGATTTAAGAAAAAAGTGTACATCTAAAATGGAGACGCACAGTGCACAAATGTAGAGAGAGATACTTACAATGAGTGTCTGCAATTTTTAGGGAATTTAAGCTCTCTTTTTAGTTTTTATATCTCAGGTTTTGCAATCGTCGGGAAAAGGGGAAGGCGGGGTGTTTTTAACTGAGTGTTGACTCCCAATCCGTAAGTCATTTCTTACAAAAATATAGCCCGTTACGGATGATAAATAACTTTACAATCATCTATGATTGTTAGGTAAGCTTTTTGTGAACGGGCAAAATAATGGCTAGTTCGATTCCGGTAAATATCCCACCGCACGTTCATTGAGAATTTAATGAGCTTTTGTTATTCTCTTTAAAAGCTTTGGATCCATAGGTCATTTGCATCTTTAACATGTTTCAAGCATGCATATCCATTTTTAAAACACGTGTAGAAGAAATCTCTTTCTTGTAAAATTCCATGCAATTAGGGTTGAACTAGTGGAATTTCTCAAACTTGGAAAACAAAACTTTTGTGTTCATTTGTGGTGTGTGAGTAAATTTTCTGTACTTACATTTGTTATTGTTTTAATTTTTTTCACACATAAACTCGAAAATTTTCATTTTGTTGTGATCTATTTGCCTTTTTTGGTTTACAGGATGAAGGGAGAGCGAAAACTCAAAGTTTTGATTTAAGAAAAAAGTGTACATCTAAAATGGAGATGCACAATGCACAATTGTAGGGAGAGATAACTCCAAAGAGTGTTTGTAATTTTTAGGGATTGTAAGATCTTTTTAGTTTTTGTATCTCAGGTTTTGCAATCGTCGGGAAAACATGGAGGCGTGCTATTTTTAACTGACTGTTGACTCCCGATCCGTATGTCTTTTCTTACAAAAATATAGCCCGTTACTCATGATAAATCACATTACAATCATCTATGATTCTTAGGTCAGCTTTTTGAAAACGGGCAAAATAATGGCTTCTTTCACTCGGGTGAATATCCCACCGCACGTTCACTTCAGAATTTAATGAGTGTTTGTTATTCTAATTAAAAGCTTTGGATCCATAGGTCATTTGCATCTTTAACGTGTTTCAAGCATGCATATCCATTTTTAAAACACGTCTAGAAGAATTCTCTTTCTTGTAAAATTTCAAGCTATTAGGGTTGAACTAGTGGAATTTCCCAAACTTGGATAACACAAAATTTTGTGTTCAATTGTGGTGTGTGAATAAATTTTCATTACTTACATTTGTTAATGTTTTAATTTTTTTCCATACATAAACTCTAAAATTTACATTTTTTTGTGATCTATTTACCTTTTTTTGTTTACGGCATGAAGGGAGAACGAAAACTCAATGTTTTGATTTAATAAAAAAGTGTACATCTAAACTGGAGATGCACAATGCACAAATGTGGAGAGATATAATACCAAAGAGTGTCTGTGATTTTTCAGGATTGTGAGCTCTTTTCAGTTTTTACTTCTCAGGGTTTACAATCGTCGGGAAAAGGGAGAGGCGGGGGATTTTTAATTGAGTGTTGACTCCCAATCCGCAAGTCATTTCTTACAATAATATAGCCCGTTACGAATGAAAAATCACTTTACAATCATCTATGATTGTTAGGTCAGCTTTTTGCAAACGGGCAAAATAATGGCTTGTTTGACTCGGGTAAATATCCCACCGCACGTTCACTAGAGAATTTAATGAGCGTATGTTATTCTCTTTAAAAGCTTTGGATCCATAGGTCATTTGCATCTTTAACATGCTTGAAGCTTGCATATCCATTTTTAAAACACGTGTGGAACAAATCTCTTTCTTGTAAAATTCCAAGCTATTAGGGTTGCACTAGTTGAATTTCCCAAACTTGGATAACAAAAGTTTTGTGTTAATTTTTGGTGTGTGAAAAAAATTTTTTACTTACATTTGTTATTGTTTTAAATTTTTTCCATACATAAACTCAAAAATTTTCATTTTGCTGTGATCTATTTGCCTTTTTATGTTTACGGGATGGAGGGAGAGTGAAAACTCAAAGTTTTGATTTAAGAAAAAAGTGTACATCTAAAATGGAGACGCACAGTGCACAAATGTAGAGAGAGATACTTACAATGAGTGTCTGCAATTTTTAGGGAATTTAAGCTCTCTTTTTAGTTTTTATATCTCAGGTTTTGCAATCGTCGGGAAAAGGGGAAGGCGGGGTGTTTTTAACTGAGTGTTGACTCCCAATCCGTAAGTCATTTCTTACAAAAATATAGCCCGTTACGGATGATAAATAACTTTACAATCATCTATGATTGTTAGGTAAGCTTTTTGTGAACGGGCAAAATAATGGCTAGTTCGATTCCGGTAAATATCCCACCGCACGTTCATTGAGAATTTAATGAGCTTTTGTTATTCTCTTTAAAAGCTTTGGATCCATAGGTCATTTGCATCTTTAACATGTTTCAAGCATGCATATCCATTTTTAAAACACGTGTAGAAGAAATCTCTTTCTTGTAAAATTCCATGCAATTAGGGTTGAACTAGTGGAATTTCTCAAACTTGGAAAACAAAACTTTTGTGTTCATTTGTGGTGTGTGAGTAAATTTTCTGTACTTACATTTGTTGTTGTTTTAATTTTTTTCACACATAAACTCGAAAATTTTCATTTTGTTGTGATCTATTTGCCTTTTTTGGTTTACAGGATGAAGGGAGAGCGAAAACTCAAAGTTTTGATTTAAGAAAAAAGTGTACATCTAAAATGGAGATGCACAATGCACAATTGTAGGGAGAGATAACTCCAAAGAGTGTTTGTAATTTTTAGGGATTGTAAGATCTTTTTAGTTTTTGTATCTCAGGTTTTGCAATCGTCGGGAAAACATGGAGGCGTGCTATTTTTAACTGACTGTTGACTCCCGATCCGTATGTCTTTTCTTACAAAAATATAGCCCGTTACTCATGATAAATCACATTACAATCATCTATGATTCTTAGGTCAGCTTTTTGAAAGCGGGCAAAATAATGGCTTCTTTCACTCGGGTGAATATCCCACCGCACGTTCACTTCAGAATTTAATGAGTGTTTGTTATTCTAATTAAAAGCTTTGGATCCATAGGTCATTTGCATCTTTAACGTGTTTCAAGCATGCATATCCATTTTTAAAACACGTCTAGAAGAATTCTCTTTCTTGTAAAATTTCAAGCTATTAGGGTTGAACTAGTGGAATTTCCCAAACTTGGATAACACAAAATTTTGTGTTCAATTGTGGTGTGTGAATAAATTTTCATTACTTACATTTGTTAATGTTTTAATTTTTTTCCATACATAAACTCTAAAATTTACATTTTTTTGTGATCTATTTACCTTTTTTTGTTTACGGCATGAAGGGAGAACGAAAACTCAATGTTTTGATTTAATAAAAAAGTGTACATCTAAACTGGAGATGCACAATGCAGAAATGTGGAGAGATATAATACCAAAGAGTGTCTGTGATTTTTCAGGATTGTGAGCTCTTTTCAGTTTTTACTTCTCAGGGTTTACAATCGTCGGGAAAAGGGAGAGGCGGGGGATTTTTAATTGAGTGTTGACTCCCAATCCGCAAGTCATTTCTTACAATAATATAGCCCGTTACGAATGAAAAATCACTTTACAATCATCTATGATTGTTAGGTCAGCTTTTTGCAAACGGGCAAAATAATGGCTTGTTTGACTCGGGTAAATATCCCACCGCACGTTCACTAGAGAATTTAATGAGCGTATGTTATTCTCTTTAAAAGCTTTGGATCCATAGGTCATTTGCATCTTTAACATGCTTGAAGCTTGCATATCCATTTTTAAAACACGTGTGGAACAAATCTCTTTCTTGTAAAATTCCAAGCTATTAGGGTTGCACTAGTTGAATTTCCCAAACTTGGATAACAAAAGTTTTGTGTTAATTTTTGGTGTGTGAAAAAAATTTTTTACTTACATTTGTTATTGTTTTAAATTTTTTCCATACATAAACTCAAAAATTTTCATTTTGCTGTGATCTATTTGCCTTTTTATGTTTACGGGATGGAGGGAGAGTGAAAACTCAAAGTTTTGATTTAAGAAAAAAGTGTACATCTAAAATGGAGACGCACAGTGCACAAATGTAGAGAGAGATACTTACAATGAGTGTCTGCAATTTTTAGGGAATTTAAGCTCTCTTTTTAGTTTTTATATCTCAGGTTTTGCAATCGTCGGGAAAAGGGGAAGGCGGGGTGTTTTTAACTGAGTGTTGACTCCCAATCCGTAAGTCATTTCTTACAAAAATATAGCCCGTTACGGATGATAAATAACTTTACAATCATCTATGATTGTTAGGTAAGCTTTTTGTGAACGGGCAAAATAATGGCTAGTTCGATTCCGGTAAATATCCCACCGCACGTTCATTGAGAATTTAATGAGCTTTTGTTATTCTCTTTAAAAGCTTTGGATCCATAGGTCATTTGCATCTTTAACATGTTTCAAGCATGCATATCCATTTTTAAAACACGTGTAGAAGAAATCTCTTTCTTGTAAAATTCCATGCAATTAGGGTTGAACTAGTGGAATTTCTCAAACTTGGAAAACAAAACTTTTGTGTTCATTTGTGGTGTGTGAGTAAATTTTCTGTACTTACATTTGTTGTTGTTTTAATTTTTTTCACACATAAACTCGAAAATTTTCATTTTGTTGTGATCTATTTGCCTTTTTTGGTTTACAGGATGAAGGGAGAGCGAAAACTCAAAGTTTTGATTTAAGAAAAAAGTGTACATCTAAAATGGAGATGCACAATGCACAATTGTAGGGAGAGATAACTCCAAAGAGTGTTTGTAATTTTTAGGGATTGTAAGATCTTTTTAGTTTTTGTATCTCAGGTTTTGCAATCGTCGGGAAAACATGGAGGCGTGCTATTTTTAACTGACTGTTGACTCCCGATCCGTATGTCTTTTCTTACAAAAATATAGCCCGTTACTCATGATAAATCACATTACAATCATCTATGATTCTTAGGTCAGCTTTTTGAAAGCGGGCAAAATAATGGCTTCTTTCACTCGGGTGAATATCCCACCGCACGTTCACTTCAGAATTTAATGAGTGTTTGTTATTCTAATTAAAAGCTTTGGATCCATAGGTCATTTGCATCTTTAACGTGTTTCAAGCATGCATATCCATTTTTAAAACACGTCTAGAAGAATTCTCTTTCTTGTAAAATTTCAAGCTATTAGGGTTGAACTAGTGGAATTTCCCAAACTTGGATAACACAAAATTTTGTGTTCAATTGTGGTGTGTGAATAAATTTTCATTACTTACATTTGTTAATGTTTTAATTTTTTTCCATACATAAACTCTAAAATTTACATTTTTTTGTGATCTATTTACCTTTTTTTGTTTACGGCATGAAGGGAGAACGAAAACTCAATGTTTTGATTTAATAAAAAAGTGTACATCTAAACTGGAGATGCACAATGCACAAATGTGGAGAGATATAATACCAAAGAGTGTCTGTGATTTTTCAGGATTGTGAGCTCTTTTCAGTTTTTACTTCTCAGGGTTTACAATCGTCGGGAAAAGGGAGAGGCGGGGGATTTTTAATTGAGTGTTGACTCCCAATCCGCAAGTCATTTCTTACAATAATATAGCCCGTTACGAATGAAAAATCACTTTACAATCATCTATGATTGTTAGGTCAGCTTTTTGCAAACGGGCAAAATAATGGCTTGTTTGACTCGGGTAAATATCCCACCGCACGTTCACTAGAGAATTTAATGAGCGTATGTTATTCTCTTTAAAAGCTTTGGATCCATAGGTCATTTGCATCTTTAACATGCTTGAAGCTTGCATATCCATTTTTAAAACACGTGTGGAACAAATCTCTTTCTTGTAAAATTCCAAGCTATTAGGGTTGCACTAGTTGAATTTCCCAAACTTGGATAACAAAAGTTTTGTGTTAATTTTTGGTGTGTGAAAAAAATTTTTTACTTACATTTGTTATTGTTTTAAATTTTTTCCATACATAAACTCAAAAATTTTCATTTTGCTGTGATCTATTTGCCTTTTTATGTTTACGGGATGGAGGGAGAGTGAAAACTCAAAGTTTTGATTTAAGAAAAAAGTGTACATCTAAAATGGAGACGCACAGTGCACAAATGTAGAGAGAGATACTTACAATGAGTGTCTGCAATTTTTAGGGAATTTAAGCTCTCTTTTTAGTTTTTATATCTCAGGTTTTGCAATCGTCGGGAAAAGGGGAAGGCGGGGTGTTTTTAACTGAGTGTTGACTCCCAATCCGTAAGTCATTTCTTACAAAAATATAGCCCGTTACGGATGATAAATAACTTTACAATCATCTATGATTGTTAGGTAAGCTTTTTGTGAACGGGCAAAATAATGGCTAGTTCGATTCCGGTAAATATCCCACCGCACGTTCATTGAGAATTTAATGAGCTTTTGTTATTCTCTTTAAAAGCTTTGGATCCATAGGTCATTTGCATCTTTAACATGTTTCAAGCATGCATATCCATTTTTAAAACACGTGTAGAAGAAATCTCTTTCTTGTAAAATTCCATGCAATTAGGGTTGAACTAGTGGAATTTCTCAAACTTGGAAAACAAAACTTTTGTGTTCATTTGTGGTGTGTGAGTAAATTTTCTGTACTTACATTTGTTGTTGTTTTAATTTTTTTCACACATAAACTCGAAAATTTTCATTTTGTTGTGATCTATTTGCCTTTTTTGGTTTACAGGATGAAGGGAGAGCGAAAACTCAAAGTTTTGATTTAAGAAAAAAGTGTACATCTAAAATGGAGATGCACAATGCACAATTGTAGGGAGAGATAACTCCAAAGAGTGTTTGTAATTTTTAGGGATTGTAAGATCTTTTTAGTTTTTGTATCTCAGGTTTTGCAATCGTCGGGAAAACATGGAGGCGTGCTATTTTTAACTGACTGTTGACTCCCGATCCGTATGTCTTTTCTTACAAAAATATAGCCCGTTACTCATGATAAATCACATTACAATCATCTATGATTCTTAGGTCAGCTTTTTGAAAGCGGGCAAAATAATGGCTTCTTTCACTCGGGTGAATATCCCACCGCACGTTCACTTCAGAATTTAATGAGTGTTTGTTATTCTAATTAAAAGCTTTGGATCCATAGGTCATTTGCATCTTTAACGTGTTTCAAGCATGCATATCCATTTTTAAAACACGTCTAGAAGAATTCTCTTTCTTGTAAAATTTCAAGCTATTAGGGTTGAACTAGTGGAATTTCCCAAACTTGGATAACACAAAATTTTGTGTTCAATTGTGGTGTGTGAATAAATTTTCATTACTTACATTTGTTAATGTTTTAATTTTTTTCCATACATAAACTCTAAAATTTACATTTTTTTGTGATCTATTTACCTTTTTTTGTTTACGGCATGAAGGGAGAACGAAAACTCAATGTTTTGATTTAATAAAAAAGTGTACATCTAAACTGGAGATGCACAATGCACAAATGTGGAGAGATATAATACCAAAGAGTGTCTGTGATTTTTCAGGATTGTGAGCTCTTTTCAGTTTTTACTTCTCAGGGTTTACAATCGTCGGGAAAAGGGAGAGGCGGGGGATTTTTAATTGAGTGTTGACTCCCAATCCGCAAGTCATTTCTTACAATAATATAGCCCGTTACGAATGAAAAATCACTTTACAATCATCTATGATTGTTAGGTCAGCTTTTTGCAAACGGGCAAAATAATGGCTTGTTTGACTCGGGTAAATATCCCACCGCACGTTCACTAGAGAATTTAATGAGCGTATGTTATTCTCTTTAAAAGCTTTGGATCCATAGGTCATTTGCATCTTTAACATGCTTGAAGCTTGCATATCCATTTTTAAAACACGTGTGGAACAAATCTCTTTCTTGTAAAATTCCAAGCTATTAGGGTTGCACTAGTTGAATTTCCCAAACTTGGATAACAAAAGTTTTGTGTTAATTTTTGGTGTGTGAAAAAAATTTTTTACTTACATTTGTTATTGTTTTAAATTTTTTCCATACATAAACTCAAAAATTTTGATTTTGCTGTGATCTATTTGCCTTTTTATGTTTACGGGATGGAGGGAGAGTGAAAACTCAAAGTTTTGATTTAAGAAAAAAGTGTACATCTAAAATGGAGACGCACAGTGCACAAATGTAGAGAGAGATACTTACAATGAGTGTCTGCAATTTTTAGGGAATTTAAGCTCTCTTTTTAGTTTTTATATCTCAGGTTTTGCAATCGTCGGGAAAAGGGGAAGGCGGGGTGTTTTTAACTGAGTGTTGACTCCCAATCCGTAAGTCATTTCTTACAAAAATATAGCCCGTTACGGATGATAAATAACTTTACAATCATCTATGATTGTTAGGTAAGCTTTTTGTGAACGGGCAAAATAATGGCTAGTTCGATTCCGGTAAATATCCCACCGCACGTTCATTGAGAATTTAATGAGCTTTTGTTATTCTCTTTAAAAGCTTTGGATCCATAGGTCATTTGCATCTTTAACATGTTTCAAGCATGCATATCCATTTTTAAAACACGTGTAGAAGAAATCTCTTTCTTGTAAAATTCCATGCAATTAGGGTTGAACTAGTGGAATTTCTCAAACTTGGAAAACAAAACTTTTGTGTTCATTTGTGGTGTGTGAGTAAATTTTCTGTACTTACATTTGTTGTTGTTTTAATTTTTTTCACACATAAACTCGAAAATTTTCATTTTGTTGTGATCTATTTGCCTTTTTTGGTTTACAGGATGAAGGGAGAGCGAAAACTCAAAGTTTTGATTTAAGAAAAAAGTGTACATCTAAAATGGAGATGCACAATGCACAATTGTAGGGAGAGATAACTCCAAAGAGTGTTTGTAATTTTTAGGGATTGTAAGATCTTTTTAGTTTTTGTATCTCAGGTTTTGCAATCGTCGGGAAAACATGGAGGCGTGCTATTTTTAACTGACTGTTGACTCCCGATCCGTATGTCTTTTCTTACAAAAATATAGCCCGTTACTCATGATAAATCACATTACAATCATCTATGATTCTTAGGTCAGCTTTTTGAAAACGGGCAAAATAATGGCTTCTTTCACTCGGGTGAATATCCCACCGCACGTTCACTTCAGAATTTAATGAGTGTTTGTTATTCTAATTAAAAGCTTTGGATCCATAGGTCATTTGCATCTTTAACGTGTTTCAAGCATGCATATCCATTTTTAAAACACGTCTAGAAGAATTCTCTTTCTTGTAAAATTTCAAGCTATTAGGGTTGAACTAGTGGAATTTCCCAAACTTGGATAACACAAAATTTTGTGTTCAATTGTGGTGTGTGAATAAATTTTCATTACTTACATTTGTTAATGTTTTAATTTTTTTCCATACATAAACTCTAAAATTTACATTTTTTTGTGATCTATTTACCTTTTTTTGTTTACGGCATGAAGGGAGAACGAAAACTCAATGTTTTGATTTAATAAAAAAGTGTACATCTAAACTGGAGATGCACAATGCACAAATGTGGAGAGATATAATACCAAAGAGTGTCTGTGATTTTTCAGGATTGTGAGCTCTTTTCAGTTTTTACTTCTCAGGGTTTACAATCGTCGGGAAAAGGGAGAGGCGGGGGATTTTTAATTGAGTGTTGACTCCCAATCCGCAAGTCATTTCTTACAATAATATAGCCCGTTACGAATGAAAAATCACTTTACAATCATCTATGATTGTTAGGTCAGCTTTTTGCAAACGGGCAAAATAATGGCTTGTTTGACTCGGGTAAATATCCCACCGCACGTTCACTAGAGAATTTAATGAGCGTATGTTATTCTCTTTAAAAGCTTTGGATCCATAGGTCATTTGCATCTTTAACATGCTTGAAGCTTGCATATCCATTTTTAAAACACGTGTGGAACAAATCTCTTTCTTGTAAAATTCCAAGCTATTAGGGTTGCACTAGTTGAATTTCCCAAACTTGGATAACAAAAGTTTTGTGTTAATTTTTGGTGTGTGAAAAAAATTTTTTACTTACATTTGTTATTGTTTTAAATTTTTTCCATACATAAACTCAAAAATTTTCATTTTGCTGTGATCTATTTGCCTTTTTATGTTTACGGGATGGAGGGAGAGTGAAAACTCAAAGTTTTGATTTAAGAAAAAAGTGTACATCTAAAATGGAGACGCACAGTGCACAAATGTAGAGAGAGATACTTACAATGAGTGTCTGCAATTTTTAGGGAATTTAAGCTCTCTTTTTAGTTTTTATATCTCAGGTTTTGCAATCGTCGGGAAAAGGGGAAGGCGGGGTGTTTTTAACTGAGTGTTGACTCCCAATCCGTAAGTCATTTCTTACAAAAATATAGCCCGTTACGGATGATAAATAACTTTACAATCATCTATGATTGTTAGGTAAGCTTTTTGTGAACGGGCAAAATAATGGCTAGTTCGATTCCGGTAAATATCCCACCGCACGTTCATTGAGAATTTAATGAGCTTTTGTTATTCTCTTTAAAAGCTTTGGATCCATAGGTCATTTGCATCTTTAACATGTTTCAAGCATGCATATCCATTTTTAAAACACGTGTAGAAGAAATCTCTTTCTTGTAAAATTCCATGCAATTAGGGTTGAACTAGTGGAATTTCTCAAACTTGGAAAACAAAACTTTTGTGTTCATTTGTGGTGTGTGAGTAAATTTTCTGTACTTACATTTGTTGTTGTTTTAATTTTTTTCACACATAAACTCGAAAATTTTCATTTTGTTGTGATCTATTTGCCTTTTTTGGTTTACAGGATGAAGGGAGAGCGAAAACTCAAAGTTTTGATTTAAGAAAAAAGTGTACATCTAAAATGGAGATGCACAATGCACAATTGTAGGGAGAGATAACTCCAAAGAGTGTTTGTAATTTTTAGGGATTGTAAGATCTTTTTAGTTTTTGTATCTCAGGTTTTGCAATCGTCGGGAAAACATGGAGGCGTGCTATTTTTAACTGACTGTTGACTCCCGATCCGTATGTCTTTTCTTACAAAAATATAGCCCGTTACTCATGATAAATCACATTACAATCATCTATGATTCTTAGGTCAGCTTTTTGAAAACGGGCAAAATAATGGCTTCTTTCACTCGGGTGAATATCCCACCGCACGTTCACTTCAGAATTTAATGAGTGTTTGTTATTCTAATTAAAAGCTTTGGATCCATAGGTCATTTGCATCTTTAACGTGTTTCAAGCATGCATATCCATTTTTAAAACACGTCTAGAAGAATTCTCTTTCTTGTAAAATTTCAAGCTATTAGGGTTGAACTAGTGGAATTTCCCAAACTTGGATAACACAAAATTTTGTGTTCAATTGTGGTGTGTGAATAAATTTTCATTACTTACATTTGTTAATGTTTTAATTTTTTTCCATACATAAACTCTAAAATTTACATTTTTTTGTGATCTATTTACCTTTTTTTGTTTACGGCATGAAGGGAGAACGAAAACTCAATGTTTTGATTTAATAAAAAAGTGTACATCTAAACTGGAGATGCACAATGCACAAATGTGGAGAGATATAATACCAAAGAGTGTCTGTGATTTTTCAGGATTGTGAGCTCTTTTCAGTTTTTACTTCTCAGGGTTTACAATCGTCGGGAAAAGGGAGAGGCGGGGGATTTTTAATTGAGTGTTGACTCCCAATCCGCAAGTCATTTCTTACAATAATATAGCCCGTTACGAATGAAAAATCACTTTACAATCATCTATGATTGTTAGGTCAGCTTTTTGCAAACGGGCAAAATAATGGCTTGTTTGACTCGGGTAAATATCCCACCGCACGTTCACTAGAGAATTTAATGAGCGTATGTTATTCTCTTTAAAAGCTTTGGATCCATAGGTCATTTGCATCTTTAACATGCTTGAAGCTTGCATATCCATTTTTAAAACACGTGTGGAACAAATCTCTTTCTTGTAAAATTCCAAGCTATTAGGGTTGCACTAGTTGAATTTCCCAAACTTGGATAACAAAAGTTTTGTGTTAATTTTTGGTGTGTGAAACAAATTTTTTACTTACATTTGTTATTGTTTTAAATTTTTTCCATACATAAACTCAAAAATTTTCATTTTGCTGTGATCTATTTGCCTTTTTATGTTTACGGGATGGTGGGAGAGTGAAAACTCAAAGTTTTGATTTAAGAAAAAAGTGTACATCTAAAATGGAGACGCACAGTGCACAAATGTAGAGAGAGATACTTACAATGAGTGTCTGCAATTTTTAGGGAATTTAAGCTCTCTTTTTAGTTTTTATATCTCAGGTTTTGCAATCGTCGGGAAAAGGGGAAGGCGGGGTGTTTTTAACTGAGTGTTGACTCCCAATCCGTAAGTCATTTCTTACAAAAATATAGCCCGTTACGGATGATAAATAACTTTACAATCATCAATGATTGTTAGGTAAGCTTTTTGTGAACGGGCAAAATAATGGCTAGTTCGATTCCGGTAAATATCCCACCGCACGTTCATTGAGAATTTAATGAGCTTTTGTTATTCTCTTTAAAAGCTTTGGATCCATAGGTCATTTGCATCTTTAACATGTTTCAAGCATGCATATCCATTTTTAAAACACGTGTAGAAGAAATCTCTTTCTTGTAAAATTCCATGCAATTAGGGTTGAACTAGTGGAATTTCTCAAACTTGGAAAACAAAACTTTTGTGTTCATTTGTGGTGTGTGAGTAAATTTTCTGTACTTACATTTGTTATTGTTTTAATTTTTTTCACACATAAACTCGAAAATTTTCATTTTGTTGTGATCTATTTGCCTTTTTTGGTTTACAGGATGAAGGGAGAGCGAAAACTCAAAGTTTTGATTTAAGAAAAAAGTGTACATCTAAAATGGAGATGCACAATGCACAATTGTAGGGAGAGATAACTCCAAAGAGTGTTTGTAATTTTTAGGGATTGTAAGATCTTTTTAGTTTTTGTATCTCAGGTTTTGCAATCGTCGGGAAAACATGGAGGCGTGCTATTTTTAACTGACTGTTGACTCCCGATCCGTATGTCTTTTCTTACAAAAATATAGCCCGTTACTCATGATAAATCACATTACAATCATCTATGATTCTTAGGTCAGCTTTTTGAAAACGGGCAAAATAATGGCTTCTTTCACTCGGGTGAATATCCCACCGCACGTTCACTTCAGAATTTAATGAGTGTTTGTTATTCTAATTAAAAGCTTTGGATCCATAGGTCATTTGCATCTTTAACGTGTTTCAAGCATGCATATCCATTTTTAAAACACGTCTAGAAGAATTCTCTTTCTTGTAAAATTTCAAGCTATTAGGGTTGAACTAGTGGAATTTCCCAAACTTGGATAACACAAAATTTTGTGTTCAATTGTGGTGTGTGAATAAATTTTCATTACTTACATTTGTTAATGTTTTAATTTTTTTCCATACATAAACTCTAAAATTTACATTTTTTTGTGATCTATTTACCTTTTTTTGTTTACGGCATGAAGGGAGAACGAAAACTCAATGTTTTGATTTAATAAAAAAGTGTACATCTAAACTGGAGATGCACAATGCACAAATGTGGAGAGATATAATACCAAAGAGTGTCTGTGATTTTTCAGGATTGTGAGCTCTTTTCAGTTTTTACTTCTCAGGGTTTACAATCGTCGGGAAAAGGGAGAGGCGGGGGATTTTTAATTGAGTGTTGACTCCCAATCCGCAAGTCATTTCTTACAATAATATAGCCCGTTACGAATGAAAAATCACTTTACAATCATCTATGATTGTTAGGTCAGCTTTTTGCAAACGGGCAAAATAATGGCTTGTTTGACTCGGGTAAATATCCCACCGCACGTTCACTAGAGAATTTAATGAGCGTATGTTATTCTCTTTAAAAGCTTTGGATCCATAGGTCATTTGCATCTTTAACATGCTTGAAGCTTGCATATCCATTTTTAAAACACGTGTGGAACAAATCTCTTTCTTGTAAAATTCCAAGCTATTAGGGTTGCACTAGTTGAATTTCCCAAACTTGGATAACAAAAGTTTTGTGTTAATTTTTGGTGTGTGAAAAAAATTTTTTACTTACATTTGTTATTGTTTTAAATTTTTTCCATACATAAACTCAAAAATTTTCATTTTGCTGTGATCTATTTGCCTTTTTATGTTTACGGGATGGAGGGAGAGTGAAAACTCAAAGTTTTGATTTAAGAAAAAAGTGTACATCTAAAATGGAGACGCACAGTGCACAAATGTAGAGAGAGATACTTACAATGAGTGTCTGCAATTTTTAGGGAATTTAAGCTCTCTTTTTAGTTTTTATATCTCAGGTTTTGCAATCGTCGGGAAAAGGGGAAGGCGGGGTGTTTTTAACTGAGTGTTGACTCCCAATCCGTAAGTCATTTCTTACAAAAATATAGCCCGTTACGGATGATAAATAACTTTACAATCATCTATGATTGTTAGGTAAGCTTTTTGTGAACGGGCAAAATAATGGCTAGTTCGATTCCGGTAAATATCCCACCGCACGTTCATTGAGAATTTAATGAGCTTTTGTTATTCTCTTTAAAAGCTTTGGATCCATAGGTCATTTGCATCTTTAACATGTTTCAAGCATGCATATCCATTTTTAAAACACGTGTAGAAGAAATCTCTTTCTTGTAAAATTCCATGCAATTAGGGTTGAACTAGTGGAATTTCTCAAACTTGGAAAACAAAACTTTTGTGTTCATTTGTGGTGTGTGAGTAAATTTTCTGTACTTACATTTGTTATTGTTTTAATTTTTTTCACACATAAACTCAAAAATTTTCATTTTGTTGTGATCTATTTGCCTTTTTTGGTTTACAGGATGAAGGGAGAGCGAAAACTCAAAGTTTTGATTTAAGAAAAAAGTGTACATCTAAAATGGAGATGCACAATGCACAATTGTAGGGAGAGATAACTCCAAAGAGTGTTTGTAATTTTTAGGGATTGTAAGATCTTTTTATTTTTTGTATCTCAGGTTTTGCAATCGTCGGGAAAACATGGAGGCGTGCTATTTTTAACTGACTGTTGACTCCCGATCCGTATGTCTTTTCTTACAAAAATATAGCCCGTTACTCATGATAAATCACATTACAATCATCTATGATTCTTAGGTCAGCTTTTTGAAAACGGGCAAAATAATGGCTTCTTTCACTCGGGTGAATATCCCACCGCACGTTCACTTCAGAATTTAATGAGTGTTTGTTATTCTAATTAAAAGCTTTGGATCCATAGGTCATTTGCATCTTTAACGTGTTTCAAGCATGCATATCCATTTTTAAAACACGTCTAGAAGAATTCTCTTTCTTGTAAAATTTCAAGCTATTAGGGTTGAACTAGTGGAATTTCCCAAACTTGGATAACACAAAATTTTGTGTTCAATTGTGGTGTGTGAATAAATTTTCATTACTTACATTTGTTAATGTTTTAATTTTTTTCCATACATAAACTCTAAAATTTACATTTTTTTGTGATCTATTTACCTTTTTTTGTTTACGGCATGAAGGGAGAACGAAAACTCAATGTTTTGATTTAATAAAAAAGTGTACATCTAAACTGGAGATGCACAATGCACAAATGTGGAGAGATATAATACCAAAGAGTGTCTGTGATTTTTCAGGATTGTGAGCTCTTTTCAGTTTTTACTTCTCAGGGTTTACAATCGTCGGGAAAAGGGAGAGGCGGGGGATTTTTAATTGAGTGTTGACTCCCAATCCGCAAGTCATTTCTTACAATAATATAGCCCGTTACGAATGAAAAATCACTTTACAATCATCTATGATTGTTAGGTCAGCTTTTTGCAAACGGGCAAAATAATGGCTTGTTTGACTCGGGTAAATATCCCACCGCACGTTCACTAGAGAATTTAATGAGCGTATGTTATTCTCTTTAAAAGCTTTGGATCCATAGGTCATTTGCATCTTTAACATGCTTGAAGCTTGCATATCCATTTTTAAAACACGTGTGGAACAAATCTCTTTCTTGTAAAATTCCAAGCTATTAGGGTTGCACTAGTTGAATTTCCCAAACTTGGATAACAAAAGTTTTGTGTTAATTTTTGGTGTGTGAAAAATTTTTTTTCCTTACATTTGTTATTGTTTTAAATTTTTTCCATACATAAACTCAAAAATTTTCATTTTGCTGTGATCTATTTGCCTTTTTATGTTTACGGGATGGAGGGAGAGTGAAAACTCAAAGTTTTGATTTAAAAAAAAAGTGTACATCTAAAATGGAGACGCACAGTGCACAAATGTAGAGAGAGATACTTACAATGAGTGTCTGCAATTTTTAGGGAATTTAAGCTCTCTTTTTAGTTTTTATATCTCAGGTTTTGCAATCGTCGGGAAAAGGGGAAGGCGGGGTGTTTTTAACTGAGTGTTGACTCCCAATCCGTAAGTCATTTCTTACAAAAATATAGCCCGTTACGGATGATAAATAACTTTACAATCATCTATGATTGTTAGGTAAGCTTTTTGTGAACGGGCAAAATAATGGCTAGTTCGATTCCGGTAAATATCCCACCGCACGTTCATTGAGAATTTAATGAGCTTTTGTTATTCTCTTTAAAAGCTTTGGATCCATAGGTCATTTGCATCTTTAACATGTTTCAAGCATGCATATCCATTTTTAAAACACGTGTAGAAGAAATCTCTTTCTTGTAAAATTCCATGCAATTAGGGTTGAACTAGTGGAATTTCTCAAACTTGGAAAACAAAACTTTTGTGTTCATTTGTGGTGTGTGAGTAAATTTTCTGTACTTACATTTGTTATTGTTTTAATTTTTTTCACACATAAACTCGAAAATTTTCATTTTGTTGTGATCTATTTGCCTTTTTTGGTTTACAGGATGAAGGGAGAGCGAAAACTCAAAGTTTTGATTTAAGAAAAAAGTGTACATCTAAAATGGAGATGCACAATGCACAATTGTAGGGAGAGATAACTCCAAAGAGTGTTTGTAATTTTTAGGGATTGTAAGATCTTTTTATTTTTTGTATCTCAGGTTTTGCAATCGTCGGGAAAACATGGAGGCGTGCTATTTTTAACTGACTGTTGACTCCCGATCCGTATGTCTTTTCTTACAAAAATATAGCCCGTTACTCATGATAAATCACATTACAATCATCTATGATTCTTAGGTCAGCTTTTTGAAAACGGGCAAAATAATGGCTTCTTTCACTCGGGTGAATATCCCACCGCACGTTCACTTCAGAATTTAATGAGTGTTTGTTATTCTAATTAAAAGCTTTGGATCCATAGGTCATTTGCATCTTTAACGTGTTTCAAGCATGCATATCCATTTTTAAAACACGTCTAGAAGAATTCTCTTTCTTGTAAAATTTCAAGCTATTAGGGTTGAACTAGTGGAATTTCCCAAACTTGGATAACACAAAATTTTGTGTTCAATTGTGGTGTGTGAATAAATTTTCATTACTTACATTTGTTAATGTTTTAATTTTTTTCCATACATAAACTCTAAAATTTACATTTTTTTGTGATCTATTTACCTTTTTTTGTTTACGGCATGAAGGGAGAACGAAAACTCAATGTTTTGATTTAATAAAAAAGTGTACATCTAAACTGGAGATGCACAATGCACAAATGTGGAGAGATATAATACCAAAGAGTGTCTGTGATTTTTCAGGATTGTGAGCTCTTTTCAGTTTTTACTTCTCAGGGTTTACAATCGTCGGGAAAAGGGAGAGGCGGGGGATTTTTAATTGAGTGTTGACTCCCAATCCGCAAGTCATTTCTTACAATAATATAGCCCGTTACGAATGAAAAATCACTTTACAATCATCTATGATTGTTAGGTCAGCTTTTTGCAAACGGGCAAAATAATGGCTTGTTTGACTCGGGTAAATATCCCACCGCACGTTCACTAGAGAATTTAATGAGCGTATGTTATTCTCTTTAAAAGCTTTGGATCCATAGGTCATTTGCATCTTTAACATGCTTGAAGCTTGCATATCCATTTTTAAAACACGTGTGGAACAAATCTCTTTCTTGTAAAATTCCAAGCTATTAGGGTTGCACTAGTTGAATTTCCCAAACTTGGATAACAAAAGTTTTGTGTTAATTTTTGGTGTGTGAAAAAATTTTTTTCCTTACATTTGTTATTGTTTTAAATTTTTTCCATACATAAACTCAAAAATTTTCATTTTGCTGTGATCTATTTGCCTTTTTATGTTTACGGGATGGAGGGAGAGTGAAAACTCAAAGTTTTGATTTAAAAAAAAAGTGTACATCTAAAATGGAGACGCACAGTGCACAAATGTAGAGAGAGATACTTACAATGAGTGTCTGCAATTTTTAGGGAATTTAAGCTCTCTTTTTAGTTTTTATATCTCAGGTTTTGCAATCGTCGGGAAAAGGGGAAGGCGGGGTGTTTTTAACTGAGTGTTGACTCCCAATCCGTAAGTCATTTCTTACAAAAATATAGCCCGTTACGGATGATAAATAACTTTACAATCATCTATGATTGTTAGGTAAGCTTTTTGTGAACGGGCAAAATAATGGCTAGTTCGATTCCGGTAAATATCCCACCGCACGTTCATTGAGAATTTAATGAGCTTTTGTTATTCTCTTTAAAAGCTTTGGATCCATAGGTCATTTGCATCTTTAACATGTTTCAAGCATGCATATCCATTTTTAAAACACGTGTAGAAGAAATCTCTTTCTTGTAAAATTCCATGCAATTAGGGTTGAACTAGTGGAATTTCTCAAACTTGGAAAACAAAACTTTTGTGTTCATTTGTGGTGTGTGAGTAAATTTTCTGTACTTACATTTGTTATTGTTTTAATTTTTTTCACACATAAACTCGAAAATTTTCATTTTGTTGTGATCTATTTGCCTTTTTTGGTTTACAGGATGAAGGGAGAGCGAAAACTCAAAGTTTTGATTTAAGAAAAAAGTGTACATCTAAAATGGAGATGCACAATGCACAATTGTAGGGAGAGATAACTCCAAAGAGTGTTTGTAATTTTTAGGGATTGTAAGATCTTTTTAGTTTTTGTATCTCAGGTTTTGCAATCGTCGGGAAAACATGGAGGCGTGCTATTTTTAACTGACTGTTGACTCCCGATCCGTATGTCTTTTCTTACAAAAATATAGCCCGTTACTCATGATAAATCACATTACAATCATCTATGATTCTTAGGTCAGCTTTTTGAAAACGGGCAAAATAATGGCTTCTTTCACTCGGGTGAATATCCCACCGCACATTCACTTCAGAATTTAATGAGTGTTTGTTATTCTAATTAAAAGCTTTGGATCCATAGGTCATTTGCATCTTTAACGTGTTTCAAGCATGCATATCCATTTTTAAAACACGTCTAGAAGAATTCTCTTTCTTGTAAAATTTCAAGCTATTAGGGTTGAACTAGTGGAATTTCCCAAACTTGGATAACACAAAATTTTGTGTTCAATTGTGGTGTGTGAATAAATTTTCATTACTTACATTTGTTAATGTTTTAATTTTTTTCCATACATAAACTCTAAAATTTACATTTTTTTGTGATCTATTTACCTTTTTTTGTTTACGGCATGAAGGGAGAACGAAAACTCAATGTTTTGATTTAATAAAAAAGTGTACATCTAAACTGGAGATGCACAATGCACAAATGTGGAGAGATATAATACCAAAGAGTGTCTGTGATTTTTCAGGATTGTGAGCTCTTTTCAGTTTTTACTTCTCAGGGTTTACAATCGTCGGGAAAAGGGAGAGGCGGGGGATTTTTAATTGAGTGTTGACTCCCAATCCGCAAGTCATTTCTTACAATAATATAGCCCGTTACGAATGAAAAATCACTTTACAATCATCTATGATTGTTAGGTCAGCTTTTTGCAAACGGGCAAAATAATGGCTTGTTTGACTCGGGTAAATATCCCACCGCACGTTCACTAGAGAATTTAATGAGCGTATGTTATTCTCTTTAAAAGCTTTGGATCCATAGGTCATTTGCATCTTTAACATGCTTGAAGCTTGCATATCCATTTTTAAAACACGTGTGGAACAAATCTCTTTCTTGTAAAATTCCAAGCTATTAGGGTTGCACTAGTTGAATTTCCCAAACTTGGATAACAAAAGTTTTGTGTTAATTTTTGGTGTGTGAAAAAATTTTTTTCCTTACATTTGTTATTGTTTTAAATTTTTTCCATACATAAACTCAAAAATTTTCATTTTGCTGTGATCTATTTGCCTTTTTATGTTTACGGGATGGAGGGAGAGTGAAAACTCAAAGTTTTGATTTAAAAAAAAAGTGTACATCTAAAATGGAGACGCACAGTGCACAAATGTAGAGAGAGATACTTACAATGAGTGTCTGCAATTTTTAGGGAATTTACGCTCTCTTTTTAGTTTTTATATCTCAGGTTTTGCAATCGTCGGGAAAAGGGGAAGGCGGGGTGTTTTTAACTGAGTGTTGACTCCCAATCCGTAAGTCATTTCTTACAAAAATATAGCCCGTTACGGATGATAAATAACTTTACAATCATCTATGATTGTTAGGTAAGCTTTTTGTGAACGGGCAAAATAATGGCTAGTTCGATTCCGGTAAATATCCCACCGCACGTTCATTGAGAATTTAATGAGCTTTTGTTATTCTCTTTAAAAGCTTTGGATCCATAGGTCATTTGCATCTTTAACATGTTTCAAGCATGCATATCCATTTTTAAAACACGTGTAGAAGAAATCTCTTTCTTGTAAAATTCCATGCAATTAGGGTTGAACTAGTGGAATTTCTCAAACTTGGAAAACAAAACTTTTGTGTTCATTTGTGGTGTGTGAGTAAATTTTCTGTACTTACATTTGTTATTGTTTTAATTTTTTTCACACATAAACTCGAAAATTTTCATTTTGTTGTGATCTATTTGCCTTTTTTGGTTTACAGGATGAAGGGAGAGCGAAAACTCAAAGTTTTGATTTAAGAAAAAAGTGTACATCTAAAATGGAGATGCACAATGCACAATTGTAGGGAGAGATAACTCCAAAGAGTGTTTGTAATTTTTAGGGATTGTAAGATCTTTTTAGTTTTTGTATCTCAGGTTTTGCAATCGTCGGGAAAACATGGAGGCGTGCTATTTTTAACTGACTGTTGACTCC
Organism: Aristolochia californica; assembly: GCF_029961685.1. Classification (NCBI taxonomy): domain Eukaryota; kingdom Viridiplantae; phylum Streptophyta; class Magnoliopsida; order Piperales; family Aristolochiaceae; genus Aristolochia; species Aristolochia californica. The sequence continues at coordinate 587,041 of NW_027181882.1, read as the reverse complement.
CGATCCGTATGTCTTTTCTTACAAAAATATAGCCCGTTACTCATGATAAATCACATTACAATCATCTATGATTCTTAGGTCAGCTTTTTGAAAACGGGCAAAATAATGGCTTCTTTCACTCGGGTGAATATCCCACCGCACGTTCACTTCAGAATTTAATGAGTGTTTGTTATTCTAATTAAAAGCTTTGGATCCATAGGTCATTTGCATCTTTAACGTGTTTCAAGCATGCATATCCATTTTTAAAACACGTCTAGAAGAATTCTCTTTCTTGTAAAATTTCAAGCTATTAGGGTTGAACTAGTGGAATTTCCCAAACTTGGATAACACAAAATTTTGTGTTCAATTGTGGTGTGTGAATAAATTTTCATTACTTACATTTGTTAATGTTTTAATTTTTTTCCATACATAAACTCTAAAATTTACATTTTTTTGTGATCTATTTACCTTTTTTTGTTTACGGCATGAAGGGAGAACGAAAACTCAATGTTTTGATTTAATAAAAAAGTGTACATCTAAACTGGAGATGCACAATGCACAAATGTGGAGAGATATAATACCAAAGAGTGTCTGTGATTTTTCAGGATTGTGAGCTCTTTTCAGTTTTTACTTCTCAGGGTTTACAATCGTCGGGAAAAGGGAGAGGCGGGGGATTTTTAATTGAGTGTTGACTCCCAATCCGCAAGTCATTTCTTACAATAATATAGCCCGTTACGAATGAAAAATCACTTTACAATCATCTATGATTGTTAGGTCAGCTTTTTGCAAACGGGCAAAATAATGGCTTGTTTGACTCGGGTAAATATCCCACCGCACGTTCACTAGAGAATTTAATGAGCGTATGTTATTCTCTTTAAAAGCTTTGGATCCATAGGTCATTTGCATCTTTAACATGCTTGAAGCTTGCATATCCATTTTTAAAACACGTGTGGAACAAATCTCTTTCTTGTAAAATTCCAAGCTATTAGGGTTGCACTAGTTGAATTTCCCAAACTTGGATAACAAAAGTTTTGTGTTAATTTTTGGTGTGTGAAAAAATTTTTTTCCTTACATTTGTTATTGTTTTAAATTTTTTCCATACATAAACTCAAAAATTTTCATTTTTCTGTGATCTATTTGCCTTTTTATGTTTACGGGATGGAGGGAGAGTGAAAACTCAAAGTTTTGATTTAAAAAAAAAGTGTACATCTAAAATGGAGACGCACAGTGCACAAATGTAGAGAGAGATACTTACAATGAGTGTCTGCAATTTTTAGGGAATTTAAGCTCTCTTTTTAGTTTTTATATCTCAGGTTTTGCAATCGTCGGGAAAAGGGGAAGGCGGGGTGTTTTTAACTGAGTGTTGACTCCCAATCCGTAAGTCATTTCTTACAAAAATATAGCCCGTTACGGATGATAAATAACTTTACAATCATCTATGATTGTTAGGTAAGCTTTTTGTGAACGGGCAAAATAATGGCTAGTTCGATTCCGGTAAATATCCCACCGCACGTTCATTGAGAATTTAATGAGCTTTTGTTATTCTCTTTAAAAGCTTTGGATCCATAGGTCATTTGCATCTTTAACATGTTTCAAGCATGCATATCCATTTTTAAAACACGTGTAGAAGAAATCTCTTTCTTGTAAAATTCCATGCAATTAGGGTTGAACTAGTGGAATTTCTCAAACTTGGAAAACAAAACTTTTGTGTTCATTTGTGGTGTGTGAGTAAATTTTCTGTACTTACATTTGTTATTGTTTTAATTTTTTTCACACATAAACTCGAAAATTTTCATTTTGTTGTGATCTATTTGCCTTTTTTGGTTTACAGGATGAAGGGAGAGCGAAAACTCAAAGTTTTGATTTAAGAAAAAAGTGTACATCTAAAATGGAGATGCACAATGCACAATTGTAGGGAGAGATAACTCCAAAGAGTGTTTGTAATTTTTAGGGATTGTAAGATCTTTTTAGTTTTTGTATCTCAGGTTTTGCAATCGTCGGGAAAACATGGAGGCGTGCTATTTTTAACTGACTGTTGACTCCCGATCCGTATGTCTTTTCTTACAAAAATATAGCCCGTTACTCATGATAAATCACATTACAATCATCTATGATTCTTAGGTCAGCTTTTTGAAAACGGGCAAAATAATGGCTTCTTTCACTCGGGTGAACATCCCACCGCACGTTCACTTCAGAATTTAATGAGTGTTTGTTATTCTAATTAAAAGCTTTGGATCCATAGGTCATTTGCATCTTTAACGTGTTTCAAGCATGCATATCCATTTTTAAAACACGTCTAGAAGAATTCTCTTTCTTGTAAAATTTCAAGCTATTAGGGTTGAACTAGTGGAATTTCCCAAACTTGGATAACACAAAATTTTGTGTTCAATTGTGGTGTGTGAATAAATTTTCATTACTTACATTTGTTAATGTTTTAATTTTTTTCCATACATAAACTCTAAAATTTACATTTTTTTGTGATCTATTTACCTTTTTTTGTTTACGGCATGAAGGGAGAACGAAAACTCAATGTTTTGATTTAATAAAAAAGTGTACATCTAAACTGGAGATGCACAATGCACAAATGTGGAGAGATATAATACCAAAGAGTGTCTGTGATTTTTCAGGATTGTGAGCTCTTTTCAGTTTTTACTTCTCAGGGTTTACAATCGTCGGGAAAAGGGAGAGGCGGGGGATTTTTAATTGAGTGTTGACTCCCAATCCGCAAGTCATTTCTTACAATAATATAGCCCGTTACGAATGAAAAATCACTTTACAATCATCTATGATTGTTAGGTCAGCTTTTTGCAAACGGGCAAAATAATGGCTTGTTTGACTCGGGTAAATATCCCACCGCACGTTCACTAGAGAATTTAATGAGCGTATGTTATTCTCTTTAAAAGCTTTGGATCCATAGGTCATTTGCATCTTTAACATGCTTGAAGCTTGCATATCCATTTTTAAAACACGTGTGGAACAAATCTCTTTCTTGTAAAATTCCAAGCTATTAGGGTTGCACTAGTTGAATTTGCCAAACTTGGATAACAAAAGTTTTGTGTTAATTTTTGGTGTGTGAAAAAAAATTTTTCCTTACATTTGTTATTGTTTTAAATTTTTTCCATACATAAACTCAAAAATTTTGATTTTGCTGTGATCTATTTGCCTTTTTATGTTTACGGGATGGAGGGAGAGTGAAAACTCAAAGTTTTGATTTAAGAAAAAAGTGTACATCTAAAATGGAGACGCACAGTGCACAAATGTAGAGAGAGATACTTACAATGAGTGTCTGCAATTTTTAGGGAATTTAAGCTCTCTTTTTAGTTTTTATATCTCAGGTTTTGCAATCGTCGGGAAAAGGGGAAGGCGGGGTGTTTTTAACTGAGTGTTGACTCCCAATCCGTAAGTCATTTCTTACAAAAATATAGCCCGTTACGGATGATAAATAACTTTACAATCATCTATGATTGTTAGGTAAGCTTTTTGTGAACGGGCAAAATAATGGCTAGTTCGATTCCGATAAATATCCCACCGCACGTTCATTGAGAATTTAATGAGCTTTTGTTATTCTCTTTAAAAGCTTTGGATCCATAGGTCATTTGCATCTTTAACATGTTTCAAGCATGCATATCCATTTTTAAAACACGTGTAGAAGAAATCTCTTTCTTGTAAAATTCCATGCAATTAGGGTTGAACTAGTGGAATTTCTCAAACTTGGAAAACAAAACTTTTGTGTTCATTTGTGGTGTGTGAGTAAATTTTCTGTACTTACATTTGTTATTGTTTTAATTTTTTTCACACATAAACTCGAAAATTTTCATTTTGTTGTGATCTATTTGCCTTTTTTGGTTTACAGGATGAAGGGAGAGCGAAAACTCAAAGTTTTGATTTAAGAAAAAAGTGTACATCTAAAATGGAGATGCACAATGCACAATTGTAGGGAGAGATAACTCCAAAGAGTGTTTGTAATTTTTAGGGATTGTAAGATCTTTTTAGTTTTTGTATCTCAGGTTTTGCAATCGTCGGGAAAACATGGAGGCGTGCTATTTTTAACTGACTGTTGACTCCCGATCCGTATGTCTTTTCTTACAAAAATATAGCCCGTTACTCATGATAAATCACATTACAATCATCTATGATTCTTAGGTCAGCTTTTTGAAAACGGGCAAAATAATGGCTTCTTTCACTCGGGTGAGTATCCCACCGCACGTTCACTTCAGAATTTAATGAGTGTTTGTTATTCTAATTAAAAGCTTTGGATCCATAGGTCATTTGCATCTTTAACGTGTTTCAAGCATGCATATCCATTTTTAAAACACGTCTAGAAGAATTCTCTTTCTTGTAAAATTTCAAGCTATTAGGGTTGAACTAGTAGAATTTCCCAAACTTGGATAACACAAAATTTTGTGTTCAATTGTGGTGTGTGAATAAATTTTCATTACTTACATTTGTTAATGTTTTAATTTTTTTCCATACATAAACTCTAAAATTTACATTTTTTTGTGATCTATTTACCTTTTTTTGTTTACGGCATGAAGGGAGAACGAAAACTCAATGTTTTGATTTAATAAAAAAGTGTACATCTAAACTGGAGATGCACAATGCACAAATGTGGAGAGATATAATACCAAAGAGTGTCTGTGATTTTTCAGGATTGTGAGCTCTTTTCAGTTTTTACTTCTCAGGGTTTACAATCGTCGGGAAAAGGGAGAGGCGGGGGATTTTTAATTGAGTGTTGACTCCCAATCCGCAAGTCATTTCTTACAATAATATAGCCCGTTACGAATGAAAAATCACTTTACAATCATCTATGATTGTTAGGTCAGCTTTTTGCAAACGGGCAAAATAATGGCTTGTTTGACTCGGGTAAATATCCCACCGCACGTTCACTAGAGAATTTAATGAGCGTATGTTATTCTCTTTAAAAGCTTTGGATCCATAGGTCATTTGCATCTTTAACATGCTTGAAGCTTGCATATCCATTTTTAAAACACGTGTGGAACAAATCTCTTTCTTGTAAAATTCCAAGCTATTAGGGTTGCACTAGTTGAATTTGCCAAACTTGGATAACAAAAGTTTTGTGTTAATTTTTGGTGTGTGAAAAAAATTTTTTCCTTACATTTGTTATTGTTTTAAATTTTTTCCATACATAAACTCAAAAATTTTGATTTTGCTGTGATCTATTTGCCTTTTTATGTTTACGGGATGGAGGGAGAGTGAAAACTCAAAGTTTTGATTTAAGAAAAAAGTGTACATCTAAAATGGAGACGCACAGTGCACAAATGTAGAGAGAGATACTTACAATGAGTGTCTGCAATTTTTAGGGAATTTAAGCTCTCTTTTTAGTTTTTATATCTCAGGTTTTGCAATCGTCGGGAAAAGGGGAAGGCGGGGTGTTTTTAACTGAGTGTTGACTCCCAATCCGTAAGTCATTTCTTACAAAAATATAGCCCGTTACGGATGATAAATAACTTTACAATCATCTATGATTGTTAGGAAAGCTTTTTGTGAACGGGCAAAATAATGGCTAGTTCGATTCCGGTAAATATCCCACCGCACGTTCATTGAGAATTTAATGAGCTTTTGTTATTCTCTTTAAAAGCTTTGGATCCATAGGTCATTTGCATCTTTAACATGTTTCAAGCATGCATATCCATTTTTAAAACACGTGTAGAAGAAATCTCTTTCTTGTAAAATTCCATGCAATTAGGGTTGAACTAGTGGAATTTCTCAAACTTGGAAAACAAAACTTTTGTGTTCATTTGTGGTGTGTGAGTAAATTTTCTGTACTTACATTTGTTATTGTTTTAATTTTTTTCACACATAAACTCGAAAATTTTCATTTTGTTGTGATCTATTTGCCTTTTTTGGTTTACAGGATGAAGGGAGAGCGAAAACTCAAAGTTTTGATTTAAGAAAAAAGTGTACATCTAAAATGGAGATGCACAATGCACAATTGTAGGGAGAGATAACTCCAAAGAGTGTTTGTAATTTTTAGGGATTGTAAGATCTTTTTAGTTTTTGTATCTCAGGTTTTGCAATCGTCGGGAAAACATGGAGGCGTGCTATTTTTAACTGACTGTTGACTCCCGATCCGTATGTCTTTTCTTACAAAAATATAGCCCGTTACTCATGATAAATCACATTACAATCATCTATGATTCTTAGGTCAGCTTTTTGAAAACGGGCAAAATAATGGCTTCTTTCACTCGGGTGAATATCCCACCGCACGTTCACTTCAGAATTTAATGAGTGTTTGTTATTCTAATTAAAAGCTTTGGATCCATAGGTCATTTGCATCTTTAACGTGTTTCAAGCATGCATATCCATTTTTAAAACACGTCTAGAAGAATTCTCTTTCTTGTAAAATTTCAAGCTATTAGGGTTGAACTAGTGGAATTTCCCAAACTTGGATAACACAAAATTTTGTGTTCAATTGTGGTGTGTGAATAAATTTTCATTACTTACATTTGTTAATGTTTTAATTTTTTTCCATACATAAACTCTAAAATTTACATTTTTTTGTGATCTATTTACCTTTTTTTGTTTACGGCATGAAGGGAGAACGAAAACTCAATGTTTTGATTTAATAAAAAAGTGTACATCTAAACTGGAGATGCACAATGCACAAATGTGGAGAGATATAATACCAAAGAGTGTCTGTGATTTTTCAGGATTGTGAGCTCTTTTCAGTTTTTACTTCTCAGGGTTTACAATCGTCGGGAAAAGGGAGAGGCGGGGGATTTTTAATTGAGTGTTGACTCCCAATCCGCAAGTCATTTCTTACAATAATATAGCCCGTTACGAATGAAAAATCACTTTACAATCATCTATGATTGTTAGGTCAGCTTTTTGCAAACGGGCAAAATAATGGCTTGTTTGACTCGGGTAAATATCCCACCGCACGTTCACTAGAGAATTTAATGAGCGTATGTTATTCTCTTTAAAAGCTTTGGATCCATAGGTCATTTGCATCTTTAACATGCTTGAAGCTTGCATATCCATTTTTAAAACACGTGTGGAACAAATCTCTTTCTTGTAAAATTCCAAGCTATTAGGGTTGCACTAGTTGAATTTGCCAAACTTGGATAACAAAAGTTTTGTGTTAATTTTTGGTGTGTGAAAAAAATTTTTTCCTTACATTTGTTATTGTTTTAAATTTTTTCCATACATAAACTCAAAAATTTTGATTTTGCTGTGATCTATTTGCCTTTTTATGTTTACGGGATGGAGGGAGAGTGAAAACTCAAAGTTTTGATTTAAGAAAAAAGTGTACATCTAAAATGGAGACGCACAGTGCACAAATGTAGAGAGAGATACTTACAATGAGTGTCTGCAATTTTTAGGGAATTTAAGCTCTCTTTTTAGTTTTTATATCTCAGGTTTTGCAATCGTCGGGAAAAGGGGAAGGCGGGGTGTTTTTAACTGAGTGTTGACTCCCAATCCGTAAGTCATTTCTTACAAAAATATAGCCCGTTACGGATGATAAATAACTTTACAATCATCTATGATTGTTAGGAAAGCTTTTTGTGAACGGGCAAAATAATGGCTAGTTCGATTCCGGTAAATATCCCACCGCACGTTCATTGAGAATTTAATGAGCTTTTGTTATTCTCTTTAAAAGCTTTGGATCCATAGGTCATTTGCATCTTTAACATGTTTCAAGCATGCATATCCATTTTTAAAACACGTGTAGAAGAAATCTCTTTCTTGTAAAATTCCATGCAATTAGGGTTGAACTAGTGGAATTTCTCAAACTTGGAAAACAAAACTTTTGTGTTCATTTGTGGTGTGTGAGTAAATTTTCTGTACTTACATTTGTTATTGTTTTAATTTTTTTCACACATAAACTCGAAAATTTTCATTTTGTTGTGATCTATTTGCCTTTTTTGGTTTACAGGATGAAGGGAGAGCGAAAACTCAAAGTTTTGATTTAAGAAAAAAGTGTACATCTAAAATGGAGATGCACAATGCACAATTGTAGGGAGAGATAACTCCAAAGAGTGTTTGTAATTTTTAGGGATTGTAAGATCTTTTTAGTTTTTGTATCTCAGGTTTTGCAATCGTCGGGAAAACATGGAGGCGTGCTATTTTTAACTGACTGTTGACTCCCGATCCGTATGTCTTTTCTTACAAAAATATAGCCCGTTACTCATGATAAATCACATTACAATCATCTATGATTCTTAGGTCAGCTTTTTGAAAACGGGCAAAATAATGGCTTCTTTCACTCGGGTGAGTATCCCACCGCACGTTCACTTCAGAATTTAATGAGTGTTTGTTATTCTAATTAAAAGCTTTGGATCCATAGGTCATTTGCATCTTTAACGTGTTTCAAGCATGCATATCCATTTTTAAAACACGTCTAGAAGAATTCTCTTTCTTGTAAAATTTCAAGCTATTAGGGTTGAACTAGTGGAATTTCCCAAACTTGGATAACACAAAATTTTGTGTTCAATTGTGGTGTGTGAATAAATTTTCATTACTTACATTTGTTAATGTTTTAATTTTTTTCCATACATAAACTCTAAAATTTACATTTTTTTGTGATCTATTTACCTTTTTTTGTTTACGGCATGAAGGGAGAACGAAAACTCAATGTTTTGATTTAATAAAAAAGTGTACATCTAAACTGGAGATGCACAATGCACAAATGTGGAGAGATATAATACCAAAGAGTGTCTGTGATTTTTCAGGATTGTGAGCTCTTTTCAGTTTTTACTTCTCAGGGTTTACAATCGTCGGGAAAAGGGAGAGGCGGGGGATTTTTAATTGAGTGTTGACTCCCAATCCGCAAGTCATTTCTTACAATAATATAGCCCGTTACGAATGAAAAATCACTTTACAATCATCTATGATTGTTAGGTCAGCTTTTTGCAAACGGGCAAAATAATGGCTTGTTTGACTCGGGTAAATATCCCACCGCACGTTCACTAGAGAATTTAATGAGCGTATGTTATTCTCTTTAAAAGCTTTGGATCCATAGGTCATTTGCATCTTTAACATGCTTGAAGCTTGCATATCCATTTTTAAAACACGTGTGGAACAAATCTCTTTCTTGTAAAATTCCAAGCTATTAGGGTTGCACTAGTTGAATTTCCCAAACTTGGATAACAAAAGTTTTGTGTTAATTTTTGGTGTGTGAAAAAAATTTTTTCCTTACATTTGTTATTGTTTTAAATTTTTTCCATACATAAACTCAAAAATTTTGATTTTGCTGTGATCTATTTGCCTTTTTATGTTTACGGGATGGAGGGAGAGTGAAAACTCAAAGTTTTGATTTAAGAAAAAAGTGTACATCTAAAATGGAGACGCACAGTGCACAAATGTAGAGAGAGATACTTACAATGAGTGTCTGCAATTTTTAGGGAATTTAAGCTCTCTTTTTAGTTTTTATATCTCAGGTTTTGCAATCGTCGGGAAAAGGGGAAGGCGGGGTGTTTTTAACTGAGTGTTGACTCCCAATCCGTAAGTCATTTCTTACAAAAATATAGCCCGTTACGGATGATAAATAACTTTACAATCATCTATGATTGTTAGGAAAGCTTTTTGTGAACGGGCAAAATAATGGCTAGTTCGATTCCGGTAAATATCCCACCGCACGTTCATTGAGAATTTAATGAGCTTTTGTTATTCTCTTTAAAAGCTTTGGATCCATAGGTCATTTGCATCTTTAACATGTTTCAAGCATGCATATCCATTTTTAAAACACGTGTAGAAGAAATCTCTTTCTTGTAAAATTCCATGCAATTAGGGTTGAACTAGTGGAATTTCTCAAACTTGGAAAACAAAACTTTTGTGTTCATTTGTGGTGTGTGAGTAAATTTTCTGTACTTACATTTGTTATTGTTTTAATTTTTTTCACACATAAACTCGAAAATTTTCATTTTGTTGTGATCTATTTGCCTTTTTTGGTTTACAGGATGAAGGGAGAGCGAAAACTCAAAGTTTTGATTTAAGAAAAAAGTGTACATCTAAAATGGAGATGCACAATGCACAATTGTAGGGAGAGATAACTCCAAAGAGTGTTTGTAATTTTTAGGGATTGTAAGATCTTTTTAGTTTTTGTATCTCAGGTTTTGCAATCGTCGGGAAAACATGGAGGCGTGCTATTTTTAACTGACTGTTGACTCCCGATCCGTATGTCTTTTCTTACAAAAATATAGCCCGTTACTCATGATAAATCACATTACAATCATCTATGATTCTTAGGTCAGCTTTTTGAAAACGGGCAAAATAATGGCTTCTTTCACTCGGGTGAGTATCCCACCGCACGTTCACTTCAGAATTTAATGAGTGTTTGTTATTCTAATTAAAAGCTTTGGATCCATAGGTCATTTGCATCTTTAACGTGTTTCAAGCATGCATATCCATTTTTAAAACACGTCTAGAAGAATTCTCTTTCTTGTAAAATTTCAAGCTATTAGGGTTGAACTAGTGGAATTTCCCAAACTTGGATAACACAAAATTTTGTGTTCAATTGTGGTGTGTGAATAAATTTTCATTACTTACATTTGTTAATGTTTTAATTTTTTTCCATACATAAACTCTAAAATTTACATTTTTTTGTGATCTATTTACCTTTTTTTGTTTACGGCATGAAGGGAGAACGAAAACTCAATGTTTTGATTTAATAAAAAAGTGTACATCTAAACTGGAGATGCACAATGCACAAATGTGGAGAGATATAATACCAAAGAGTGTCTGTGATTTTTCAGGATTGTGAGCTCTTTTCAGTTTTTACTTCTCAGGGTTTACAATCGTCGGGAAAAGGGAGAGGCGGGGGATTTTTAATTGAGTGTTGACTCCCAATCCGCAAGTCATTTCTTACAATAATATAGCCCGTTACGAATGAAAAATCACTTTACAATCATCTATGATTGTTAGGTCAGCTTTTTGCAAACGGGCAAAATAATGGCTTGTTTGACTCGGGTAAATATCCCACCGCACGTTCACTAGAGAATTTAATGAGCGTATGTTATTCTCTTTAAAAGCTTTGGATCCATAGGTCATTTGCATCTTTAACATGCTTGAAGCTTGCATATCCATTTTTAAAACACGTGTGGAACAAATCTCTTTCTTGTAAAATTCCAAGCTATTAGGGTTGCACTAGTTGAATTTCCCAAACTTGGATAACAAAAGTTTTGTGTTAATTTTTGGTGTGTGAAAAAAATTTTTTCCTTACATTTGTTATTGTTTTAAATTTTTTCCATACATAAACTCAAAAATTTTGATTTTGCTGTGATCTATTTGCCTTTTTATGTTTACGGGATGGAGGGAGAGTGAAAACTCAAAGTTTTGATTTAAGAAAAAAGTGTACATCTAAAATGGAGACGCACAGTGCACAAATGTAGAGAGAGATACTTACAATGAGTGTCTGCAATTTTTAGGGAATTTAAGCTCTCTTTTTAGTTTTTATATCTCAGGTTTTGCAATCGTCGGGAAAAGGGGAAGGCGGGGTGTTTTTAACTGAGTGTTGACTCCCAATCCGTAAGTCATTTCTTACAAAAATATAGCCCGTTACGGATGATAAATAACTTTACAATCATCTATGATTGTTAGGAAAGCTTTTTGTGAACGGGCAAAATAATGGCTAGTTCGATTCCGGTAAATATCCCACCGCACGTTCATTGAGAATTTAATGAGCTTTTGTTATTCTCTTTAAAAGCTTTGGATCCATAGGTCATTTGCATCTTTAACATGTTTCAAGCATGCATATCCATTTTTAAAACACGTGTAGAAGAAATCTCTTTCTTGTAAAATTCCATGCAATTAGGGTTGAACTAGTGGAATTTCTCAAACTTGGAAAACAAAACTTTTGTGTTCATTTGTGGTGTGTGAGTAAATTTTCTGTACTTACATTTGTTATTGTTTTAATTTTTTTCACACATAAACTTGAAAATTTTCATTTTGTTGTGATCTATTTGCCTTTTTTGGTTTACAGGATGAAGGGAGAGCGAAAACTCAAAGTTTTGATTTAAGAAAAAAGTGTACATCTAAAATGGAGATGCACAATGCACAATTGTAGGGAGAGATAACTCCAAAGAGTGTTTGTAATTTTTAGGGATTGTAAGATCTTTTTAGTTTTTGTATCTCAGGTTTTGCAATCGTCGGGAAAACATGGAGGCGTGCTATTTTTAACTGACTGTTGACTCCCGATCCGTATGTCTTTTCTTACAAAAATATAGCCCGTTACTCATGATAAATCACATTACAATCATCTATGATTCTTAGGTCAGCTTTTTGAAAACGGGCAAAATAATGGCTTCTTTCACTCGGGTGAGTATCCCACCGCACGTTCACTTCAGAATTTAATGAGTGTTTGTTATTCTAATTAAAAGCTTTGGATCCATAGGTCATTTGCATCTTTAACGTGTTTCAAGCATGCATATCCATTTTTAAAACACGTCTAGAAGAATTCTCTTTCTTGTAAAATTTCAAGCTATTAGGGTTGAACTAGTGGAATTTCCCAAACTTGGATAACACAAAATTTTGTGTTCAATTGTGGTGTGTGAATAAATTTTCATTACTTACATTTGTTAATGTTTTAATTTTTTTCCATACATAAACTCTAAAATTTACATTTTTTTGTGATCTATTTACCTTTTTTTGTTTACGGCATGAAGGGAGAACGAAAACTCAATGTTTTGATTTAATAAAAAAGTGTACATCTAAACTGGAGATGCACAATGCACAAATGTGGAGAGATATAATACCAAAGAGTGTCTGTGATTTTTCAGGATTGTGAGCTCTTTTCAGTTTTTACTTCTCAGGGTTTACAATCGTCGGGAAAAGGGAGAGGCGGGGGATTTTTAATTGAGTGTTGACTCCCAATCCGCAAGTCATTTCTTACAATAATATAGCCCGTTACGAATGAAAAATCACTTTACAATCATCTATGATTGTTAGGTCAGCTTTTTGCAAACGGGCAAAATAATGGCTTGTTTGACTCGGGTAAATATCCCACCGCACGTTCACTAGAGAATTTAATGAGCGTATGTTATTCTCTTTAAAAGCTTTGGATCCATAGGTCATTTGCATCTTTAACATGCTTGAAGCTTGCATATCCATTTTTAAAACACGTGTGGAACAAATCTCTTTCTTGTAAAATTCCAAGCTATTAGGGTTGCACTAGTTGAATTTCCCAAACTTGGATAACAAAAGTTTTGTGTTAATTTTTGGTGTGTGAAAAAAAATTTTTCCTTACATTTGTTATTGTTTTAAATTTTTTCCATACATAAACTCAAAAATTTTGATTTTGCTGTGATCTATTTGCCTTTTTATGTTTACGGGATGGAGGGAGAGTGAAAACTCAAAGTTTTGATTTAAGAAAAAAGTGTACATCTAAAATGGAGACGCACAGTGCACAAATGTAGAGAGAGATACTTACAATGAGTGTCTGCAATTTTTAGGGAATTTAAGCTCTCTTTTTAGTTTTTATATCTCAGGTTTTGCAATCGTCGGGAAAAGGGGAAGGCGGGGTGTTTTTAACTGAGTGTTGACTCCCAATCCGTAAGTCATTTCTTACAAAAATATAGCCCGTTACGGATGATAAATAACTTTACAATCATCTATGATTGTTAGGAAAGCTTTTTGTGAACGGGCAAAATAATGGCTAGTTCGATTCCGGTAAATATCCCACCGCACGTTCATTGAGAATTTAATGAGCTTTTGTTATTCTCTTTAAAAGCTTTGGATCCATAGGTCATTTGCATCTTTAACATGTTTCAAGCATGCATATCCATTTTTAAAACACGTGTAGAAGAAATCTCTTTCTTGTAAAATTCCATGCAATTAGGGTTGAACTAGTGGAATTTCTCAAACTTGGAAAACAAAACTTTTGTGTTCATTTCTGGTGTGTGAGTAAATTTTCTGTACTTACATTTGTTATTGTTTTAATTTTTTTCACACATAAACTCGAAAATTTTCATTTTGTTGTGATCTATTTGCCTTTTTTGGTTTACAGGATGAAGGGAGAGCGAAAACTCAAAGTTTTGATTTAAGAAAAAAGTGTACATCTAAAATGGAGATGCACAATGCACAATTGTAGGGAGAGATAACTCCAAAGAGTGTTTGTAATTTTTAGGGATTGTAAGATCTTTTTAGTTTTTGTATCTCAGGTTTTGCAATCGTCGGGAAAACATGGAGGCGTGCTATTTTTAACTGACTGTTGACTCCCGATCCGTATGTCTTTTCTTACAAAAATATAGCCCGTTACTCATGATAAATCACATTACAATCATCTATGATTCTTAGGTCAGCTTTTTGAAACCGGGCAAAATAATGGCTTCTTTCACTCGGGTGAGTATCCCACCGCACGTTCACTTCAGAATTTAATGAGTGTTTGTTATTCTAATTAAAAGCTTTGGATCCATAGGTCATTTGCATCTTTAACGTGTTTCAAGCATGCATATCCATTTTTAAAACACGTCTAGAAGAATTCTCTTTCTTGTAAAATTTCAAGCTATTAGGGTTGAACTAGTGGAATTTCCCAAACTTGGATAACACAAAATTTTGTGTTCAATTGTGGTGTGTGAATAAATTTTCATTACTTACATTTGTTAATGTTTTAATTTTTTTCCATACATAAACTCTAAAATTTACATTTTTTTGTGATCTATTTACCTTTTTTTGTTTACGGCATGAAGGGAGAACGAAAACTCAATGTTTTGATTTAATAAAAAAGTGTACATCTAAACTGGAGATGCACAATGCACAAATGTGGAGAGATATAATACCAAAGAGTGTCTGTGATTTTTCAGGATTGTGAGCTCTTTTCAGTTTTTACTTCTCAGGGTTTACAATCGTCGGGAAAAGGGAGAGGCGGGGGATTTTTAATTGAGTGTTGACTCCCAATCCGCAAGTCATTTCTTACAATAATATAGCCCGTTACGAATGAAAAATCACTTTACAATCATCTATGATTGTTAGGTCAGCTTTTTGCAAACGGGCAAAATAATGGCTTGTTTGACTCGGGTAAATATCCCACCGCACGTTCACTAGAGAATTTAATGAGCGTATGTTATTCTCTTTAAAAGCTTTGGATCCATAGGTCATTTGCATCTTTAACATGCTTGAAGCTTGCATATCCATTTTTAAAACACGTGTGGAACAAATCTCTTTCTTGTAAAATTCCAAGCTATTAGGGTTGCACTAGTTGAATTTCCCAAACTTGGATAACAAAAGTTTTGTGTTAATTTTTGGTGTGTGAAAAAAATTTTTTCCTTACATTTGTTATTGTTTTAAATTTTTTCCATACATAAACTCAAAAATTTTCATTTTGCTGTGATCTATTTGCCTTTTTATGTTTACGGGATGGAGGGAGAGTGAAAACTCAAAGTTTTGATTTAAGAAAAAAGTGTACATCTAAAATGGAGACGCACAGTGCACAAATGTAGAGAGAGATACTTACAATGAGTGTCTGCAATTTTTAGGGAATTTAAGCTCTCTTTTTAGTTTTTATATCTCAGGTTTTGCAATCGTCGGGAAAAGGGGAAGGCGGGGTGTTTTTAACTGAGTGTTGACTCCCAATCCGTAAGTCATTTCTTACAAAAATATAGCCCGTTACGGATGATAAATAACTTTACAATCATCTATGATTGTTAGGAAAGCTTTTTGTGAACGGGCAAAATAATGGCTAGTTCGATTCCGGTAAATATCCCACCGCACGTTCATTGAGAATTTAATGAGCTTTTGTTATTCTCTTTAAAAGCTTTGGATCCATAGGTCATTTGCATCTTTAACATGTTTCAAGCATGCATATCCATTTTTAAAACACGTGTAGAAGAAATCTCTTTCTTGTAAAATTCCATGCAATTAGGGTTGAACTAGTGGAATTTCTCAAACTTGGAAAACAAAACTTTTGTGTTCATTTGTGGTGTGTGAGTAAATTTTCTGTACTTACATTTGTTATTGTTTTAATTTTTTTCACACATAAACTCGAAAATTTTCATTTTGTTGTGATCTATTTGCCTTTTTTGGTTTACAGGATGAAGGGAGAGCGAAAACTCAAAGTTTTGATTTAAGAAAAAAGTGTACATCTAAAATGGAGATGCACAATGCACAATTGTAGGGAGAGATAACTCCAAAGAGTGTTTGTAATTTTTAGGGATTGTAAGATCTTTTTAGTTTTTGTATCTCAGGTTTTGCAATCGTCGGGAAAACATGGAGGCGTGCTATTTTTAACTGACTGTTGACTCCCGATCCGTATGTCTTTTCTTACAAAAATATAGCCCGTTACTCATGATAAATCACATTACAATCATCTATGATTCTTAGGTCAGCTTTTTGAAAACGGGCAAAATAATGGCTTCTTTCACTCGGGTGAGTATCCCACCGCACGTTCACTTCAGAATTTAATGAGTGTTTGTTATTCTAATTAAAAGCTTTGGATCCATAGGTCATTTGCATCTTTAACGTGTTTCAAGCATGCATATCCATTTTTAAAACACGTCTAGAAGAATTCTCTTTCTTGTAAAATTTCAAGCTATTAGGGTTGAACTAGTGGAATTTCCCAAACTTGGATAACACAAAATTTTGTGTTCAATTGTGGTGTGTGAATAAATTTTCATTACTTACATTTGTTAATGTTTTAATTTTTTTCCATACATAAACTCTAAAATTTACATTTTTTTGTGATCTATTTACCTTTTTTTGTTTACGGCATGAAGGGAGAACGAAAACTCAATGTTTTGATTTAATAAAAAAGTGTACATCTAAACTGGAGATGCACAATGCACAAATGTGGAGAGATATAATACCAAAGAGTGTCTGTGATTTTTCAGGATTGTGAGCTCTTTTCAGTTTTTACTTCTCAGGGTTTACAATCGTCGGGAAAAGGGAGAGGCGGGGGATTTTTAATTGAGTGTTGACTCCCAATCCGCAAGTCATTTCTTACAATAATATAGCCCGTTACGAATGAAAAATCACTTTACAATCATCTATGATTGTTAGGTCAGCTTTTTGCAAACGGGCAAAATAATGGCTTGTTTGACTCGGGTAAATATCCCACCGCACGTTCACTAGAGAATTTAATGAGCGTATGTTATTCTCTTTAAAAGCTTTGGATCCATAGGTCATTTGCATCTTTAACATGCTTGAAGCTTGCATATCCATTTTTAAAACACGTGTGGAACAAATCTCTTTCTTGTAAAATTCCAAGCTATTAGGGTTGCACTAGTTGAATTTCCCAAACTTGGATAACAAAAGTTTTGTGTTAATTTTTGGTGTGTGAAAAAAATTTTTTCCTTACATTTGTTATTGTTTTAAATTTTTTCCATACATAAACTCAAAAATTTTCATTTTGCTGTGATCTATTTGCCTTTTTATGTTTACGGGATGGAGGGAGAGTGAAAACTCAAAGTTTTGATTTAAGAAAAAAGTGTACATCTAAAATGGAGACGCACAGTGCACAAATGTAGAGAGAGATACTTACAATGAGTGTCTGCAATTTTTAGGGAATTTAAGCTCTCTTTTTAGTTTTTATATCTCAGGTTTTGCAATCGTCGGGAAAAGGGGAAGGCGGGGTGTTTTTAACTGAGTGTTGACTCCCAATCCGTAAGTCATTTCTTACAAAAATATAGCCCGTTACGGATGATAAATAACTTTACAATCATCTATGATTGTTAGGTAAGCTTTTTGTGAACGGGCAAAATAATGGCTAGTTCGATTCCGGTAAATATCCCACCGCACGTTCATTGAGAATTTAATGAGCTTTTGTTATTCTCTTTAAAAGCTTTGGATCCATAGGTCATTTGCATCTTTAACATGTTTCAAGCATGCATATCCATTTTTAAAACACGTGTAGAAGAAATCTCTTTCTTGTAAAATTCCATGCAATTAGGGTTGAACTAGTGGAATTTCTCAAACTTGGAAAACAAAACTTTTGTGTTCATTTGTGGTGTGTGAGTAAATTTTCTGTACTTACATTTGTTATTGTTTTAATTTTTTTCACACATAAACTCGAAAATTTTCATTTTGTTGTGATCTATTTGCCTTTTTTGGTTTACAGGATGAAGGGAGAGCGAAAACTCAAAGTTTTGATTTAAGAAAAAAGTGTACATCTAAAATGGAGATGCACAATGCACAATTGTAGGGAGAGATAACTCCAAAGAGTGTTTGTAATTTTTAGGGATTGTAAGATCTTTTTAGTTTTTGTATCTCAGGTTTTGCAATCGTCGGGAAAACATGGAGGCGTGCTATTTTTAACTGACTGTTGACTCCCGATCCGTATGTCTTTTCTTACAAAAATATAGCCCGTTAGTCATGATAAATCACATTACAATCATCTATGATTCTTAGGTCAGCTTTTTGAAAACGGGCAAAATAATGGCTTCTTTCACTCGGGTGAATATCCCTCCGCACGTTCACTTCAGAATTTAATGAGTGTTTGTTATTCTAATTAAAAGCTTTGGATCCATAGGTCATTTGCATCTTTAACGTGTTTCAAGCATGCATATCCATTTTTAAAACACGTCTAGAAGAATTCTCTTTCTTGTAAAATTTCAAGCTATTAGGGTTGAACTAGTGGAATTTCCCAAACTTGGATAACACAAAATTTTGTGTTCAATTGTGGTGTGTGAATAAATTTTCATTACTTACATTTGTTAATGTTTTAATTTTTTTCCATACATAAACTCTAAAATTTACATTTTTTTGTGATCTATTTACCTTTTTTTGTTTACGGCATGAAGGGAGAACGAAAACTCAATGTTTTGATTTAATAAAAAAGTGTACATCTAAACTGGAGATGCACAATGCACAAATGTGGAGAGATATAATACCAAAGAGTGTCTGTGATTTTTCAGGATTGTGAGCTCTTTTCAGTTTTTACTTCTCAGGGTTTACAATCGTCGGGAAAAGGGAGAGGCGGGGGATTTTTAATTGAGTGTTGACTCCCAATCCGCAAGTCATTTCTTACAATAATATAGCCCGTTACGAATGAAAAATCACTTTACAATCATCTATGATTGTTAGGTCAGCTTTTTGCAAACGGGCAAAATAATGGCTTGTTTGACTCGGGTAAATATCCCACCGCACGTTCACTAGAGAATTTAATGAGCGTATGTTATTCTCTTTAAAAGCTTTGGATCCATAGGTCATTTGCATCTTTAACATGCTTGAAGCTTGCATATCCATTTTTAAAACACGTGTGGAACAAATCTCTTTCTTGTAAAATTCCAAGCTATTAGGGTTGCACTAGTTGAATTTCCCAAACTTGGATAACAAAAGTTTTGTGTTAATTTTTGGTGTGTGAAAAAATTTTTTTACTTACATTTGTTATTGTTTTAAATTTTTTCCATACATAAACTCAAAAATTTTGATTTTGCTGTGATCTATTTGCCTTTTTATGTTTACGGGATGGAGGGAGAGTGAAAACTCAAAGTTTTGATTTAAGAAAAAAGTGTACATCTAAAATGGAGACGCACAGTGCACAAATGTAGAGAGAGATACTTACAATGAGTGTCTGCAATTTTTAGGGAATTTAAGCTCTCTTTTTAGTTTTTATATCTCAGGTTTTGCAATCGTCGGGAAAAGGGGAAGGCGGGGTGTTTTTAACTGAGTGTTGACTCCCAATCCGTAAGTCATTTCTTACAAAAATATAGCCCGTTACGGATGATAAATAACTTTACAATCATCTATGATTGTTAGGTAAGCTTTTTGTGAACGGGCAAAATAATGGCTAGTTCGATTCCGGTAAATATCCCACCGCACGTTCATTGAGAATTTAATGAGCTTTTGTTATTCTCTTTAAAAGCTTTGGATCCATAGGTCATTTGCATCTTTAACATGTTTCAAGCATGCATATCCATTTTTAAAACACGTGTAGAAGAAATCTCTTTCTTGTAAAATTCCATGCAATTAGGGTTGAACTAGTGGAATTTCTCAAACTTGGAAAACAAAACTTTTGTGTTCATTTGTGGTGTGTGAGTAAATTTTCTGTACTTACATTTGTTATTGTTTTAATTTTTTTCACACATAAACTCGAAAATTTTCATTTTGTTGTGATCTATTTGCCTTTTTTGGTTTACAGGATGAAGGGAGAGCGAAAACTCAAAGTTTTGATTTAAGAAAAAAGTGTACATCTAAAATGGAGATGCACAATGCACAATTGTAGGGAGAGATAACTCCAAAGAGTGTTTGTAATTTTTAGGGATTGTAAGATCTTTTTAGTTTTTGTATCTCAGGTTTTGCAATCGTCGGGAAAACATGGAGGCGTGCTATTTTTAACTGACTGTTGACTCCCGATCCGTATGTCTTTTCTTACAAAAATATAGCCCGTTACTCATGATAAATCACATTACAATCATCTATGATTCTTAGGTCAGCTTTTTGAAAACGGGCAAAATAATGGCTTCTTTCACTCGGGTGAGTATCCCACCGCACGTTCACTTCAGAATTTAATGAGTGTTTGTTATTCTAATTAAAAGCTTTGGATCCATAGGTCATTTGCATCTTTAACGTGTTTCAAGCATGCATATCCATTTTTAAAACACGTCTAGAAGAATTCTCTTTCTTGTAAAATTTCAAGCTATTAGGGTTGAACTAGTGGAATTTCCCAAACTTGGATAACACAAAATTTTGTGTTCAATTGTGGTGTGTGAATAAATTTTCATTACTTACATTTGTTAATGTTTTAATTTTTTTCCATACATAAACTCTAAAATTTACATTTTTTTGTGATCTATTTACCTTTTTTTGTTTACGGCATGAAGGGAGAACGAAAACTCAATGTTTTGATTTAATAAAAAAGTGTACATCTAAACTGGAGATGCACAATGCACAAATGTGGAGAGATATAATACCAAAGAGTGTCTGTGATTTTTCAGGATTGTGAGCTCTTTTCAGTTTTTACTTCTCAGGGTTTACAATCGTCGGGAAAAGGGAGAGGCGGGGGATTTTTAATTGAGTGTTGACTCCCAATCCGCAAGTCATTTCTTACAATAATATAGCCCGTTACGAATGAAAAATCACTTTACAATCATCTATGATTGTTAGGTCAGCTTTTTGCAAACGGGCAAAATAATGGCTTGTTTGACTCGGGTAAATATCCCACCGCACGTTCACTAGAGAATTTAATGAGCGTATGTTATTCTCTTTAAAAGCTTTGGATCCATAGGTCATTTGCATCTTTAACATGCTTGAAGCTTGCATATCCATTTTTAAAACACGTGTGGAACAAATCTCTTTCTTGTAAAATTCCAAGCTATTAGGGTTGCACTAGTTGAATTTCCCAAACTTGGATAACAAAAGTTTTGTGTTAATTTTTGGTGTGTGAAAAAATTTTTTTACTTACATTTGTTATTGTTTTAAATTTTTTCCATACATAAACTCAAAAATTTTGATTTTGCTGTGATCTATTTGCCTTTTTATGTTTACGGGATGGAGGGAGAGTGAAAACTCAAAGTTTTGATTTAAGAAAAAAGTGTACATCTAAAATGGAGACGCACAGTGCACAAATGTAGAGAGAGATACTTACAATGAGTGTCTGCAATTTTTAGGGAATTTAAGCTCTCTTTTTAGTTTTTATATCTCAGGTTTTGCAATCGTCGGGAAAAGGGGAAGGCGGGGTGTTTTTAACTGAGTGTTGACTCCCAATCCGTAAGTCATTTCTTACAAAAATATAGCCCGTTACGGATGATAAATAACTTTACAATCATCTATGATTGTTAGGTAAGCTTTTTGTGAACGGGCAAAATAATGGCTAGTTCGATTCCGGTAAATATCCCACCGCACGTTCATTGAGAATTTAATGAGCTTTTGTTATTCTCTTTAAAAGCTTTGGATCCATAGGTCATTTGCATCTTTAACATGTTTCAAGCATGCATATCCATTTTTAAAACACGTGTAGAAGAAATCTCTTTCTTGTAAAATTCCATGCAATTAGGGTTGAACTAGTGGAATTTCTCAAACTTGGAAAACAAAACTTTTGTGTTCATTTGTGGTGTGTGAGTAAATTTTCTGTACTTACATTTGTTATTGTTTTAATTTTTTTCACACATAAACTCGAAAATTTTCATTTTGTTGTGATCTATTTGCCTTTTTTGGTTTACAGGATGAAGGGAGAGCGAAAACTCAAAGTTTTGATTTAAGAAAAAAGTGTACATCTAAAATGGAGATGCACAATGCACAATTGTAGGGAGAGATAACTCCAAAGAGTGTTTGTAATTTTTAGGGATTGTAAGATCTTTTTAGTTTTTGTATCTCAGGTTTTGCAATCGTCGGGAAAACATGGAGGCGTGCTATTTTTAACTGACTGTTGACTCCCGATCCGTATGTCTTTTCTTACAAAAATATAGCCCGTTACTCATGATAAATCACATTACAATCATCTATGATTCTTAGGTCAGCTTTTTGAAAACGGGCAAAATAATGGCTTCTTTCACTCGGGTGAGTATCCCACCGCACGTTCACTTCAGAATTTAATGAGTGTTTGTTATTCTAATTAAAAGCTTTGGATCCATAGGTCATTTGCATCTTTAACGTGTTTCAAGCATGCATATCCATTTTTAAAACACGTCTAGAAGAATTCTCTTTCTTGTAAAATTTCAAGCTATTAGGGTTGAACTAGTGGAATTTCCCAAACTTGGATAACACAAAATTTTGTGTTCAATTGTGGTGTGTGAATAAATTTTCATTACTTACATTTGTTAATGTTTTAATTTTTTTCCATACATAAACTCTAAAATTTACATTTTTTTGTGATCTATTTACCTTTTTTTGTTTACGGCATGAAGGGAGAACGAAAACTCAATGTTTTGATTTAATAAAAAAGTGTACATCTAAACTGGAGATGCACAATGCACAAATGTGGAGAGATATAATACCAAAGAGTGTCTGTGATTTTTCAGGATTGTGAGCTCTTTTCAGTTTTTACTTCTCAGGGTTTACAATCGTCGGGAAAAGGGAGAGGCGGGGGATTTTTAATTGAGTGTTGACTCCCAATCCGCAAGTCATTTCTTACAATAATATAGCCCGTTACGAATGAAAAATCACTTTACAATCATCTATGATTGTTAGGTCAGCTTTTTGCAAACGGGCAAAATAATGGCTTGTTTGACTCGGGTAAATATCCCACCGCACGTTCACTAGAGAATTTAATGAGCGTATGTTATTCTCTTTAAAAGCTTTGGATCCATAGGTCATTTGCATCTTTAACATGCTTGAAGCTTGCATATCCATTTTTAAAACACGTGTGGAACAAATC
The DNA here is from genome assembly GCF_029961685.1 of Aristolochia californica. Lineage (NCBI taxonomy): Eukaryota > Viridiplantae > Streptophyta > Magnoliopsida > Piperales > Aristolochiaceae > Aristolochia > Aristolochia californica. The sequence continues at coordinate 563,859 of NW_027181882.1, read as the reverse complement.
TCTTTCTTGTAAAATTCCAAGCTATTAGGGTTGCACTAGTTGAATTTCCCAAACTTGGATAACAAAAGTTTTGTGTTAATTTTTGGTGTGTGAAAAAAATTTTTTACTTACATTTGTTATTGTTTTAAATTTTTTCCATACATAAACTCAAAAATTTTGATTTTGCTGTGATCTATTTGCCTTTTTATGTTTACGGGATGGAGGGAGAGTGAAAACTCAAAGTTTTGATTTAAGAAAAAAGTGTACATCTAAAATGGAGACGCACAGTGCACAAATGTAGAGAGAGATACTTACAATGAGTGTCTGCAATTTTTAGGGAATTTAAGCTCTCTTTTTAGTTTTTATATCTCAGGTTTTGCAATCGTCGGGAAAAGGGGAAGGCGGGGTGTTTTTAACTGAGTGTTGACTCCCAATCCGTAAGTCATTTCTTACAAAAATATAGCCCGTTACGGATGATAAATAACTTTACAATCATCTATGATTGTTAGGTAAGCTTTTTGTGAACGGGCAAAATAATGGCTAGTTCGATTCCGGTAAATATCCCACCGCACGTTCATTGAGAATTTAATGAGCTTTTGTTATTCTCTTTAAAAGCTTTGGATCCATAGGTCATTTGCATCTTTAACATGTTTCAAGCATGCATATCCATTTTTAAAACACGTGTAGAAGAAATCTCTTTCTTGTAAAATTCCATGCAATTAGGGTTGAACTAGTGGAATTTCTCAAACTTGGAAAACAAAACTTTTGTGTTCATTTGTGGTGTGTGAGTAAATTTTCTGTACTTACATTTGTTATTGTTTTAATTTTTTTCACACATAAACTCGAAAATTTTCATTTTGTTGTGATCTATTTGCCTTTTTTGGTTTACAGGATGAAGGGAGAGCGAAAACTCAAAGTTTTGATTTAAGAAAAAAGTGTACATCTAAAATGGAGATGCACAATGCACAATTGTAGGGAGAGATAACTCCAAAGAGTGTTTGTAATTTTTAGGGATTGTAAGATCTTTTTAGTTTTTGTATCTCAGGTTTTGCAATCGTCGGGAAAACATGGAGGCGTGCTATTTTTAACTGACTGTTGACTCCCGATCCGTATGTCTTTTCTTACAAAAATATAGCCCGTTACTCATGATAAATCACATTACAATCATCTATGATTCTTAGGTCAGCTTTTTGAAAACGGGCAAAATAATGGCTTCTTTCACTCGGGTGAGTATCCCACCGCACGTTCACTTCAGAATTTAATGAGTGTTTGTTATTCTAATTAAAAGCTTTGGATCCATAGGTCATTTGCATCTTTAACGTGTTTCAAGCATGCATATCCATTTTTAAAACACGTCTAGAAGAATTCTCTTTCTTGTAAAATTTCAAGCTATTAGGGTTGAACTAGTGGAATTTCCCAAACTTGGATAACACAAAATTTTGTGTTCAATTGTGGTGTGTGAATAAATTTTCATTACTTACATTTGTTAATGTTTTAATTTTTTTCCATACATAAACTCTAAAATTTACATTTTTTTGTGATCTATTTACCTTTTTTTGTTTACGGCATGAAGGGAGAACGAAAACTCAATGTTTTGATTTAATAAAAAAGTGTACATCTAAACTGGAGATGCACAATGCACAAATGTGGAGAGATATAATACCAAAGAGTGTCTGTGATTTTTCAGGATTGTGAGCTCTTTTCAGTTTTTACTTCTCAGGGTTTACAATCGTCGGGAAAAGGGAGAGGCGGGGGATTTTTAATTGAGTGTTGACTCCCAATCCGCAAGTCATTTCTTACAATAATATAGCCCGTTACGAATGAAAAATCACTTTACAATCATCTATGATTGTTAGGTCAGCTTTTTGCAAACGGGCAAAATAATGGCTTGTTTGACTCGGGTAAATATCCCACCGCACGTTCACTAGAGAATTTAATGAGCGTATGTTATTCTCTTTAAAAGCTTTGGATCCATAGGTCATTTGCATCTTTAACATGCTTGAAGCTTGCATATCCATTTTTAAAACACGTGTGGAACAAATCTCTTTCTTGTAAAATTCCAAGCTATTAGGGTTGCACTAGTTGAATTTCCCAAACTTGGATAACAAAAGTTTTGTGTTAATTTTTGGTGTGTGAAAAAAATTTTTTACTTACATTTGTTATTGTTTTAAATTTTTTCCATACATAAACTCAAAAATTTTGATTTTGCTGTGATCTATTTGCCTTTTTATGTTTACGGGATGGAGGGAGAGTGAAAACTCAAAGTTTTGATTTAAGAAAAAAGTGTACATCTAAAATGGAGACGCACAGTGCACAAATGTAGAGAGAGATACTTACAATGAGTGTCTGCAATTTTTAGGGAATTTAAGCTCTCTTTTTAGTTTTTATATCTCAGGTTTTGCAATCGTCGGGAAAAGGGGAAGGCGGGGTGTTTTTAACTGAGTGTTGACTCCCAATCCGTAAGTCATTTCTTACAAAAATATAGCCCGTTACGGATGATAAATAACTTTACAATCATCTATGATTGTTAGGTAAGCTTTTTGTGAACGGGCAAAATAATGGCTAGTTCGATTCCGGTAAATATCCCACCGCACGTTCATTGAGAATTTAATGAGCTTTTGTTATTCTCTTTAAAAGCTTTGGATCCATAGGTCATTTGCATCTTTAACATGTTTCAAGCATGCATATCCATTTTTAAAACACGTGTAGAAGAAATCTCTTTCTTGTAAAATTCCATGCAATTAGGGTTGAACTAGTGGAATTTCTCAAACTTGGAAAACAAAACTTTTGTGTTCATTTGTGGTGTGTGAGTAAATTTTCTGTACTTACATTTGTTATTGTTTTAATTTTTTTCACACATAAACTCGAAAATTTTCATTTTGTTGTGATCTATTTGCCTTTTTTGGTTTACAGGATGAAGGGAGAGCGAAAACTCAAAGTTTTGATTTAAGAAAAAAGTGTACATCTAAAATGGAGATGCACAATGCACAATTGTAGGGAGAGATAACTCCAAAGAGTGTTTGTAATTTTTAGGGATTGTAAGATCTTTTTAGTTTTTGTATCTCAGGTTTTGCAATCGTCGGGAAAACATGGAGGCGTGCTATTTTTAACTGACTGTTGACTCCCGATCCGTATGTCTTTTCTTACAAAAATATAGCCCGTTACTCATGATAAATCACATTACAATCATCTATGATTCTTAGGTCAGCTTTTTGAAAACGGGCAAAATAATGGCTTCTTTCACTCGGGTGAGTATCCCACCGCACGTTCACTTCAGAATTTAATGAGTGTTTGTTATTCTAATTAAAAGCTTTGGATCCATAGGTCATTTGCATCTTTAACGTGTTTCAAGCATGCATATCCATTTTTAAAACACGTCTAGAAGAATTCTCTTTCTTGTAAAATTTCAAGCTATTAGGGTTGAACTAGTGGAATTTCCCAAACTTGGATAACACAAAATTTTGTGTTCAATTGTGGTGTGTGAATAAATTTTCATTACTTACATTTGTTAATGTTTTAATTTTTTTCCATACATAAACTCTAAAATTTACATTTTTTTGTGATCTATTTACCTTTTTTTGTTTACGGCATGAAGGGAGAACGAAAACTCAATGTTTTGATTTAATAAAAAAGTGTACATCTAAACTGGAGATGCACAATGCACAAATGTGGAGAGATATAATACCAAAGAGTGTCTGTGATTTTTCAGGATTGTGAGCTCTTTTCAGTTTTTACTTCTCAGGGTTTACAATCGTCGGGAAAAGGGAGAGGCGGGGGATTTTTAATTGAGTGTTGACTCCCAATCCGCAAGTCATTTCTTACAATAATATAGCCCGTTACGAATGAAAAATCACTTTACAATCATCTATGATTGTTAGGTCAGCTTTTTGCAAACGGGCAAAATAATGGCTTGTTTGACTCGGGTAAATATCCCACCGCACGTTCACTAGAGAATTTAATGAGCGTATGTTATTCTCTTTAAAAGCTTTGGATCCATAGGTCATTTGCATCTTTAACATGCTTGAAGCTTGCATATCCATTTTTAAAACACGTGTGGAACAAATCTCTTTCTTGTAAAATTCCAAGCTATTAGGGTTGCACTAGTTGAATTTCCCAAACTTGGATAACAAAAGTTTTGTGTTAATTTTTGGTGTGTGAAAAAAATTTTTTACTTACATTTGTTATTGTTTTAAATTTTTTCCATACATAAACTCAAAAATTTTCATTTTGCTGTGATCTATTTGCCTTTTTATGTTTACGGGATGGAGGGAGAGTGAAAACTCAAAGTTTTGATTTAAGAAAAAAGTGTACATCTAAAATGGAGACGCACAGTGCACAAATGTAGAGAGAGATACTTACAATGAGTGTCTGCAATTTTTAGGGAATTTAAGCTCTCTTTTTAGTTTTTATATCTCAGGTTTTGCAATCGTCGGGAAAAGGGGAAGGCGGGGTGTTTTTAACTGAGTGTTGACTCCCAATCCGTAAGTCATTTCTTACAAAAATATAGCCCGTTACGGATGATAAATAACTTTACAATCATCTATGATTGTTAGGTAAGCTTTTTGTGAACGGGCAAAATAATGGCTAGTTCGATTCCGGTAAATATCCCACCGCACGTTCATTGAGAATTTAATGAGCTTTTGTTATTCTCTTTAAAAGCTTTGGATCCATAGGTCATTTGCATCTTTAACATGTTTCAAGCATGCATATCCATTTTTAAAACACGTGTAGAAGAAATCTCTTTCTTGTAAAATTCCATGCAATTAGGGTTGAACTAGTGGAATTTCTCAAACTTGGAAAACAAAACTTTTGTGTTCATTTGTGGTGTGTGAGTAAATTTTCTGTACTTACATTTGTTATTGTTTTAATTTTTTTCACACATAAACTCGAAAATTTTCATTTTGTTGTGATCTATTTGCCTTTTTTGGTTTACAGGATGAAGGGAGAGCGAAAACTCAAAGTTTTGATTTAAGAAAAAAGTGTACATCTAAAATGGAGATGCACAATGCACAATTGTAGGGAGAGATAACTCCAAAGAGTGTTTGTAATTTTTAGGGATTGTAAGATCTTTTTAGTTTTTGTATCTCAGGTTTTGCAATCGTCGGGAAAACATGGAGGCGTGCTATTTTTAACTGACTGTTGACTCCCGATCCGTATGTCTTTTCTTACAAAAATATAGCCCGTTACTCATGATAAATCACATTACAATCATCTATGATTCTTAGGTCAGCTTTTTGAAAACGGGCAAAATAATGGCTTCTTTCACTCGGGTGAGTATCCCACCGCACGTTCACTTCAGAATTTAATGAGTGTTTGTTATTCTAATTAAAAGCTTTGGATCCATAGGTCATTTGCATCTTTAACGTGTTTCAAGCATGCATATCCATTTTTAAAACACGTCTAGAAGAATTCTCTTTCTTGTAAAATTTCAAGCTATTAGGGTTGAACTAGTGGAATTTCCCAAACTTGGATAACACAAAATTTTGTGTTCAATTGTGGTGTGTGAATAAATTTTCATTACTTACATTTGTTAATGTTTTAATTTTTTTCCATACATAAACTCTAAAATTTACATTTTTTTGTGATCTATTTACCTTTTTTTGTTTACGGCATGAAGGGAGAACGAAAACTCAATGTTTTGATTTAATAAAAAAGTGTACATCTAAACTGGAGATGCACAATGCACAAATGTGGAGAGATATAATACCAAAGAGTGTCTGTGATTTTTCAGGATTGTGAGCTCTTTTCAGTTTTTACTTCTCAGGGTTTACAATCGTCGGGAAAAGGGAGAGGCGGGGGATTTTTAATTGAGTGTTGACTCCCAATCCGCAAGTCATTTCTTACAATAATATAGCCCGTTACGAATGAAAAATCACTTTACAATCATCTATGATTGTTAGGTCAGCTTTTTGCAAACGGGCAAAATAATGGCTTGTTTGACTCGGGTAAATATCCCACCGCACGTTCACTAGAGAATTTAATGAGCGTATGTTATTCTCTTTAAAAGCTTTGGATCCATAGGTCATTTGCATCTTTAACATGCTTGAAGCTTGCATATCCATTTTTAAAACACGTGTGGAACAAATCTCTTTCTTGTAAAATTCCAAGCTATTAGGGTTGCACTAGTTGAATTTCCCAAACTTGGATAACAAAAGTTTTGTGTTAATTTTTGGTGTGTGAAAAAAATTTTTTACTTACATTTGTTATTGTTTTAAATTTTTTCCATACATAAACTCAAAAATTTTGATTTTGCTGTGATCTATTTGCCTTTTTATGTTTACGGGATGGAGGGAGAGTGAAAACTCAAAGTTTTGATTTAAGAAAAAAGTGTACATCTAAAATGGAGACGCACAGTGCACAAATGTAGAGAGAGATACTTACAATGAGTGTCTGCAATTTTTAGGGAATTTAAGCTCTCTTTTTAGTTTTTATATCTCAGGTTTTGCAATCGTCGGGAAAAGGGGAAGGCGGGGTGTTTTTAACTGAGTGTTGACTCCCAATCCGTAAGTCATTTCTTACAAAAATATAGCCCGTTACGGATGATAAATAACTTTACAATCATCTATGATTGTTAGGTAAGCTTTTTGTGAACGGGCAAAATAATGGCTAGTTCGATTCCGGTAAATATCCCACCGCACGTTCATTGAGAATTTAATGAGCTTTTGTTATTCTCTTTAAAAGCTTTGGATCCATAGGTCATTTGCATCTTTAACATGTTTCAAGCATGCATATCCATTTTTAAAACACGTGTAGAAGAAATCTCTTTCTTGTAAAATTCCATGCAATTAGGGTTGAACTAGTGGAATTTCTCAAACTTGGAAAACAAAACTTTTGTGTTCATTTGTGGTGTGTGAGTAAATTTTCTGTACTTACATTTGTTATTGTTTTAATTTTTTTCACACATAAACTCGAAAATTTTCATTTTGTTGTGATCTATTTGCCTTTTTTGGTTTACAGGATGAAGGGAGAGCGAAAACTCAAAGTTTTGATTTAAGAAAAAAGTGTACATCTAAAATGGAGATGCACAATGCACAATTGTAGGGAGAGATAACTCCAAAGAGTGTTTGTAATTTTTAGGGATTGTAAGATCTTTTTAGTTTTTGTATCTCAGGTTTTGCAATCGTCGGGAAAACATGGAGGCGTGCTATTTTTAACTGACTGTTGACTCCCGATCCGTATGTCTTTTCTTACAAAAATATAGCCCGTTACTCATGATAAATCACATTACAATCATCTATGATTCTTAGGTCAGCTTTTTGAAAACGGGCAAAATAATGGCTTCTTTCACTCGGGTGAGTATCCCACCGCACGTTCACTTCAGAATTTAATGAGTGTTTGTTATTCTAATTAAAAGCTTTGGATCCATAGGTCATTTGCATCTTTAACGTGTTTCAAGCATGCATATCCATTTTTAAAACACGTCTAGAAGAATTCTCTTTCTTGTAAAATTTCAAGCTATTAGGGTTGAACTAGTGGAATTTCCCAAACTTGGATAACACAAAATTTTGTGTTCAATTGTGGTGTGTGAATAAATTTTCATTACTTACATTTGTTAATGTTTTAATTTTTTTCCATACATAAACTCTAAAATTTACATTTTTTTGTGATCTATTTACCTTTTTTTGTTTACGGCATGAAGGGAGAACGAAAACTCAATGTTTTGATTTAATAAAAAAGTGTACATCTAAACTGGAGATGCACAATGCACAAATGTGGAGAGATATAATACCAAAGAGTGTCTGTGATTTTTCAGGATTGTGAGCTCTTTTCAGTTTTTACTTCTCAGGGTTTACAATCGTCGGGAAAAGGGAGAGGCGGGGGATTTTTAATTGAGTGTTGACTCCCAATCCGCAAGTCATTTCTTACAATAATATAGCCCGTTACGAATGAAAAATCACTTTACAATCATCTATGATTGTTAGGTCAGCTTTTTGCAAACGGGCAAAATAATGGCTTGTTTGACTCGGGTAAATATCCCACCGCACGTTCACTAGAGAATTTAATGAGCGTATGTTATTCTCTTTAAAAGCTTTGGATCCATAGGTCATTTGCATCTTTAACATGCTTGAAGCTTGCATATCCATTTTTAAAACACGTGTGGAACAAATCTCTTTCTTGTAAAATTCCAAGCTATTAGGGTTGCACTAGTTGAATTTCCCAAACTTGGATAACAAAAGTTTTGTGTTAATTTTTGGTGTGTGAAAAAAATTTTTTACTTACATTTGTTATTGTTTTAAATTTTTTCCATACATAAACTCAAAAATTTTGATTTTGCTGTGATCTATTTGCCTTTTTATGTTTACGGGATGGAGGGAGAGTGAAAACTCAAAGTTTTGATTTAAGAAAAAAGTGTACATCTAAAATGGAGACGCACAGTGCACAAATGTAGAGAGAGATACTTACAATGAGTGTCTGCAATTTTTAGGGAATTTAAGCTCTCTTTTTAGTTTTTATATCTCAGGTTTTGCAATCGTCGGGAAAAGGGGAAGGCGGGGTGTTTTTAACTGAGTGTTGACTCCCAATCCGTAAGTCATTTCTTACAAAAATATAGCCCGTTACGGATGATAAATAACTTTACAATCATCTATGATTGTTAGGTAAGCTTTTTGTGAACGGGCAAAATAATGGCTAGTTCGATTCCGGTAAATATCCCACCGCACGTTCATTGAGAATTTAATGAGCTTTTGTTATTCTCTTTAAAAGCTTTGGATCCATAGGTCATTTGCATCTTTAACATGTTTCAAGCATGCATATCCATTTTTAAAACACGTGTAGAAGAAATCTCTTTCTTGTAAAATTCCATGCAATTAGGGTTGAACTAGTGGAATTTCTCAAACTTGGAAAACAAAACTTTTGTGTTCATTTGTGGTGTGTGAGTAAATTTTCTGTACTTACATTTGTTATTGTTTTAATTTTTTTCACACATAAACTCGAAAATTTTCATTTTGTTGTGATCTATTTGCCTTTTTTGGTTTACAGGATGAAGGGAGAGCGAAAACTCAAAGTTTTGATTTAAGAAAAAAGTGTACATCTAAAATGGAGATGCACAATGCACAATTGTAGGGAGAGATAACTCCAAAGAGTGTTTGTAATTTTTAGGGATTGTAAGATCTTTTTAGTTTTTGTATCTCAGGTTTTGCAATCGTCGGGAAAACATGGAGGCGTGCTATTTTTAACTGACTGTTGACTCCCGATCCGTATGTCTTTTCTTACAAAAATATAGCCCGTTACTCATGATAAATCACATTACAATCATCTATGATTCTTAGGTCAGCTTTTTGAAAACGGGCAAAATAATGGCTTCTTTCACTCGGGTGAGTATCCCACCGCACGTTCACTTCAGAATTTAATGAGTGTTTGTTATTCTAATTAAAAGCTTTGGATCCATAGGTCATTTGCATCTTTAACGTGTTTCAAGCATGCATATCCATTTTTAAAACACGTCTAGAAGAATTCTCTTTCTTGTAAAATTTCAAGCTATTAGGGTTGAACTAGTGGAATTTCCCAAACTTGGATAACACAAAATTTTGTGTTCAATTGTGGTGTGTGAATAAATTTTCATTACTTACATTTGTTAATGTTTTAATTTTTTTCCATACATAAACTCTAAAATTTACATTTTTTTGTGATCTATTTACCTTTTTTTGTTTACGGCATGAAGGGAGAACGAAAACTCAATGTTTTGATTTAATAAAAAAGTGTACATCTAAACTGGAGATGCACAATGCACAAATGTGGAGAGATATAATACCAAAGAGTGTCTGTGATTTTTCAGGATTGTGAGCTCTTTTCAGTTTTTACTTCTCAGGGTTTACAATCGTCGGGAAAAGGGAGAGGCGGGGGATTTTTAATTGAGTGTTGACTCCCAATCCGCAAGTCATTTCTTACAATAATATAGCCCGTTACGAATGAAAAATCACTTTACAATCATCTATGATTGTTAGGTCAGCTTTTTGCAAACGGGCAAAATAATGGCTTGTTTGACTCGGGTAAATATCCCACCGCACGTTCACTAGAGAATTTAATGAGCGTATGTTATTCTCTTTAAAAGCTTTGGATCCATAGGTCATTTGCATCTTTAACATGCTTGAAGCTTGCATATCCATTTTTAAAACACGTGTGGAACAAATCTCTTTCTTGTAAAATTCCAAGCTATTAGGGTTGCACTAGTTGAATTTCCCAAACTTGGATAACAAAAGTTTTGTGTTAATTTTTGGTGTGTGAAAAAAATTTTTTACTTACATTTGTTATTGTTTTAAATTTTTTCCATACATAAACTCAAAAATTTTCATTTTGCTGTGATCTATTTGCCTTTTTATGTTTACGGGATGGAGGGAGAGTGAAAACTCAAAGTTTTGATTTAAGAAAAAAGTGTACATCTAAAATGGAGACGCACAGTGCACAAATGTAGAGAGAGATACTTACAATGAGTGTCTGCAATTTTTAGGGAATTTAAGCTCTCTTTTTAGTTTTTATATCTCAGGTTTTGCAATCGTCGGGAAAAGGGGAAGGCGGGGTGTTTTTAACTGAGTGTTGACTCCCAATCCGTAAGTCATTTCTTACAAAAATATAGCCCGTTACGGATGATAAATAACTTTACAATCATCTATGATTGTTAGGTAAGCTTTTTGTGAACGGGCAAAATAATGGCTAGTTCGATTCCGGTAAATATCCCACCGCACGTTCATTGAGAATTTAATGAGCTTTTGTTATTCTCTTTAAAAGCTTTGGATCCATAGGTCATTTGCATCTTTAACATGTTTCAAGCATGCATATCCATTTTTAAAACACGTGTAGAAGAAATCTCTTTCTTGTAAAATTCCATGCAATTAGGGTTGAACTAGTGGAATTTCTCAAACTTGGAAAACAAAACTTTTGTGTTCATTTGTGGTGTGTGAGTAAATTTTCTGTACTTACATTTGTTATTGTTTTAATTTTTTTCACACATAAACTCGAAAATTTTCATTTTGTTGTGATCTATTTGCCTTTTTTGGTTTACAGGATGAAGGGAGAGCGAAAACTCAAAGTTTTGATTTAAGAAAAAAGTGTACATCTAAAATGGAGATGCACAATGCACAATTGTAGGGAGAGATAACTCCAAAGAGTGTTTGTAATTTTTAGGGATTGTAAGATCTTTTTAGTTTTTGTATCTCAGGTTTTGCAATCGTCGGGAAAACATGGAGGCGTGCTATTTTTAACTGACTGTTGACTCCCGATCCGTATGTCTTTTCTTACAAAAATATAGCCCGTTACTCATGATAAATCACATTACAATCATCTATGATTCTTAGGTCAGCTTTTTGAAAACGGGCAAAATAATGGCTTCTTTCACTCGGGTGAGTATCCCACCGCACGTTCACTTCAGAATTTAATGAGTGTTTGTTATTCTAATTAAAAGCTTTGGATCCATAGGTCATTTGCATCTTTAACGTGTTTCAAGCATGCATATCCATTTTTAAAACACGTCTAGAAGAATTCTCTTTCTTGTAAAATTTCAAGCTATTAGGGTTGAACTAGTGGAATTTCCCAAACTTGGATAACACAAAATTTTGTGTTCAATTGTGGTGTGTGAATAAATTTTCATTACTTACATTTGTTAATGTTTTAATTTTTTTCCATACATAAACTCTAAAATTTACATTTTTTTGTGATCTATTTACCTTTTTTTGTTTACGGCATGAAGGGAGAACGAAAACTCAATGTTTTGATTTAATAAAAAAGTGTACATCTAAACTGGAGATGCACAATGCACAAATGTGGAGAGATATAATACCAAAGAGTGTCTGTGATTTTTCAGGATTGTGAGCTCTTTTCAGTTTTTACTTCTCAGGGTTTACAATCGTCGGGAAAAGGGAGAGGCGGGGGATTTTTAATTGAGTGTTGACTCCCAATCCGCAAGTCATTTCTTACAATAATATAGCCCGTTACGAATGAAAAATCACTTTACAATCATCTATGATTGTTAGGTCAGCTTTTTGCAAACGGGCAAAATAATGGCTTGTTTGACTCGGGTAAATATCCCACCGCACGTTCACTAGAGAATTTAATGAGCGTATGTTATTCTCTTTAAAAGCTTTGGATCCATAGGTCATTTGCATCTTTAACATGCTTGAAGCTTGCATATCCATTTTTAAAACACGTGTGGAACAAATCTCTTTCTTGTAAAATTCCAAGCTATTAGGGTTGCACTAGTTGAATTTCCCAAACTTGGATAACAAAAGTTTTGTGTTAATTTTTGGTGTGTGAAAAAATTTTTTTCCTTACATTTGTTATTGTTTTAAATTTTTTCCATACATAAACTCAAAAATTTTGATTTTGCTGTGATCTATTTGCCTTTTTATGTTTACGGGATGGAGGGAGAGTGAAAACTCAAAGTTTTGATTTAAGAAAAAAGTGTACATCTAAAATGGAGACGCACAGTGCACAAATGTAGAGAGAGATACTTACAATGAGTGTCTGCAATTTTTAGGGAATTTAAGCTCTCTTTTTAGTTTTTATATCTCAGGTTTTGCAATCGTCGGGAAAAGGGGAAGGCGGGGTGTTTTTAACTGAGTGTTGACTCCCAATCCGTAAGTCATTTCTTACAAAAATATAGCCCGTTACGGATGATAAATAACTTTACAATCATCTATGATTGTTAGGAAAGCTTTTTGTGAACGGGCAAAATAATGGCTAGTTCGATTCCGGTAAATATCCCACCGCACGTTCATTGAGAATTTAATGAGCTTTTGTTATTCTCTTTAAAAGCTTTGGATCCATAGGTCATTTGCATCTTTAACATGTTTCAAGCATGCATATCCATTTTTAAAACACGTGTAGAAGAAATCTCTTTCTTGTAAAATTCCATGCAATTAGGGTTGAACTAGTGGAATTTCTCAAACTTGGAAAACAAAACTTTTGTGTTCATTTGTGGTGTGTGAGTAAATTTTCTGTACTTACATTTGTTATTGTTTTAATTTTTTTCACACATAAACTCGAAAATTTTCATTTTGTTGTGATCTATTTGCCTTTTTTGGTTTACAGGATGAAGGGAGAGCGAAAACTCAAAGTTTTGATTTAAGAAAAAAGTGTACATCTAAAATGGAGATGCACAATGCACAATTGTAGGGAGAGATAACTCCAAAGAGTGTTTGTAATTTTTAGGGATTGTAAGATCTTTTTAGTTTTTGTATCTCAGGTTTTGCAATCGTCGGGAAAACATGGAGGCGTGCTATTTTTAACTGACTGTTGACTCCCGATCCGTATGTCTTTTCTTACAAAAATATAGCCCGTTACTCATGATAAATCACATTACAATCATCTATGATTCTTAGGTCAGCTTTTTGAAAACGGGCAAAATAATGGCTTCTTTCACTCGGGTGAGTATCCCACCGCACGTTCACTTCAGAATTTAACGAGTGTTTGTTATTCTAATTAAAATCTTTGGATCCATAGGTCATTTGCATCTTTAACGTGTTTCAAGCATGCATATCCATTTTTAAAACACGTCTAGAAGAATTCTCTTTCTTGTAAAATTTCAAGCTATTAGGGTTGAACTAGTGGAATTTCCCAAACTTGGATAACACAAAATTTTGTGTTCAATTGTGGTGTGTGAATAAATTTTCATTACTTACATTTGTTAATGTTTTAATTTTTTTCCATACATAAACTCTAAAATTTACATTTTTTTGTGATCTATTTACCTTTTTTTGTTTACGGCATGAAGGGAGAACGAAAACTCAATGTTTTGATTTAATAAAAAAGTGTACATCTAAACTGGAGATGCACAATGCACAAATGTGGAGAGATATAATACCAAAGAGTGTCTGTGATTTTTCAGGATTGTGAGCTCTTTTCAGTTTTTACTTCTCAGGGTTTACAATCGTCGGGAAAAGGGAGAGGCGGGGGATTTTTAATTGAGTGTTGACTCCCAATCCGCAAGTCATTTCTTACAATAATATAGCCCGTTACGAATGAAAAATCACTTTACAATCATCTATGATTGTTAGGTCAGCTTTTTGCAAACGGGCAAAATAATGGCTTGTTTGACTCGGGTAAATATCCCACCGCACGTTCACTAGAGAATTTAATGAGCGTATGTTATTCTCTTTAAAAGCTTTGGATCCATAGGTCATTTGCATCTTTAACATGCTTGAAGCTTGCATATCCATTTTTAAAACACGTGTGGAACAAATCTCTTTCTTGTAAAATTCCAAGCTATTAGGGTTGCACTAGTTGAATTTCCCAAACTTGGATAACAAAAGTTTTGTGTTAATTTTTGGTGTGTGAAAAAAATTTTTTCCTTACATTTGTTATTGTTTTAAATTTTTTCCATACATAAACTCAAAAATTTTGATTTTGCTGTGATCTATTTGCCTTTTTATGTTTATGGGATGGAGGGAGAGTGAAAACTCAAAGTTTTGATTTAAGAAAAAAGTGTACATCTAAAATGGAGACGCACAGTGCACAAATGTAGAGAGAGATACTTACAATGAGTGTCTGCAATTTTTAGGGAATTTAAGCTCTCTTTTTAGTTTTTATATCTCAGGTTTTGCAATCGTCGGGAAAAGGGGAAGGCGGGGTGTTTTTAACTGAGTGTTGACTCCCAATCCGTAAGTCATTTCTTACAAAAATATAGCCCGTTACGGATGATAAATAACTTTACAATCATCTATGATTGTTAGGAAAGCTTTTTGTGAACGGGCAAAATAATGGCTAGTTCGATTCCGGTAAATATCCCACCGCACGTTCATTGAGAATTTAATGAGCTTTTGTTATTCTCTTTAAAAGCTTTGGATCCATAGGTCATTTGCATCTTTAACATGTTTCAAGCATGCATATCCATTTTTAAAACACGTGTAGAAGAAATCTCTTTCTTGTAAAATTCCATGCAATTAGGGTTGAACTAGTGGAATTTCTCAAACTTGGAAAACAAAACTTTTGTGTTCATTTGTGGTGTGTGAGTAAATTTTCTGTACTTACATTTGTTATTGTTTTAATTTTTTTCACACATAAACTCGAAAATTTTCATTTTGTTGTGATCTATTTGCCTTTTTTGGTTTACAGGATGAAGGGAGAGCGAAAACTCAAAGTTTTGATTTAAGAAAAAAGTGTACATCTAAAATGGAGATGCACAATGCACAATTGTAGGGAGAGATAACTCCAAAGAGTGTTTGTAATTTTTAGGGATTGTAAGATCTTTTTAGTTTTTGTATCTCAGGTTTTGCAATCGTCGGGAAAACATGGAGGCGTGCTATTTTTAACTGACTGTTGACTCCCGATCCGTATGTCTTTTCTTACAAAAATATAGCCCGTTACTCATGATAAATCACATTACAATCATCTATGATTCTTAGGTCAGCTTTTTGAAAACGGGCAAAATAATGGCTTCTTTCACTCGGGTGAGTATCCCACCGCACGTTCACTTCAGAATTTAATGAGTGTTTGTTATTCTAATTAAAAGCTTTGGATCCATAGGTCATTTGCATCTTTAACGTGTTTCAAGCATGCATATCCATTTTTAAAACACGTCTAGAAGAATTCTCTTTCTTGTAAAATTTCAAGCTATTAGGGTTGAACTAGTGGAATTTCCCAAACTTGGATAACACAAAATTTTGTGTTCAATTGTGGTGTGTGAATAAATTTTCATTACTTACATTTGTTAATGTTTTAATTTTTTTCCATACATAAACTCTAAAATTTACATTTTTTTGTGATCTATTTACCTTTTTTTGTTTACGGCATGAAGGGAGAACGAAAACTCAATGTTTTGATTTAATAAAAAAGTGTACATCTAAACTGGAGATGCACAATGCACAAATGTGGAGAGATATAATACCAAAGAGTGTCTGTGATTTTTCAGGATTGTGAGCTCTTTTCAGTTTTTACTTCTCAGGGTTTACAATCGTCGGGAAAAGGGAGAGGCGGGGGATTTTTAATTGAGTGTTGACTCCCAATCCGCAAGTCATTTCTTACAATAATATAGCCCGTTACGAATGAAAAATCACTTTACAATCATCTATGATTGTTAGGTCAGCTTTTTGCAAACGGGCAAAATAATGGCTTGTTTGACTCGGGTAAATATCCCACCGCACGTTCACTAGAGAATTTAATGAGCGTATGTTATTCTCTTTAAAAGCTTTGGATCCATAGGTCATTTGCATCTTTAACATGCTTGAAGCTTGCATATCCATTTTTAAAACACGTGTGGAACAAATCTCTTTCTTGTAAAATTCCAAGCTATTAGGGTTGCACTAGTTGAATTTCCCAAACTTGGATAACAAAAGTTTTGTGTTAATTTTTGGTGTGTGAAAAAAAATTTTTCCTTACATTTGTTATTGTTTTAAATTTTTTCCATACATAAACTCAAAAATTTTGATTTTGCTGTGATCTATTTGCCTTTTTATGTTTACGGGATGGAGGGAGAGTGAAAACTCAAAGTTTTGATTTAAGAAAAAAGTGTACATCTAAAATGGAGACGCACAGTGCACAAATGTAGAGAGAGATACTTACAATGAGTGTCTGCAATTTTTAGGGAATTTAAGCTCTCTTTTTAGTTTTTATATCTCAGGTTTTGCAATCGTCGGGAAAAGGGGAAGGCGGGGTGTTTTTAACTGAGTGTTGACTCCCAATCCGTAAGTCATTTCTTACAAAAATATAGCCCGTTACGGATGATAAATAACTTTACAATCATCTATGATTGTTAGGAAAGCTTTTTGTGAACGGGCAAAATAATGGCTAGTTCGATTCCGGTAAATATCCCACCGCACGTTCATTGAGAATTTAATGAGCTTTTGTTATTCTCTTTAAAAGCTTTGGATCCATAGGTCATTTGCATCTTTAACATGTTTCAAGCATGCATATCCATTTTTAAAACACGTGTAGAAGAAATCTCTTTCTTGTAAAATTCCATGCAATTAGGGTTGAACTAGTGGAATTTCTCAAACTTGGAAAACAAAACTTTTGTGTTCATTTGTGGTGTGTGAGTAAATTTTCTGTACTTACATTTGTTATTGTTTTAATTTTTTTCACACATAAACTCGAAAATTTTCATTTTGTTGTGATCTATTTGCCTTTTTTGGTTTACAGGATGAAGGGAGAGCGAAAACTCAAAGTTTTGATTTAAGAAAAAAGTGTACATCTAAAATGGAGATGCACAATGCACAATTGTAGGGAGAGATAACTCCAAAGAGTGTTTGTAATTTTTAGGGATTGTAAGATCTTTTTAGTTTTTGTATCTCAGGTTTTGCAATCGTCGGGAAAACATGGAGGCGTGCTATTTTTAACTGACTGTTGACTCCCGATCCGTATGTCTTTTCTTACAAAAATATAGCCCGTTACTCATGATAAATCACATTACAATCATCTATGATTCTTAGGTCAGCTTTTTGAAAACGGGCAAAATAATGGCTTCTTTCACTCGGGTGAGTATCCCACCGCACGTTCACTTCAGAATTTAACGAGTGTTTGTTATTCTAATTAAAAGCTTTGGATCCATAGGTCATTTGCATCTTTAACGTGTTTCAAGCATGCATATCCATTTTTAAAACACGTCTAGAAGAATTCTCTTTCTTGTAAAATTTCAAGCTATTAGGGTTGAACTAGTGGAATTTCCCAAACTTGGATAACACAAAATTTTGTGTTCAATTGTGGTGTGTGAATAAATTTTCATTACTTACATTTGTTAATGTTTTAATTTTTTTCCATACATAAACTCTAAAATTTACATTTTTTTGTGATCTATTTACCTTTTTTTGTTTACGGCATGAAGGGAGAACGAAAACTCAATGTTTTGATTTAATAAAAAAGTGTACATCTAAACTGGAGATGCACAATGCACAAATGTGGAGAGATATAATACCAAAGAGTGTCTGTGATTTTTCAGGATTGTGAGCTCTTTTCAGTTTTTACTTCTCAGGGTTTACAATCGTCGGGAAAAGGGAGAGGCGGGGGATTTTTAATTGAGTGTTGACTCCCAATCCGCAAGTCATTTCTTACAATAATATAGCCCGTTACGAATGAAAAATCACTTTACAATCATCTATGATTGTTAGGTCAGCTTTTTGCAAACGGGCAAAATAATGGCTTGTTTGACTCGGGTAAATATCCCACCGCACGTTCACTAGAGAATTTAATGAGCGTATGTTATTCTCTTTAAAAGCTTTGGATCCATAGGTCATTTGCATCTTTAACATGCTTGAAGCTTGCATATCCATTTTTAAAACACGTGTGGAACAAATCTCTTTCTTGTAAAATTCCAAGCTATTAGGGTTGCACTAGTTGAATTTCCCAAACTTGGATAACAAAAGTTTTGTGTTAATTTTTGGTGTGTGAAAAAAATTTTTTCCTTACATTTGTTATTGTTTTAAATTTTTTCCATACATAAACTCAAAAATTTTGATTTTGCTGTGATCTATTTGCCTTTTTATGTTTACGGGATGGAGGGAGAGTGAAAACTCAAAGTTTTGATTTAAGAAAAAAGTGTACATCTAAAATGGAGACGCACAGTGCACAAATGTAGAGAGAGATACTTACAATGAGTGTCTGCAATTTTTAGGGAATTTAAGCTCTCTTTTTAGTTTTTATATCTCAGGTTTTGCAATCGTCGGGAAAAGGGGAAGGCGGGGTGTTTTTAACTGAGTGTTGACTCCCAATCCGTAAGTCATTTCTTACAAAAATATAGCCCGTTACGGATGATAAATAACTTTACAATCATCTATGATTGTTAGGAAAGCTTTTTGTGAACGGGCAAAATAATGGCTAGTTCGATTCCGGTAAATATCCCACCGCACGTTCATTGAGAATTTAATGAGCTTTTGTTATTCTCTTTAAAAGCTTTGGATCCATAGGTCATTTGCATCTTTAACATGTTTCAAGCATGCATATCCATTTTTAAAACACGTGTAGAAGAAATCTCTTTCTTGTAAAATTCCATGCAATTAGGGTTGAACTAGTGGAATTTCTCAAACTTGGAAAACAAAACTTTTGTGTTCATTTGTGGTGTGTGAGTAAATTTTCTGTACTTACATTTGTTATTGTTTTAATTTTTTTCACACATAAACTCGAAAATTTTCATTTTGTTGTGATCTATTTGCCTTTTTTGGTTTACAGGATGAAGGGAGAGCGAAAACTCAAAGTTTTGATTTAAGAAAAAAGTGTACATCTAAAATGGAGATGCACAATGCACAATTGTAGGGAGAGATAACTCCAAAGAGTGTTTGTAATTTTTAGGGATTGTAAGATCTTTTTAGTTTTTGTATCTCAGGTTTTGCAATCGTCGGGAAAACATGGAGGCGTGCTATTTTTAACTGACTGTTGACTCCCGATCCGTATGTCTTTTCTTACAAAAATATAGCCCGTTACTCATGATAAATCACATTACAATCATCTATGATTCTTAGGTCAGCTTTTTGAAAACGGGCAAAATAATGGCTTCTTTCACTCGGGTGAGTATCCCACCGCACGTTCACTTCAGAATTTAACGAGTGTTTGTTATTCTAATTAAAATCTTTGGATCCATAGGTCATTTGCATCTTTAACGTGTTTCAAGCATGCATATCCATTTTTAAAACACGTCTAGAAGAATTCTCTTTCTTGTAAAATTTCAAGCTATTAGGGTTGAACTAGTGGAATTTCCCAAACTTGGATAACACAAAATTTTGTGTTCAATTGTGGTGTGTGAATAAATTTTCATTACTTACATTTGTTAATGTTTTAATTTTTTTCCATACATAAACTCTAAAATTTACATTTTTTTGTGATCTATTTACCTTTTTTTGTTTACGGCATGAAGGGAGAACGAAAACTCAATGTTTTGATTTAATAAAAAAGTGTACATCTAAACTGGAGATGCACAATGCACAAATGTGGAGAGATATAATACCAAAGAGTGTCTGTGATTTTTCAGGATTGTGAGCTCTTTTCAGTTTTTACTTCTCAGGGTTTACAATCGTCGGGAAAAGGGAGAGGCGGGGGATTTTTAATTGAGTGTTGACTCCCAATCCGCAAGTCATTTCTTACAATAATATAGCCCGTTACGAATGAAAAATCACTTTACAATCATCTATGATTGTTAGGTCAGCTTTTTGCAAACGGGCAAAATAATGGCTTGTTTGACTCGGGTAAATATCCCACCGCACGTTCACTAGAGAATTTAATGAGCGTATGTTATTCTCTTTAAAAGCTTTGGATCCATAGGTCATTTGCATCTTTAACATGCTTGAAGCTTGCATATCCATTTTTAAAACACGTGTGGAACAAATCTCTTTCTTGTAAAATTCCAAGCTATTAGGGTTGCACTAGTTGAATTTCCCAAACTTGGATAACAAAAGTTTTGTGTTAATTTTTGGTGTGTGAAAAAATTTTTTTCCTTACATTTGTTATTGTTTTAAATTTTTTCCATACATAAACTCAAAAATTTTCATTTTGCTGTGATCTATTTGCCTTTTTATGTTTACGGGATGGAGGGAGAGTGAAAACTCAAAGTTTTGATTTAAGAAAAAAGTGTACATCTAAAATGGAGACGCACAGTGCACAAATGTAGAGAGAGATACTTACAATGAGTGTCTGCAATTTTTAGGGAATTTAAGCTCTCTTTTTAGTTTTTATATCTCAGGTTTTGCAATCGTCGGGAAAAGGGGAAGGCGGGGTGTTTTTAACTGAGTGTTGACTCCCAATCCGTAAGTCATTTCTTACAAAAATATAGCCCGTTACGGATGATAAATAACTTTACAATCATCTATGATTGTTAGGTAAGCTTTTTGTGAACGGGCAAAATAATGGCTAGTTCGATTCCGGTAAATATCCCACCGCACGTTCATTGAGAATTTAATGAGCTTTTGTTATTCTCTTTAAAAGCTTTGGATCCATAGGTCATTTGCATCTTTAACATGTTTCAAGCATGCATATCCATTTTTAAAACACGTGTAGAAGAAATCTCTTTCTTGTAAAATTCCATGCAATTAGGGTTGAACTAGTGGAATTTCTCAAACTTGGAAAACAAAACTTTTGTGTTCATTTGTGGTGTGTGAGTAAATTTTCTGTACTTACATTTGTTATTGTTTTAATTTTTTTCACACATAAACTCGAAAATTTTCATTTTGTTGTGATCTATTTGCCTTTTTTGGTTTACAGGATGAAGGGAGAGCGAAAACTCAAAGTTTTGATTTAAGAAAAAAGTGTACATCTAAAATGGAGATGCACAATGCACAATTGTAGGGAGAGATAACTCCAAAGAGTGTTTGTAATTTTTAGGGATTGTAAGATCTTTTTAGTTTTTGTATCTCAGGTTTTGCAATCGTCGGGAAAACATGGAGGCGTGCTATTTTTAACTGACTGTTGACTCCCGATCCGTATGTCTTTTCTTACAAAAATATAGCCCGTTACTCATGATAAATCACATTACAATCATCTATGATTCTTAGGTCAGCTTTTTGAAAACGGGCAAAATAATGGCTTCTTTCACTCGGGTGAATATCCCACCGCACGTTCACTTCAGAATTTAATGAGTGTTTGTTATTCTAATTAAAAGCTTTGGATCCATAGGTCATTTGCATCTTTAACGTGTTTCAAGCATGCATATCCATTTTTAAAACACGTCTAGAAGAATTCTCTTTCTTGTAAAATTTCAAGCTATTAGGGTTGAACTAGTGGAATTTCCCAAACTTGGATAACACAAAATTTTGTGTTCAATTGTGGTGTGTGAATAAATTTTCATTACTTACATTTGTTAATGTTTTAATTTTTTTCCATACATAAACTCTAAAATTTACATTTTTTTGTGATCTATTTACCTTTTTTTGTTTACGGCATGAAGGGAGAACGAAAACTCAATGTTTTGATTTAATAAAAAAGTGTACATCTAAACTGGAGATGCACAATGCAGAAATGTGGAGAGATATAATACCAAAGAGTGTCTGTGATTTTTCAGGATTGTGAGCTCTTTTCAGTTTTTACTTCTCAGGGTTTACAATCGTCGGGAAAAGGGAGAGGCGGGGGATTTTTAATTGAGTGTTGACTCCCAATCCGCAAGTCATTTCTTACAATAATATAGCCCGTTACGAATGAAAAATCACTTTACAATCATCTATGATTGTTAGGTCAGCTTTTTGCAAACGGGCAAAATAATGGCTTGTTTGACTCGGGTAAATATCCCACCGCACGTTCACTAGAGAATTTAATGAGCGTATGTTATTCTCTTTAAAAGCTTTGGATCCATAGGTCATTTGCATCTTTAACATGCTTGAAGCTTGCATATCCATTTTTAAAATACGTGTGGAACAAATCTCTTTCTTGTAAAATTCCAAGCTATTAGGGTTGCACTAGTTGAATTTCCCAAACTTGGATAACAAAAGTTTTGTGTTAATTTTTGGTGTGTGAAAAAAATTTTTTACTTACATTTGTTATTGTTTTAAATTTTTTCCATACATAAACTCAAAAATTTTCATTTTGCTGTGATCTATTTGCCTTTTTATGTTTACGGGATGGAGGGAGAGTGAAAACTCAAAGTTTTGATTTAAGAAAAAAGTGTACATCTAAAATGGAGACGCACAGTGCACAAATGTAGAGAGAGATACTTACAATGAGTGTCTGCAATTTTTAGGGAATTTAAGCTCTCTTTTTAGTTTTTATATCTCAGGTTTTGCAATCGTCGGGAAAAGGGGAAGGCGGGGTGTTTTTAACTGAGTGTTGACTCCCAATCCGTAAGTCATTTCTTACAAAAATATAGCCCGTTACGGATGATAAATAACTTTACAATCATCTATGATTGTTAGGTAAGCTTTTTGTGAACGGGCAAAATAATGGCTAGTTCGATTCCGGTAAATATCCCACCGCACGTTCATTGAGAATTTAATGAGCTTTTGTTATTCTCTTTAAAAGCTTTGGATCCATAGGTCATTTGCATCTTTAACATGTTTCAAGCATGCATATCCATTTTTAAAACACGTGTAGAAGAAATCTCTTTCTTGTAAAATTCCATGCAATTAGGGTTGAACTAGTGGAATTTCTCAAACTTGGAAAACAAAACTTTTGTGTTCATTTGTGGTGTGTGAGTAAATTTTCTGTACTTACATTTGTTATTGTTTTAATTTTTTTCACACATAAACTCGAAAATTTTCATTTTGTTGTGATCTATTTGCCTTTTTTGGTTTACAGGATGAAGGGAGAGCGAAAACTCAAAGTTTTGATTTAAGAAAAAAGTGTACATCTAAAATGGAGATGCACAATGCACAATTGTAGGGAGAGATAACTCCAAAGAGTGTTTGTAATTTTTAGGGATTGTAAGATCTTTTTAGTTTTTGTATCTCAGGTTTTGCAATCGTCGGGAAAACATGGAGGCGTGCTATTTTTAACTGACTGTTGACTCCCGATCCGTATGTCTTTTCTTACAAAAATATAGCCCGTTACTCATGATAAATCACATTACAATCATCTATGATTCTTAGGTCAGCTTTTTGAAAACGGGCAAAATAATGGCTTCTTTCACTCGGGTGAGTATCCCACCGCACGTTCACTTCAGAATTTAACGAGTGTTTGTTATTCTAATTAAAATCTTTGGATCCATAGGTCATTTGCATCTTTAACGTGTTTCAAGCATGCATATCCATTTTTAAAACACGTCTAGAAGAATTCTCTTTCTTGTAAAATTTCAAGCTATTAGGGTTGAACTAGTGGAATTTCCCAAACTTGGATAACACAAAATTTTGTGTTCAATTGTGGTGTGTGAATAAATTTTCATTACTTACATTTGTTAATGTTTTAATTTTTTTCCATACATAAACTCTAAAATTTACATTTTTTTGTGATCTATTTACCTTTTTTTGTTTACGGCATGAAGGGAGAACGAAAACTCAATGTTTTGATTTAATAAAAAAGTGTACATCTAAACTGGAGATGCACAATGCAGAAATGTGGAGAGATATAATACCAAAGAGTGTCTGTGATTTTTCAGGATTGTGAGCTCTTTTCAGTTTTTACTTCTCAGGGTTTACAATCGTCGGGAAAAGGGAGAGGCGGGGGATTTTTAATTGAGTGTTGACTCCCAATCCGCAAGTCATTTCTTACAATAATATAGCACGTTACGAATGAAAAATCACTTTACAATCATCTATGATTGTTAGGTCAGCTTTTTGCAAACGGGCAAAATAATGGCTTGTTTGACTCGGGTAAATATCCCACCGCACGTTCACTAGAGAATTTAATGAGCGTATGTTATTCTCTTTAAAAGCTTTGGATCCATAGGTCATTTGCATCTTTAACATGCTTGAAGCTTGCATATCCATTTTTAAAACACGTGTGGAACAAATCTCTTTCTTGTAAAATTCCAAGCTATTAGGGTTGCACTAGTTGAATTTCCCAAACTTGGATAACAAAAGTTTTGTGTTAATTTTTGGTGTGTGAAAAAATTTTTTTCCTTACATTTGTTATTGTTTTAAATTTTTTCCATACATAAACTCAAAAATTTTCATTTTGCTGTGATCTATTTGCCTTTTTATGTTTACGGGATGGAGGGAGAGTGAAAACTCAAAGTTTTGATTTAAGAAAAAAGTGTACATCTAAAATGGAGACGCACAGTGCACAAATGTAGAGAGAGATACTTACAATGAGTGTCTGCAATTTTTAGGGAATTTAAGCTCTCTTTTTAGTTTTTATATCTCAGGTTTTGCAATCGTCGGGAAAAGGGGAAGGCGGGGTGTTTTTAACTGAGTGTTGACTCCCAATCCGTAAGTCATTTCTTACAAAAATATAGCCCGTTACGGATGATAAATAACTTTACAATCATCTATGATTGTTAGGAAAGCTTTTTGTGAACGGGCAAAATAATGGCTAGTTCGATTCCGGTAAATATCCCACCGCACGTTCATTGAGAATTTAATGAGCTTTTGTTATTCTCTTTAAAAGCTTTGGATCCATAGGTCATTTGCATCTTTAACATGTTTCAAGCATGCATATCCATTTTTAAAACACGTGTAGAAGAAATCTCTTTCTTGTAAAATTCCATGCAATTAGGGTTGAACTAGTGGAATTTCTCAAACTTGGAAAACAAAACTTTTGTGTTCATTTGTGGTGTGTGAGTAAATTTTCTGTACTTACATTTGTTATTGTTTTAATTTTTTTCACACATAAACTCGAAAATTTTCATTTTGTTGTGATCTATTTGCCTTTTTTGGTTTACAGGATGAAGGGAGAGCGAAAAGTCAAAGTTTTGATTTAAGAAAAAAGTGTACATCTAAAATGGAGATGCACAATGCACAATTGTAGGGAGAGATAACTCCAAAGAGTGTTTGTAATTTTTAGGGATTGTAAGATCTTTTTAGTTTTTGTATCTCAGGTTTTGCAATCGTCGGGAAAACATGGAGGCGTGCTATTTTTAACTGACTGTTGACTCCCGATCCGTATGTCTTTTCTTACAAAAATATAGCCCGTTACTCATGATAAATCACATTACAATCATCTATGATTCTTAGGTCAGCTTTTTGAAAACGGGCAAAATAATGGCTTCTTTCACTCGGGTGAGTATCCCACCGCACGTTCACTTCAGAATTTAACGAGTGTTTGTTATTCTAATTAAAAGCTTTGGATCCATAGGTCATTTGCATCTTTAACGTGTTTCAAGCATGCATATCCATTTTTAAAACACGTCTAGAAGAATTCTCTTTCTTGTAAAATTTCAAGCTATTAGGGTTGAACTAGTGGAATTTCCCAAACTTGGATAACACAAAATTTTGTGTTCAATTGTGGTGTGTGAATAAATTTTCATTACTTACATTTGTTAATGTTTTAATTTTTTTCCATACATAAACTCTAAAATTTACATTTTTTTGTGATCTATTTACCTTTTTTTGTTTACGGCATGAAGGGAGAACGAAAACTCAATGTTTTGATTTAATAAAAAAGTGTACATCTAAACTGGAGATGCACAATGCACAAATGTGGAGAGATATAATACCAAAGAGTGTCTGTGATTTTTCAGGATTGTGAGCTCTTTTCAGTTTTTACTTCTCAGGGTTTACAATCGTCGGGAAAAGGGAGAGGCGGGGGATTTTTAATTGAGTGTTGACTCCCAATCCGCAAGTCATTTCTTACAATAATATAGCCCGTTACGAATGAAAAATCACTTTACAATCATCTATGATTGTTAGGTCAGCTTTTTGCAAACGGGCAAAATAATGGCTTGTTTGACTCGGGTAAATATCCCACCGCACGTTCACTAGAGAATTTAATGAGCGTATGTTATTCTCTTTAAAAGCTTTGGATCCATAGGTCATTTGCATCTTTAACATGCTTGAAGCTTGCATATCCATTTTTAAAACACGTGTGGAACAAATCTCTTTCTTGTAAAATTCCAAGCTATTAGGGTTGCACTAGTTGAATTTCCCAAACTTGGATAACAAAAGTTTTGTGTTAATTTTTGGTGTGTGAAAAAAATTTTTTCCTTACATTTGTTATTGTTTTAAATTTTTTCCATACATAAACTCAAAAATTTTGATTTTGCTGTGATCTATTTGCCTTTTTATGTTTACGGGATGGAGGGAGAGTGAAAACTCAAAGTTTTGATTTAAGAAAAAAGTGTACATCTAAAATGGAGACGCACAGTGCACAAATGTAGAGAGAGATACTTACAATGAGTGTCTGCAATTTTTAGGGAATTTAAGCTCTCTTTTTAGTTTTTATATCTCAGGTTTTGCAATCGTCGGGAAAAGGGGAAGGCGGGGTGTTTTTAACTGAGTGTTGACTCCCAATCCGTAAGTCATTTCTTACAAAAATATAGCCCGTTACGGATGATAAATAACTTTACAATCATCTATGATTGTTAGGAAAGCTTTTTGTGAACGGGCAAAATAATGGCTAGTTCGATTCCGGTAAATATCCCACCGCACGTTCATTGAGAATTTAATGAGCTTTTGTTATTCTCTTTAAAAGCTTTGGATCCATAGGTCATTTGCATCTTTAACATGTTTCAAGCATGCATATCCATTTTTAAAACACGTGTAGAAGAAATCTCTTTCTTGTAAAATTCCATGCAATTAGGGTTGAACTAGTGGAATTTCTCAAACTTGGAAAACAAAACTTTTGTGTTCATTTGTGGTGTGTGAGTAAATTTTCTGTACTTACATTTGTTATTGTTTTAATTTTTTTCACACATAAACTCGAAAATTTTCATTTTGTTGTGATCTATTTGCCTTTTTTGGTTTACAGGATGAAGGGAGAGCGAAAAGTCAAAGTTTTGATTTAAGAAAAAAGTGTACATCTAAAATGGAGATGCACAATGCACAATTGTAGGGAGAGATAACTCCAAAGAGTGTTTGTAATTTTTAGGGATTGTAAGATCTTTTTAGTTTTTGTATCTCAGGTTTTGCAATCGTCGGGAAAACATGGAGGCGTGCTATTTTTAACTGACTGTTGACTCCCGATCCGTATGTCTTTTCTTACAAAAATATAGCCCGTTACTCATGATAAATCACATTACAATCATCTATGATTCTTAGGTCAGCTTTTTGAAAACGGGCAAAATAATGGCTTCTTTCACTCGGGTGAATATCCCACCGCACGTTCACTTCAGAATTTAATGAGTGTTTGTTATTCTAATTAAAAGCTTTGGATCCATAGGTCATTTGCATCTTTAACGTGTTTCAAGCATGCATATCCATTTTTAAAACACGTCTAGAAGAATTCTCTTTCTTGTAAAATTTCAAGCTATTAGGGTTGAACTAGTGGAATTTCCCAAACTTGGATAACACAAAATTTTGTGTTCAATTGTGGTGTGTGAATAAATTTTCATTACTTACATTTGTTAATGTTTTAATTTTTTTCCATACATAAACTCTAAAATTTACATTTTTTTGTGATCTATTTACCTTTTTTTGTTTACGGCATGAAGGGAGAACGAAAACTCAATGTTTTGATTTAATAAAAAAGTGTACATCTAAACTGGAGATGCACAATGCAGAAATGTGGAGAGATATAATACCAAAGAGTGTCTGTGATTTTTCAGGATTGTGAGCTCTTTTCAGTTTTTACTTCTCAGGGTTTACAATCGTCGGGAAAAGGGAGAGGCGGGGGATTTTTAATTGAGTGTTGACTCCCAATCCGCAAGTCATTTCTTACAATAATATAGCCCGTTACGAATGAAAAATCACTTTACAATCATCTATGATTGTTAGGTCAGCTTTTTGCAAACGGGCAAAATAATGGCTTGTTTGACTCGGGTAAATATCCCACCGCACGTTCACTAGAGAATTTAATGAGCGTATGTTATTCTCTTTAAAAGCTTTGGATCCATAGGTCATTTGCATCTTTAACATGCTTGAAGCTTGCATATCCATTTTTAAAACACGTGTGGAACAAATCTCTTTCTTGTAAAATTCCAAGCTATTAGGGTTGCACTAGTTGAATTTCCCAAACTTGGATAACAAAAGTTTTGTGTTAATTTTTGGTGTGTGAAAAAAATTTTTTACTTACATTTGTTATTGTTTTAAATTTTTTCCATACATAAACTCAAAAATTTTCATTTTGCTGTGATCTATTTGCCTTTTTATGTTTACGGGATGGAGGGAGAGTGAAAACTCAAAGTTTTGATTTAAGAAAAAAGTGTACATCTAAAATGGAGACGCACAGTGCACAAATGTAGAGAGAGATACTTACAATGAGTGTCTGCAATTTTTAGGGAATTTAAGCTCTCTTTTTAGTTTTTATATCTCAGGTTTTGCAATCGTCGGGAAAAGGGGAAGGCGGGGTGTTTTTAACTGAGTGTTGACTCCCAATCCGTAAGTCATTTCTTACAAAAATATAGCCCGTTACGGATGATAAATAACTTTACAATCATCTATGATTGTTAGGTAAGCTTTTTGTGAACGGGCAAAATAATGGCTAGTTCGATTCCGGTAAATATCCCACCGCACGTTCATTGAGAATTTAATGAGCTTTTGTTATTCTCTTTAAAAGCTTTGGATCCATAGGTCATTTGCATCTTTAACATGTTTCAAGCATGCATATCCATTTTTAAAACACGTGTAGAAGAAATCTCTTTCTTGTAAAATTCCATGCAATTAGGGTTGAACTAGTGGAATTTCTCAAACTTGGAAAACAAAACTTTTGTGTTCATTTGTGGTGTGTGAGTAAATTTTCTGTACTTACATTTGTTATTGTTTTAATTTTTTTCACACATAAACTCGAAAATTTTCATTTTGTTGTGATCTATTTGCCTTTTTTGGTTTACAGGATGAAGGGAGAGCGAAAACTCAAAGTTTTGATTTAAGAAAAAAGTGTACATCTAAAATGGAGATGCACAATGCACAATTGTAGGGAGAGATAACTCCAAAGAGTGTTTGTAATTTTTAGGGATTGTAAGATCTTTTTAGTTTTTGTATCTCAGGTTTTGCAATCGTCGGGAAAACATGGAGGCGTGCTATTTTTAACTGACTGTTGACTCCCGATCCGTATGTCTTTTCTTACAAAAATATAGCCCGTTACTCATGATAAATCACATTACAATCATCTATGATTCTTAGGTCAGCTTTTTGAAAACGGGCAAAATAATGGCTTCTTTCACTCGGGTGAATATCCCACCGCACGTTCACTTCAGAATTTAATGAGTGTTTGTTATTCTAATTAAAAGCTTTGGATCCATAGGTCATTTGCATCTTTAACGTGTTTCAAGCATGCATATCCATTTTTAAAACACGTCTAGAAGAATTCTCTTTCTTGTAAAATTTCAAGCTATTAGGGTTGAACTAGTGGAATTTCCCAAACTTGGATAACACAAAATTTTGTGTTCAATTGTGGTGTGTGAATAAATTTTCATTACTTACATTTGTTAATGTTTTAATTTTTTTCCATACATAAACTCTAAAATTTACATTTTTTTGTGATCTATTTACCTTTTTTTGTTTACGGCATGAAGGGAGAACGAAAACTCAATGTTTTGATTTAATAAAAAAGTGTACATCTAAACTGGAGATGCACAATGCAGAAATGTGGAGAGATATAATACCAAAGAGTGTCTGTGATTTTTCAGGATTGTGAGCTCTTTTCAGTTTTTACTTCTCAGGGTTTACAATCGTCGGGAAAAGGGAGAGGCGGGGGATTTTTAATTGAGTGTTGACTCCCAATCCGCAAGTCATTTCTTACAATAATATAGCCCGTTACGAATGAAAAATCACTTTACAATCATCTATGATTGTTAGGTCAGCTTTTTGCAAACGGGCAAAATAATGGCTTGTTTGACTCGGGTAAATATCCCACCGCACGTTCACTAGAGAATTTAATGAGCGTATGTTATTCTCTTTAAAAGCTTTGGATCCATAGGTCATTTGCATCTTTAACATGCTTGAAGCTTGCATATCCATTTTTAAAACACGTGTGGAACAAATCTCTTTCTTGTAAAATTCCAAGCTATTAGGGTTGCACTAGTTGAATTTCCCAAACTTGGATAACAAAAGTTTTGTGTTAATTTTTGGTGTGTGAAAAAAATTTTTTACTTACATTTGTTATTGTTTTAAATTTTTTCCATACATAAACTCAAAAATTTTCATTTTGCTGTGATCTATTTGCCTTTTTATGTTTACGGGATGGAGGGAGAGTGAAAACTCAAAGTTTTGATTTAAGAAAAAAGTGTACATCTAAAATGGAGACGCACAGTGCACAAATGTAGAGAGAGATACTTACAATGAGTGTCTGCAATTTTTAGGGAATTTAAGCTCTCTTTTTAGTTTTTATATCTCAGGTTTTGCAATCGTCGGGAAAAGGGGAAGGCGGGGTGTTTTTAACTGAGTGTTGACTCCCAATCCGTAAGTCATTTCTTACAAAAATATAGCCCGTTACGGATGATAAATAACTTTACAATCATCTATGATTGTTAGGTAAGCTTTTTGTGAACGGGCAAAATAATGGCTAGTTCGATTCTGGTAAATATCCCACCGCACGTTCATTGAGAATTTAATGAGCTTTTGTTATTCTCTTTAAAAGCTTTGGATCCATAGGTCATTTGCATCTTTAACATGTTTCAAGCATGCATATCCATTTTTAAAACACGTGTAGAAGAAATCTCTTTCTTGTAAAATTCCATGCAATTAGGGTTGAACTAGTGGAATTTCTCAAACTTGGAAAACAAAACTTTTGTGTTCATTTGTGGTGTGTGAGTAAATTTTCTGTACTTACATTTGTTATTGTTTTAATTTTTTTCACACATAAACTCGAAAATTTTCATTTTGTTGTGATCTATTTGCCTTTTTTGGTTTACAGGATGAAGGGAGAGCGAAAACTCAAAGTTTTGATTTAAGAAAAAAGTGTACATCTAAAATGGAGATGCACAATGCACAATTGTAGGGAGAGATAACTCCAAAGAGTGTTTGTAATTTTTAGGGATTGTAAGATCTTTTTAGTTTTTGTATCTCAGGTTTTGCAATCGTCGGGAAAACATGGAGGCGTGCTATTTTTAACTGACTGTTGACTCCCGATCCGTATGTCTTTTCTTACAAAAATATAGCCCGTTACTCATGATAAATCACATTACAATCATCTATGATTCTTAGGTCAGCTTTTTGAAAACGGGCAAAATAATGGCTTCTTTCACTCGGGTGAATATCCCACCGCACGTTCACTTCAGAATTTAATGAGTGTTTGTTATTCTAATTAAAAGCTTTGGATCCATAGGTCATTTGCATCTTTAACGTGTTTCAAGCATGCATATCCATTTTTAAAACACGTCTAGAAGAATTCTCTTTCTTGTAAAATTTCAAGCTATTAGGGTTGAACTAGTGGAATTTCCCAAACTTGGATAACACAAAATTTTGTGTTCAATTGTGGTGTGTGAATAAATTTTCATTACTTACATTTGTTAATGTTTTAATTTTTTTCCATACATAAACTCTAAAATTTACATTTTTTTGTGATCTATTTACCTTTTTTTGTTTACGGCATGAAGGGAGAACGAAAACTCAATGTTTTGATTTAATAAAAAAGTGTACATCTAAACTGGAGATGCACAATGCAGAAATGTGGAGAGATATAATACCAAAGAGTGTCTGTGATTTTTCAGGATTGTGAGCTCTTTTCAGTTTTTACTTCTCAGGGTTTACAATCGTCGGGAAAAGGGAGAGGCGGGGGATTTTTAATTGAGTGTTGACTCCCAATCCGCAAGTCATTTCTTACAATAATATAGCCCGTTACGAATGAAAAATCACTTTACAATCATCTATGATTGTTAGGTCAGCTTTTTGCAAACGGGCAAAATAATGGCTTGTTTGACTCGGGTAAATATCCCACCGCACGTTCACTAGAGAATTTAATGAGCGTATGTTATTCTCTTTAAAAGCTTTGGATCCATAGGTCATTTGCATCTTTAACATGCTTGAAGCTTGCATATCCATTTTTAAAACACGTGTGGAACAAATCTCTTTCTTGTAAAATTCCAAGCTATTAGGGTTGCACTAGTTGAATTTCCCAAACTTGGATAACAAAAGTTTTGTGTTAATTTTTGGTGTGTGAAAAAAATTTTTTACTTACATTTGTTATTGTTTTAAATTTTTTCCATACATAAACTCAAAAATTTTCATTTTGCTGTGATCTATTTGCCTTTTTATGTTTACGGGATGGAGGGAGAGTGAAAACTCAAAGTTTTGATTTAAGAAAAAAGTGTACATCTAAAATGGAGACGCACAGTGCACAAATGTAGAGAGAGATACTTACAATGAGTGTCTGCAATTTTTAGGGAATTTAAGCTCTCTTTTTAGTTTTTATATCTCAGGTTTTGCAATCGTCGGGAAAAGGGGAAGGCGGGGTGTTTTTAACTGAGTGTTGACT
Organism: Aristolochia californica; assembly: GCF_029961685.1. Classification (NCBI taxonomy): domain Eukaryota; kingdom Viridiplantae; phylum Streptophyta; class Magnoliopsida; order Piperales; family Aristolochiaceae; genus Aristolochia; species Aristolochia californica. The sequence goes on along the minus strand of NW_027181882.1, from coordinate 531,099 downwards.
CCCAATCCGTAAGTCATTTCTTACAAAAATATAGCCCGTTACGGATGATAAATAACTTTACAATCATCTATGATTGTTAGGTAAGCTTTTTGTGAACGGGCAAAATAATGGCTAGTTCGATTCTGGTAAATATCCCACCGCACGTTCATTGAGAATTTAATGAGCTTTTGTTATTCTCTTTAAAAGCTTTGGATCCATAGGTCATTTGCATCTTTAACATGTTTCAAGCATGCATATCCATTTTTAAAACACGTGTAGAAGAAATCTCTTTCTTGTAAAATTCCATGCAATTAGGGTTGAACTAGTGGAATTTCTCAAACTTGGAAAACAAAACTTTTGTGTTCATTTGTGGTGTGTGAGTAAATTTTCTGTACTTACATTTGTTATTGTTTTAATTTTTTTCACACATAAACTCGAAAATTTTCATTTTGTTGTGATCTATTTGCCTTTTTTGGTTTACAGGATGAAGGGAGAGCGAAAACTCAAAGTTTTGATTTAAGAAAAAAGTGTACATCTAAAATGGAGATGCACAATGCACAATTGTAGGGAGAGATAACTCCAAAGAGTGTTTGTAATTTTTAGGGATTGTAAGATCTTTTTAGTTTTTGTATCTCAGGTTTTGCAATCGTCGGGAAAACATGGAGGCGTGCTATTTTTAACTGACTGTTGACTCCCGATCCGTATGTCTTTTCTTACAAAAATATAGCCCGTTACTCATGATAAATCACATTACAATCATCTATGATTCTTAGGTCAGCTTTTTGAAAACGGGCAAAATAATGGCTTCTTTCACTCGGGTGAATATCCCACCGCACGTTCACTTCAGAATTTAATGAGTGTTTGTTATTCTAATTAAAAGCTTTGGATCCATAGGTCATTTGCATCTTTAACGTGTTTCAAGCATGCATATCCATTTTTAAAACACGTCTAGAAGAATTCTCTTTCTTGTAAAATTTCAAGCTATTAGGGTTGAACTAGTGGAATTTCCCAAACTTGGATAACACAAAATTTTGTGTTCAATTGTGGTGTGTGAATAAATTTTCATTACTTACATTTGTTAATGTTTTAATTTTTTTCCATACATAAACTCTAAAATTTACATTTTTTTGTGATCTATTTACCTTTTTTTGTTTACGGCATGAAGGGAGAACGAAAACTCAATGTTTTGATTTAATAAAAAAGTGTACATCTAAACTGGAGATGCACAATGCAGAAATGTGGAGAGATATAATACCAAAGAGTGTCTGTGATTTTTCAGGATTGTGAGCTCTTTTCAGTTTTTACTTCTCAGGGTTTACAATCGTCGGGAAAAGGGAGAGGCGGGGGATTTTTAATTGAGTGTTGACTCCCAATCCGCAAGTCATTTCTTACAATAATATAGCCCGTTACGAATGAAAAATCACTTTACAATCATCTATGATTGTTAGGTCAGCTTTTTGCAAACGGGCAAAATAATGGCTTGTTTGACTCGGGTAAATATCCCACCGCACGTTCACTAGAGAATTTAATGAGCGTATGTTATTCTCTTTAAAAGCTTTGGATCCATAGGTCATTTGCATCTTTAACATGCTTGAAGCTTGCATATCCATTTTTAAAACACGTGTGGAACAAATCTCTTTCTTGTAAAATTCCAAGCTATTAGGGTTGCACTAGTTGAATTTCCCAAACTTGGATAACAAAAGTTTTGTGTTAATTTTTGGTGTGTGAAAAAAATTTTTTACTTACATTTGTTATTGTTTTAAATTTTTTCCATACATAAACTCAAAAATTTTCATTTTGCTGTGATCTATTTGCCTTTTTATGTTTACGGGATGGAGGGAGAGTGAAAACTCAAAGTTTTGATTTAAGAAAAAAGTGTACATCTAAAATGGAGACGCACAGTGCACAAATGTAGAGAGAGATACTTACAATGAGTGTCTGCAATTTTTAGGGAATTTAAGCTCTCTTTTTAGTTTTTATATCTCAGGTTTTGCAATCGTCGGGAAAAGGGGAAGGCGGGGTGTTTTTAACTGAGTGTTGACTCCCAATCCGTAAGTCATTTCTTACAAAAATATAGCCCGTTACGGATGATAAATAACTTTACAATCATCTATGATTGTTAGGTAAGCTTTTTGTGAACGGGCAAAATAATGGCTAGTTCGATTCTGGTAAATATCCCACCGCACGTTCATTGAGAATTTAATGAGCTTTTGTTATTCTCTTTAAAAGCTTTGGATCCATAGGTCATTTGCATCTTTAACATGTTTCAAGCATGCATATCCATTTTTAAAACACGTGTAGAAGAAATCTCTTTCTTGTAAAATTCCATGCAATTAGGGTTGAACTAGTGGAATTTCTCAAACTTGGAAAACAAAACTTTTGTGTTCATTTGTGGTGTGTGAGTAAATTTTCTGTACTTACATTTGTTATTGTTTTAATTTTTTTCACACATAAACTCGAAAATTTTCATTTTGTTGTGATCTATTTGCCTTTTTTGGTTTACAGGATGAAGGGAGAGCGAAAACTCAAAGTTTTGATTTAAGAAAAAAGTGTACATCTAAAATGGAGATGCACAATGCACAATTGTAGGGAGAGATAACTCCAAAGAGTGTTTGTAATTTTTAGGGATTGTAAGATCTTTTTAGTTTTTGTATCTCAGGTTTTGCAATCGTCGGGAAAACATGGAGGCGTGCTATTTTTAACTGACTGTTGACTCCCGATCCGTATGTCTTTTCTTACAAAAATATAGCCCGTTACTCATGATAAATCACATTACAATCATCTATGATTCTTAGGTCAGCTTTTTGAAAACGGGCAAAATAATGGCTTCTTTCACTCGGGTGAATATCCCACCGCACGTTCACTTCAGAATTTAATGAGTGTTTGTTATTCTAATTAAAAGCTTTGGATCCATAGGTCATTTGCATCTTTAACGTGTTTCAAGCATGCATATCCATTTTTAAAACACGTCTAGAAGAATTCTCTTTCTTGTAAAATTTCAAGCTATTAGGGTTGAACTAGTGGAATTTCCCAAACTTGGATAACACAAAATTTTGTGTTCAATTGTGGTGTGTGAATAAATTTTCATTACTTACATTTGTTAATGTTTTAATTTTTTTCCATACATAAACTCTAAAATTTACATTTTTTTGTGATCTATTTACCTTTTTTTGTTTACGGCATGAAGGGAGAACGAAAACTCAATGTTTTGATTTAATAAAAAAGTGTACATCTAAACTGGAGATGCACAATGCAGAAATGTGGAGAGATATAATACCAAAGAGTGTCTGTGATTTTTCAGGATTGTGAGCTCTTTTCAGTTTTTACTTCTCAGGGTTTACAATCGTCGGGAAAAGGGAGAGGCGGGGGATTTTTAATTGAGTGTTGACTCCCAATCCGCAAGTCATTTCTTACAATAATATAGCCCGTTACGAATGAAAAATCACTTTACAATCATCTATGATTGTTAGGTCAGCTTTTTGCAAACGGGCAAAATAATGGCTTGTTTGACTCGGGTAAATATCCCACCGCACGTTCACTAGAGAATTTAATGAGCGTATGTTATTCTCTTTAAAAGCTTTGGATCCATAGGTCATTTGCATCTTTAACATGCTTGAAGCTTGCATATCCATTTTTAAAACACGTGTGGAACAAATCTCTTTCTTGTAAAATTCCAAGCTATTAGGGTTGCACTAGTTGAATTTCCCAAACTTGGATAACAAAAGTTTTGTGTTAATTTTTGGTGTGTGAAAAAAATTTTTTACTTACATTTGTTATTGTTTTAAATTTTTTCCATACATAAACTCAAAAATTTTCATTTTGCTGTGATCTATTTGCCTTTTTATGTTTACGGGATGGAGGGAGAGTGAAAACTCAAAGTTTTGATTTAAGAAAAAAGTGTACATCTAAAATGGAGACGCACAGTGCACAAATGTAGAGAGAGATACTTACAATGAGTGTCTGCAATTTTTAGGGAATTTAAGCTCTCTTTTTAGTTTTTATATCTCAGGTTTTGCAATCGTCGGGAAAAGGGGAAGGCGGGGTGTTTTTAACTGAGTGTTGACTCCCAATCCGTAAGTCATTTCTTACAAAAATATAGCCCGTTACGGATGATAAATAACTTTACAATCATCTATGATTGTTAGGTAAGCTTTTTGTGAACGGGCAAAATAATGGCTAGTTCGATTCTGGTAAATATCCCACCGCACGTTCATTGAGAATTTAATGAGCTTTTGTTATTCTCTTTAAAAGCTTTGGATCCATAGGTCATTTGCATCTTTAACATGTTTCAAGCATGCATATCCATTTTTAAAACACGTGTAGAAGAAATCTCTTTCTTGTAAAATTCCATGCAATTAGGGTTGAACTAGTGGAATTTCTCAAACTTGGAAAACAAAACTTTTGTGTTCATTTGTGGTGTGTGAGTAAATTTTCTGTACTTACATTTGTTATTGTTTTAATTTTTTTCACACATAAACTCGAAAATTTTCATTTTGTTGTGATCTATTTGCCTTTTTTGGTTTACAGGATGAAGGGAGAGCGAAAACTCAAAGTTTTGATTTAAGAAAAAAGTGTACATCTAAAATGGAGATGCACAATGCACAATTGTAGGGAGAGATAACTCCAAAGAGTGTTTGTAATTTTTAGGGATTGTAAGATCTTTTTAGTTTTTGTATCTCAGGTTTTGCAATCGTCGGGAAAACATGGAGGCGTGCTATTTTTAACTGACTGTTGACTCCCGATCCGTATGTCTTTTCTTACAAAAATATAGCCCGTTACTCATGATAAATCACATTACAATCATCTATGATTCTTAGGTCAGCTTTTTGAAAACGGGCAAAATAATGGCTTCTTTCACTCGGGTGAATATCCCACCGCACGTTCACTTCAGAATTTAATGAGTGTTTGTTATTCTAATTAAAAGCTTTGGATCCATAGGTCATTTGCATCTTTAACGTGTTTCAAGCATGCATATCCATTTTTAAAACACGTCTAGAAGAATTCTCTTTCTTGTAAAATTTCAAGCTATTAGGGTTGAACTAGTGGAATTTCCCAAACTTGGATAACACAAAATTTTGTGTTCAATTGTGGTGTGTGAATAAATTTTCATTACTTACATTTGTTAATGTTTTAATTTTTTTCCATACATAAACTCTAAAATTTACATTTTTTTGTGATCTATTTACCTTTTTTTGTTTACGGCATGAAGGGAGAACGAAAACTCAATGTTTTGATTTAATAAAAAAGTGTACATCTAAACTGGAGATGCACAATGCAGAAATGTGGAGAGATATAATACCAAAGAGTGTCTGTGATTTTTCAGGATTGTGAGCTCTTTTCAGTTTTTACTTCTCAGGGTTTACAATCGTCGGGAAAAGGGAGAGGCGGGGGATTTTTAATTGAGTGTTGACTCCCAATCCGCAAGTCATTTCTTACAATAATATAGCCCGTTACGAATGAAAAATCACTTTACAATCATCTATGATTGTTAGGTCAGCTTTTTGCAAACGGGCAAAATAATGGCTTGTTTGACTCGGGTAAATATCCCACCGCACGTTCACTAGAGAATTTAATGAGCGTATGTTATTCTCTTTAAAAGCTTTGGATCCATAGGTCATTTGCATCTTTAACATGCTTGAAGCTTGCATATCCATTTTTAAAACACGTGTGGAACAAATCTCTTTCTTGTAAAATTCCAAGCTATTAGGGTTGCACTAGTTGAATTTCCCAAACTTGGATAACAAAAGTTTTGTGTTAATTTTTGGTGTGTGAAAAAAATTTTTTACTTACATTTGTTATTGTTTTAAATTTTTTCCATACATAAACTCAAAAATTTTCATTTTGCTGTGATCTATTTGCCTTTTTATGTTTACGGGATGGAGGGAGAGTGAAAACTCAAAGTTTTGATTTAAGAAAAAAGTGTACATCTAAAATGGAGACGCACAGTGCACAAATGTAGAGAGAGATACTTACAATGAGTGTCTGCAATTTTTAGGGAATTTAAGCTCTCTTTTTAGTTTTTATATCTCAGGTTTTGCAATCGTCGGGAAAAGGGGAAGGCGGGGTGTTTTTAACTGAGTGTTGACTCCCAATCCGTAAGTCATTTCTTACAAAAATATAGCCCGTTACGGATGATAAATAACTTTACAATCATCTATGATTGTTAGGTAAGCTTTTTGTGAACGGGCAAAATAATGGCTAGTTCGATTCTGGTAAATATCCCACCGCACGTTCATTGAGAATTTAATGAGCTTTTGTTATTCTCTTTAAAAGCTTTGGATCCATAGGTCATTTGCATCTTTAACATGTTTCAAGCATGCATATCCATTTTTAAAACACGTGTAGAAGAAATCTCTTTCTTGTAAAATTCCATGCAATTAGGGTTGAACTAGTGGAATTTCTCAAACTTGGAAAACAAAACTTTTGTGTTCATTTGTGGTGTGTGAGTAAATTTTCTGTACTTACATTTGTTATTGTTTTAATTTTTTTCACACATAAACTCGAAAATTTTCATTTTGTTGTGATCTATTTGCCTTTTTTGGTTTACAGGATGAAGGGAGAGCGAAAACTCAAAGTTTTGATTTAAGAAAAAAGTGTACATCTAAAATGGAGATGCACAATGCACAATTGTAGGGAGAGATAACTCCAAAGAGTGTTTGTAATTTTTAGGGATTGTAAGATCTTTTTAGTTTTTGTATCTCAGGTTTTGCAATCGTCGGGAAAACATGGAGGCGTGCTATTTTTAACTGACTGTTGACTCCCGATCCGTATGTCTTTTCTTACAAAAATATAGCCCGTTACTCATGATAAATCACATTACAATCATCTATGATTCTTAGGTCAGCTTTTTGAAAACGGGCAAAATAATGGCTTCTTTCACTCGGGTGAATATCCCACCGCACGTTCACTTCAGAATTTAATGAGTGTTTGTTATTCTAATTAAAAGCTTTGGATCCATAGGTCATTTGCATCTTTAACGTGTTTCAAGCATGCATATCCATTTTTAAAACACGTCTAGAAGAATTCTCTTTCTTGTAAAATTTCAAGCTATTAGGGTTGAACTAGTGGAATTTCCCAAACTTGGATAACACAAAATTTTGTGTTCAATTGTGGTGTGTGAATAAATTTTCATTACTTACATTTGTTAATGTTTTAATTTTTTTCCATACATAAACTCTAAAATTTACATTTTTTTGTGATCTATTTACCTTTTTTTGTTTACGGCATGAAGGGAGAACGAAAACTCAATGTTTTGATTTAATAAAAAAGTGTACATCTAAACTGGAGATGCACAATGCAGAAATGTGGAGAGATATAATACCAAAGAGTGTCTGTGATTTTTCAGGATTGTGAGCTCTTTTCAGTTTTTACTTCTCAGGGTTTACAATCGTCGGGAAAAGGGAGAGGCGGGGGATTTTTAATTGAGTGTTGACTCCCAATCCGCAAGTCATTTCTTACAATAATATAGCCCGTTACGAATGAAAAATCACTTTACAATCATCTATGATTGTTAGGTCAGCTTTTTGCAAACGGGCAAAATAATGGCTTGTTTGACTCGGGTAAATATCCCACCGCACGTTCACTAGAGAATTTAATGAGCGTATGTTATTCTCTTTAAAAGCTTTGGATCCATAGGTCATTTGCATCTTTAACATGCTTGAAGCTTGCATATCCATTTTTAAAACACGTGTGGAACAAATCTCTTTCTTGTAAAATTCCAAGCTATTAGGGTTGCACTAGTTGAATTTCCCAAACTTGGATAACAAAAGTTTTGTGTTAATTTTTGGTGTGTGAAAAAAATTTTTTACTTACATTTGTTATTGTTTTAAATTTTTTCCATACATAAACTCAAAAATTTTCATTTTGCTGTGATCTATTTGCCTTTTTATGTTTACGGGATGGAGGGAGAGTGAAAACTCAAAGTTTTGATTTAAGAAAAAAGTGTACATCTAAAATGGAGACGCACAGTGCACAAATGTAGAGAGAGATACTTACAATGAGTGTCTGCAATTTTTAGGGAATTTAAGCTCTCTTTTTAGTTTTTATATCTCAGGTTTTGCAATCGTCGGGAAAAGGGGAAGGCGGGGTGTTTTTAACTGAGTGTTGACTCCCAATCCGTAAGTCATTTCTTACAAAAATATAGCCCGTTACGGATGATAAATAACTTTACAATCATCTATGATTGTTAGGTAAGCTTTTTGTGAACGGGCAAAATAATGGCTAGTTCGATTCTGGTAAATATCCCACCGCACGTTCATTGAGAATTTAATGAGCTTTTGTTATTCTCTTTAAAAGCTTTGGATCCATAGGTCATTTGCATCTTTAACATGTTTCAAGCATGCATATCCATTTTTAAAACACGTGTAGAAGAAATCTCTTTCTTGTAAAATTCCATGCAATTAGGGTTGAACTAGTGGAATTTCTCAAACTTGGAAAACAAAACTTTTGTGTTCATTTGTGGTGTGTGAGTAAATTTTCTGTACTTACATTTGTTATTGTTTTAATTTTTTTCACACATAAACTCGAAAATTTTCATTTTGTTGTGATCTATTTGCCTTTTTTGGTTTACAGGATGAAGGGAGAGCGAAAACTCAAAGTTTTGATTTAAGAAAAAAGTGTACATCTAAAATGGAGATGCACAATGCACAATTGTAGGGAGAGATAACTCCAAAGAGTGTTTGTAATTTTTAGGGATTGTAAGATCTTTTTAGTTTTTGTATCTCAGGTTTTGCAATCGTCGGGAAAACATGGAGGCGTGCTATTTTTAACTGACTGTTGACTCCCGATCCGTATGTCTTTTCTTACAAAAATATAGCCCGTTACTCATGATAAATCACATTACAATCATCTATGATTCTTAGGTCAGCTTTTTGAAAACGGGCAAAATAATGGCTTCTTTCACTCGGGTGAATATCCCACCGCACGTTCACTTCAGAATTTAATGAGTGTTTGTTATTCTAATTAAAAGCTTTGGATCCATAGGTCATTTGCATCTTTAACGTGTTTCAAGCATGCATATCCATTTTTAAAACACGTCTAGAAGAATTCTCTTTCTTGTAAAATTTCAAGCTATTAGGGTTGAACTAGTGGAATTTCCCAAACTTGGATAACACAAAATTTTGTGTTCAATTGTGGTGTGTGAATAAATTTTCATTACTTACATTTGTTAATGTTTTAATTTTTTTCCATACATAAACTCTAAAATTTACATTTTTTTGTGATCTATTTACCTTTTTTTGTTTACGGCATGAAGGGAGAACGAAAACTCAATGTTTTGATTTAATAAAAAAGTGTACATCTAAACTGGAGATGCACAATGCAGAAATGTGGAGAGATATAATACCAAAGAGTGTCTGTGATTTTTCAGGATTGTGAGCTCTTTTCAGTTTTTACTTCTCAGGGTTTACAATCGTCGGGAAAAGGGAGAGGCGGGGGATTTTTAATTGAGTGTTGACTCCCAATCCGCAAGTCATTTCTTACAATAATATAGCCCGTTACGAATGAAAAATCACTTTACAATCATCTATGATTGTTAGGTCAGCTTTTTGCAAACGGGCAAAATAATGGCTTGTTTGACTCGGGTAAATATCCCACCGCACGTTCACTAGAGAATTTAATGAGCGTATGTTATTCTCTTTAAAAGCTTTGGATCCATAGGTCATTTGCATCTTTAACATGCTTGAAGCTTGCATATCCATTTTTAAAACACGTGTGGAACAAATCTCTTTCTTGTAAAATTCCAAGCTATTAGGGTTGCACTAGTTGAATTTCCCAAACTTGGATAACAAAAGTTTTGTGTTAATTTTTGGTGTGTGAAAAAAATTTTTTACTTACATTTGTTATTGTTTTAAATTTTTTCCATACATAAACTCAAAAATTTTCATTTTGCTGTGATCTATTTGCCTTTTTATGTTTACGGGATGGAGGGAGAGTGAAAACTCAAAGTTTTGATTTAAGAAAAAAGTGTACATCTAAAATGGAGACGCACAGTGCACAAATGTAGAGAGAGATACTTACAATGAGTGTCTGCAATTTTTAGGGAATTTAAGCTCTCTTTTTAGTTTTTATATCTCAGGTTTTGCAATCGTCGGGAAAAGGGGAAGGCGGGGTGTTTTTAACTGAGTGTTGACTCCCAATCCGTAAGTCATTTCTTACAAAAATATAGCCCGTTACGGATGATAAATAACTTTACAATCATCTATGATTGTTAGGTAAGCTTTTTGTGAACGGGCAAAATAATGGCTAGTTCGATTCTGGTAAATATCCCACCGCACGTTCATTGAGAATTTAATGAGCTTTTGTTATTCTCTTTAAAAGCTTTGGATCCATAGGTCATTTGCATCTTTAACATGTTTCAAGCATGCATATCCATTTTTAAAACACGTGTAGAAGAAATCTCTTTCTTGTAAAATTCCATGCAATTAGGGTTGAACTAGTGGAATTTCTCAAACTTGGAAAACAAAACTTTTGTGTTCATTTGTGGTGTGTGAGTAAATTTTCTGTACTTACATTTGTTATTGTTTTAATTTTTTTCACACATAAACTCGAAAATTTTCATTTTGTTGTGATCTATTTGCCTTTTTTGGTTTACAGGATGAAGGGAGAGCGAAAACTCAAAGTTTTGATTTAAGAAAAAAGTGTACATCTAAAATGGAGATGCACAATGCACAATTGTAGGGAGAGATAACTCCAAAGAGTGTTTGTAATTTTTAGGGATTGTAAGATCTTTTTAGTTTTTGTATCTCAGGTTTTGCAATCGTCGGGAAAACATGGAGGCGTGCTATTTTTAACTGACTGTTGACTCCCGATCCGTATGTCTTTTCTTACAAAAATATAGCCCGTTACTCATGATAAATCACATTACAATCATCTATGATTCTTAGGTCAGCTTTTTGAAAACGGGCAAAATAATGGCTTCTTTCACTCGGGTGAATATCCCACCGCACGTTCACTTCAGAATTTAATGAGTGTTTGTTATTCTAATTAAAAGCTTTGGATCCATAGGTCATTTGCATCTTTAACGTGTTTCAAGCATGCATATCCATTTTTAAAACACGTCTAGAAGAATTCTCTTTCTTGTAAAATTTCAAGCTATTAGGGTTGAACTAGTGGAATTTCCCAAACTTGGATAACACAAAATTTTGTGTTCAATTGTGGTGTGTGAATAAATTTTCATTACTTACATTTGTTAATGTTTTAATTTTTTTCCATACATAAACTCTAAAATTTACATTTTTTTGTGATCTATTTACCTTTTTTTGTTTACGGCATGAAGGGAGAACGAAAACTCAATGTTTTGATTTAATAAAAAAGTGTACATCTAAACTGGAGATGCACAATGCAGAAATGTGGAGAGATATAATACCAAAGAGTGTCTGTGATTTTTCAGGATTGTGAGCTCTTTTCAGTTTTTACTTCTCAGGGTTTACAATCGTCGGGAAAAGGGAGAGGCGGGGGATTTTTAATTGAGTGTTGACTCCCAATCCGCAAGTCATTTCTTACAATAATATAGCCCGTTACGAATGAAAAATCACTTTACAATCATCTATGATTGTTAGGTCAGCTTTTTGCAAACGGGCAAAATAATGGCTTGTTTGACTCGGGTAAATATCCCACCGCACGTTCACTAGAGAATTTAATGAGCGTATGTTATTCTCTTTAAAAGCTTTGGATCCATAGGTCATTTGCATCTTTAACATGCTTGAAGCTTGCATATCCATTTTTAAAACACGTGTGGAACAAATCTCTTTCTTGTAAAATTCCAAGCTATTAGGGTTGCACTAGTTGAATTTCCCAAACTTGGATAACAAAAGTTTTGTGTTAATTTTTGGTGTGTGAAAAAAATTTTTTACTTACATTTGTTATTGTTTTAAATTTTTTCCATACATAAACTCAAAAATTTTCATTTTGCTGTGATCTATTTGCCTTTTTATGTTTACGGGATGGAGGGAGAGTGAAAACTCAAAGTTTTGATTTAAGAAAAAAGTGTACATCTAAAATGGAGACGCACAGTGCACAAATGTAGAGAGAGATACTTACAATGAGTGTCTGCAATTTTTAGGGAATTTAAGCTCTCTTTTTAGTTTTTATATCTCAGGTTTTGCAATCGTCGGGAAAAGGGGAAGGCGGGGTGTTTTTAACTGAGTGTTGACTCCCAATCCGTAAGTCATTTCTTACAAAAATATAGCCCGTTACGGATGATAAATAACTTTACAATCATCTATGATTGTTAGGTAAGCTTTTTGTGAACGGGCAAAATAATGGCTAGTTCGATTCTGGTAAATATCCCACCGCACGTTCATTGAGAATTTAATGAGCTTTTGTTATTCTCTTTAAAAGCTTTGGATCCATAGGTCATTTGCATCTTTAACATGTTTCAAGCATGCATATCCATTTTTAAAACACGTGTAGAAGAAATCTCTTTCTTGTAAAATTCCATGCAATTAGGGTTGAACTAGTGGAATTTCTCAAACTTGGAAAACAAAACTTTTGTGTTCATTTGTGGTGTGTGAGTAAATTTTCTGTACTTACATTTGTTATTGTTTTAATTTTTTTCACACATAAACTCGAAAATTTTCATTTTGTTGTGATCTATTTGCCTTTTTTGGTTTACAGGATGAAGGGAGAGCGAAAACTCAAAGTTTTGATTTAAGAAAAAAGTGTACATCTAAAATGGAGATGCACAATGCACAATTGTAGGGAGAGATAACTCCAAAGAGTGTTTGTAATTTTTAGGGATTGTAAGATCTTTTTAGTTTTTGTATCTCAGGTTTTGCAATCGTCGGGAAAACATGGAGGCGTGCTATTTTTAACTGACTGTTGACTCCCGATCCGTATGTCTTTTCTTACAAAAATATAGCCCGTTACTCATGATAAATCACATTACAATCATCTATGATTCTTAGGTCAGCTTTTTGAAAACGGGCAAAATAATGGCTTCTTTCACTCGGGTGAATATCCCACCGCACGTTCACTTCAGAATTTAATGAGTGTTTGTTATTCTAATTAAAAGCTTTGGATCCATAGGTCATTTGCATCTTTAACGTGTTTCAAGCATGCATATCCATTTTTAAAACACGTCTAGAAGAATTCTCTTTCTTGTAAAATTTCAAGCTATTAGGGTTGAACTAGTGGAATTTCCCAAACTTGGATAACACAAAATTTTGTGTTCAATTGTGGTGTGTGAATAAATTTTCATTACTTACATTTGTTAATGTTTTAATTTTTTTCCATACATAAACTCTAAAATTTACATTTTTTTGTGATCTATTTACCTTTTTTTGTTTACGGCATGAAGGGAGAACGAAAACTCAATGTTTTGATTTAATAAAAAAGTGTACATCTAAACTGGAGATGCACAATGCAGAAATGTGGAGAGATATAATACCAAAGAGTGTCTGTGATTTTTCAGGATTGTGAGCTCTTTTCAGTTTTTACTTCTCAGGGTTTACAATCGTCGGGAAAAGGGAGAGGCGGGGGATTTTTAATTGAGTGTTGACTCCCAATCCGCAAGTCATTTCTTACAATAATATAGCCCGTTACGAATGAAAAATCACTTTACAATCATCTATGATTGTTAGGTCAGCTTTTTGCAAACGGGCAAAATAATGGCTTGTTTGACTCGGGTAAATATCCCACCGCACGTTCACTAGAGAATTTAATGAGCGTATGTTATTCTCTTTAAAAGCTTTGGATCCATAGGTCATTTGCATCTTTAACATGCTTGAAGCTTGCATATCCATTTTTAAAACACGTGTGGAACAAATCTCTTTCTTGTAAAATTCCAAGCTATTAGGGTTGCACTAGTTGAATTTCCCAAACTTGGATAACAAAAGTTTTGTGTTAATTTTTGGTGTGTGAAAAAAATTTTTTACTTACATTTGTTATTGTTTTAAATTTTTTCCATACATAAACTCAAAAATTTTCATTTTGCTGTGATCTATTTGCCTTTTTATGTTTACGGGATGGAGGGAGAGTGAAAACTCAAAGTTTTGATTTAAGAAAAAAGTGTACATCTAAAATGGAGACGCACAGTGCACAAATGTAGAGAGAGATACTTACAATGAGTGTCTGCAATTTTTAGGGAATTTAAGCTCTCTTTTTAGTTTTTATATCTCAGGTTTTGCAATCGTCGGGAAAAGGGGAAGGCGGGGTGTTTTTAACTGAGTGTTGACTCCCAATCCGTAAGTCATTTCTTACAAAAATATAGCCCGTTACGGATGATAAATAACTTTACAATCATCTATGATTGTTAGGTAAGCTTTTTGTGAACGGGCAAAATAATGGCTAGTTCGATTCTGGTAAATATCCCACCGCACGTTCATTGAGAATTTAATGAGCTTTTGTTATTCTCTTTAAAAGCTTTGGATCCATAGGTCATTTGCATCTTTAACATGTTTCAAGCATGCATATCCATTTTTAAAACACGTGTAGAAGAAATCTCTTTCTTGTAAAATTCCATGCAATTAGGGTTGAACTAGTGGAATTTCTCAAACTTGGAAAACAAAACTTTTGTGTTCATTTGTGGTGTGTGAGTAAATTTTCTGTACTTACATTTGTTATTGTTTTAATTTTTTTCACACATAAACTCGAAAATTTTCATTTTGTTGTGATCTATTTGCCTTTTTTGGTTTACAGGATGAAGGGAGAGCGAAAACTCAAAGTTTTGATTTAAGAAAAAAGTGTACATCTAAAATGGAGATGCACAATGCACAATTGTAGGGAGAGATAACTCCAAAGAGTGTTTGTAATTTTTAGGGATTGTAAGATCTTTTTAGTTTTTGTATCTCAGGTTTTGCAATCGTCGGGAAAACATGGAGGCGTGCTATTTTTAACTGACTGTTGACTCCCGATCCGTATGTCTTTTCTTACAAAAATATAGCCCGTTACTCATGATAAATCACATTACAATCATCTATGATTCTTAGGTCAGCTTTTTGAAAACGGGCAAAATAATGGCTTCTTTCACTCGGGTGAATATCCCACCGCACGTTCACTTCAGAATTTAATGAGTGTTTGTTATTCTAATTAAAAGCTTTGGATCCATAGGTCATTTGCATCTTTAACGTGTTTCAAGCATGCATATCCATTTTTAAAACACGTCTAGAAGAATTCTCTTTCTTGTAAAATTTCAAGCTATTAGGGTTGAACTAGTGGAATTTCCCAAACTTGGATAACACAAAATTTTGTGTTCAATTGTGGTGTGTGAATAAATTTTCATTACTTACATTTGTTAATGTTTTAATTTTTTTCCATACATAAACTCTAAAATTTACATTTTTTTGTGATCTATTTACCTTTTTTTGTTTACGGCATGAAGGGAGAACGAAAACTCAATGTTTTGATTTAATAAAAAAGTGTACATCTAAACTGGAGATGCACAATGCAGAAATGTGGAGAGATATAATACCAAAGAGTGTCTGTGATTTTTCAGGATTGTGAGCTCTTTTCAGTTTTTACTTCTCAGGGTTTACAATCGTCGGGAAAAGGGAGAGGCGGGGGATTTTTAATTGAGTGTTGACTCCCAATCCGCAAGTCATTTCTTACAATAATATAGCCCGTTACGAATGAAAAATCACTTTACAATCATCTATGATTGTTAGGTCAGCTTTTTGCAAACGGGCAAAATAATGGCTTGTTTGACTCGGGTAAATATCCCACCGCACGTTCACTAGAGAATTTAATGAGCGTATGTTATTCTCTTTAAAAGCTTTGGATCCATAGGTCATTTGCATCTTTAACATGCTTGAAGCTTGCATATCCATTTTTAAAACACGTGTGGAACAAATCTCTTTCTTGTAAAATTCCAAGCTATTAGGGTTGCACTAGTTGAATTTCCCAAACTTGGATAACAAAAGTTTTGTGTTAATTTTTGGTGTGTGAAAAAAATTTTTTACTTACATTTGTTATTGTTTTAAATTTTTTCCATACATAAACTCAAAAATTTTCATTTTGCTGTGATCTATTTGCCTTTTTATGTTTACGGGATGGAGGGAGAGTGAAAACTCAAAGTTTTGATTTAAGAAAAAAGTGTACATCTAAAATGGAGACGCACAGTGCACAAATGTAGAGAGAGATACTTACAATGAGTGTCTGCAATTTTTAGGGAATTTAAGCTCTCTTTTTAGTTTTTATATCTCAGGTTTTGCAATCGTCGGGAAAAGGGGAAGGCGGGGTGTTTTTAACTGAGTGTTGACTCCCAATCCGTAAGTCATTTCTTACAAAAATATAGCCCGTTACGGATGATAAATAACTTTACAATCATCTATGATTGTTAGGTAAGCTTTTTGTGAACGGGCAAAATAATGGCTAGTTCGATTCTGGTAAATATCCCACCGCACGTTCATTGAGAATTTAATGAGCTTTTGTTATTCTCTTTAAAAGCTTTGGATCCATAGGTCATTTGCATCTTTAACATGTTTCAAGCATGCATATCCATTTTTAAAACACGTGTAGAAGAAATCTCTTTCTTGTAAAATTCCATGCAATTAGGGTTGAACTAGTGGAATTTCTCAAACTTGGAAAACAAAACTTTTGTGTTCATTTGTGGTGTGTGAGTAAATTTTCTGTACTTACATTTGTTATTGTTTTAATTTTTTTCACACATAAACTCGAAAATTTTCATTTTGTTGTGATCTATTTGCCTTTTTTGGTTTACAGGATGAAGGGAGAGCGAAAACTCAAAGTTTTGATTTAAGAAAAAAGTGTACATCTAAAATGGAGATGCACAATGCACAATTGTAGGGAGAGATAACTCCAAAGAGTGTTTGTAATTTTTAGGGATTGTAAGATCTTTTTAGTTTTTGTATCTCAGGTTTTGCAATCGTCGGGAAAACATGGAGGCGTGCTATTTTTAACTGACTGTTGACTCCCGATCCGTATGTCTTTTCTTACAAAAATATAGCCCGTTACTCATGATAAATCACATTACAATCATCTATGATTCTTAGGTCAGCTTTTTGAAAACGGGCAAAATAATGGCTTCTTTCACTCGGGTGAATATCCCACCGCACGTTCACTTCAGAATTTAATGAGTGTTTGTTATTCTAATTAAAAGCTTTGGATCCATAGGTCATTTGCATCTTTAACGTGTTTCAAGCATGCATATCCATTTTTAAAACACGTCTAGAAGAATTCTCTTTCTTGTAAAATTTCAAGCTATTAGGGTTGAACTAGTGGAATTTCCCAAACTTGGATAACACAAAATTTTGTGTTCAATTGTGGTGTGTGAATAAATTTTCATTACTTACATTTGTTAATGTTTTAATTTTTTTCCATACATAAACTCTAAAATTTACATTTTTTTGTGATCTATTTACCTTTTTTTGTTTACGGCATGAAGGGAGAACGAAAACTCAATGTTTTGATTTAATAAAAAAGTGTACATCTAAACTGGAGATGCACAATGCAGAAATGTGGAGAGATATAATACCAAAGAGTGTCTGTGATTTTTCAGGATTGTGAGCTCTTTTCAGTTTTTACTTCTCAGGGTTTACAATCGTCGGGAAAAGGGAGAGGCGGGGGATTTTTAATTGAGTGTTGACTCCCAATCCGCAAGTCATTTCTTACAATAATATAGCCCGTTACGAATGAAAAATCACTTTACAATCATCTATGATTGTTAGGTCAGCTTTTTGCAAACGGGCAAAATAATGGCTTGTTTGACTCGGGTAAATATCCCACCGCACGTTCACTAGAGAATTTAATGAGCGTATGTTATTCTCTTTAAAAGCTTTGGATCCATAGGTCATTTGCATCTTTAACATGCTTGAAGCTTGCATATCCATTTTTAAAACACGTGTGGAACAAATCTCTTTCTTGTAAAATTCCAAGCTATTAGGGTTGCACTAGTTGAATTTCCCAAACTTGGATAACAAAAGTTTTGTGTTAATTTTTGGTGTGTGAAAAAAATTTTTTACTTACATTTGTTATTGTTTTAAATTTTTTCCATACATAAACTCAAAAATTTTCATTTTGCTGTGATCTATTTGCCTTTTTATGTTTACGGGATGGAGGGAGAGTGAAAACTCAAAGTTTTGATTTAAGAAAAAAGTGTACATCTAAAATGGAGACGCACAGTGCACAAATGTAGAGAGAGATACTTACAATGAGTGTCTGCAATTTTTAGGGAATTTAAGCTCTCTTTTTAGTTTTTATATCTCAGGTTTTGCAATCGTCGGGAAAAGGGGAAGGCGGGGTGTTTTTAACTGAGTGTTGACTCCCAATCCGTAAGTCATTTCTTACAAAAATATAGCCCGTTACGGATGATAAATAACTTTACAATCATCTATGATTGTTAGGTAAGCTTTTTGTGAACGGGCAAAATAATGGCTAGTTCGATTCTGGTAAATATCCCACCGCACGTTCATTGAGAATTTAATGAGCTTTTGTTATTCTCTTTAAAAGCTTTGGATCCATAGGTCATTTGCATCTTTAACATGTTTCAAGCATGCATATCCATTTTTAAAACACGTGTAGAAGAAATCTCTTTCTTGTAAAATTCCATGCAATTAGGGTTGAACTAGTGGAATTTCTCAAACTTGGAAAACAAAACTTTTGTGTTCATTTGTGGTGTGTGAGTAAATTTTCTGTACTTACATTTGTTATTGTTTTAATTTTTTTCACACATAAACTCGAAAATTTTCATTTTGTTGTGATCTATTTGCCTTTTTTGGTTTACAGGATGAAGGGAGAGCGAAAACTCAAAGTTTTGATTTAAGAAAAAAGTGTACATCTAAAATGGAGATGCACAATGCACAATTGTAGGGAGAGATAACTCCAAAGAGTGTTTTTAATTTTTAGGGATTGTAAGATCTTTTTAGTTTTTGTATCTCAGGTTTTGCAATCGTCGGGAAAACATGGAGGCGTGCTATTTTTAACTGACTGTTGACTCCCGATCCGTATGTCTTTTCTTACAAAAATATAGCCCGTTACTCATGATAAATCACATTACAATCATCTATGATTCTTAGGTCAGCTTTTTGAAAACGGGCAAAATAATGGCTTCTTTCACTCGGGTGAATATCCCACCGCACGTTCACTTCAGAATTTAATGAGTGTTTGTTATTCTAATTAAAAGCTTTGGATCCATAGGTCATTTGCATCTTTAACGTGTTTCAAGCATGCATATCCATTTTTAAAACACGTCTAGAAGAATTCTCTTTCTTGTAAAATTTCAAGCTATTAGGGTTGAAC
Source organism: Aristolochia californica (assembly GCF_029961685.1). Taxonomy (NCBI): domain Eukaryota; kingdom Viridiplantae; phylum Streptophyta; class Magnoliopsida; order Piperales; family Aristolochiaceae; genus Aristolochia; species Aristolochia californica. The sequence continues at coordinate 511,926 of NW_027181882.1, read as the reverse complement.
TAGTGGAATTTCCCAAACTTGGATAACACAAAATTTTGTGTTCAATTGTGGTGTGTGAATAAATTTTCATTACTTACATTTGTTAATGTTTTAATTTTTTTCCATACATAAACTCTAAAATTTACATTTTTTTGTGATCTATTTACCTTTTTTTGTTTACGGCATGAAGGGAGAACGAAAACTCAATGTTTTGATTTAATAAAAAAGTGTACATCTAAACTGGAGATGCACAATGCAGAAATGTGGAGAGATATAATACCAAAGAGTGTCTGTGATTTTTCAGGATTGTGAGCTCTTTTCAGTTTTTACTTCTCAGGGTTTACAATCGTCGGGAAAAGGGAGAGGCGGGGGATTTTTAATTGAGTGTTGACTCCCAATCCGCAAGTCATTTCTTACAATAATATAGCCCGTTACGAATGAAAAATCACTTTACAATCATCTATGATTGTTAGGTCAGCTTTTTGCAAACGGGCAAAATAATGGCTTGTTTGACTCGGGTAAATATCCCACCGCACGTTCACTAGAGAATTTAATGAGCGTATGTTATTCTCTTTAAAAGCTTTGGATCCATAGGTCATTTGCATCTTTAACATGCTTGAAGCTTGCATATCCATTTTTAAAACACGTGTGGAACAAATCTCTTTCTTGTAAAATTCCAAGCTATTAGGGTTGCACTAGTTGAATTTCCCAAACTTGGATAACAAAAGTTTTGTGTTAATTTTTGGTGTGTGAAAAAAATTTTTTACTTACATTTGTTATTGTTTTAAATTTTTTCCATACATAAACTCAAAAATTTTCATTTTGCTGTGATCTATTTGCCTTTTTATGTTTACGGGATGGAGGGAGAGTGAAAACTCAAAGTTTTGATTTAAGAAAAAAGTGTACATCTAAAATGGAGACGCACAGTGCACAAATGTAGAGAGAGATACTTACAATGAGTGTCTGCAATTTTTAGGGAATTTAAGCTCTCTTTTTAGTTTTTATATCTCAGGTTTTGCAATCGTCGGGAAAAGGGGAAGGCGGGGTGTTTTTAACTGAGTGTTGACTCCCAATCCGTAAGTCATTTCTTACAAAAATATAGCCCGTTACGGATGATAAATAACTTTACAATCATCTATGATTGTTAGGTAAGCTTTTTGTGAACGGGCAAAATAATGGCTAGTTCGATTCCGGTAAATATCCCACCGCACGTTCATTGAGAATTTAATGAGCTTTTGTTATTCTCTTTAAAAGCTTTGGATCCATAGGTCATTTGCATCTTTAACATGTTTCAAGCATGCATATCCATTTTTAAAACACGTGTAGAAGAAATCTCTTTCTTGTAAAATTCCATGCAATTAGGGTTGAACTAGTGGAATTTCTCAAACTTGGAAAACAAAACTTTTGTGTTCATTTGTGGTGTGTGAGTAAATTTTCTGTACTTACATTTGTTATTGTTTTAATTTTTTTCACACATAAACTCGAAAATTTTCATTTTGTTGTGATCTATTTGCCTTTTTTGGTTTACAGGATGAAGGGAGAGCGAAAACTCAAAGTTTTGATTTAAGAAAAAAGTGTACATCTAAAATGGAGATGCACAATGCACAATTGTAGGGAGAGATAACTCCAAAGAGTGTTTTTAATTTTTAGGGATTGTAAGATCTTTTTAGTTTTTGTATCTCAGGTTTTGCAATCGTCGGGAAAACATGGAGGCGTGCTATTTTTAACTGACTGTTGACTCCCGATCCGTATGTCTTTTCTTACAAAAATATAGCCCGTTACTCATGATAAATCACATTACAATCATCTATGATTCTTAGGTCAGCTTTTTGAAAACGGGCAAAATAATGGCTTCTTTCACTCGGGTGAATATCCCACCGCACGTTCACTTCAGAATTTAATGAGTGTTTGTTATTCTAATTAAAAGCTTTGGATCCATAGGTCATTTGCATCTTTAACGTGTTTCAAGCATGCATATCCATTTTTAAAACACGTCTAGAAGAATTCTCTTTCTTGTAAAATTTCAAGCTATTAGGGTTGAACTAGTGGAATTTCCCAAACTTGGATAACACAAAATTTTGTGTTCAATTGTGGTGTGTGAATAAATTTTCATTACTTACATTTGTTAATGTTTTAATTTTTTTCCATACATAAACTCTAAAATTTACATTTTTTTGTGATCTATTTACCTTTTTTTGTTTACGGCATGAAGGGAGAACGAAAACTCAATGTTTTGATTTAATAAAAAAGTGTACATCTAAACTGGAGATGCACAATGCAGAAATGTGGAGAGATATAATACCAAAGAGTGTCTGTGATTTTTCAGGATTGTGAGCTCTTTTCAGTTTTTACTTCTCAGGGTTTACAATCGTCGGGAAAAGGGAGAGGCGGGGGATTTTTAATTGAGTGTTGACTCCCAATCCGCAAGTCATTTCTTACAATAATATAGCCCGTTACGAATGAAAAATCACTTTACAATCATCTATGATTGTTAGGTCAGCTTTTTGCAAACGGGCAAAATAATGGCTTGTTTGACTCGGGTAAATATCCCACCGCACGTTCACTAGAGAATTTAATGAGCGTATGTTATTCTCTTTAAAAGCTTTGGATCCATAGGTCATTTGCATCTTTAACATGCTTGAAGCTTGCATATCCATTTTTAAAACACGTGTGGAACAAATCTCTTTCTTGTAAAATTCCAAGCTATTAGGGTTGCACTAGTTGAATTTCCCAAACTTGGATAACAAAAGTTTTGTGTTAATTTTTGGTGTGTGAAAAAAATTTTTTACTTACATTTGTTATTGTTTTAAATTTTTTCCATACATAAACTCAAAAATTTTCATTTTGCTGTGATCTATTTGCCTTTTTATGTTTACGGGATGGAGGGAGAGTGAAAACTCAAAGTTTTGATTTAAGAAAAAAGTGTACATCTAAAATGGAGACGCACAGTGCACAAATGTAGAGAGAGATACTTACAATGAGTGTCTGCAATTTTTAGGGAATTTAAGCTCTCTTTTTAGTTTTTATATCTCAGGTTTTGCAATCGTCGGGAAAAGGGGAAGGCGGGGTGTTTTTAACTGAGTGTTGACTCCCAATCCGTAAGTCATTTCTTACAAAAATATAGCCCGTTACGGATGATAAATAACTTTACAATCATCTATGATTGTTAGGTAAGCTTTTTGTGAACGGGCAAAATAATGGCTAGTTCGATTCCGGTAAATATCCCACCGCACGTTCATTGAGAATTTAATGAGCTTTTGTTATTCTCTTTAAAAGCTTTGGATCCATAGGTCATTTGCATCTTTAACATGTTTCAAGCATGCATATCCATTTTTAAAACACGTGTAGAAGAAATCTCTTTCTTGTAAAATTCCATGCAATTAGGGTTGAACTAGTGGAATTTCTCAAACTTGGAAAACAAAACTTTTGTGTTCATTTGTGGTGTGTGAGTAAATTTTCTGTACTTACATTTGTTATTGTTTTAATTTTTTTCACACATAAACTCGAAAATTTTCATTTTGTTGTGATCTATTTGCCTTTTTTGGTTTACAGGATGAAGGGAGAGCGAAAACTCAAAGTTTTGATTTAAGAAAAAAGTGTACATCTAAAATGGAGATGCACAATGCACAATTGTAGGGAGAGATAACTCCAAAGAGTGTTTGTAATTTTTAGGGATTGTAAGATCTTTTTAGTTTTTGTATCTCAGGTTTTGCAATCGTCGGGAAAACATGGAGGCGTGCTATTTTTAACTGACTGTTGACTCCCGATCCGTATGTCTTTTCTTACAAAAATATAGCCCGTTACTCATGATAAATCACATTACAATCATCTATGATTCTTAGGTCAGCTTTTTGAAAACGGGCAAAATAATGGCTTCTTTCACTCGGGTGAATATCCCACCGCACGTTCACTTCAGAATTTAATGAGTGTTTGTTATTCTAATTAAAAGCTTTGGATCCATAGGTCATTTGCATCTTTAACGTGTTTCAAGCATGCATATCCATTTTTAAAACACGTCTAGAAGAATTCTCTTTCTTGTAAAATTTCAAGCTATTAGGGTTGAACTAGTGGAATTTCCCAAACTTGGATAACACAAAATTTTGTGTTCAATTGTGGTGTGTGAATAAATTTTCATTACTTACATTTGTTAATGTTTTAATTTTTTTCCATACATAAACTCTAAAATTTACATTTTTTTGTGATCTATTTACCTTTTTTTGTTTACGGCATGAAGGGAGAACGAAAACTCAATGTTTTGATTTAATAAAAAAGTGTACATCTAAACTGGAGATGCACAATGCAGAAATGTGGAGAGATATAATACCAAAGAGTGTCTGTGATTTTTCAGGATTGTGAGCTCTTTTCAGTTTTTACTTCTCAGGGTTTACAATCGTCGGGAAAAGGGAGAGGCGGGGGATTTTTAATTGAGTGTTGACTCCCAATCCGCAAGTCATTTCTTACAATAATATAGCCCGTTACGAATGAAAAATCACTTTACAATCATCTATGATTGTTAGGTCAGCTTTTTGCAAACGGGCAAAATAATGGCTTGTTTGACTCGGGTAAATATCCCACCGCACGTTCACTAGAGAATTTAATGAGCGTATGTTATTCTCTTTAAAAGCTTTGGATCCATAGGTCATTTGCATCTTTAACATGCTTGAAGCTTGCATATCCATTTTTAAAACACGTGTGGAACAAATCTCTTTCTTGTAAAATTCCAAGCTATTAGGGTTGCACTAGTTGAATTTCCCAAACTTGGATAACAAAAGTTTTGTGTTAATTTTTGGTGTGTGAAAAAAATTTTTTACTTACATTTGTTATTGTTTTAAATTTTTTCCATACATAAACTCAAAAATTTTCATTTTGCTGTGATCTATTTGCCTTTTTATGTTTACGGGATGGAGGGAGAGTGAAAACTCAAAGTTTTGATTTAAGAAAAAAGTGTACATCTAAAATGGAGACGCACAGTGCACAAATGTAGAGAGAGATACTTACAATGAGTGTCTGCAATTTTTAGGGAATTTAAGCTCTCTTTTTAGTTTTTATATCTCAGGTTTTGCAATCGTCGGGAAAAGGGGAAGGCGGGGTGTTTTTAACTGAGTGTTGACTCCCAATCCGTAAGTCATTTCTTACAAAAATATAGCCCGTTACGGATGATAAATAACTTTACAATCATCTATGATTGTTAGGTAAGCTTTTTGTGAACGGGCAAAATAATGGCTAGTTCGATTCCGGTAAATATCCCACCGCACGTTCATTGAGAATTTAATGAGCTTTTGTTATTCTCTTTAAAAGCTTTGGATCCATAGGTCATTTGCATCTTTAACATGTTTCAAGCATGCATATCCATTTTTAAAACACGTGTAGAAGAAATCTCTTTCTTGTAAAATTCCATGCAATTAGGGTTGAACTAGTGGAATTTCTCAAACTTGGAAAACAAAACTTTTGTGTTCATTTGTGGTGTGTGAGTAAATTTTCTGTACTTACATTTGTTATTGTTTTAATTTTTTTCACACATAAACTCGAAAATTTTCATTTTGTTGTGATCTATTTGCCTTTTTTGGTTTACAGGATGAAGGGAGAGCGAAAACTCAAAGTTTTGATTTAAGAAAAAAGTGTACATCTAAAATGGAGATGCACAATGCACAATTGTAGGGAGAGATAACTCCAAAGAGTGTTTGTAATTTTTAGGGATTGTAAGATCTTTTTAGTTTTTGTATCTCAGGTTTTGCAATCGTCGGGAAAACATGGAGGCGTGCTATTTTTAACTGACTGTTGACTCCCGATCCGTATGTCTTTTCTTACAAAAATATAGCCCGTTACTCATGATAAATCACATTACAATCATCTATGATTCTTAGGTCAGCTTTTTGAAAACGGGCAAAATAATGGCTTCTTTCACTCGGGTGAATATCCCACCGCACGTTCACTTCAGAATTTAATGAGTGTTTGTTATTCTAATTAAAAGCTTTGGATCCATAGGTCATTTGCATCTTTAACGTGTTTCAAGCATGCATATCCATTTTTAAAACACGTCTAGAAGAATTCTCTTTCTTGTAAAATTTCAAGCTATTAGGGTTGAACTAGTGGAATTTCCCAAACTTGGATAACACAAAATTTTGTGTTCAATTGTGGTGTGTGAATAAATTTTCATTACTTACATTTGTTAATGTTTTAATTTTTTTCCATACATAAACTCTAAAATTTACATTTTTTTGTGATCTATTTACCTTTTTTTGTTTACGGCATGAAGGGAGAACGAAAACTCAATGTTTTGATTTAATAAAAAAGTGTACATCTAAACTGGAGATGCACAATGCAGAAATGTGGAGAGATATAATACCAAAGAGTGTCTGTGATTTTTCAGGATTGTGAGCTCTTTTCAGTTTTTACTTCTCAGGGTTTACAATCGTCGGGAAAAGGGAGAGGCGGGGGATTTTTAATTGAGTGTTGACTCCCAATCCGCAAGTCATTTCTTACAATAATATAGCCCGTTACGAATGAAAAATCACTTTACAATCATCTATGATTGTTAGGTCAGCTTTTTGCAAACGGGCAAAATAATGGCTTGTTTGACTCGGGTAAATATCCCACCGCACGTTCACTAGAGAATTTAATGAGCGTATGTTATTCTCTTTAAAAGCTTTGGATCCATAGGTCATTTGCATCTTTAACATGCTTGAAGCTTGCATATCCATTTTTAAAACACGTGTGGAACAAATCTCTTTCTTGTAAAATTCCAAGCTATTAGGGTTGCACTAGTTGAATTTCCCAAACTTGGATAACAAAAGTTTTGTGTTAATTTTTGGTGTGTGAAAAAAATTTTTTACTTACATTTGTTATTGTTTTAAATTTTTTCCATACATAAACTCAAAAATTTTCATTTTGCTGTGATCTATTTGCCTTTTTATGTTTACGGGATGGAGGGAGAGTGAAAACTCAAAGTTTTGATTTAAGAAAAAAGTGTACATCTAAAATGGAGACGCACAGTGCACAAATGTAGAGAGAGATACTTACAATGAGTGTCTGCAATTTTTAGGGAATTTAAGCTCTCTTTTTAGTTTTTATATCTCAGGTTTTGCAATCGTCGGGAAAAGGGGAAGGCGGGGTGTTTTTAACTGAGTGTTGACTCCCAATCCGTAAGTCATTTCTTACAAAAATATAGCCCGTTACGGATGATAAATAACTTTACAATCATCTATGATTGTTAGGTAAGCTTTTTGTGAACGGGCAAAATAATGGCTAGTTCGATTCCGGTAAATATCCCACCGCACGTTCATTGAGAATTTAATGAGCTTTTGTTATTCTCTTTAAAAGCTTTGGATCCATAGGTCATTTGCATCTTTAACATGTTTCAAGCATGCATATCCATTTTTAAAACACGTGTAGAAGAAATCTCTTTCTTGTAAAATTCCATGCAATTAGGGTTGAACTAGTGGAATTTCTCAAACTTGGAAAACAAAACTTTTGTGTTCATTTGTGGTGTGTGAGTAAATTTTCTGTACTTACATTTGTTATTGTTTTAATTTTTTTCACACATAAACTCGAAAATTTTCATTTTGTTGTGATCTATTTGCCTTTTTTGGTTTACAGGATGAAGGGAGAGCGAAAACTCAAAGTTTTGATTTAAGAAAAAAGTGTACATCTAAAATGGAGATGCACAATGCACAATTGTAGGGAGAGATAACTCCAAAGAGTGTTTGTAATTTTTAGGGATTGTAAGATCTTTTTAGTTTTTGTATCTCAGGTTTTGCAATCGTCGGGAAAACATGGAGGCGTGCTATTTTTAACTGACTGTTGACTCCCGATCCGTATGTCTTTTCTTACAAAAATATAGCCCGTTACTCATGATAAATCACATTACAATCATCTATGATTCTTAGGTCAGCTTTTTGAAAACGGGCAAAATAATGGCTTCTTTCACTCGGGTGAATATCCCACCGCACGTTCACTTCAGAATTTAATGAGTGTTTGTTATTCTAATTAAAAGCTTTGGATCCATAGGTCATTTGCATCTTTAACGTGTTTCAAGCATGCATATCCATTTTTAAAACACGTCTAGAAGAATTCTCTTTCTTGTAAAATTTCAAGCTATTAGGGTTGAACTAGTGGAATTTCCCAAACTTGGATAACACAAAATTTTGTGTTCAATTGTGGTGTGTGAATAAATTTTCATTACTTACATTTGTTAATGTTTTAATTTTTTTCCATACATAAACTCTAAAATTTACATTTTTTTGTGATCTATTTACCTTTTTTTGTTTACGGCATGAAGGGAGAACGAAAACTCAATGTTTTGATTTAATAAAAAAGTGTACATCTAAACTGGAGATGCACAATGCAGAAATGTGGAGAGATATAATACCAAAGAGTGTCTGTGATTTTTCAGGATTGTGAGCTCTTTTCAGTTTTTACTTCTCAGGGTTTACAATCGTCGGGAAAAGGGAGAGGCGGGGGATTTTTAATTGAGTGTTGACTCCCAATCCGCAAGTCATTTCTTACAATAATATAGCCCGTTACGAATGAAAAATCACTTTACAATCATCTATGATTGTTAGGTCAGCTTTTTGCAAACGGGCAAAATAATGGCTTGTTTGACTCGGGTAAATATCCCACCGCACATTCACTAGAGAATTTAATGAGCGTATGTTATTCTCTTTAAAAGCTTTGGATCCATAGGTCATTTGCATCTTTAACATGCTTGAAGCTTGCATATCCATTTTTAAAACACGTGTGGAACAAATCTCTTTCTTGTAAAATTCCAAGCTATTAGGGTTGCACTAGTTGAATTTCCCAAACTTGGATAACAAAAGTTTTGTGTTAATTTTTGGTGTGTGAAAAAAATTTTTTACTTACATTTGTTATTGTTTTAAATTTTTTCCATACATAAACTCAAAAATTTTCATTTTGCTGTGATCTATTTGCCTTTTTATGTTTACGGGATGGAGGGAGAGTGAAAACTCAAAGTTTTGATTTAAGAAAAAAGTGTACATCTAAAATGGAGACGCACAGTGCACAAATGTAGAGAGAGATACTTACAATGAGTGTCTGCAATTTTTAGGGAATTTAAGCTCTCTTTTTAGTTTTTATATCTCAGGTTTTGCAATCGTCGGGAAAAGGGGAAGGCGGGGTGTTTTTAACTGAGTGTTGACTCCCAATCCGTAAGTCATTTCTTACAAAAATATAGCCCGTTACGGATGATAAATAACTTTACAATCATCTATGATTGTTAGGTAAGCTTTTTGTGAACGGGCAAAATAATGGCTAGTTCGATTCCGGTAAATATCCCACCGCACGTTCATTGAGAATTTAATGAGCTTTTGTTATTCTCTTTAAAAGCTTTGGATCCATAGGTCATTTGCATCTTTAACATGTTTCAAGCATGCATATCCATTTTTAAAACACGTGTAGAAGAAATCTCTTTCTTGTAAAATTCCATGCAATTAGGGTTGAACTAGTGGAATTTCTCAAACTTGGAAAACAAAACTTTTGTGTTCATTTGTGGTGTGTGAGTAAATTTTCTGTACTTACATTTGTTATTGTTTTAATTTTTTTCACACATAAACTCGAAAATTTTCATTTTGTTGTGATCTATTTGCCTTTTTTGGTTTACAGGATGAAGGGAGAGCGAAAACTCAAAGTTTTGATTTAAGAAAAAAGTGTACATCTAAAATGGAGATGCACAATGCACAATTGTAGGGAGAGATAACTCCAAAGAGTGTTTGTAATTTTTAGGGATTGTAAGATCTTTTTAGTTTTTGTATCTCAGGTTTTGCAATCGTCGGGAAAACATGGAGGCGTGCTATTTTTAACTGACTGTTGACTCCCGATCCGTATGTCTTTTCTTACAAAAATATAGCCCGTTACTCATGATAAATCACATTACAATCATCTATGATTCTTAGGTCAGCTTTTTGAAAACGGGCAAAATAATGGCTTCTTTCACTCGGGTGAATATCCCACCGCACGTTCACTTCAGAATTTAATGAGTGTTTGTTATTCTAATTAAAAGCTTTGGATCCATAGGTCATTTGCATCTTTAACGTGTTTCAAGCATGCATATCCATTTTTAAAACACGTCTAGAAGAATTCTCTTTCTTGTAAAATTTCAAGCTATTAGGGTTGAACTAGTGGAATTTCCCAAACTTGGATAACACAAAATTTTGTGTTCAATTGTGGTGTGTGAATAAATTTTCATTACTTACATTTGTTAATGTTTTAATTTTTTTCCATACATAAACTCTAAAATTTACATTTTTTTGTGATCTATTTACCTTTTTTTGTTTACGGCATGAAGGGAGAACGAAAACTCAATGTTTTGATTTAATAAAAAAGTGTACATCTAAACTGGAGATGCACAATGCAGAAATGTGGAGAGATATAATACCAAAGAGTGTCTGTGATTTTTCAGGATTGTGAGCTCTTTTCAGTTTTTACTTCTCAGGGTTTACAATCGTCGGGAAAAGGGAGAGGCGGGGGATTTTTAATTGAGTGTTGACTCCCAATCCGCAAGTCATTTCTTACAATAATATAGCCCGTTACGAATGAAAAATCACTTTACAATCATCTATGATTGTTAGGTCAGCTTTTTGCAAACGGGCAAAATAATGGCTTGTTTGACTCGGGTAAATATCCCACCGCACGTTCACTAGAGAATTTAATGAGCGTATGTTATTCTCTTTAAAAGCTTTGGATCCATAGGTCATTTGCATCTTTAACATGCTTGAAGCTTGCATATCCATTTTTAAAACACGTGTGGAACAAATCTCTTTCTTGTAAAATTCCAAGCTATTAGGGTTGCACTAGTTGAATTTCCCAAACTTGGATAACAAAAGTTTTGTGTTAATTTTTGGTGTGTGAAAAAAATTTTTTACTTACATTTGTTATTGTTTTAAATTTTTTCCATACATAAACTCAAAAATTTTCATTTTGCTGTGATCTATTTGCCTTTTTATGTTTACGGGATGGAGGGAGAGTGAAAACTCAAAGTTTTGATTTAAGAAAAAAGTGTACATCTAAAATGGAGACGCACAGTGCACAAATGTAGAGAGAGATACTTACAATGAGTGTCTGCAATTTTTAGGGAATTTAAGCTCTCTTTTTAGTTTTTATATCTCAGGTTTTGCAATCGTCGGGAAAAGGGGAAGGCGGGGTGTTTTTAACTGAGTGTTGACTCCCAATCCGTAAGTCATTTCTTACAAAAATATAGCCCGTTACGGATGATAAATAACTTTACAATCATCTATGATTGTTAGGTAAGCTTTTTGTGAACGGGCAAAATAATGGCTAGTTCGATTCCGGTAAATATCCCACCGCACGTTCATTGAGAATTTAATGAGCTTTTGTTATTCTCTTTAAAAGCTTTGGATCCATAGGTCATTTGCATCTTTAACATGTTTCAAGCATGCATATCCATTTTTAAAACACGTGTAGAAGAAATCTCTTTCTTGTAAAATTCCATGCAATTAGGGTTGAACTAGTGGAATTTCTCAAACTTGGAAAACAAAACTTTTGTGTTCATTTGTGGTGTGTGAGTAAATTTTCTGTACTTACATTTGTTATTGTTTTAATTTTTTTCACACATAAACTCGAAAATTTTCATTTTGTTGTGATCTATTTGCCTTTTTTGGTTTACAGGATGAAGGGAGAGCGAAAACTCAAAGTTTTGATTTAAGAAAAAAGTGTACATCTAAAATGGAGATGCACAATGCACAATTGTAGGGAGAGATAACTCCAAAGAGTGTTTGTAATTTTTAGGGATTGTAAGATCTTTTTAGTTTTTGTATCTCAGGTTTTGCAATCGTCGGGAAAACATGGAGGCGTGCTATTTTTAACTGACTGTTGACTCCCGATCCGTATGTCTTTTCTTACAAAAATATAGCCCGTTACTCATGATAAATCACATTACAATCATCTATGATTCTTAGGTCAGCTTTTTGAAAACGGGCAAAATAATGGCTTCTTTCACTCGGGTGAATATCCCACCGCACGTTCACTTCAGAATTTAATGAGTGTTTGTTATTCTAATTAAAAGCTTTGGATCCATAGGTCATTTGCATCTTTAACGTGTTTCAAGCATGCATATCCATTTTTAAAACACGTCTAGAAGAATTCTCTTTCTTGTAAAATTTCAAGCTATTAGGGTTGAACTAGTGGAATTTCCCAAACTTGGATAACACAAAATTTTGTGTTCAATTGTGGTGTGTGAATAAATTTTCATTACTTACATTTGTTAATGTTTTAATTTTTTTCCATACATAAACTCTAAAATTTACATTTTTTTGTGATCTATTTACCTTTTTTTGTTTACGGCATGAAGGGAGAACGAAAACTCAATGTTTTGATTTAATAAAAAAGTGTACATCTAAACTGGAGATGCACAATGCAGAAATGTGGAGAGATATAATACCAAAGAGTGTCTGTGATTTTTCAGGATTGTGAGCTCTTTTCAGTTTTTACTTCTCAGGGTTTACAATCGTCGGGAAAAGGGAGAGGCGGGGGATTTTTAATTGAGTGTTGACTCCCAATCCGCAAGTCATTTCTTACAATAATATAGCCCGTTACGAATGAAAAATCACTTTACAATCATCTATGATTGTTAGGTCAGCTTTTTGCAAACGGGCAAAATAATGGCTTGTTTGACTCGGGTAAATATCCCACCGCACGTTCACTAGAGAATTTAATGAGCGTATGTTATTCTCTTTAAAAGCTTTGGATCCATAGGTCATTTGCATCTTTAACATGCTTGAAGCTTGCATATCCATTTTTAAAACACGTGTGGAACAAATCTCTTTCTTGTAAAATTCCAAGCTATTAGGGTTGCACTAGTTGAATTTCCCAAACTTGGATAACAAAAGTTTTGTGTTAATTTTTGGTGTGTGAAAAAATTTTTTTACTTACATTTGTTATTGTTTTAAATTTTTTCCATACATAAACTCAAAAATTTTCATTTTGCTGTGATCTATTTGCCTTTTTATGTTTACGGGATGGAGGGAGAGTGAAAACTCAAAGTTTTGATTTAAGAAAAAAGTGTACATCTAAAATGGAGACGCACAGTGCACAAATGTAGAGAGAGATACTTACAATGAGTGTCTGCAATTTTTAGGGAATTTAAGCTCTCTTTTTAGTTTTTATATCTCAGGTTTTGCAATCGTCGGGAAAAGGGGAAGGCGGGGTGTTTTTAACTGAGTGTTGACTCCCAATCCGTAAGTCATTTCTTACAAAAATATAGCCCGTTACGGATGATAAATAACTTTACAATCATCTATGATTGTTAGGTAAGCTTTTTGTGAACGGGCAAAATAATGGCTAGTTCGATTCCGGTAAATATCCCACCGCACGTTCATTGAGAATTTAATGAGCTTTTGTTATTCTCTTTAAAAGCTTTGGATCCATAGGTCATTTGCATCTTTAACATGTTTCAAGCATGCATATCCATTTTTAAAACACGTGTAGAAGAAATCTCTTTCTTGTAAAATTCCATGCAATTAGGGTTGAACTAGTGGAATTTCTCAAACTTGGAAAACAAAACTTTTGTGTTCATTTGTGGTGTGTGAGTAAATTTTCTGTACTTACATTTGTTATTGTTTTAATTTTTTTCACACATAAACTCGAAAATTTTCATTTTGTTGTGATCTATTTGCCTTTTTTGGTTTACAGGATGAAGGGAGAGCGAAAACTCAAAGTTTTGATTTAAGAAAAAAGTGTACATCTAAAATGGAGATGCACAATGCACAATTGTAGGGAGAGATAACTCCAAAGAGTGTTTGTAATTTTTAGGGATTGTAAGATCTTTTTAGTTTTTGTATCTCAGGTTTTGCAATCGTCGGGAAAACATGGAGGCGTGCTATTTTTAACTGACTGTTGACTCCCGATCCGTATGTCTTTTCTTACAAAAATATAGCCCGTTACTCATGATAAATCACATTACAATCATCTATGATTCTTAGGTCAGCTTTTTGAAAACGGGCAAAATAATGGCTTCTTTCACTCGGGTGAATATCCCACCGCACGTTCACTTCAGAATTTAATGAGTGTTTGTTATTCTAATTAAAAGCTTTGGATCCATAGGTCATTTGCATCTTTAACGTGTTTCAAGCATGCATATCCATTTTTAAAACACGTCTAGAAGAATTCTCTTTCTTGTAAAATTTCAAGCTATTAGGGTTGAACTAGTGGAATTTCCCAAACTTGGATAACACAAAATTTTGTGTTCAATTGTGGTGTGTGAATAAATTTTCATTACTTACATTTGTTAATGTTTTAATTTTTTTCCATACATAAACTCTAAAATTTACATTTTTTTGTGATCTATTTACCTTTTTTTGTTTACGGCATGAAGGGAGAACGAAAACTCAATGTTTTGATTTAATAAAAAAGTGTACATCTAAACTGGAGATGCACAATGCAGAAATGTGGAGAGATATAATACCAAAGAGTGTCTGTGATTTTTCAGGATTGTGAGCTCTTTTCAGTTTTTACTTCTCAGGGTTTACAATCGTCGGGAAAAGGGAGAGGCGGGGGATTTTTAATTGAGTGTTGACTCCCAATCCGCAAGTCATTTCTTACAATAATATAGCCCGTTACGAATGAAAAATCACTTTACAATCATCTATGATTGTTAGGTCAGCTTTTTGCAAACGGGCAAAATAATGGCTTGTTTGACTCGGGTAAATATCCCACCGCACGTTCACTAGAGAATTTAATGAGCGTATGTTATTCTCTTTAAAAGCTTTGGATCCATAGGTCATTTGCATCTTTAACATGCTTGAAGCTTGCATATCCATTTTTAAAACACGTGTGGAACAAATCTCTTTCTTGTAAAATTCCAAGCTATTAGGGTTGCACTAGTTGAATTTCCCAAACTTGGATAACAAAAGTTTTGTGTTAATTTTTGGTGTGTGAAAAAAATTTTTTACTTACATTTGTTATTGTTTTAAATTTTTTCCATACATAAACTCAAAAATTTTCATTTTGCTGTGATCTATTTGCCTTTTTATGTTTACGGGATGGAGGGAGAGTGAAAACTCAAAGTTTTGATTTAAGAAAAAAGTGTACATCTAAAATGGAGACGCACAGTGCACAAATGTAGAGAGAGATACTTACAATGAGTGTCTGCAATTTTTAGGGAATTTAAGCTCTCTTTTTAGTTTTTATATCTCAGGTTTTGCAATCGTCGGGAAAAGGGGAAGGCGGGGTGTTTTTAACTGAGTGTTGACTCCCAATCCGTAAGTCATTTCTTACAAAAATATAGCCCGTTACGGATGATAAATAACTTTACAATCATCTATGATTGTTAGGTAAGCTTTTTGTGAACGGGCAAAATAATGGCTAGTTCGATTCCGGTAAATATCCCACCGCACGTTCATTGAGAATTTAATGAGCTTTTGTTATTCTCTTTAAAAGCTTTGGATCCATAGGTCATTTGCATCTTTAACATGTTTCAAGCATGCATATCCATTTTTAAAACACGTGTAGAAGAAATCTCTTTCTTGTAAAATTCCATGCAATTAGGGTTGAACTAGTGGAATTTCTCAAACTTGGAAAACAAAACTTTTGTGTTCATTTGTGGTGTGTGAGTAAATTTTCTGTACTTACATTTGTTATTGTTTTAATTTTTTTCACACATAAACTCGAAAATTTTCATTTTGTTGTGATCTATTTGCCTTTTTTGGTTTACAGGATGAAGGGAGAGCGAAAACTCAAAGTTTTGATTTAAGAAAAAAGTGTACATCTAAAATGGAGATGCACAATGCACAATTGTAGGGAGAGATAACTCCAAAGAGTGTTTGTAATTTTTAGGGATTGTAAGATCTTTTTAGTTTTTGTATCTCAGGTTTTGCAATCGTCGGGAAAACATGGAGGCGTGCTATTTTTAACTGACTGTTGACTCCCGATCCGTATGTCTTTTCTTACAAAAATATAGCCCGTTACTCATGATAAATCACATTACAATCATCTATGATTCTTAGGTCAGCTTTTTGAAAACGGGCAAAATAATGGCTTCTTTCACTCGGGTGAATATCCCACCGCACGTTCACTTCAGAATTTAATGAGTGTTTGTTATTCTAATTAAAAGCTTTGGATCCATAGGTCATTTGCATCTTTAACGTGTTTCAAGCATGCATATCCATTTTTAAAACACGTCTAGAAGAATTCTCTTTCTTGTAAAATTTCAAGCTATTAGGGTTGAACTAGTGGAATTTCCCAAACTTGGATAACACAAAATTTTGTGTTCAATTGTGGTGTGTGAATAAATTTTCATTACTTACATTTGTTAATGTTTTAATTTTTTTCCATACATAAACTCTAAAATTTACATTTTTTTGTGATCTATTTACCTTTTTTTGTTTACGGCATGAAGGGAGAACGAAAACTCAATGTTTTGATTTAATAAAAAAGTGTACATCTAAACTGGAGATGCACAATGCAGAAATGTGGAGAGATATAATACCAAAGAGTGTCTGTGATTTTTCAGGATTGTGAGCTCTTTTCAGTTTTTACTTCTCAGGGTTTACAATCGTCGGGAAAAGGGAGAGGCGGGGGATTTTTAATTGAGTGTTGACTCCCAATCCGCAAGTCATTTCTTACAATAATATAGCCCGTTACGAATGAAAAATCACTTTACAATCATCTATGATTGTTAGGTCAGCTTTTTGCAAACGGGCAAAATAATGGCTTGTTTGACTCGGGTAAATATCCCACCGCACGTTCACTAGAGAATTTAATGAGCGTATGTTATTCTCTTTAAAAGCTTTGGATCCATAGGTCATTTGCATCTTTAACATGCTTGAAGCTTGCATATCCATTTTTAAAACACGTGTGGAACAAATCTCTTTCTTGTAAAATTCCAAGCTATTAGGGTTGCACTAGTTGAATTTCCCAAACTTGGATAACAAAAGTTTTGTGTTAATTTTTGGTGTGTGAAAAAATTTTTTTACTTACATTTGTTATTGTTTTAAATTTTTTCCATACATAAACTCAAAAATTTTCATTTTGCTGTGATCTATTTGCCTTTTTATGTTTACGGGATGGAGGGAGAGTGAAAACTCAAAGTTTTGATTTAAGAAAAAAGTGTACATCTAAAATGGAGACGCACAGTGCACAAATGTAGAGAGAGATACTTACAATGAGTGTCTGCAATTTTTAGGGAATTTAAGCTCTCTTTTTAGTTTTTATATCTCAGGTTTTGCAATCGTCGGGAAAAGGGGAAGGCGGGGTGTTTTTAACTGAGTGTTGACTCCCAATCCGTAAGTCATTTCTTACAAAAATATAGCCCGTTACGGATGATAAATAACTTTACAATCATCTATGATTGTTAGGTAAGCTTTTTGTGAACGGGCAAAATAATGGCTAGTTCGATTCCGGTAAATATCCCACCGCACGTTCATTGAGAATTTAATGAGCTTTTGTTATTCTCTTTAAAAGCTTTGGATCCATAGGTCATTTGCATCTTTAACATGTTTCAAGCATGCATATCCATTTTTAAAACACGTGTAGAAGAAATCTCTTTCTTGTAAAATTCCATGCAATTAGGGTTGAACTAGTGGAATTTCTCAAACTTGGAAAACAAAACTTTTGTGTTCATTTGTGGTGTGTGAGTAAATTTTCTGTACTTACATTTGTTATTGTTTTAATTTTTTTCACACATAAACTCGAAAATTTTCATTTTGTTGTGATCTATTTGCCTTTTTTGGTTTACAGGATGAAGGGAGAGCGAAAACTCAAAGTTTTGATTTAAGAAAAAAGTGTACATCTAAAATGGAGATGCACAATGCACAATTGTAGGGAGAGATAACTCCAAAGAGTGTTTGTAATTTTTAGGGATTGTAAGATCTTTTTAGTTTTTGTATCTCAGGTTTTGCAATCGTCGGGAAAACATGGAGGCGTGCTATTTTTAACTGACTGTTGACTCCCGATCCGTATGTCTTTTCTTACAAAAATATAGCCCGTTACTCATGATAAATCACATTACAATCATCTATGATTCTTAGGTCAGCTTTTTGAAAACGGGCAAAATAATGGCTTCTTTCACTCGGGTGAATATCCCACCGCACGTTCACTTCAGAATTTAATGAGTGTTTGTTATTCTAATTAAAAGCTTTGGATCCATAGGTCATTTGCATCTTTAACGTGTTTCAAGCATGCATATCCATTTTTAAAACACGTCTAGAAGAATTCTCTTTCTTGTAAAATTTCAAGCTATTAGGGTTGAACTAGTGGAATTTCCCAAACTTGGATAACACAAAATTTTGTGTTCAATTGTGGTGTGTGAATAAATTTTCATTACTTACATTTGTTAATGTTTTAATTTTTTTCCATACATAAACTCTAAAATTTACATTTTTTTGTGATCTATTTACCTTTTTTTGTTTACGGCATGAAGGGAGAACGAAAACTCAATGTTTTGATTTAATAAAAAAGTGTACATCTAAACTGGAGATGCACAATGCAGAAATGTGGAGAGATATAATACCAAAGAGTGTCTGTGATTTTTCAGGATTGTGAGCTCTTTTCAGTTTTTACTTCTCAGGGTTTACAATCGTCGGGAAAAGGGAGAGGCGGGGGATTTTTAATTGAGTGTTGACTCCCAATCCGCAAGTCATTTCTTACAATAATATAGCCCGTTACGAATGAAAAATCACTTTACAATCATCTATGATTGTTAGGTCAGCTTTTTGCAAACGGGCAAAATAATGGCTTGTTTGACTCGGGTAAATATCCCACCGCACGTTCACTAGAGAATTTAATGAGCGTATGTTATTCTCTTTAAAAGCTTTGGATCCATAGGTCATTTGCATCTTTAACATGCTTGAAGCTTGCATATCCATTTTTAAAACACGTGTGGAACAAATCTCTTTCTTGTAAAATTCCAAGCTATTAGGGTTGCACTAGTTGAATTTCCCAAACTTGGATAACAAAAGTTTTGTGTTAATTTTTGGTGTGTGAAAAAATTTTTTTACTTACATTTGTTATTGTTTTAAATTTTTTCCATACATAAACTCAAAAATTTTCATTTTGCTGTGATCTATTTGCCTTTTTATGTTTACGGGATGGAGGGAGAGTGAAAACTCAAAGTTTTGATTTAAGAAAAAAGTGTACATCTAAAATGGAGACGCACAGTGCACAAATGTAGAGAGAGATACTTACAATGAGTGTCTGCAATTTTTAGGGAATTTAAGCTCTCTTTTTAGTTTTTATATCTCAGGTTTTGCAATCGTCGGGAAAAGGGGAAGGCGGGGTGTTTTTAACTGAGTGTTGACTCCCAATCCGTAAGTCATTTCTTACAAAAATATAGCCCGTTACGGATGATAAATAACTTTACAATCATCTATGATTGTTAGGTAAGCTTTTTGTGAACGGGCAAAATAATGGCTAGTTCGATTCCGGTAAATATCCCACCGCACGTTCATTGAGAATTTAATGAGCTTTTGTTATTCTCTTTAAAAGCTTTGGATCCATAGGTCATTTGCATCTTTAACATGTTTCAAGCATGCATATCCATTTTTAAAACACGTGTAGAAGAAATCTCTTTCTTGTAAAATTCCATGCAATTAGGGTTGAACTAGTGGAATTTCTCAAACTTGGAAAACAAAACTTTTGTGTTCATTTGTGGTGTGTGAGTAAATTTTCTGTACTTACATTTGTTATTGTTTTAATTTTTTTCACACATAAACTCGAAAATTTTCATTTTGTTGTGATCTATTTGCCTTTTTTGGTTTACAGGATGAAGGGAGAGCGAAAACTCAAAGTTTTGATTTAAGAAAAAAGTGTACATCTAAAATGGAGATGCACAATGCACAATTGTAGGGAGAGATAACTCCAAAGAGTGTTTGTAATTTTTAGGGATTGTAAGATCTTTTTAGTTTTTGTATCTCAGGTTTTGCAATCGTCGGGAAAACATGGAGGCGTGCTATTTTTAACTGACTGTTGACTCCCGATCCGTATGTCTTTTCTTACAAAAATATAGCCCGTTACTCATGATAAATCACATTACAATCATCTATGATTCTTAGGTCAGCTTTTTGAAAACGGGCAAAATAATGGCTTCTTTCACTCGGGTGAATATCCCACCGCACGTTCACTTCAGAATTTAATGAGTGTTTGTTATTCTAATTAAAAGCTTTGGATCCATAGGTCATTTGCATCTTTAACGTGTTTCAAGCATGCATATCCATTTTTAAAACACGTCTAGAAGAATTCTCTTTCTTGTAAAATTTCAAGCTATTAGGGTTGAACTAGTGGAATTTCCCAAACTTGGATAACACAAAATTTTGTGTTCAATTGTGGTGTGTGAATAAATTTTCATTACTTACATTTGTTAATGTTTTAATTTTTTTCCATACATAAACTCTAAAATTTACATTTTTTTGTGATCTATTTACCTTTTTTTGTTTACGGCATGAAGGGAGAACGAAAACTCAATGTTTTGATTTAATAAAAAAGTGTACATCTAAACTGGAGATGCACAATGCAGAAATGTGGAGAGATATAATACCAAAGAGTGTCTGTGATTTTTCAGGATTGTGAGCTCTTTTCAGTTTTTACTTCTCAGGGTTTACAATCGTCGGGAAAAGGGAGAGGCGGGGGATTTTTAATTGAGTGTTGACTCCCAATCCGCAAGTCATTTCTTACAATAATATAGCCCGTTACGAATGAAAAATCACTTTACAATCATCTATGATTGTTAGGTCAGCTTTTTGCAAACGGGCAAAATAATGGCTTGTTTGACTCGGGTAAATATCCCACCGCACGTTCACTAGAGAATTTAATGAGCGTATGTTATTCTCTTTAAAAGCTTTGGATCCATAGGTCATTTGCATCTTTAACATGCTTGAAGCTTGCATATCCATTTTTAAAACACGTGTGGAACAAATCTCTTTCTTGTAAAATTCCAAGCTATTAGGGTTGCACTAGTTGAATTTCCCAAACTTGGATAACAAAAGTTTTGTGTTAATTTTTGGTGTGTGAAAAAATTTTTTTACTTACATTTGTTATTGTTTTAAATTTTTTCCATACATAAACTCAAAAATTTTCATTTTGCTGTGATCTATTTGCCTTTTTATGTTTACGGGATGGAGGGAGAGTGAAAACTCAAAGTTTTGATTTAAGAAAAAAGTGTACATCTAAAATGGAGACGCACAGTGCACAAATGTAGAGAGAGATACTTACAATGAGTGTCTGCAATTTTTAGGGAATTTAAGCTCTCTTTTTAGTTTTTATATCTCAGGTTTTGCAATCGTCGGGAAAAGGGGAAGGCGGGGTGTTTTTAACTGAGTGTTGACTCCCAATCCGTAAGTCATTTCTTACAAAAATATAGCCCGTTACGGATGATAAATAACTTTACAATCATCTATGATTGTTAGGTAAGCTTTTTGTGAACGGGCAAAATAATGGCTAGTTCGATTCCGGTAAATATCCCACCGCACGTTCATTGAGAATTTAATGAGCTTTTGTTATTCTCTTTAAAAGCTTTGGATCCATAGGTCATTTGCATCTTTAACATGTTTCAAGCATGCATATCCATTTTTAAAACACGTGTAGAAGAAATCTCTTTCTTGTAAAATTCCATGCAATTAGGGTTGAACTAGTGGAATTTCTCAAACTTGGAAAACAAAACTTTTGTGTTCATTTGTGGTGTGTGAGTAAATTTTCTGTACTTACATTTGTTATTGTTTTAATTTTTTTCACACATAAACTCGAAAATTTTCATTTTGTTGTGATCTATTTGCCTTTTTTGGTTTACAGGATGAAGGGAGAGCGAGAACTCAAAGTTTTGATTTAAGAAAAAAGTGTACATCTAAAATGGAGATGCACAATGCACAATTGTAGGGAGAGATAACTCCAAAGAGTGTTTGTAATTTTTAGGGATTGTAAGATCTTTTTAGTTTTTGTATCTCAGGTTTTGCAATCGTCGGGAAAACATGGAGGCGTGCTATTTTTAACTGACTGTTGACTCCCGATCCGTATGTCTTTTCTTACAAAAATATAGCCCGTTACTCATGATAAATCACATTACAATCATCTATGATTCTTAGGTCAGCTTTTTGAAAACGGGCAAAATAATGGCTTCTTTCACTCGGGTGAATATCCCACCGCACGTTCACTTCAGAATTTAATGAGTGTTTGTTATTCTAATTAAAAGCTTTGGATCCATAGGTCATTTGCATCTTTAACGTGTTTCAAGCATGCATATCCATTTTTAAAACACGTCTAGAAGAATTCTCTTTCTTGTAAAATTTCAAGCTATTAGGGTTGAACTAGTGGAATTTCCCAAACTTGGATAACACAAAATTTTGTGTTCAATTGTGGTGTGTGAATAAATTTTCATTACTTACATTTGTTAATGTTTTAATTTTTTTCCATACATAAACTCTAAAATTTACATTTTTTTGTGATCTATTTACCTTTTTTTGTTTACGGCATGAAGGGAGAACGAAAACTCAATGTTTTGATTTAATAAAAAAGTGTACATCTAAACTGGAGATGCACAATGCAGAAATGTGGAGAGATATAATACCAAAGAGTGTCTGTGATTTTTCAGGATTGTGAGCTCTTTTCAGTTTTTACTTCTCAGGGTTTACAATCGTCGGGAAAAGGGAGAGGCGGGGGATTTTTAATTGAGTGTTGACTCCCAATCCGCAAGTCATTTCTTACAATAATATAGCCCGTTACGAATGAAAAATCACTTTACAATCATCTATGATTGTTAGGTCAGCTTTTTGCAAACGGGCAAAATAATGGCTTGTTTGACTCGGGTAAATATCCCACCGCACGTTCACTAGAGAATTTAATGAGCGTATGTTATTCTCTTTAAAAGCTTTGGATCCATAGGTCATTTGCATCTTTAACATGCTTGAAGCTTGCATATCCATTTTTAAAACACGTGTGGAACAAATCTCTTTCTTGTAAAATTCCAAGCTATTAGGGTTGCACTAGTTGAATTTCCCAAACTTGGATAACAAAAGTTTTGTGTTAATTTTTGGTGTGTGAAAAAATTTTTTTACTTACATTTGTTATTGTTTTAAATTTTTTCCATACATAAACTCAAAAATTTTCATTTTGCTGTGATCTATTTGCCTTTTTATGTTTACGGGATGGAGGGAGAGTGAAAACTCAAAGTTTTGATTTAAGAAAAAAGTGTACATCTAAAATGGAGACGCACAGTGCACAAATGTAGAGAGAGATACTTACAATGAGTGTCTGCAATTTTTAGGGAATTTAAGCTCTCTTTTTAGTTTTTATATCTCAGGTTTTGCAATCGTCGGGAAAAGGGGAAGGCGGGGTGTTTTTAACTGAGTGTTGACTCCCAATCCGTAAGTCATTTCTTACAAAAATATAGCCCGTTACGGATGATAAATAACTTTACAATCATCTATGATTGTTAGGTAAGCTTTTTGTGAACGGGCAAAATAATGGCTAGTTCGATTCCGGTAAATATCCCACCGCACGTTCATTGAGAATTTAATGAGCTTTTGTTATTCTCTTTAAAAGCTTTGGATCCATAGGTCATTTGCATCTTTAACATGTTTCAAGCATGCATATCCATTTTTAAAACACGTGTAGAAGAAATCTCTTTCTTGTAAAATTCCATGCAATTAGGGTTGAACTAGTGGAATTTCTCAAACTTGGAAAACAAAACTTTTGTGTTCATTTGTGGTGTGTGAGTAAATTTTCTGTACTTACATTTGTTATTGTTTTAATTTTTTTCACACATAAACTCGAAAATTTTCATTTTGTTGTGATCTATTTGCCTTTTTTGGTTTACAGGATGAAGGGAGAGCGAAAACTCAAAGTTTTGATTTAAGAAAAAAGTGTACATCTAAAATGGAGATGCACAATGCACAATTGTAGGGAGAGATAACTCCAAAGAGTGTTTGTAATTTTTAGGGATTGTAAGATCTTTTTAGTTTTTGTATCTCAGGTTTTGCAATCGTCGGGAAAACATGGAGGCGTGCTATTTTTAACTGACTGTTGACTCCCGATCCGTATGTCTTTTCTTACAAAAATATAGCCCGTTACTCATGATAAATCACATTACAATCATCTATGATTCTTAGGTCAGCTTTTTGAAAACGGGCAAAATAATGGCTTCTTTCACTCGGGTGAATATCCCACCGCACGTTCACTTCAGAATTTAATGAGTGTTTGTTATTCTAATTAAAAGCTTTGGATCCATAGGTCATTTGCATCTTTAACGTGTTTCAAGCATGCATATCCATTTTTAAAACACGTCTAGAAGAATTCTCTTTCTTGTAAAATTTCAAGCTATTAGGGTTGAACTAGTGGAATTTCCCAAACTTGGATAACACAAAATTTTGTGTTCAATTGTGGTGTGTGAATAAATTTTCATTACTTACATTTGTTAATGTTTTAATTTTTTTCCATACATAAACTCTAAAATTTACATTTTTTTGTGATCTATTTACCTTTTTTTGTTTACGGCATGAAGGGAGAACGAAAACTCAATGTTTTGATTTAATAAAAAAGTGTACATCTAAACTGGAGATGCACAATGCAGAAATGTGGAGAGATATAATACCAAAGAGTGTCTGTGATTTTTCAGGATTGTGAGCTCTTTTCAGTTTTTACTTCTCAGGGTTTACAATCGTCGGGAAAAGGGAGAGGCGGGGGATTTTTAATTGAGTGTTGACTCCCAATCCGCAAGTCATTTCTTACAATAATATAGCCCGTTACGAATGAAAAATCACTTTACAATCATCTATGATTGTTAGGTCAGCTTTTTGCAAACGGGCAAAATAATGGCTTGTTTGACTCGGGTAAATATCCCACCGCACGTTCACTAGAGAATTTAATGAGCGTATGTTATTCTCTTTAAAAGCTTTGGATCCATAGGTCATTTGCATCTTTAACATGCTTGAAGCTTGCATATCCATTTTTAAAACACGTGTGGAACAAATCTCTTTCTTGTAAAATTCCAAGCTATTAGGGTTGCACTAGTTGAATTTCCCAAACTTGGATAACAAAAGTTTTGTGTTAATTTTTGGTGTGTGAAAAAATTTTTTTACTTACATTTGTTATTGTTTTAAATTTTTTCCATACATAAACTCAAAAATTTTCATTTTGCTGTGATCTATTTGCCTTTTTATGTTTACGGGATGGAGGGAGAGTGAAAACTCAAAGTTTTGATTTAAGAAAAAAGTGTACATCTAAAATGGAGACGCACAGTGCACAAATGTAGAGAGAGATACTTACAATGAGTGTCTGCAATTTTTAGGGAATTTAAGCTCTCTTTTTAGTTTTTATATCTCAGGTTTTGCAATCGTCGGGAAAAGGGGAAGGCGGGGTGTTTTTAACTGAGTGTTGACTCCCAATCCGTAAGTCATTTCTTACAAAAATATAGCCCGTTACGGATGATAAATAACTTTACAATCATCTATGATTGTTAGGTAAGCTTTTTGTGAACGGGCAAAATAATGGCTAGTTCGATTCCGGTAAATATCCCACCGCACGTTCATTGAGAATTTAATGAGCTTTTGTTATTCTCTTTAAAAGCTTTGGATCCATAGGTCATTTGCATCTTTAACATGTTTCAAGCATGCATATCCATTTTTAAAACACGTGTAGAAGAAATCTCTTTCTTGTAAAATTCCATGCAATTAGGGTTGAACTAGTGGAATTTCTCAAACTTGGAAAACAAAACTTTTGTGTTCATTTGTGGTGTGTGAGTAAATTTTCTGTACTTACATTTGTTATTGTTTTAATTTTTTTCACACATAAACTCGAAAATTTTCATTTTGTTGTGATCTATTTGCCTTTTTTGGTTTACAGGATGAAGGGAGAGCGAAAACTCAAAGTTTTGATTTAAGAAAAAAGTGTACATCTAAAATGGAGATGCACAATGCACAATTGTAGGGAGAGATAACTCCAAAGAGTGTTTGTAATTTTTAGGGATTGTAAGATCTTTTTAGTTTTTGTATCTCAGGTTTTGCAATCGTCGGGAAAACATGGAGGCGTGCTATTTTTAACTGACTGTTGACTCCCGATCCGTATGTCTTTTCTTACAAAAATATAGCCCGTTACTCATGATAAATCACATTACAATCATCTATGATTCTTAGGTCAGCTTTTTGAAAACGGGCAAAATAATGGCTTCTTTCACTCGGGTGAATATCCCACCGCACGTTCACTTCAGAATTTAATGAGTGTTTGTTATTCTAATTAAAAGCTTTGGATCCATAGGTCATTTGCATCTTTAACGTGTTTCAAGCATGCATATCCATTTTTAAAACACGTCTAGAAGAATTCTCTTTCTTGTAAAATTTCAAGCTATTAGGGTTGAACTAGTGGAATTTCCCAAACTTGGATAACACAAAATTTTGTGTTCAATTGTGGTGTGTGAATAAATTTTCATTACTTACATTTGTTAATGTTTTAATTTTTTTCCATACATAAACTCTAAAATTTACATTTTTTTGTGATCTATTTACCTTTTTTTGTTTACGGCATGAAGGGAGAACGAAAACTCAATGTTTTGATTTAATAAAAAAGTGTACATCTAAACTGGAGATGCACAATGCACAAATGTGGAGAGATATAATACCAAAGAGTGTCTGTGATTTTTCAGGATTGTGAGCTCTTTTCAGTTTTTACTTCTCAGGGTTTACAATCGTCGGGAAAAGGGAGAGGCGGGGGATTTTTAATTGAGTGTTGACTCCCAATCCGCAAGTCATTTCTTACAATAATATAGCCCGTTACGAATGAAAAATCACTTTACAATCATCTATGATTGTTAGGTCAGCTTTTTGCAAACGGGCAAAATAATGGCTTGTTTGACTCGGGTAAATATCCCACCGCACGTTCACTAGAGAATTTAATGAGCGTATGTTATTCTCTTTAAAAGCTTTGGATCCATAGGTCATTTGCATCTTTAACATGCTTGAAGCTTGCATATCCATTTTTAAAACACGTGTGGAACAAATCTCTTTCTTGTAAAATTCCAAGCTATTAGGGTTGCACTAGTTGAATTTCCCAAACTTGGATAACAAAAGTTTTGTGTTAATTTTTGGTGTGTGAAAAAATTTTTTTACTTACATTTGTTATTGTTTTAAATTTTTTCCATACATAAACTCAAAAATTTTCATTTTGCTGTGATCTATTTGCCTTTTTATGTTTACGGGATGGAGGGAGAGTGAAAACTCAAAGTTTTGATTTAAGAAAAAAGTGTACATCTAAAATGGAGACGCACAGTGCACAAATGTAGAGAGAGATACTTACAATGAGTGTCTGCAATTTTTAGGGAATTTAAGCTCTCTTTTTAGTTTTTATATCTCAGGTTTTGCAATCGTCGGGAAAAGGGGAAGGCGGGGTGTTTTTAACTGAGTGTTGACTCCCAATCCGTAAGTCATTTCTTACAAAAATATAGCCCGTTACGGATGATAAATAACTTTACAATCATCTATGATTGTTAGGTAAGCTTTTTGTGAACGGGCAAAATAATGGCTAGTTCGATTCCGGTAAATATCCCACCGCACGTTCATTGAGAATTTAATGAGCTTTTGTTATTCTCTTTAAAAGCTTTGGATCCATAGGTCATTTGCATCTTTAACATGTTTCAAGCATGCATATCCATTTTTAAAACACGTGTAGAAGAAATCTCTTTCTTGTAAAATTCCATGCAATTAGGGTTGAACTAGTGGAATTTCTCAAACTTGGAAAACAAAACTTTTGTGTTCATTTGTGGTGTGTGAGTAAATTTTCTGTACTTACATTTGTTATTGTTTTAATTTTTTTCACACATAAACTCGAAAATTTTCATTTTGTTGTGATCTATTTGCCTTTTTTGGTTTACAGGATGAAGGGAGAGCGAAAACTCAAAGTTTTGATTTAAGAAAAAAGTGTACATCTAAAATGGAGATGCACAATGCACAATTGTAGGGAGAGATAACTCCAAAGAGTGTTTGTAATTTTTAGGGATTGTAAGATCTTTTTAGTTTTTGTATCTCAGGTTTTGCAATCGTCGGGAAAACATGGAGGCGTGCTATTTTTAACTGACTGTTGACTCCCGATCCGTATGTCTTTTCTTACAAAAATATAGCCCGTTACTCATGATAAATCACATTACAATCATCTATGATTCTTAGGTCAGCTTTTTGAAAACGGGCAAAATAATGGCTTCTTTCACTCGGGTGAATATCCCACCGCACGTTCACTTCAGAATTTAATGAGTGTTTGTTATTCTAATTAAAAGCTTTGGATCCATAGGTCATTTGCATCTTTAACGTGTTTCAAGCATGCATATCCATTTTTAAAACACGTCTAGAAGAATTCTCTTTCTTGTAAAATTTCAAGCTATTAGGGTTGAACTAGTGGAATTTCCCAAACTTGGATAACACAAAATTTTGTGTTCAATTGTGGTGTGTGAATAAATTTTCATTACTTACATTTGTTAATGTTTTAATTTTTTTCCATACATAAACTCTAAAATTTACATTTTTTTGTGATCTATTTACCTTTTTTTGTTTACGGCATGAAGGGAGAACGAAAACTCAATGTTTTGATTTAATAAAAAAGTGTACATCTAAACTGGAGATGCACAATGCACAAATGTGGAGAGATATAATACCAAAGAGTGTCTGTGATTTTTCAGGATTGTGAGCTCTTTTCAGTTTTTACTTCTCAGGGTTTACAATCGTCGGGAAAAGGGAGAGGCGGGGGATTTTTAATTGAGTGTTGACTCCCAATCCGCAAGTCATTTCTTACAATAATATAGCCCGTTACGAATGAAAAATCACTTTACAATCATCTATGATTGTTAGGTCAGCTTTTTGCAAACGGGCAAAATAATGGCTTGTTTGACTCGGGTAAATATCCCACCGCACGTTCACTAGAGAATTTAATGAGCGTATGTTATTCTCTTTAAAAGCTTTGGATCCATAGGTCATTTGCATCTTTAACATGCTTGAAGCTTGCATATCCATTTTTAAAACACGTGTGGAACAAATCTCTTTCTTGTAAAATTCCAAGCTATTAGGGTTGCACTAGTTGAATTTCCCAAACTTGGATAACAAAAGTTTTGTGTTAATTTTTGGTGTGTGAAAAAAATTTTTTACTTACATTTGTTATTGTTTTAAATTTTTTCCATACATAAACTCAAAATTTTTCATTTTGCTGTGATCTATTTGCCTTTTTATGTTTACGGGATGGAGGGAGAGTGAAAACTCAAAGTTTTGATTTAAGAAAAAAGTGTACATCTAAAATGGAGACGCACAGTGCACAAATGTAGAGAGAGATACTTACAATGAGTGTCTGCAATTTTTAGGGAATTTAAGCTCTCTTTTTAGTTTTTATATCTCAGGTTTTGCAATCGTCGGGAAAAGGGGAAGGCGGGGTGTTTTTAACTGAGTGTTGACTCCCAATCCGTAAGTCATTTCTTACAAAAATATAGCCCGTTACGGATGATAAATAACTTTACAATCATCTATGATTGTTAGGTAAGCTTTTTGTGAACGGGCAAAATAATGGCTAGTTCGATTCCGGTAAATATCCCACCGCACGTTCATTGAGAATTTAATGAGCTTTTGTTATTCTCTTTAAAAGCTTTGGATCCATAGGTCATTTGCATCTTTAACATGTTTCAAGCATGCATATCCATTTTTAAAACACGTGTAGAAGAAATCTCTTTCTTGTAAAATTCCATGCAATTAGGGTTGAACTAGTGGAATTTCTCAAACTTGGAAAACAAAACTTTTGTGTTCATTTGTGGTGTGTGAGTAAATTTTCTGTACTTACATTTGTTATTGTTTTAATTTTTTTCACACATAAACTCGAAAATTTTCATTTTGTTGTGATCTATTTGCCTTTTTTGGTTTACAGGATGAAGGGAGAGCGAAAACTCAAAGTTTTGATTTAAGAAAAAAGTGTACATCTAAAATGGAGATGCACAATGCACAATTGTAGGGAGAGATAACTCCAAAGAGTGTTTGTAATTTTTAGGGATTGTAAGATCTTTTTAGTTTTTGTATCTCAGGTTTTGCAATCGTCGGGAAAACATGGAGGCGTGCTATTTTTAACTGACTGTTGACTCCCGATCCGTATGTCTTTTCTTACAAAAATATAGCCCGTTACTCATGATAAATCACATTACAATCATCTATGATTCTTAGGTCAGCTTTTTGAAAACGGGCAAAATAATGGCTTCTTTCACTCGGGTGAATATCCCACCGCACGTTCACTTCAGAATTTAATGAGTGTTTGTTATTCTAATTAAAAGCTTTGGATCCATAGGTCATTTGCATCTTTAACGTGTTTCAAGCATGCATATCCATTTTTAAAACACGTCTAGAAGAATTCTCTTTCTTGTAAAATTTCAAGCTATTAGGGTTGAACTAGTGGAATTTCCCAAACTTGGATAACACAAAATTTTGTGTTCAATTGTGGTGTGTGAATAAATTTTCATTACTTACATTTGTTAATGTTTTAATTTTTTTCCATACATAAACTCTAAAATTTACATTTTTTTGTGATCTATTTACCTTTTTTTGTTTACGGCATGAAGGGAGAACGAAAACTCAATGTTTTGATTTAATAAAAAAGTGTACATCTAAACTGGAGATGCACAATGCAGAAATGTGGAGAGATATAATACCAAAGAGTGTCTGTGATTTTTCAGGATTGTGAGCTCTTTTCAGTTTTTACTTCTCAGGGTTTACAATCGTCGGGAAAAGGGAGAGGCGGGGGATTTTTAATTGAGTGTTGACTCCCAATCCGCAAGTCATTTCTTACAATAATATAGCCCGTTACGAATGAAAAATCACTTTACAATCATCTATGATTGTTAGGTCAGCTTTTTGCAAACGGGCAAAATAATGGCTTGTTTGACTCGGGTAAATATCCCACCGCACGTTCACTAGAGAATTTAATGAGCGTATGTTATTCTCTTTAAAAGCTTTGGATCCATAGGTCATTTGCATCTTTAACATGCTTGAAGCTTGCATATCCATTTTTAAAACACGTGTGGAACAAATCTCTTTCTTGTAAAATTCCAAGCTATTAGGGTTGCACTAGTTGAATTTCCCAAACTTGGATAACAAAAGTTTTGTGTTAATTTTTGGTGTGTGAAAAAAATTTTTTACTTACATTTGTTATTGTTTTAAATTTTTTCCATACATAAACTCAAAATTTTTCATTTTGCTGTGATCTATTTGCCTTTTTATGTTTACGGGATGGAGGGAGAGTGAAAACTCAAAGTTTTGATTTAAGAAAAAAGTGTACATCTAAAATGGAGACGCACAGTGCACAAATGTAGAGAGAGATACTTACAATGAGTGTCTGCAATTTTTAGGGAATTTAAGCTCTCTTTTTAGTTTTTATATCTCAGGTTTTGCAATCGTCGGGAAAAGGGGAAGGCGGGGTGTTTTTAACTGAGTGTTGACTCCCAATCCGTAAGTCATTTCTTACAAAAATATAGCCCGTTACGGATGATAAATAACTTTACAATCATCTATGATTGTTAGGTAAGCTTTTTGTGAACGGGCAAAATAATGGCTAGTTCGATTCCGGTAAATATCCCACCGCACGTTCATTGAGAATTTAATGAGCTTTTGTTATTCTCTTTAAAAGCTTTGGATCCATAGGTCATTTGCATCTTTAACATGTTTCAAGCATGCATATCCATTTTTAAAACACGTGTAGAAGAAATCTCTTTCTTGTAAAATTCCATGCAATTAGGGTTGAACTAGTGGAATTTCTCAAACTTGGAAAACAAAACTTTTGTGTTCATTTGTGGTGTGTGAGTAAATTTTCTGTACTTACATTTGTTATTGTTTTAATTTTTTTCACACATAAACTCGAAAATTTTCATTTTGTTGTGATCTATTTGCCTTTTTTGGTTTACAGGATGAAGGGAGAGCGAAAACTCAAAGTTTTGATTTAAGAAAAAAGTGTACATCTAAAATGGAGATGCACAATGCACAATTGTAGGGAGAGATAACTCCAAAGAGTGTTTGTAATTTTTAGGGATTGTAAGATCTTTTTAGTTTTTGTATCTCAGGTTTTGCAATCGTCGGGAAAACATGGAGGCGTGCTATTTTTAACTGACTGTTGACTCCCGATCCGTATGTCTTTTCTTACAAAAATATAGCCCGTTACTCATGATAAATCACATTACAATCATCTATGATTCTTAGGTCAGCTTTTTGAAAACGGGCAAAATAATGGCTTCTTTCACTCGGGTGAATATCCCACCGCACGTTCACTTCAGAATTTAATGAGTGTTTGTTATTCTAATTAAAAGCTTTGGATCCATAGGTCATTTGCATCTTTAACGTGTTTCAAGCATGCATATCCATTTTTAAAACACGTCTAGAAGAATTCTCTTTCTTGTAAAATTTCAAGCTATTAGGGTTGAACTAGTGGAATTTCCCAAACTTGGATAACACAAAATTTTGTGTTCAATTGTGGTGTGTGAATAAATTTTCATTACTTACATTTGTTAATGTTTTAATTTTTTTCCATACATAAACTCTAAAATTTACATTTTTTTGTGATCTATTTACCTTTTTTTGTTTACGGCATGAAGGGAGAACGAAAACTCAATGTTTTGATTTAATAAAAAAGTGTACATCTAAACTGGAGATGCACAATGCAGAAATGTGGAGAGATATAATACCAAAGAGTGTCTGTGATTTTTCAGGATTGTGAGCTCTTTTCAGTTTTTACTTCTCAGGGTTTACAATCGTCGGGAAAAGGGAGAGGCGGGGGATTTTTAATTGAGTGTTGACTCCCAATCCGCAAGTCATTTCTTACAATAATATAGCCCGTTACGAATGAAAAATCACTTTACAATCATCTATGATTGTTAGGTCAGCTTTTTGCAAACGGGCAAAATAATGGCTTGTTTGACTCGGGTAAATATCCCACCGCACGTTCACTAGAGAATTTAATGAGCGTATGTTATTCTCTTTAAAAGCTTTGGATCCATAGGTCATTTGCATCTTTAACATGCTTGAAGCTTGCATATCCATTTTTAAAACACGTGTGGAACAAATCTCTTTCTTGTAAAATTCCAAGCTATTAGGGTTGCACTAGTTGAATTTCCCAAACTTGGATAACAAAAGTTTTGTGTTAATTTTTGGTGTGTGAAAAAATTTTTTTACTTACATTTGTTATTGTTTTAAATTTTTTCCATACATAAACTCAAAAATTTTCATTTTGCTGTGATCTATTTGCCTTTTTATGTTTACGGGATGGAGGGAGAGTGAAAACTCAAAGTTTTGATTTAAGAAAAAAGTGTACATCTAAAATGGAGACGCACAGTGCACAAATGTAGAGAGAGATACTTACAATGAGTGTCTGCAATTTTTAGGGAATTTAAGCTCTCTTTTTAGTTTTTATATCTCAGGTTTTGCAATCGTCGGGAAAAGGGGAAGGCGGGGTGTTTTTAACTGAGTGTTGACTCCCAATCCGTAAGTCATTTCTTACAAAAATATAGCCCGTTACGGATGATAAATAACTTTACAATCATCTATGATTGTTAGGTAAGCTTTTTGTGAACGGGCAAAATAATGGCTAGTTCGATTCCGGTAAATATCCCACCGCACGTTCATTGAGAATTTAATGAGCTTTTGTTATTCTCTTTAAAAGCTTTGGATCCATAGGTCATTTGCATCTTTAACATGTTTCAAGCATGCATATCCATTTTTAAAACACGTGTAGAAGAAATCTCTTTCTTGTAAAATTCCATGCAATTAGGGTTGAACTAGTGGAATTTCTCAAACTTGGAAAACAAAACTTTTGTGTTCATTTGTGGTGTGTGAGTAAATTTTCTGTACTTACATTTGTTATTGTTTTAATTTTTTTCACACATAAACTCGAAAATTTTCATTTTGTTGTGATCTATTTGCCTTTTTTGGTTTACAGGATGAAGGGAGAGCGAAAACTCAAAGTTTTGATTTAAGAAAAAAGTGTACATCTAAAATGGAGATGCACAATGCACAATTGTAGGGAGAGATAACTCCAAAGAGTGTTTGTAATTTTTAGGGATTGTAAGATCTTTTTAGTTTTTGTATCTCAGGTTTTGCAATCGTCGGGAAAACATGGAGGCGTGCTATTTTTAACTGACTGTTGACTCCCGATCCGTATGTCTTTTCTTACAAAAATATAGCCCGTTACTCATGATAAATCACATTACAATCATCTATGATTCTTAGGTCAGCTTTTTGAAAACGGGCAAAATAATGGCTTCTTTCACTCGGGTGAATATCCCACCGCACGTTCACTTCAGAATTTAATGAGTGTTTGTTATTCTAATTAAAAGCTTTGGATCCATAGGTCATTTGCATCTTTAACGTGTTTCAAGCATGCATATCCATTTTTAAAACACGTCTAGAAGAATTCTCTTTCTTGTAAAATTTCAAGCTATTAGGGTTGAACTAGTGGAATTTCCCAAACTTGGATAACACAAAATTTTGTGTTCAATTGTGGTGTGTGAATAAATTTTCATTACTTACATTTGTTAATGTTTTAATTTTTTTCCATACATAAACTCTAAAATTTACATTTTTTTGTGATCTATTTACCTTTTTTTGTTTACGGCATGAAGGGAGAACGAAAACTCAATGTTTTGATTTAATAAAAAAGTGTACATCTAAACTGGAGATGCACAATGCACAAATGTGGAGAGATATAATACCAAAGAGTGTCTGTGATTTTTCAGGATTGT
Organism: Aristolochia californica; assembly: GCF_029961685.1. Taxonomy (NCBI): domain Eukaryota; kingdom Viridiplantae; phylum Streptophyta; class Magnoliopsida; order Piperales; family Aristolochiaceae; genus Aristolochia; species Aristolochia californica. The sequence goes on along the minus strand of NW_027181882.1, from coordinate 477,263 downwards.
GAGCTCTTTTCAGTTTTTACTTCTCAGGGTTTACAATCGTCGGGAAAAGGGAGAGGCGGGGGATTTTTAATTGAGTGTTGACTCCCAATCCGCAAGTCATTTCTTACAATAATATAGCCCGTTACGAATGAAAAATCACTTTACAATCATCTATGATTGTTAGGTCAGCTTTTTGCAAACGGGCAAAATAATGGCTTGTTTGACTCGGGTAAATATCCCACCGCACGTTCACTAGAGAATTTAATGAGCGTATGTTATTCTCTTTAAAAGCTTTGGATCCATAGGTCATTTGCATCTTTAACATGCTTGAAGCTTGCATATCCATTTTTAAAACACGTGTGGAACAAATCTCTTTCTTGTAAAATTCCAAGCTATTAGGGTTGCACTAGTTGAATTTCCCAAACTTGGATAACAAAAGTTTTGTGTTAATTTTTGGTGTGTGAAAAATTTTTTTTACTTACATTTGTTATTGTTTTAAATTTTTTCCATACATAAACTCAAAAATTTTCATTTTGCTGTGATCTATTTGCCTTTTTATGTTTACGGGATGGAGGGAGAGTGAAAACTCAAAGTTTTGATTTAAGAAAAAAGTGTACATCTAAAATGGAGACGCACAGTGCACAAATGTAGAGAGAGATACTTACAATGAGTGTCTGCAATTTTTAGGGAATTTAAGCTCTCTTTTTAGTTTTTATATCTCAGGTTTTGCAATCGTCGGGAAAAGGGGAAGGCGGGGTGTTTTTAACTGAGTGTTGACTCCCAATCCGTAAGTCATTTCTTACAAAAATATAGCCCGTTACGGATGATAAATAACTTTACAATCATCTATGATTGTTAGGTAAGCTTTTTGTGAACGGGCAAAATAATGGCTAGTTCGATTCCGGTAAATATCCCACCGCACGTTCATTGAGAATTTAATGAGCTTTTGTTATTCTCTTTAAAAGCTTTGGATCCATAGGTCATTTGCATCTTTAACATGTTTCAAGCATGCATATCCATTTTTAAAACACGTGTAGAAGAAATCTCTTTCTTGTAAAATTCCATGCAATTAGGGTTGAACTAGTGGAATTTCTCAAACTTGGAAAACAAAACTTTTGTGTTCATTTGTGGTGTGTGAGTAAATTTTCTGTACTTACATTTGTTATTGTTTTAATTTTTTTCACACATAAACTCGAAAATTTTCATTTTGTTGTGATCTATTTGCCTTTTTTGGTTTACAGGATGAAGGGAGAGCGAAAACTCAAAGTTTTGATTTAAGAAAAAAGTGTACATCTAAAATGGAGATGCACAATGCACAATTGTAGGGAGAGATAACTCCAAAGAGTGTTTGTAATTTTTAGGGATTGTAAGATCTTTTTAGTTTTTGTATCTCAGGTTTTGCAATCGTCGGGAAAACATGGAGGCGTGCTATTTTTAACTGACTGTTGACTCCCGATCCGTATGTCTTTTCTTACAAAAATATAGCCCGTTACTCATGATAAATCACATTACAATCATCTATGATTCTTAGGTCAGCTTTTTGAAAACGGGCAAAATAATGGCTTCTTTCACTCGGGTGAATATCCCACCGCACGTTCACTTCAGAATTTAATGAGTGTTTGTTATTCTAATTAAAAGCTTTGGATCCATAGGTCATTTGCATCTTTAACGTGTTTCAAGCATGCATATCCATTTTTAAAACACGTCTAGAAGAATTCTCTTTCTTGTAAAATTTCAAGCTATTAGGGTTGAACTAGTGGAATTTCCCAAACTTGGATAACACAAAATTTTGTGTTCAATTGTGGTGTGTGAATAAATTTTCATTACTTACATTTGTTAATGTTTTAATTTTTTTCCATACATAAACTCTAAAATTTACATTTTTTTGTGATCTATTTACCTTTTTTTGTTTACGGCATGAAGGGAGAACGAAAACTCAATGTTTTGATTTAATAAAAAAGTGTACATCTAAACTGGAGATGCACAATGCACAAATGTGGAGAGATATAATACCAAAGAGTGTCTGTGATTTTTCAGGATTGTGAGCTCTTTTCAGTTTTTACTTCTCAGGGTTTACAATCGTCGGGAAAAGGGAGAGGCGGGGGATTTTTAATTGAGTGTTGACTCCCAATCCGCAAGTCATTTCTTACAATAATATAGCCCGTTACGAATGAAAAATCACTTTACAATCATCTATGATTGTTAGGTCAGCTTTTTGCAAACGGGCAAAATAATGGCTTGTTTGACTCGGGTAAATATCCCACCGCACGTTCACTAGAGAATTTAATGAGCGTATGTTATTCTCTTTAAAAGCTTTGGATCCATAGGTCATTTGCATCTTTAACATGCTTGAAGCTTGCATATCCATTTTTAAAACACGTGTGGAACAAATCTCTTTCTTGTAAAATTCCAAGCTATTAGGGTTGCACTAGTTGAATTTCCCAAACTTGGATAACAAAAGTTTTGTGTTAATTTTTGGTGTGTGAAAAATTTTTTTTACTTACATTTGTTATTGTTTTAAATTTTTTCCATACATAAACTCAAAAATTTTCATTTTGCTGTGATCTATTTGCCTTTTTATGTTTACGGGATGGAGGGAGAGTGAAAACTCAAAGTTTTGATTTAAGAAAAAAGTGTACATCTAAAATGGAGACGCACAGTGCACAAATGTAGAGAGAGATACTTACAATGAGTGTCTGCAATTTTTAGGGAATTTAAGCTCTCTTTTTAGTTTTTATATCTCAGGTTTTGCAATCGTCGGGAAAAGGGGAAGGCGGGGTGTTTTTAACTGAGTGTTGACTCCCAATCCGTAAGTCATTTCTTACAAAAATATAGCCCGTTACGGATGATAAATAACTTTACAATCATCTATGATTGTTAGGTAAGCTTTTTGTGAACGGGCAAAATAATGGCTAGTTCGATTCCGGTAAATATCCCACCGCACGTTCATTGAGAATTTAATGAGCTTTTGTTATTCTCTTTAAAAGCTTTGGATCCATAGGTCATTTGCATCTTTAACATGTTTCAAGCATGCATATCCATTTTTAAAACACGTGTAGAAGAAATCTCTTTCTTGTAAAATTCCATGCAATTAGGGTTGAACTAGTGGAATTTCTCAAACTTGGAAAACAAAACTTTTGTGTTCATTTGTGGTGTGTGAGTAAATTTTCTGTACTTACATTTGTTATTGTTTTAATTTTTTTCACACATAAACTCGAAAATTTTCATTTTGTTGTGATCTATTTGCCTTTTTTGGTTTACAGGATGAAGGGAGAGCGAAAACTCAAAGTTTTGATTTAAGAAAAAAGTGTACATCTAAAATGGAGATGCACAATGCACAATTGTAGGGAGAGATAACTCCAAAGAGTGTTTGTAATTTTTAGGGATTGTAAGATCTTTTTAGTTTTTGTATCTCAGGTTTTGCAATCGTCGGGAAAACATGGAGGCGTGCTATTTTTAACTGACTGTTGACTCCCGATCCGTATGTCTTTTCTTACAAAAATATAGCCCGTTACTCATGATAAATCACATTACAATCATCTATGATTCTTAGGTCAGCTTTTTGAAAACGGGCAAAATAATGGCTTCTTTCACTCGGGTGAATATCCCACCGCACGTTCACTTCAGAATTTAATGAGTGTTTGTTATTCTAATTAAAAGCTTTGGATCCATAGGTCATTTGCATCTTTAACGTGTTTCAAGCATGCATATCCATTTTTAAAACACGTCTAGAAGAATTCTCTTTCTTGTAAAATTTCAAGCTATTAGGGTTGAACTAGTGGAATTTCCCAAACTTGGATAACACAAAATTTTGTGTTCAATTGTGGTGTGTGAATAAATTTTCATTACTTACATTTGTTAATGTTTTAATTTTTTTCCATACATAAACTCTAAAATTTACATTTTTTTGTGATCTATTTACCTTTTTTTGTTTACGGCATGAAGGGAGAACGAAAACTCAATGTTTTGATTTAATAAAAAAGTGTACATCTAAACTGGAGATGCACAATGCACAAATGTGGAGAGATATAATACCAAAGAGTGTCTGTGATTTTTCAGGATTGTGAGCTCTTTTCAGTTTTTACTTCTCAGGGTTTACAATCGTCGGGAAAAGGGAGAGGCGGGGGATTTTTAATTGAGTGTTGACTCCCAATCCGCAAGTCATTTCTTACAATAATATAGCCCGTTACGAATGAAAAATCACTTTACAATCATCTATGATTGTTAGGTCAGCTTTTTGCAAACGGGCAAAATAATGGCTTGTTTGACTCGGGTAAATATCCCACCGCACGTTCACTAGAGAATTTAATGAGCGTATGTTATTCTCTTTAAAAGCTTTGGATCCATAGGTCATTTGCATCTTTAACATGCTTGAAGCTTGCATATCCATTTTTAAAACACGTGTGGAACAAATCTCTTTCTTGTAAAATTCCAAGCTATTAGGGTTGCACTAGTTGAATTTCCCAAACTTGGATAACAAAAGTTTTGTGTTAATTTTTGGTGTGTGAAAAATTTTTTTTACTTACATTTGTTATTGTTTTAAATTTTTTCCATACATAAACTCAAAAATTTTCATTTTGCTGTGATCTATTTGCCTTTTTATGTTTACGGGATGGAGGGAGAGTGAAAACTCAAAGTTTTGATTTAAGAAAAAAGTGTACATCTAAAATGGAGACGCACAGTGCACAAATGTAGAGAGAGATACTTACAATGAGTGTCTGCAATTTTTAGGGAATTTAAGCTCTCTTTTTAGTTTTTATATCTCAGGTTTTGCAATCGTCGGGAAAAGGGGAAGGCGGGGTGTTTTTAACTGAGTGTTGACTCCCAATCCGTAAGTCATTTCTTACAAAAATATAGCCCGTTACGGATGATAAATAACTTTACAATCATCTATGATTGTTAGGTAAGCTTTTTGTGAACGGGCAAAATAATGGCTAGTTCGATTCCGGTAAATATCCCACCGCACGTTCATTGAGAATTTAATGAGCTTTTGTTATTCTCTTTAAAAGCTTTGGATCCATAGGTCATTTGCATCTTTAACATGTTTCAAGCATGCATATCCATTTTTAAAACACGTGTAGAAGAAATCTCTTTCTTGTAAAATTCCATGCAATTAGGGTTGAACTAGTGGAATTTCTCAAACTTGGAAAACAAAACTTTTGTGTTCATTTGTGGTGTGTGAGTAAATTTTCTGTACTTACATTTGTTATTGTTTTAATTTTTTTCACACATAAACTCGAAAATTTTCATTTTGTTGTGATCTATTTGCCTTTTTTGGTTTACAGGATGAAGGGAGAGCGAAAACTCAAAGTTTTGATTTAAGAAAAAAGTGTACATCTAAAATGGAGATGCACAATGCACAATTGTAGGGAGAGATAACTCCAAAGAGTGTTTGTAATTTTTAGGGATTGTAAGATCTTTTTAGTTTTTGTATCTCAGGTTTTGCAATCGTCGGGAAAACATGGAGGCGTGCTATTTTTAACTGACTGTTGACTCCCGATCCGTATGTCTTTTCTTACAAAAATATAGCCCGTTACTCATGATAAATCACATTACAATCATCTATGATTCTTAGGTCAGCTTTTTGAAAACGGGCAAAATAATGGCTTCTTTCACTCGGGTGAATATCCCACCGCACGTTCACTTCAGAATTTAATGAGTGTTTGTTATTCTAATTAAAAGCTTTGGATCCATAGGTCATTTGCATCTTTAACGTGTTTCAAGCATGCATATCCATTTTTAAAACACGTCTAGAAGAATTCTCTTTCTTGTAAAATTTCAAGCTATTAGGGTTGAACTAGTGGAATTTCCCAAACTTGGATAACACAAAATTTTGTGTTCAATTGTGGTGTGTGAATAAATTTTCATTACTTACATTTGTTAATGTTTTAATTTTTTTCCATACATAAACTCTAAAATTTACATTTTTTTGTGATCTATTTACCTTTTTTTGTTTACGGCATGAAGGGAGAACGAAAACTCAATGTTTTGATTTAATAAAAAAGTGTACATCTAAACTGGAGATGCACAATGCACAAATGTGGAGAGATATAATACCAAAGAGTGTCTGTGATTTTTCAGGATTGTGAGCTCTTTTCAGTTTTTACTTCTCAGGGTTTACAATCGTCGGGAAAAGGGAGAGGCGGGGGATTTTTAATTGAGTGTTGACTCCCAATCCGCAAGTCATTTCTTACAATAATATAGCCCGTTACGAATGAAAAATCACTTTACAATCATCTATGATTGTTAGGTCAGCTTTTTGCAAACGGGCAAAATAATGGCTTGTTTGACTCGGGTAAATATCCCACCGCACGTTCACTAGAGAATTTAATGAGCGTATGTTATTCTCTTTAAAAGCTTTGGATCCATAGGTCATTTGCATCTTTAACATGCTTGAAGCTTGCATATCCATTTTTAAAACACGTGTGGAACAAATCTCTTTCTTGTAAAATTCCAAGCTATTAGGGTTGCACTAGTTGAATTTCCCAAACTTGGATAACAAAAGTTTTGTGTTAATTTTTGGTGTGTGAAAAATTTTTTTTACTTACATTTGTTATTGTTTTAAATTTTTTCCATACATAAACTCAAAAATTTTCATTTTGCTGTGATCTATTTGCCTTTTTATGTTTACGGGATGGAGGGAGAGTGAAAACTCAAAGTTTTGATTTAAGAAAAAAGTGTACATCTAAAATGGAGACGCACAGTGCACAAATGTAGAGAGAGATACTTACAATGAGTGTCTGCAATTTTTAGGGAATTTAAGCTCTCTTTTTAGTTTTTATATCTCAGGTTTTGCAATCGTCGGGAAAAGGGGAAGGCGGGGTGTTTTTAACTGAGTGTTGACTCCCAATCCGTAAGTCATTTCTTACAAAAATATAGCCCGTTACGGATGATAAATAACTTTACAATCATCTATGATTGTTAGGTAAGCTTTTTGTGAACGGGCAAAATAATGGCTAGTTCGATTCCGGTAAATATCCCACCGCACGTTCATTGAGAATTTAATGAGCTTTTGTTATTCTCTTTAAAAGCTTTGGATCCATAGGTCATTTGCATCTTTAACATGTTTCAAGCATGCATATCCATTTTTAAAACACGTGTAGAAGAAATCTCTTTCTTGTAAAATTCCATGCAATTAGGGTTGAACTAGTGGAATTTCTCAAACTTGGAAAACAAAACTTTTGTGTTCATTTGTGGTGTGTGAGTAAATTTTCTGTACTTACATTTGTTATTGTTTTAATTTTTTTCACACATAAACTCGAAAATTTTCATTTTGTTGTGATCTATTTGCCTTTTTTGGTTTACAGGATGAAGGGAGAGCGAAAACTCAAAGTTTTGATTTAAGAAAAAAGTGTACATCTAAAATGGAGATGCACAATGCACAATTGTAGGGAGAGATAACTCCAAAGAGTGTTTGTAATTTTTAGGGATTGTAAGATCTTTTTAGTTTTTGTATCTCAGGTTTTGCAATCGTCGGGAAAACATGGAGGCGTGCTATTTTTAACTGACTGTTGACTCCCGATCCGTATGTCTTTTCTTACAAAAATATAGCCCGTTACTCATGATAAATCACATTACAATCATCTATGATTCTTAGGTCAGCTTTTTGAAAACGGGCAAAATAATGGCTTCTTTCACTCGGGTGAATATCCCACCGCACGTTCACTTCAGAATTTAATGAGTGTTTGTTATTCTAATTAAAAGCTTTGGATCCATAGGTCATTTGCATCTTTAACGTGTTTCAAGCATGCATATCCATTTTTAAAACACGTCTAGAAGAATTCTCTTTCTTGTAAAATTTCAAGCTATTAGGGTTGAACTAGTGGAATTTCCCAAACTTGGATAACACAAAATTTTGTGTTCAATTGTGGTGTGTGAATAAATTTTCATTACTTACATTTGTTAATGTTTTAATTTTTTTCCATACATAAACTCTAAAATTTACATTTTTTTGTGATCTATTTACCTTTTTTTGTTTACGGCATGAAGGGAGAACGAAAACTCAATGTTTTGATTTAATAAAAAAGTGTACATCTAAACTGGAGATGCACAATGCACAAATGTGGAGAGATATAATACCAAAGAGTGTCTGTGATTTTTCAGGATTGTGAGCTCTTTTCAGTTTTTACTTCTCAGGGTTTACAATCGTCGGGAAAAGGGAGAGGCGGGGGATTTTTAATTGAGTGTTGACTCCCAATCCGCAAGTCATTTCTTACAATAATATAGCCCGTTACGAATGAAAAATCACTTTACAATCATCTATGATTGTTAGGTCAGCTTTTTGCAAACGGGCAAAATAATGGCTTGTTTGACTCGGGTAAATATCCCACCGCACGTTCACTAGAGAATTTAATGAGCGTATGTTATTCTCTTTAAAAGCTTTGGATCCATAGGTCATTTGCATCTTTAACATGCTTGAAGCTTGCATATCCATTTTTAAAACACGTGTGGAACAAATCTCTTTCTTGTAAAATTCCAAGCTATTAGGGTTGCACTAGTTGAATTTCCCAAACTTGGATAACAAAAGTTTTGTGTTAATTTTTGGTGTGTGAAAAAATTTTTTTACTTACATTTGTTATTGTTTTAAATTTTTTCCATACATAAACTCATAAATTTTCATTTTGCTGTGATCTATTTGCCTTTTTATGTTTACGGGATGGAGGGAGAGTGAAAACTCAAAGTTTTGATTTAAGAAAAAAGTGTACATCTAAAATGGAGACGCACAGTGCACAAATGTAGAGAGAGATACTTACAATGAGTGTCTGCAATTTTTAGGGAATTTAAGCTCTCTTTTTAGTTTTTATATCTCAGGTTTTGCAATCGTCGGGAAAAGGGGAAGGCGGGGTGTTTTTAACTGAGTGTTGACTCCCAATCCGTAAGTCATTTCTTACAAAAATATAGCCCGTTACGGATGATAAATAACTTTACAATCATCTATGATTGTTAGGTAAGCTTTTTGTGAACGGGCAAAATAATGGCTAGTTCGATTCCGGTAAATATCCCACCGCACGTTCATTGAGAATTTAATGAGCTTTTGTTATTCTCTTTAAAAGCTTTGGATCCATAGGTCATTTGCATCTTTAACATGTTTCAAGCATGCATATCCATTTTTAAAACACGTGTAGAAGAAATCTCTTTCTTGTAAAATTCCATGCAATTAGGGTTGAACTAGTGGAATTTCTCAAACTTGGAAAACAAAACTTTTGTGTTCATTTGTGGTGTGTGAGTAAATTTTCTGTACTTACATTTGTTATTGTTTTAATTTTTTTCACACATAAACTCGAAAATTTTCATTTTGTTGTGATCTATTTGCCTTTTTTGGTTTACAGGATGAAGGGAGAGCGAAAACTCAAAGTTTTGATTTAAGAAAAAAGTGTACATCTAAAATGGAGATGCACAATGCACAATTGTAGGGAGAGATAACTCCAAAGAGTGTTTGTAATTTTTAGGGATTGTAAGATCTTTTTAGTTTTTGTATCTCAGGTTTTGCAATCGTCGGGAAAACATGGAGGCGTGCTATTTTTAACTGACTGTTGACTCCCGATCCGTATGTCTTTTCTTACAAAAATATAGCCCGTTACTCATGATAAATCACATTACAATCATCTATGATTCTTAGGTCAGCTTTTTGAAAACGGGCAAAATAATGGCTTCTTTCACTCGGGTGAATATCCCACCGCACGTTCACTTCAGAATTTAATGAGTGTTTGTTATTCTAATTAAAAGCTTTGGATCCATAGGTCATTTGCATCTTTAACGTGTTTCAAGCATGCATATCCATTTTTAAAACACGTCTAGAAGAATTCTCTTTCTTGTAAAATTTCAAGCTATTAGGGTTGAACTAGTGGAATTTCCCAAACTTGGATAACACAAAATTTTGTGTTCAATTGTGGTGTGTGAATAAATTTTCATTACTTACATTTGTTAATGTTTTAATTTTTTTCCATACATAAACTCTAAAATTTACATTTTTTTGTGATCTATTTACCTTTTTTTGTTTACGGCATGAAGGGAGAACGAAAACTCAATGTTTTGATTTAATAAAAAAGTGTACATCTAAACTGGAGATGCACAATGCACAAATGTGGAGAGATATAATACCAAAGAGTGTCTGTGATTTTTCAGGATTGTGAGCTCTTTTCAGTTTTTACTTCTCAGGGTTTACAATCGTCGGGAAAAGGGAGAGGCGGGGGATTTTTAATTGAGTGTTGACTCCCAATCCGCAAGTCATTTCTTACAATAATATAGCCCGTTACGAATGAAAAATCACTTTACAATCATCTATGATTGTTAGGTCAGCTTTTTGCAAACGGGCAAAATAATGGCTTGTTTGACTCGGGTAAATATCCCACCGCACGTTCACTAGAGAATTTAATGAGCGTATGTTATTCTCTTTAAAAGCTTTGGATCCATAGGTCATTTGCATCTTTAACATGCTTGAAGCTTGCATATCCATTTTTAAAACACGTGTGGAACAAATCTCTTTCTTGTAAAATTCCAAGCTATTAGGGTTGCACTAGTTGAATTTCCCAAACTTGGATAACAAAAGTTTTGTGTTAATTTTTGGTGTGTGAAAAATTTTTTTTACTTACATTTGTTATTGTTTTAAATTTTTTCCATACATAAACTCAAAAATTTTCATTTTGCTGTGATCTATTTGCCTTTTTATGTTTACGGGATGGAGGGAGAGTGAAAACTCAAAGTTTTGATTTAAGAAAAAAGTGTACATCTAAAATGGAGACGCACAGTGCACAAATGTAGAGAGAGATACTTACAATGAGTGTCTGCAATTTTTAGGGAATTTAAGCTCTCTTTTTAGTTTTTATATCTCAGGTTTTGCAATCGTCGGGAAAAGGGGAAGGCGGGGTGTTTTTAACTGAGTGTTGACTCCCAATCCGTAAGTCATTTCTTACAAAAATATAGCCCGTTACGGATGATAAATAACTTTACAATCATCTATGATTGTTAGGTAAGCTTTTTGTGAACGGGCAAAATAATGGCTAGTTCGATTCCGGTAAATATCCCACCGCACGTTCATTGAGAATTTAATGAGCTTTTGTTATTCTCTTTAAAAGCTTTGGATCCATAGGTCATTTGCATCTTTAACATGTTTCAAGCATGCATATCCATTTTTAAAACACGTGTAGAAGAAATCTCTTTCTTGTAAAATTCCATGCAATTAGGGTTGAACTAGTGGAATTTCTCAAACTTGGAAAACAAAACTTTTGTGTTCATTTGTGGTGTGTGAGTAAATTTTCTGTACTTACATTTGTTATTGTTTTAATTTTTTTCACACATAAACTCGAAAATTTTCATTTTGTTGTGATCTATTTGCCTTTTTTGGTTTACAGGATGAAGGGAGAGCGAAAACTCAAAGTTTTGATTTAAGAAAAAAGTGTACATCTAAAATGGAGATGCACAATGCACAATTGTAGGGAGAGATAACTCCAAAGAGTGTTTGTAATTTTTAGGGATTGTAAGATCTTTTTAGTTTTTGTATCTCAGGTTTTGCAATCGTCGGGAAAACATGGAGGCGTGCTATTTTTAACTGACTGTTGACTCCCGATCCGTATGTCTTTTCTTACAAAAATATAGCCCGTTACTCATGATAAATCACATTACAATCATCTATGATTCTTAGGTCAGCTTTTTGAAAACGGGCAAAATAATGGCTTCTTTCACTCGGGTGAATATCCCACCGCACGTTCACTTCAGAATTTAATGAGTGTTTGTTATTCTAATTAAAAGCTTTGGATCCATAGGTCATTTGCATCTTTAACGTGTTTCAAGCATGCATATCCATTTTTAAAACACGTCTAGAAGAATTCTCTTTCTTGTAAAATTTCAAGCTATTAGGGTTGAACTAGTGGAATTTCCCAAACTTGGATAACACAAAATTTTGTGTTCAATTGTGGTGTGTGAATAAATTTTCATTACTTACATTTGTTAATGTTTTAATTTTTTTCCATACATAAACTCTAAAATTTACATTTTTTTGTGATCTATTTACCTTTTTTTGTTTACGGCATGAAGGGAGAACGAAAACTCAATGTTTTGATTTAATAAAAAAGTGTACATCTAAACTGGAGATGCACAATGCACAAATGTGGAGAGATATAATACCAAAGAGTGTCTGTGATTTTTCAGGATTGTGAGCTCTTTTCAGTTTTTACTTCTCAGGGTTTACAATCGTCGGGAAAAGGGAGAGGCGGGGGATTTTTAATTGAGTGTTGACTCCCAATCCGCAAGTCATTTCTTACAATAATATAGCCCGTTACGAATGAAAAATCACTTTACAATCATCTATGATTGTTAGGTCAGCTTTTTGCAAACGGGCAAAATAATGGCTTGTTTGACTCGGGTAAATATCCCACCGCACGTTCACTAGAGAATTTAATGAGCGTATGTTATTCTCTTTAAAAGCTTTGGATCCATAGGTCATTTGCATCTTTAACATGCTTGAAGCTTGCATATCCATTTTTAAAACACGTGTGGAACAAATCTCTTTCTTGTAAAATTCCAAGCTATTAGGGTTGCACTAGTTGAATTTCCCAAACTTGGATAACAAAAGTTTTGTGTTAATTTTTGGTGTGTGAAAAATTTTTTTTACTTACATTTGTTATTGTTTTAAATTTTTTCCATACATAAACTCAAAAATTTTCATTTTGCTGTGATCTATTTGCCTTTTTATGTTTACGGGATGGAGGGAGAGTGAAAACTCAAAGTTTTGATTTAAGAAAAAAGTGTACATCTAAAATGGAGACGCACAGTGCACAAATGTAGAGAGAGATACTTACAATGAGTGTCTGCAATTTTTAGGGAATTTAAGCTCTCTTTTTAGTTTTTATATCTCATGTTTTGCAATCGTCGGGAAAAGGGGAAGGCGGGGTGTTTTTAACTGAGTGTTGACTCCCAATCCGTAAGTCATTTCTTACAAAAATATAGCCCGTTACGGATGATAAATAACTTTACAATCATCTATGATTGTTAGGTAAGCTTTTTGTGAACGGGCAAAATAATGGCTAGTTCGATTCCGGTAAATATCCCACCGCACGTTCATTGAGAATTTAATGAGCTTTTGTTATTCTCTTTAAAAGCTTTGGATCCATAGGTCATTTGCATCTTTAACATGTTTCAAGCATGCATATCCATTTTTAAAACACGTGTAGAAGAAATCTCTTTCTTGTAAAATTCCATGCAATTAGGGTTGAACTAGTGGAATTTCTCAAACTTGGAAAACAAAACTTTTGTGTTCATTTGTGGTGTGTGAGTAAATTTTCTGTACTTACATTTGTTATTGTTTTAATTTTTTTCACACATAAACTCGAAAATTTTCATTTTGTTGTGATCTATTTGCCTTTTTTGGTTTACAGGATGAAGGGAGAGCGAAAACTCAAAGTTTTGATTTAAGAAAAAAGTGTACATCTAAAATGGAGATGCACAATGCACAATTGTAGGGAGAGATAACTCCAAAGAGTGTTTGTAATTTTTAGGGATTGTAAGATCTTTTTAGTTTTTGTATCTCAGGTTTTGCAATCGTCGGGAAAACATGGAGGCGTGCTATTTTTAACTGACTGTTGACTCCCGATCCGTATGTCTTTTCTTACAAAAATATAGCCCGTTACTCATGATAAATCACATTACAATCATCTATGATTCTTAGGTCAGCTTTTTGAAAACGGGCAAAATAATGGCTTCTTTCACTCGGGTGAATATCCCACCGCACGTTCACTTCAGAATTTAATGAGTGTTTGTTATTCTAATTAAAAGCTTTGGATCCATAGGTCATTTGCATCTTTAACGTGTTTCAAGCATGCATATCCATTTTTAAAACACGTCTAGAAGAATTCTCTTTCTTGTAAAATTTCAAGCTATTAGGGTTGAACTAGTGGAATTTCCCAAACTTGGATAACACAAAATTTTGTGTTCAATTGTGGTGTGTGAATAAATTTTCATTACTTACATTTGTTAATGTTTTAATTTTTTTCCATACATAAACTCTAAAATTTACATTTTTTTGTGATCTATTTACCTTTTTTTGTTTACGGCATGAAGGGAGAACGAAAACTCAATGTTTTGATTTAATAAAAAAGTGTACATCTAAACTGGAGATGCACAATGCACAAATGTGGAGAGATATAATACCAAAGAGTGTCTGTGATTTTTCAGGATTGTGAGCTCTTTTCAGTTTTTACTTCTCAGGGTTTACAATCGTCGGGAAAAGGGAGAGGCGGGGGATTTTTAATTGAGTGTTGACTCCCAATCCGCAAGTCATTTCTTACAATAATATAGCCCGTTACGAATGAAAAATCACTTTACAATCATCTATGATTGTTAGGTCAGCTTTTTGCAAACGGGCAAAATAATGGCTTGTTTGACTCGGGTAAATATCCCACCGCACGTTCACTAGAGAATTTAATGAGCGTATGTTATTCTCTTTAAAAGCTTTGGATCCATAGGTCATTTGCATCTTTAACATGCTTGAAGCTTGCATATCCATTTTTAAAACACGTGTGGAACAAATCTCTTTCTTGTAAAATTCCAAGCTATTAGGGTTGCACTAGTTGAATTTCCCAAACTTGGATAACAAAAGTTTTGTGTTAATTTTTGGTGTGTGAAAAATTTTTTTTACTTACATTTGTTATTGTTTTAAATTTTTTCCATACATAAACTCAAAAATTTTCATTTTGCTGTGATCTATTTGCCTTTTTATGTTTACGGGATGGAGGGAGAGTGAAAACTCAAAGTTTTGATTTAAGAAAAAAGTGTACATCTAAAATGGAGACGCACAGTGCACAAATGTAGAGAGAGATACTTACAATGAGTGTCTGCAATTTTTAGGGAATTTAAGCTCTCTTTTTAGTTTTTATATCTCAGGTTTTGCAATCGTCGGGAAAAGGGGAAGGCGGGGTGTTTTTAACTGAGTGTTGACTCCCAATCCGTAAGTCATTTCTTACAAAAATATAGCCCGTTACGGATGATAAATAACTTTACAATCATCTATGATTGTTAGGTAAGCTTTTTGTGAACGGGCAAAATAATGGCTAGTTCGATTCCGGTAAATATCCCACCGCACGTTCATTGAGAATTTAATGAGCTTTTGTTATTCTCTTTAAAAGCTTTGGATCCATAGGTCATTTGCATCTTTAACATGTTTCAAGCATGCATATCCATTTTTAAAACACGTGTAGAAGAAATCTCTTTCTTGTAAAATTCCATGCAATTAGGGTTGAACTAGTGGAATTTCTCAAACTTGGAAAACAAAACTTTTGTGTTCATTTGTGGTGTGTGAGTAAATTTTCTGTACTTACATTTGTTATTGTTTTAATTTTTTTCACACATAAACTCGAAAATTTTCATTTTGTTGTGATCTATTTGCCTTTTTTGGTTTACAGGATGAAGGGAGAGCGAAAACTCAAAGTTTTGATTTAAGAAAAAAGTGTACATCTAAAATGGAGATGCACAATGCACAATTGTAGGGAGAGATAACTCCAAAGAGTGTTTGTAATTTTTAGGGATTGTAAGATCTTTTTAGTTTTTGTATCTCAGGTTTTGCAATCGTCGGGAAAACATGGAGGCGTGCTATTTTTAACTGACTGTTGACTCCCGATCCGTATGTCTTTTCTTACAAAAATATAGCCCGTTACTCATGATAAATCACATTACAATCATCTATGATTCTTAGGTCAGCTTTTTGAAAACGGGCAAAATAATGGCTTCTTTCACTCGGGTGAATATCCCACCGCACGTTCACTTCAGAATTTAATGAGTGTTTGTTATTCTAATTAAAAGCTTTGGATCCATAGGTCATTTGCATCTTTAACGTGTTTCAAGCATGCATATCCATTTTTAAAACACGTCTAGAAGAATTCTCTTTCTTGTAAAATTTCAAGCTATTAGGGTTGAACTAGTGGAATTTCCCAAACTTGGATAACACAAAATTTTGTGTTCAATTGTGGTGTGTGAATAAATTTTCATTACTTACATTTGTTAATGTTTTAATTTTTTTCCATACATAAACTCTAAAATTTACATTTTTTTGTGATCTATTTACCTTTTTTTGTTTACGGCATGAAGGGAGAACGAAAACTCAATGTTTTGATTTAATAAAAAAGTGTACATCTAAACTGGAGATGCACAATGCACAAATGTGGAGAGATATAATACCAAAGAGTGTCTGTGATTTTTCAGGATTGTGAGCTCTTTTCAGTTTTTACTTCTCAGGGTTTACAATCGTCGGGAAAAGGGAGAGGCGGGGGATTTTTAATTGAGTGTTGACTCCCAATCCGCAAGTCATTTCTTACAATAATATAGCCCGTTACGAATGAAAAATCACTTTACAATCATCTATGATTGTTAGGTCAGCTTTTTGCAAACGGGCAAAATAATGGCTTGTTTGACTCGGGTAAATATCCCACCGCACGTTCACTAGAGAATTTAATGAGCGTATGTTATTCTCTTTAAAAGCTTTGGATCCATAGGTCATTTGCATCTTTAACATGCTTGAAGCTTGCATATCCATTTTTAAAACACGTGTGGAACAAATCTCTTTCTTGTAAAATTCCAAGCTATTAGGGTTGCACTAGTTGAATTTCCCAAACTTGGATAACAAAAGTTTTGTGTTAATTTTTGGTGTGTGAAAAATTTTTTTTACTTACATTTGTTATTGTTTTAAATTTTTTCCATACATAAACTCAAAAATTTTCATTTTGCTGTGATCTATTTGCCTTTTTATGTTTACGGGATGGAGGGAGAGTGAAAACTCAAAGTTTTGATTTAAGAAAAAAGTGTACATCTAAAATGGAGACGCACAGTGCACAAATGTAGAGAGAGATACTTACAATGAGTGTCTGCAATTTTTAGGGAATTTAAGCTCTCTTTTTAGTTTTTATATCTCAGGTTTTGCAATCGTCGGGAAAAGGGGAAGGCGGGGTGTTTTTAACTGAGTGTTGACTCCCAATCCGTAAGTCATTTCTTACAAAAATATAGCCCGTTACGGATGATAAATAACTTTACAATCATCTATGATTGTTAGGTAAGCTTTTTGTGAACGGGCAAAATAATGGCTAGTTCGATTCCGGTAAATATCCCACCGCACGTTCATTGAGAATTTAATGAGCTTTTGTTATTCTCTTTAAGAGCTTTGGATCCATAGGTCATTTGCATCTTTAACATGTTTCAAGCATGCATATCCATTTTTAAAACACGTGTAGAAGAAATCTCTTTCTTGTAAAATTCCATGCAATTAGGGTTGAACTAGTGGAATTTCTCAAACTTGGAAAACAAAACTTTTGTGTTCATTTGTGGTGTGTGAGTAAATTTTCTGTACTTACATTTGTTATTGTTTTAATTTTTTTCACACATAAACTCGAAAATTTTCATTTTGTTGTGATCTATTTGCCTTTTTTGGTTTACAGGATGAAGGGAGAGCGAAAACTCAAAGTTTTGATTTAAGAAAAAAGTGTACATCTAAAATGGAGATGCACAATGCACAATTGTAGGGAGAGATAACTCCAAAGAGTGTTTGTAATTTTTAGGGATTGTAAGATCTTTTTAGTTTTTGTATCTCAGGTTTTGCAATCGTCGGGAAAACATGGAGGCGTGCTATTTTTAACTGACTGTTGACTCCCGATCCGTATGTCTTTTCTTACAAAAATATAGCCCGTTACTCATGATAAATCACATTACAATCATCTATGATTCTTAGGTCAGCTTTTTGAAAACGGGCAAAATAATGGCTTCTTTCACTCGGGTGAATATCCCACCGCACGTTCACTTCAGAATTTAATGAGTGTTTGTTATTCTAATTAAAAGCTTTGGATCCATAGGTCATTTGCATCTTTAACGTGTTTCAAGCATGCATATCCATTTTTAAAACACGTCTAGAAGAATTCTCTTTCTTGTAAAATTTCAAGCTATTAGGGTTGAACTAGTGGAATTTCCCAAACTTGGATAACACAAAATTTTGTGTTCAATTGTGGTGTGTGAATAAATTTTCATTACTTACATTTGTTAATGTTTTAATTTTTTTCCATACATAAACTCTAAAATTTACATTTTTTTGTGATCTATTTACCTTTTTTTGTTTACGGCATGAAGGGAGAACGAAAACTCAATGTTTTGATTTAATAAAAAAGTGTACATCTAAACTGGAGATGCACAATGCACAAATGTGGAGAGATATAATACCAAAGAGTGTCTGTGATTTTTCAGGATTGTGAGCTCTTTTCAGTTTTTACTTCTCAGGGTTTACAATCGTCGGGAAAAGGGAGAGGCGGGGGATTTTTAATTGAGTGTTGACTCCCAATCCGCAAGTCATTTCTTACAATAATATAGCCCGTTACGAATGAAAAATCACTTTACAATCATCTATGATTGTTAGGTCAGCTTTTTGCAAACGGGCAAAATAATGGCTTGTTTGACTCGGGTAAATATCCCACCGCACGTTCACTAGAGAATTTAATGAGCGTATGTTATTCTCTTTAAAAGCTTTGGATCCATAGGTCATTTGCATCTTTAACATGCTTGAAGCTTGCATATCCATTTTTAAAACACGTGTGGAACAAATCTCTTTCTTGTAAAATTCCAAGCTATTAGGGTTGCACTAGTTGAATTTCCCAAACTTGGATAACAAAAGTTTTGTGTTAATTTTTGGTGTGTGAAAAATTTTTTTTACTTACATTTGTTATTGTTTTAAATTTTTTCCATACATAAACTCAAAAATTTTCATTTTGCTGTGATCTATTTGCCTTTTTATGTTTACGGGATGGAGGGAGAGTGAAAACTCAAAGTTTTGATTTAAGAAAAAAGTGTACATCTAAAATGGAGACGCACAGTGCACAAATGTAGAGAGAGATACTTACAATGAGTGTCTGCAATTTTTAGGGAATTTAAGCTCTCTTTTTAGTTTTTATATCTCAGGTTTTGCAATCGTCGGGAAAAGGGGAAGGCGGGGTGTTTTTAACTGAGTGTTGACTCCCAATCCGTAAGTCATTTCTTACAAAAATATAGCCCGTTACGGATGATAAATAACTTTACAATCATCTATGATTGTTAGGTAAGCTTTTTGTGAACGGGCAAAATAATGGCTAGTTCGATTCCGGTAAATATCCCACCGCACGTTCATTGAGAATTTAATGAGCTTTTGTTATTCTCTTTAAAAGCTTTGGATCCATAGGTCATTTGCATCTTTAACATGTTTCAAGCATGCATATCCATTTTTAAAACACGTGTAGAAGAAATCTCTTTCTTGTAAAATTCCATGCAATTAGGGTTGAACTAGTGGAATTTCTCAAACTTGGAAAACAAAACTTTTGTGTTCATTTGTGGTGTGTGAGTAAATTTTCTGTACTTACATTTGTTATTGTTTTAATTTTTTTCACACATAAACTCGAAAATTTTCATTTTGTTGTGATCTATTTGCCTTTTTTGGTTTACAGGATGAAGGGAGAGCGAAAACTCAAAGTTTTGATTTAAGAAAAAAGTGTACATCTAAAATGGAGATGCACAATGCACAATTGTAGGGAGAGATAACTCCAAAGAGTGTTTGTAATTTTTAGGGATTGTAAGATCTTTTTAGTTTTTGTATCTCAGGTTTTGCAATCGTCGGGAAAACATGGAGGCGTGCTATTTTTAACTGACTGTTGACTCCCGATCCGTATGTCTTTTCTTACAAAAATATAGCCCGTTACTCATGATAAATCACATTACAATCATCTATGA
The DNA here is from genome assembly GCF_029961685.1 of Aristolochia californica. Lineage (NCBI taxonomy): Eukaryota > Viridiplantae > Streptophyta > Magnoliopsida > Piperales > Aristolochiaceae > Aristolochia > Aristolochia californica. Next base: position 457,562 of record NW_027181882.1, on the reverse strand, counting down.
TTCTTAGGTCAGCTTTTTGAAAACGGGCAAAATAATGGCTTCTTTCACTCGGGTGAATATCCCACCGCACGTTCACTTCAGAATTTAATGAGTGTTTGTTATTCTAATTAAAAGCTTTGGATCCATAGGTCATTTGCATCTTTAACGTGTTTCAAGCATGCATATCCATTTTTAAAACACGTCTAGAAGAATTCTCTTTCTTGTAAAATTTCAAGCTATTAGGGTTGAACTAGTGGAATTTCCCAAACTTGGATAACACAAAATTTTGTGTTCAATTGTGGTGTGTGAATAAATTTTCATTACTTACATTTGTTAATGTTTTAATTTTTTTCCATACATAAACTCTAAAATTTACATTTTTTTGTGATCTATTTACCTTTTTTTGTTTACGGCATGAAGGGAGAACGAAAACTCAATGTTTTGATTTAATAAAAAAGTGTACATCTAAACTGGAGATGCACAATGCACAAATGTGGAGAGATATAATACCAAAGAGTGTCTGTGATTTTTCAGGATTGTGAGCTCTTTTCAGTTTTTACTTCTCAGGGTTTACAATCGTCGGGAAAAGGGAGAGGCGGGGGATTTTTAATTGAGTGTTGACTCCCAATCCGCAAGTCATTTCTTACAATAATATAGCCCGTTACGAATGAAAAATCACTTTACAATCATCTATGATTGTTAGGTCAGCTTTTTGCAAACGGGCAAAATAATGGCTTGTTTGACTCGGGTAAATATCCCACCGCACGTTCACTAGAGAATTTAATGAGCGTATGTTATTCTCTTTAAAAGCTTTGGATCCATAGGTCATTTGCATCTTTAACATGCTTGAAGCTTGCATATCCATTTTTAAAACACGTGTGGAACAAATCTCTTTCTTGTAAAATTCCAAGCTATTAGGGTTGCACTAGTTGAATTTCCCAAACTTGGATAACAAAAGTTTTGTGTTAATTTTTGGTGTGTGAAAAAATTTTTTTACTTACATTTGTTATTGTTTTAAATTTTTTCCATACATAAACTCAAAAATTTTCATTTTGCTGTGATCTATTTGCCTTTTTATGTTTACGGGATGGAGGGAGAGTGAAAACTAAAAGTTTTGATTTAAGAAAAAAGTGTACATCTAAAATGGAGACGCACAGTGCACAAATGTAGAGAGAGATACTTACAATGAGTGTCTGCAATTTTTAGGGAATTTAAGCTCTCTTTTTAGTTTTTATATCTCAGGTTTTGCAATCGTCGGGAAAAGGGGAAGGCGGGGTGTTTTTAACTGAGTGTTGACTCCCAATCCGTAAGTCATTTCTTACAAAAATATAGCCCGTTACGGATGATAAATAACTTTACAATCATCTATGATTGTTAGGTAAGCTTTTTGTGAACGGGCAAAATAATGGCTAGTTCGATTCCGGTAAATATCCCACCGCACGTTCATTGAGAATTTAATGAGCTTTTGTTATTCTCTTTAAAAGCTTTGGATCCATAGGTCATTTGCATCTTTAACATGTTTCAAGCATGCATATCCATTTTTAAAACACGTGTAGAAGAAATCTCTTTCTTGTAAAATTCCATGCAATTAGGGTTGAACTAGTGGAATTTCTCAAACTTGGAAAACAAAACTTTTGTGTTCATTTGTGGTGTGTGAGTAAATTTTCTGTACTTACATTTGTTATTGTTTTAATTTTTTTCACACATAAACTCGAAAATTTTCATTTTGTTGTGATCTATTTGCCTTTTTTGGTTTACAGGATGAAGGGAGAGCGAAAACTCAAAGTTTTGATTTAAGAAAAAAGTGTACATCTAAAATGGAGATGCACAATGCACAATTGTAGGGAGAGATAACTCCAAAGAGTGTTTGTAATTTTTAGGGATTGTAAGATCTTTTTAGTTTTTGTATCTCAGGTTTTGCAATCGTCGGGAAAACATGGAGGCGTGCTATTTTTAACTGACTGTTGACTCCCGATCCGTATGTCTTTTCTTACAAAAATATAGCCCGTTACTCATGATAAATCACATTACAATCATCTATGATTCTTAGGTCAGCTTTTTGAAAACGGGCAAAATAATGGCTTCTTTCACTCGGGTGAATATCCCACCGCACGTTCACTTCAGAATTTAATGAGTGTTTGTTATTCTAATTAAAAGCTTTGGATCCATAGGTCATTTGCATCTTTAACGTGTTTCAAGCATGCATATCCATTTTTAAAACACGTCTAGAAGAATTCTCTTTCTTGTAAAATTTCAAGCTATTAGGGTTGAACTAGTGGAATTTCCCAAACTTGGATAACACAAAATTTTGTGTTCAATTGTGGTGTGTGAATAAATTTTCATTACTTACATTTGTTAATGTTTTAATTTTTTTCCATACATAAACTCTAAAATTTACATTTTTTTGTGATCTATTTACCTTTTTTTGTTTACGGCATGAAGGGAGAACGAAAACTCAATGTTTTGATTTAATAAAAAAGTGTACATCTAAACTGGAGATGCACAATGCACAAATGTGGAGAGATATAATACCAAAGAGTGTCTGTGATTTTTCAGGATTGTGAGCTCTTTTCAGTTTTTACTTCTCAGGGTTTACAATCGTCGGGAAAAGGGAGAGGCGGGGGATTTTTAATTGAGTGTTGACTCCCAATCCGCAAGTCATTTCTTACAATAATATAGCCCGTTACGAATGAAAAATCACTTTACAATCATCTATGATTGTTAGGTCAGCTTTTTGCAAACGGGCAAAATAATGGCTTGTTTGACTCGGGTAAATATCCCACCGCACGTTCACTAGAGAATTTAATGAGCGTATGTTATTCTCTTTAAAAGCTTTGGATCCATAGGTCATTTGCATCTTTAACATGCTTGAAGCTTGCATATCCATTTTTAAAACACGTGTGGAACAAATCTCTTTCTTGTAAAATTCCAAGCTATTAGGGTTGCACTAGTTGAATTTCCCAAACTTGGATAACAAAAGTTTTGTGTTAATTTTTGGTGTGTGAAAAAATTTTTTTACTTACATTTGTTATTGTTTTAAATTTTTTCCATACATAAACTCAAAAATTTTCATTTTGCTGTGATCTATTTGCCTTTTTATGTTTACGGGATGGAGGGAGAGTGAAAACTAAAAGTTTTGATTTAAGAAAAAAGTGTACATCTAAAATGGAGACGCACAGTGCACAAATGTAGAGAGAGATACTTACAATGAGTGTCTGCAATTTTTAGGGAATTTAAGCTCTCTTTTTAGTTTTTATATCTCAGGTTTTGCAATCGTCGGGAAAAGGGGAAGGCGGGGTGTTTTTAACTGAGTGTTGACTCCCAATCCGTAAGTCATTTCTTACAAAAATATAGCCCGTTACGGATGATAAATAACTTTACAATCATCTATGATTGTTAGGTAAGCTTTTTGTGAACGGGCAAAATAATGGCTAGTTCGATTCCGGTAAATATCCCACCGCACGTTCATTGAGAATTTAATGAGCTTTTGTTATTCTCTTTAAAAGCTTTGGATCCATAGGTCATTTGCATCTTTAACATGTTTCAAGCATGCATATCCATTTTTAAAACACGTGTAGAAGAAATCTCTTTCTTGTAAAATTCCATGCAATTAGGGTTGAACTAGTGGAATTTCTCAAACTTGGAAAACAAAACTTTTGTGTTCATTTGTGGTGTGTGAGTAAATTTTCTGTACTTACATTTGTTATTGTTTTAATTTTTTTCACACATAAACTCGAAAATTTTCATTTTGTTGTGATCTATTTGCCTTTTTTGGTTTACAGGATGAAGGGAGAGCGAAAACTCAAAGTTTTGATTTAAGAAAAAAGTGTACATCTAAAATGGAGATGCACAATGAACAATTGTAGGGAGAGATAACTCCAAAGAGTGTTTGTAATTTTTAGGGATTGTAAGATCTTTTTAGTTTTTGTATCTCAAGTTTTGCAATCGTCGGGAAAACATGGAGGCGTGCTATTTTTAACTGACTGTTGACTCCCGATCCGTATGTCTTTTCTTACAAAAATATAGCCCGTTACTCATGATAAATCACATTACAATCATCTATGATTCTTAGGTCAGCTTTTTGAAAACGGGCAAAATAATGGCTTCTTTCACTCGGGTGAATATCCCACCGCACGTTCACTTCAGAATTTAATGAGTGTTTGTTATTCTAATTAAAAGCTTTGGATCCATAGGTCATTTGCATCTTTAACGTGTTTCAAGCATGCATATCCATTTTTAAAACACGTCTAGAAGAATTCTCTTTCTTGTAAAATTTCAAGCTATTAGGGTTGAACTAGTGGAATTTCCCAAACTTGGATAACACAAAATTTTGTGTTCAATTGTGGTGTGTGAATAAATTTTCATTACTTACATTTGTTAATGTTTTAATTTTTTTCCATACATAAACTCTAAAATTTACATTTTTTTGTGATCTATTTACCTTTTTTTGTTTACGGCATGAAGGGAGAACGAAAACTCAATGTTTTGATTTAATAAAAAAGTGTACATCTAAACTGGAGATGCACAATGCACAAATGTGGAGAGATATAATACCAAAGAGTGTCTGTGATTTTTCAGGATTGTGAGCTCTTTTCAGTTTTTACTTCTCAGGGTTTACAATCGTCGGGAAAAGGGAGAGGCGGGGGATTTTTAATTGAGTGTTGACTCCCAATCCGCAAGTCATTTCTTACAATAATATAGCCCGTTACGAATGAAAAATCACTTTACAATCATCTATGATTGTTAGGTCAGCTTTTTGCAAACGGGCAAAATAATGGCTTGTTTGACTCGGGTAAATATCCCACCGCACGTTCACTAGAGAATTTAATGAGCGTATGTTATTCTCTTTAAAAGCTTTGGATCCATAGGTCATTTGCATCTTTAACATGCTTGAAGCTTGCATATCCATTTTTAAAACACGTGTGGAACAAATCTCTTTCTTGTAAAATTCCAAGCTATTAGGGTTGCACTAGTTGAATTTCCCAAACTTGGATAACAAAAGTTTTGTGTTAATTTTTGGTGTGTGAAAAAATTTTTTTACTTACATTTGTTATTGTTTTAAATTTTTTCCATACATAAACTCAAAAATTTTCATTTTGCTGTGATCTATTTGCCTTTTTATGTTTACGGGATGGAGGGAGAGTGAAAACTCAAAGTTTTGATTTAAGAAAAAAGTGTACATCTAAAATGGAGACGCACAGTGCACAAATGTAGAGAGAGATACTTACAATGAGTGTCTGCAATTTTTAGGGAATTTAAGCTCTCTTTTTAGTTTTTATATCTCAGGTTTTGCAATCGTCGGGAAAAGGGGAAGGCGGGGTGTTTTTAACTGAGTGTTGACTCCCAATCCGTAAGTCATTTCTTACAAAAATATAGCCCGTTACGGATGATAAATAACTTTACAATCATCTATGATTGTTAGGTAAGCTTTTTGTGAACGGGCAAAATAATGGCTAGTTCGATTCCGGTAAATATCCCACCGCACGTTCATTGAGAATTTAATGAGCTTTTGTTATTCTCTTTAAAAGCTTTGGATCCATAGGTCATTTGCATCTTTAACATGTTTCAAGCATGCATATCCATTTTTAAAACACGTGTAGAAGAAATCTCTTTCTTGTAAAATTCCATGCAATTAGGGTTGAACTAGTGGAATTTCTCAAACTTGGAAAACAAAACTTTTGTGTTCATTTGTGGTGTGTGAGTAAATTTTCTGTACTTACATTTGTTATTGTTTTAATTTTTTTCACACATAAACTCGAAAATTTTCATTTTGTTGTGATCTATTTGCCTTTTTTGGTTTACAGGATGAAGGGAGAGCGAAAACTCAAAGTTTTGATTTAAGAAAAAAGTGTACATCTAAAATGGAGATGCACAATGCACAATTGTAGGGAGAGATAACTCCAAAGAGTGTTTGTAATTTTTAGGGATTGTAAGATCTTTTTAGTTTTTGTATCTCAGGTTTTGCAATCGTCGGGAAAACATGGAGGCGTGCTATTTTTAACTGACTGTTGACTCCCGATCCGTATGTCTTTTCTTACAAAAATATAGCCCGTTACTCATGATAAATCACATTACAATCATCTATGATTCTTAGGTCAGCTTTTTGAAAACGGGCAAAATAATGGCTTCTTTCACTCGGGTGAATATCCCACCGCACGTTCACTTCAGAATTTAATGAGTGTTTGTTATTCTAATTAAAAGCTTTGGATCCATAGGTCATTTGCATCTTTAACGTGTTTCAAGCATGCATATCCATTTTTAAAACACGTCTAGAAGAATTCTCTTTCTTGTAAAATTTCAAGCTATTAGGGTTGAACTAGTGGAATTTCCCAAACTTGGATAACACAAAATTTTGTGTTCAATTGTGGTGTGTGAATAAATTTTCATTACTTACATTTGTTAATGTTTTAATTTTTTTCCATACATAAACTCTAAAATTTACATTTTTTTGTGATCTAGTTACCTTTTTTTGTTTACGGCATGAAGGGAGAACGAAAACTCAATGTTTTGATTTAATAAAAAAGTGTACATCTAAACTGGAGATGCACAATGCACAAATGTGGAGAGATATAATACCAAAGAGTGTCTGTGATTTTTCAGGATTGTGAGCTCTTTTCAGTTTTTACTTCTCAGGGTTTACAATCGTCGGGAAAAGGGAGAGGCGGGGGATTTTTAATTGAGTGTTGACTCCCAATCCGCAAGTCATTTCTTACAATAATATAGCCCGTTACGAATGAAAAATCACTTTACAATCATCTATGATTGTTAGGTCAGCTTTTTGCAAACGGGCAAAATAATGGCTTGTTTGACTCGGGTAAATATCCCACCGCACGTTCACTAGAGAATTTAATGAGCGTATGTTATTCTCTTTAAAAGCTTTGGATCCATAGGTCATTTGCATCTTTAACATGCTTGAAGCTTGCATATCCATTTTTAAAACACGTGTGGAACAAATCTCTTTCTTGTAAAATTCCAAGCTATTAGGGTTGCACTAGTTGAATTTCCCAAACTTGGATAACAAAAGTTTTGTGTTAATTTTTGGTGTGTGAAAAAATTTTTTTACTTACATTTGTTATTGTTTTAAATTTTTTCCATACATAAACTCAAAAATTTTCATTTTGCTGTGATCTATTTGCCTTTTTATGTTTACGGGATGGAGGGAGAGTGAAAACTCAAAGTTTTGATTTAAGAAAAAAGTGTACATCTAAAATGGAGACGCACAGTGCACAAATGTAGAGAGAGATACTTACAATGAGTGTCTGCAATTTTTAGGGAATTTAAGCTCTCTTTTTAGTTTTGATATCTCAGGTTTTGCAATCGTCGGGAAAAGGGGAAGGCGGGGTGTTTTTAACTGAGTGTTGACTCCCAATCCGTAAGTCATTTCTTACAAAAATATAGCCCGTTACGGATGATAAATAACTTTACAATCATCTATGATTGTTAGGTAAGCTTTTTGTGAACGGGCAAAATAATGGCTAGTTCGATTCCGGTAAATATCCCACCGCACGTTCATTGAGAATTTAATGAGCTTTTGTTATTCTCTTTAAAAGCTTTGGATCCATAGGTCATTTGCATCTTTAACATGTTTCAAGCATGCATATCCATTTTTAAAACACGTGTAGAAGAAATCTCTTTCTTGTAAAATTCCATGCAATTAGGGTTGAACTAGTGGAATTTCTCAAACTTGGAAAACAAAACTTTTGTGTTCATTTGTGGTGTGTGAGTAAATTTTCTGTACTTACATTTGTTATTGTTTTAATTTTTTTCACACATAAACTCGAAAATTTTCATTTTGTTGTGATCTATTTGCCTTTTTTGGTTTACAGGATGAAGGGAGAGCGAAAACTCAAAGTTTTGATTTAAGAAAAAAGTGTACATCTAAAATGGAGATGCACAATGCACAATTGTAGGGAGAGATAACTCCAAAGAGTGTTTGTAATTTTTAGGGATTGTAAGATCTTTTTAGTTTTTGTATCTCAGGTTTTGCAATCGTCGGGAAAACATGGAGGCGTGCTATTTTTAACTGACTGTTGACTCCCGATCCGTATGTCTTTTCTTACAAAAATATAGCCCGTTACTCATGATAAATCACATTACAATCATCTATGATTCTTAGGTCAGCTTTTTGAAAACGGGCAAAATAATGGCTTCTTTCACTCGGGTGAATATCCCACCGCACGTTCACTTCAGAATTTAATGAGTGTTTGTTATTCTAATTAAAAGCTTTGGATCCATAGGTCATTTGCATCTTTAACGTGTTTCAAGCATGCATATCCATTTTTAAAACACGTCTAGAAGAATTCTCTTTCTTGTAAAATTTCAAGCTATTAGGGTTGAACTAGTGGAATTTCCCAAACTTGGATAACACAAAATTTTGTGTTCAATTGTGGTGTGTGAATAAATTTTCATTACTTACATTTGTTAATGTTTTAATTTTTTTCCATACATAAACTCTAAAATTTACATTTTTTTGTGATCTAGTTACCTTTTTTTGTTTACGGCATGAAGGGAGAACGAAAACTCAATGTTTTGATTTAATAAAAAAGTGTACATCTAAACTGGAGATGCACAATGCACAAATGTGGAGAGATATAATACCAAAGAGTGTCTGTGATTTTTCAGGATTGTGAGCTCTTTTCAGTTTTTACTTCTCAGGGTTTACAATCGTCGGGAAAAGGGAGAGGCGGGGGATTTTTAATTGAGTGTTGACTCCCAATCCGCAAGTCATTTCTTACAATAATATAGCCCGTTACGAATGAAAAATCACTTTACAATCATCTATGATTGTTAGGTCAGCTTTTTGCAAACGGGCAAAATAATGGCTTGTTTGACTCGGGTAAATATCCCACCGCACGTTCACTAGAGAATTTAATGAGCGTATGTTATTCTCTTTAAAAGCTTTGGATCCATAGGTCATTTGCATCTTTAACATGCTTGAAGCTTGCATATCCATTTTTAAAACACGTGTGGAACAAATCTCTTTCTTGTAAAATTCCAAGCTATTAGGGTTGCACTAGTTGAATTTCCCAAACTTGGATAACAAAAGTTTTGTGTTAATTTTTGGTGTGTGAAAAAATTTTTTTACTTACATTTGTTATTGTTTTAAATTTTTTCCATACATAAACTCAAAAATTTTCATTTTGCTGTGATCTATTTGCCTTTTTATGTTTACGGGATGGAGGGAGAGTGAAAACTCAAAGTTTTGATTTAAGAAAAAAGTGTACATCTAAAATGGAGACGCACAGTGCACAAATGTAGAGAGAGATACTTACAAATGAGTGTCTGCAATTTTTAGGGAATTTAAGCTCTCTTTTTAGTTTTTATATCTCAGGTTTTGCAATCGTCGGGAAAAGGGGAAGGCGGGGTGTTTTTAACTGAGTGTTGACTCCCAATCCGTAAGTCATTTCTTACAAAAATATAGCCCGTTACGGATGATAAATAACTTTACAATCATCTATGATTGTTAGGTAAGCTTTTTGTGAACGGGCAAAATAATGGCTAGTTCGATTCTGGTAAATATCCCACCGCACGTTCATTGAGAATTTAATGAGCTTTTGTTATTCTCTTTAAAAGCTTTGGATCCATAGGTCATTTGCATCTTTAACATGTTTCAAGCATGCATATCCATTTTTAAAACACGTGTAGAAGAAATCTCTTTCTTGTAAAATTCCATGCAATTAGGGTTGAACTAGTGGAATTTCTCAAACTTGGAAAACAAAACTTTTGTGTTCATTTGTGGTGTGTGAGTAAATTTTCTGTACTTACATTTGTTATTGTTTTAATTTTTTTCACACATAAACTCGAAAATTTTCATTTTGTTGTGATCTATTTGCCTTTTTTGGTTTACAGGATGAAGGGAGAGCGAAAACTCAAAGTTTTGATTTAAGAAAAAAGTGTACATCTAAAATGGAGATGCACAATGCACAATTGTAGGGAGAGATAACTCCAAAGAGTGTTTGTAATTTTTAGGGATTGTAAGATCTTTTTAGTTTTTGTATCTCAGGTTTTGCAATCGTCGGGAAAACATGGAGGCGTGCTATTTTTAACTGACTGTTGACTCCCGATCCGTATGTCTTTTCTTACAAAAATATAGCCCGTTACTCATGATAAATCACATTACAATCATCTATGATTCTTAGGTCAGCTTTTTGAAAACGGGCAAAATAATGGCTTCTTTCACTCGGGTGAATATCCCACCGCACGTTCACTTCAGAATTTAATGAGTGTTTGTTATTCTAATTAAAAGCTTTGGATCCATAGGTCATTTGCATCTTTAACGTGTTTCAAGCATGCATATCCATTTTTAAAACACGTCTAGAAGAATTCTCTTTCTTGTAAAATTTCAAGCTATTAGGGTTGAACTAGTGGAATTTCCCAAACTTGGATAACACAAAATTTTGTGTTCAATTGTGGTGTGTGAATAAATTTTCATTACTTACATTTGTTAATGTTTTAATTTTTTTCCATACATAAACTCTAAAATTTACATTTTTTTGTGATCTATTTACCTTTTTTTGTTTACGGCATGAAGGGAGAACGAAAACTCAATGTTTTGATTTAATAAAAAAGTGTACATCTAAACTGGAGATGCACAATGCACAAATGTGGAGAGATATAATACCAAAGAGTGTCTGTGATTTTTCAGGATTGTGAGCTCTTTTCAGTTTTTACTTCTCAGGGTTTACAATCGTCGGGAAAAGGGAGAGGCGGGGGATTTTTAATTGAGTGTTGACTCCCAATCCGCAAGTCATTTCTTACAATAATATAGCCCGTTACGAATGAAAAATCACTTTACAATCATCTATGATTGTTAGGTCAGCTTTTTGCAAACGGGCAAAATAATGGCTTGTTTGACTCGGGTAAATATCCCACCGCACGTTCACTAGAGAATTTAATGAGCGTATGTTATTCTCTTTAAAAGCTTTGGATCCATAGGTCATTTGCATCTTTAACATGCTTGAAGCTTGCATATCCATTTTTAAAACACGTGTGGAACAAATCTCTTTCTTGTAAAATTCCAAGCTATTAGGGTTGCACTAGTTGAATTTCCCAAACTTGGATAACAAAAGTTTTGTGTTAATTTTTGGTGTGTGAAAAAATTTTTTTACTTACATTTGTTATTGTTTTAAATTTTTTCCATACATAAACTCAAAAATTTTCATTTTGCTGTGATCTATTTGCCTTTTTATGTTTACGGGATGGAGGGAGAGTGAAAACTCAAAGTTTTGATTTAAGAAAAAAGTGTACATCTAAAATGGAGACGCACAGTGCACAAATGTAGAGAGAGATACTTACAATGAGTGTCTGCAATTTTTAGGGAATTTAAGCTCTCTTTTTAGTTTTTATATCTCAGGTTTTGCAATCGTCGGGAAAAGGGGAAGGCGGGGTGTTTTTAACTGAGTGTTGACTCCCAATCCGTAAGTCATTTCTTACAAAAATATAGCCCGTTACGGATGATAAATAACTTTACAATCATCTATGATTGTTAGGTAAGCTTTTTGTGAACGGGCAAAATAATGGCTAGTTCGATTCTGGTAAATATCCCACCGCACGTTCATTGAGAATTTAATGAGCTTTTGTTATTCTCTTTAAAAGCTTTGGATCCATAGGTCATTTGCATCTTTAACATGTTTCAAGCATGCATATCCATTTTTAAAACACGTGTAGAAGAAATCTCTTTCTTGTAAAATTCCATGCAATTAGGGTTGAACTAGTGGAATTTCTCAAACTTGGAAAACAAAACTTTTGTGTTCATTTGTGGTGTGTGAGTAAATTTTCTGTACTTACATTTGTTATTGTTTTAATTTTTTTCACACATAAACTCGAAAATTTTCATTTTGTTGTGATCTATTTGCCTTTTTTGGTTTACAGGATGAAGGGAGAGCGAAAACTCAAAGTTTTGATTTAAGAAAAAAGTGTACATCTAAAATGGAGATGCACAATGCACAATTGTAGGGAGAGATAACTCCAAAGAGTGTTTGTAATTTTTAGGGATTGTAAGATCTTTTTAGTTTTTGTATCTCAGGTTTTGCAATCGTCGGGAAAACATGGAGGCGTGCTATTTTTAACTGACTGTTGACTCCCGATCCGTATGTCTTTTCTTACAAAAATATAGCCCGTTACTCATGATAAATCACATTACAATCATCTATGATTCTTAGGTCAGCTTTTTGAAAACGGGCAAAATAATGGCTTCTTTCACTCGGGTGAATATCCCACCGCACGTTCACTTCAGAATTTAATGAGTGTTTGTTATTCTAATTAAAAGCTTTGGATCCATAGGTCATTTGCATCTTTAACGTGTTTCAAGCATGCATATCCATTTTTAAAACACGTCTAGAAGAATTCTCTTTCTTGTAAAATTTCAAGCTATTAGGGTTGAACTAGTGGAATTTCCCAAACTTGGATAACACAAAATTTTGTGTTCAATTGTGGTGTGTGAATAAATTTTCATTACTTACATTTGTTAATGTATTAATTTTTTTCCATACATAAACTCTAAAATTTACATTTTTTTGTGATCTATTTACCTTTTTTTGTTTACGGCATGAAGGGAGAACGAAAACTCAATGTTTTGATTTAATAAAAAAGTGTACATCTAAACTGGAGATGCACAATGCACAAATGTGGAGAGATATAATACCAAAGAGTGTCTGTGATTTTTCAGGATTGTGAGCTCTTTTCAGTTTTTACTTCTCAGGGTTTACAATCGTCGGGAAAAGGGAGAGGCGGGGGATTTTTAATTGAGTGTTGACTCCCAATCCGCAAGTCATTTCTTACAATAATATAGCCCGTTACGAATGAAAAATCACTTTACAATCATCTATGATTGTTAGGTCAGCTTTTTGCAAACGGGCAAAATAATGGCTTGTTTGACTCGGGTAAATATCCCACCGCACGTTCACTAGAGAATTTAATGAGCGTATGTTATTCTCTTTAAAAGCTTTGGATCCATAGGTCATTTGCATCTTTAACATGCTTGAAGCTTGCATATCCATTTTTAAAACACGTGTGGAACAAATCTCTTTCTTGTAAAATTCCAAGCTATTAGGGTTGCACTAGTTGAATTTCCCAAACTTGGATAACAAAAGTTTTGTGTTAATTTTTGGTGTGTGAAAAAAATTTTTTACTTACATTTGTTATTGTTTTAAATTTTTTCCATACATAAACTCAAAAATTTTCATTTTGCTGTGATCTATTTGCCTTTTTATGTTTACGGGATGGAGGGAGAGTGAAAACTCAAAGTTTTGATTTAAGAAAAAAGTGTACATCTAAAATGGAGACGCACAGTGCACAAATGTAGAGAGAGATACTTACAATGAGTGTCTGCAATTTTTAGGGAATTTAAGCTCTCTTTTTAGTTTTTATATCTCAGGTTTTGCAATCGTCGGGAAAAGGGGAAGGCGGGGTGTTTTTAACTGAGTGTTGACTCCCAATCCGTAAGTCATTTCTTACAAAAATATAGCCCGTTACGGATGATAAATAACTTTACAATCATCTATGATTGTTAGGTAAGCTTTTTGTGAACGGGCAAAATAATGGCTAGTTCGATTCTGGTAAATATCCCACCGCACGTTCATTGAGAATTTAATGAGCTTTTGTTATTCTCTTTAAAAGCTTTGGATCCATAGGTCATTTGCATCTTTAACATGTTTCAAGCATGCATATCCATTTTTAAAACACGTGTAGAAGAAATCTCTTTCTTGTAAAATTCCATGCAATTAGGGTTGAACTAGTGGAATTTCTCAAACTTGGAAAACAAAACTTTTGTGTTCATTTGTGGTGTGTGAGTAAATTTTCTGTACTTACATTTGTTATTGTTTTAATTTTTTTCACACATAAACTCGAAAATTTTCATTTTGTTGTGATCTATTTGCCTTTTTTGGTTTACAGGATGAAGGGAGAGCGAAAACTCAAAGTTTTGATTTAAGAAAAAAGTGTACATCTAAAATGGAGATGCACAATGCACAATTGTAGGGAGAGATAACTCCAAAGAGTGTTTGTAATTTTTAGGGATTGTAAGATCTTTTTAGTTTTTGTATCTCAGGTTTTGCAATCGTCGGGAAAACATGGAGGCGTGCTATTTTTAACTGACTGTTGACTCCCGATCCGTATGTCTTTTCTTACAAAAATATAGCCCGTTACTCATGATAAATCACATTACAATCATCTATGATTCTTAGGTCAGCTTTTTGAAAACGGGCAAAATAATGGCTTCTTTCACTCGGGTGAATATCCCACCGCACGTTCACTTCAGAATTTAATGAGTGTTTGTTATTCTAATTAAAAGCTTTGGATCCATAGGTCAATTGCATCTTTAACGTGTTTCAAGCATGCATATCCATTTTTAAAACACGTCTAGAAGAATTCTCTTTCTTGTAAAATTTCAAGCTATTAGGGTTGAACTAGTGGAATTTCCCAAACTTGGATAACACAAAATTTTGTGTTCAATTGTGGTGTGTGAATAAATTTTCATTACTTACATTTGTTAATGTATTAATTTTTTTCCATACATAAACTCTAAAATTTACATTTTTTTGTGATCTATTTACCTTTTTTTGTTTACGGCATGAAGGGAGAACGAAAACTCAATGTTTTGATTTAATAAAAAAGTGTACATCTAAACTGGAGATGCACAATGCACAAATGTGGAGAGATATAATACCAAAGAGTGTCTGTGATTTTTCAGGATTGTGAGCTCTTTTCAGTTTTTACTTCTCAGGGTTTACAATCGTCGGGAAAAGGGAGAGGCGGGGGATTTTTAATTGAGTGTTGACTCCCAATCCGCAAGTCATTTCTTACAATAATATAGCCCGTTACGAATGAAAAATCACTTTAAAATCATCTATGATTGTTAGGTCAGCTTTTTGCAAACGGGCAAAATAATGGCTTGTTTGACTCGGGTAAATATCCCACCGCACGTTCACTAGAGAATTTAATGAGCGTATGTTATTCTCTTTAAAAGCTTTGGATCCATAGGTCATTTGCATCTTTAACATGCTTGAAGCTTGCATATCCATTTTTAAAACACGTGTGGAACAAATCTCTTTCTTGTAAAATTCCAAGCTATTAGGGTTGCACTAGTTGAATTTCCCAAACTTGGATAACAAAAGTTTTGTGTTAATTTTTGGTGTGTGAAAAATTTTTTTTACTTACATTTGTTATTGTTTTAAATTTTTTCCATACATAAACTCAAAAATTTTCATTTTGCTGTGATCTATTTGCCTTTTTATGTTTACGGGATGGAGGGAGAGTGAAAACTCAAAGTTTTGATTTAAGAAAAAAGTGTACATCTAAAATGGAGACGCACAGTGCACAAATGTAGAGAGAGATACTTACAATGAGTGTCTGCAATTTTTAGGGAATTTAAGCTCTCTTTTTAGTTTTTATATCTCAGGTTTTGCAATCGTCGGGAAAAGGGGAAGGCGGGGTGTTTTTAACTGAGTGTTGACTCCCAATCCGTAAGTCATTTCTTACAAAAATATAGCCCGTTACGGATGATAAATAACTTTACAATCATCTATGATTGTTAGGTAAGCTTTTTGTGAACGGGCAAAATAATGGCTAGTTCGATTCCGGTAAATATCCCACCGCACGTTCATTGAGAATTTAATGAGCTTTTGTTATTCTCTTTAAAAGCTTTGGATCCATAGGTCATTTGCATCTTTAACATGTTTCAAGCATGCATATCCATTTTTAAAACACGTGTAGAAGAAATCTCTTTCTTGTAAAATTCCATGCAATTAGGGTTGAACTAGTGGAATTTCTCAAACTTGGAAAACAAAACTTTTGTGTTCATTTGTGGTGTGTGAGTAAATTTTCTATACTTACATTTGTTATTGTTTTAATTTTTTTCACACATAAACTCTAAAATTTTCATTTTGTTGTGATCTATTTGCCTTTTTTGGTTTACAGGATGAAGGGAGAGCGAAAACTCAAAGTTTTGATTTAAGAAAAAAGTGTACATCTAAAATGGAGATGCACAATGCACAATTGTAGGGAGAGATAACTCCAAAGAGTGTTTGTAATTTTTAGGGATTGTAAGATCTTTTTAGTTTTTGTATCTCAGGTTTTGCAATCGTCGGGAAAACATGGAGGCGTGCTATTTTTAACTGACTGTTGACTCCCGATCCGTATGTCTTTTCTTACAAAAATATAGCCCGTTACTCATGATAAATCACATTACAATCATCTATGATTCTTAGGTCAGCTTTTTGAAAACGGGCAAAATAATGGCTTCTTTCACTCGGGTGAATATCCCACCGCACGTTCACTTCAGAATTTAATGAGTGTTTGTTATTCTAATTAAAAGCTTTGGATCCATAGGTCATTTGCATCTTTAACGTGTTTCAAGCATGCATATCCATTTTTAAAACACGTCTAGAAGAATTCTCTTTCTTGTAAAATTTCAAGCTATTAGGGTTGAACTAGTGGAATTTCCCAAACTTGGATAACACAAAATTTTGTGTTCAATTGTGGTGTGTGAATAAATTTTCATTACTTACATTTGTTAATGTTTTAATTTTTTTCCATACATAAACTCTAAAATTTACATTTTTTTGTGATCTATTTACCTTTTTTTGTTTACGGCATGAAGGGAGAACGAAAACTCAATGTTTTGATTTAATAAAAAAGTGTACATCTAAACTGGAGATGCACAATGCACAAATGTGGAGAGATATAATACCAAAGAGTGTCTGTGATTTTTCAGGATTGTGAGCTCTTTTCAGTTTTTACTTCTCAGGGTTTACAATCGTCGGGAAAAGGGAGAGGCGGGGGATTTTTAATTGAGTGTTGACTCCCAATCCGCAAGTCATTTCTTACAATAATATAGCCCGTTACGAATGAAAAATCACTTTACAATCATCTATGATTGTTAGGTCAGCTTTTTGCAAACGGGCAAAATAATGGCTTGTTTGACTCGGGTAAATATCCCACCGCACGTTCACTAGAGAATTTAATGAGCGTATGTTATTCTCTTTAAAAGCTTTGGATCCATAGGTCATTTGCATCTTTAACATGCTTGAAGCTTGCATATCCATTTTTAAAACACGTGTGGAACAAATCTCTTTCTTGTAAAATTCCAAGCTATTAGGGTTGCACTAGTTGAATTTCCCAAACTTGGATAACAAAAGTTTTGTGTTAATTTTTGGTGTGTGAAAAAATTTTTTTACTTACATTTGTTATTGTTTTAAATTTTTTCCATACATAAACTCAAAAATTTTCATTTTGCTGTGATCTATTTGCCTTTTTATGTTTACGGGATGGAGGGAGAGTGAAAACTCAAAGTTTTGATTTAAGAAAAAAGTGTACATCTAAAATGGAGACGCACAGTGCACAAATGTAGAGAGAGATACTTACAATGAGTGTCTGCAATTTTTAGGGAATTTAAGCTCTCTTTTTAGTTTTTATATCTCAGGTTTTGCAATCGTCGGGAAAAGGGGAAGGCGGGGTGTTTTTAACTGAGTGTTGACTCCCAATCCGTAAGTCATTTCTTACAAAAATATAGCCCGTTACGGATGATAAATAACTTTACAATCATCTATGATTGTTAGGTAAGCTTTTTGTGAACGGGCAAAATAATGGCTAGTTCGATTCCGGTAAATATCCCACCGCACGTTCATTGAGAATTTAATGAGCGTTTGTTATTCTCTTTAAAAGCTTTGGATCCATAGGTCATTTGCATCTTTAACATGTTTCAAGCATGCATATCCATTTTTAAAACACGTGTAGAAGAAATCTCTTTCTTGTAAAATTCCATGCAATTAGGGTTGAACTAGTGGAATTTCTCAAACTTGGAAAACAAAACTTTTGTGTTCATTTGTGGTGTGTGAGTAAATTTTCTGTACTTACATTTGTTATTGTTTTAATTTTTTTCACACATAAACTCGAAAATTTTCATTTTGTTGTGATCTATTTGCCTTTTTTGGTTTACAGGATGAAGGGAGAGCGAAAACTCAAAGTTTTGATTTAAGAAAAAAGTGTACATCTAAAATGGAGATGCACAATGCACAATTGTAGGGAGAGATAACTCCAAAGAGTGTTTGTAATTTTTAGGGATTGTAAGATCTTTTTAGTTTTTGTATCTCAGGTTTTGCAATCGTCGGGAAAACATGGAGGCGTGCTATTTTTAACTGACTGTTGACTCCCGATCCGTATGTCTTTTCTTACAAAAATATAGCCCGTTACTCATGATCAATCACATTACAATCATCTATGATTCTTAGGTCAGCTTTTTGAAAACGGGCAAAATAATGGCTTCTTTCACTCGGGTGAATATCCCACCGCACGTTCACTTCAGAATTTAATGAGTGTTTGTTATTCTAATTAAAAGCTTTGGATCCATAGGTCATTTGCATCTTTAACGTGTTTCAAGCATGCATATCCATTTTTAAAACACGTCTAGAAGAATTCTCTTTCTTGTAAAATTTCAAGCTATTAGGGTTGAACTAGTGGAATTTCCCAAACTTGGATAACACAAAATTTTGTGTTCAATTGTGGTGTGTGAATAAATTTTCATTACTTACATTTGTTAATGTTTTAATTTTTTTCCATACATAAACTCTAAAATTTACATTTTTTTGTGATCTATTTACCTTTTTTTGTTTACGGCATGAAGGGAGAACGAAAACTCAATGTTTTGATTTAATAAAAAAGTGTACATCTAAACTGGAGATGCACAATGCACAAATGTGGAGAGATATAATACCAAAGAGTGTCTGTGATTTTTCAGGATTGTGAGCTCTTTTCAGTTTTTACTTCTCAGGGTTTACAATCGTCGGGAAAAGGGAGAGGCGGGGGATTTTTAATTGAGTGTTGACTCCCAATCCGCAAGTCATTTCTTACAATAATATAGCCCGTTACGAATGAAAAATCACTTTACAATCATCTATGATTGTTAGGTCAGCTTTTTGCAAACGGGCAAAATAATGGCTTGTTTGACTCGGGTAAATATCCCACCGCACGTTCACTAGAGAATTTAATGAGCGTATGTTATTCTCTTTAAAAGCTTTGGATCCATAGGTCATTTGCATCTTTAACATGCTTGAAGCTTGCATATCCATTTTTAAAACACGTGTGGAACAAATCTCTTTCTTGTAAAATTCCAAGCTATTAGGGTTGCACTAGTTGAATTTCCCAAACTTGGATAACAAAAGTTTTGTGTTAATTTTTGGTGTGTGAAAAAATTTTTTTACTTACATTTGTTATTGTTTTAAATTTTTTCCATACATAAACTCAAAAATTTTCATTTTGCTGTGATCTATTTGCCTTTTTATGTTTACGGGATGGAGGGAGAGTGAAAACTCAAAGTTTTGATTTAAGAAAAAAGTGTACATCTAAAATGGAGACGCACAGTGCACAAATGTAGAGAGAGATACTTACAATGAGTGTCTGCAATTTTTAGGGAATTTAAGCTCTCTTTTTAGTTTTTATATCTCAGGTTTTGCAATCGTCGGGAAAAGGGGAAGGCGGGGTGTTTTTAACTGAGTGTTGACTCCCAATCCGTAAGTCATTTCTTACAAAAATATAGCCCGTTACGGATGATAAATAACTTTACAATCATCTATGATTGTTAGGTAAGCTTTTTGTGAACGGGCAAAATAATGGCTAGTTCGATTCCGGTAAATATCCCACCGCACGTTCATTGAGAATTTAATGAGCTTTTGTTATTCTCTTTAAAAGCTTTGGATCCATAGGTCATTTGCATCTTTAACATGTTTCAAGCATGCATATCCATTTTTAAAACACGTGTAGAAGAAATCTCTTTCTTGTAAAATTCCATGCAATTAGGGTTGAACTAGTGGAATTTCTCAAACTTGGAAAACAAAACTTTTGTGTTCATTTGTGGTGTGTGAGTAAATTTTCTGTACTTACATTTGTTATTGTTTTAATTTTTTTCACACATAAACTCGAAAATTTTCATTTTGTTGTGATCTATTTGCCTTTTTTGGTTTACAGGATGAAGGGAGAGCGAAAACTCAAAGTTTTGATTTAAGAAAAAAGTGTACATCTAAAATGGAGATGCACAATGCACAATTGTAGGGAGAGATAACTCCAAAGAGTGTTTGTAATTTTTAGGGATTGTAAGATCTTTTTAGTTTTTGTATCTCA
The DNA here is from genome assembly GCF_029961685.1 of Aristolochia californica. NCBI lineage: Eukaryota > Viridiplantae > Streptophyta > Magnoliopsida > Piperales > Aristolochiaceae > Aristolochia > Aristolochia californica. The sequence goes on along the minus strand of NW_027181882.1, from coordinate 437,471 downwards.
GGTTTTGCAATCGTCGGGAAAACATGGAGGCGTGCTATTTTTAACTGACTGTTGACTCCCGATCCGTATGTCTTTTCTTACAAAAATATAGCCCGTTACTCATGATCAATCACATTACAATCATCTATGATTCTTAGGTCAGCTTTTTGAAAACGGGCAAAATAATGGCTTCTTTCACTCGGGTGAATATCCCACCGCACGTTCACTTCAGAATTTAATGAGTGTTTGTTATTCTAATTAAAAGCTTTGGATCCATAGGTCATTTGCATCTTTAACGTGTTTCAAGCATGCATATCCATTTTTAAAACACGTCTAGAAGAATTCTCTTTCTTGTAAAATTTCAAGCTATTAGGGTTGAACTAGTGGAATTTCCCAAACTTGGATAACACAAAATTTTGTGTTCAATTGTGGTGTGTGAATAAATTTTCATTACTTACATTTGTTAATGTTTTAATTTTTTTCCATACATAAACTCTAAAATTTACATTTTTTTGTGATCTATTTACCTTTTTTTGTTTACGGCATGAAGGGAGAACGAAAACTCAATGTTTTGATTTAATAAAAAAGTGTACATCTAAACTGGAGATGCACAATGCACAAATGTGGAGAGATATAATACCAAAGAGTGTCTGTGATTTTTCAGGATTGTGAGCTCTTTTCAGTTTTTACTTCTCAGGGTTTACAATCGTCGGGAAAAGGGAGAGGCGGGGGATTTTTAATTGAGTGTTGACTCCCAATCCGCAAGTCATTTCTTACAATAATATAGCCCGTTACGAATGAAAAATCACTTTACAATCATCTATGATTGTTAGGTCAGCTTTTTGCAAACGGGCAAAATAATGGCTTGTTTGACTCGGGTAAATATCCCACCGCACGTTCACTAGAGAATTTAATGAGCGTATGTTATTCTCTTTAAAAGCTTTGGATCCATAGGTCATTTGCATCTTTAACATGCTTGAAGCTTGCATATCCATTTTTAAAACACGTGTGGAACAAATCTCTTTCTTGTAAAATTCCAAGCTATTAGGGTTGCACTAGTTGAATTTCCCAAACTTGGATAACAAAAGTTTTGTGTTAATTTTTGGTGTGTGAAAAAATTTTTTTACTTACATTTGTTATTGTTTTAAATTTTTTCCATACATAAACTCAAAAATTTTCATTTTGCTGTGATCTATTTGCCTTTTTATGTTTACGGGATGGAGGGAGAGTGAAAACTCAAAGTTTTGATTTAAGAAAAAAGTGTACATCTAAAATGGAGACGCACAGTGCACAAATGTAGAGAGAGATACTTACAATGAGTGTCTGCAATTTTTAGGGAATTTAAGCTCTCTTTTTAGTTTTTATATCTCAGGTTTTGCAATCGTCGGGAAAAGGGGAAGGCGGGGTGTTTTTAACTGAGTGTTGACTCCCAATCCGTAAGTCATTTCTTACAAAAATATAGCCCGTTACGGATGATAAATAACTTTACAATCATCTATGATTGTTAGGTAAGCTTTTTGTGAACGGGCAAAATAATGGCTAGTTCGATTCCGGTAAATATCCCACCGCACGTTCATTGAGAATTTAATGAGCTTTTGTTATTCTCTTTAAAAGCTTTGGATCCATAGGTCATTTGCATCTTTAACATGTTTCAAGCATGCATATCCATTTTTAAAACACGTGTAGAAGAAATCTCTTTCTTGTAAAATTCCATGCAATTAGGGTTGAACTAGTGGAATTTCTCAAACTTGGAAAACAAAACTTTTGTGTTCATTTGTGGTGTGTGAGTAAATTTTCTGTACTTACATTTGTTATTGTTTTAATTTTTTTCACACATAAACTCGAAAATTTTCATTTTGTTGTGATCTATTTGCCTTTTTTGGTTTACAGGATGAAGGGAGAGCGAAAACTCAAAGTTTTGATTTAAGAAAAAAGTGTACATCTAAAATGGAGATGCACAATGCACAATTGTAGGGAGAGATAACTCCAAAGAGTGTTTGTAATTTTTAGGGATTGTAAGATCTTTTTAGTTTTTGTATCTCAGGTTTTGCAATCGTCGGGAAAACATGGAGGCGTGCTATTTTTAACTGACTGTTGACTCCCGATCCGTATGTCTTTTCTTACAAAAATATAGCCCGTTACTCATGATCAATCACATTACAATCATCTATGATTCTTAGGTCAGCTTTTTGAAAACGGGCAAAATAATGGCTTCTTTCACTCGGGTGAATATCCCACCGCACGTTCACTTCAGAATTTAATGAGTGTTTGTTATTCTAATTAAAAGCTTTGGATCCATAGGTCATTTGCATCTTTAACGTGTTTCAAGCATGCATATCCATTTTTAAAACACGTCTAGAAGAATTCTCTTTCTTGTAAAATTTCAAGCTATTAGGGTTGAACTAGTGGAATTTCCCAAACTTGGATAACACAAAATTTTGTGTTCAATTGTGGTGTGTGAATAAATTTTCATTACTTACATTTGTTAATGTTTTAATTTTTTTCCATACATAAACTCTAAAATTTACATTTTTTTGTGATCTATTTACCTTTTTTTGTTTACGGCATGAAGGGAGAACGAAAACTCAATGTTTTGATTTAATAAAAAAGTGTACATCTAAACTGGAGATGCACAATGCACAAATGTGGAGAGATATAATACCAAAGAGTGTCTGTGATTTTTCAGGATTGTGAGCTCTTTTCAGTTTTTACTTCTCAGGGTTTACAATCGTCGGGAAAAGGGAGAGGCGGGGGATTTTTAATTGAGTGTTGACTCCCAATCCGCAAGTCATTTCTTACAATAATATAGCCCGTTACGAATGAAAAATCACTTTACAATCATCTATGATTGTTAGGTCAGCTTTTTGCAAACGGGCAAAATAATGGCTTGTTTGACTCGGGTAAATATCCCACCGCACGTTCACTAGAGAATTTAATGAGCGTATGTTATTCTCTTTAAAAGCTTTGGATCCATAGGTCATTTGCATCTTTAACATGCTTGAAGCTTGCATATCCATTTTTAAAACACGTGTGGAACAAATCTCTTTCTTGTAAAATTCCAAGCTATTAGGGTTGCACTAGTTGAATTTCCCAAACTTGGATAACAAAAGTTTTGTGTTAATTTTTGGTGTGTGAAAAAATTTTTTTACTTACATTTGTTATTGTTTTAAATTTTTTCCATACATAAACTCAAAAATTTTCATTTTGCTGTGATCTATTTGCCTTTTTATGTTTACGGGATGGAGGGAGAGTGAAAACTCAAAGTTTTGATTTAAGAAAAAAGTGTACATCTAAAATGGAGACGCACAGTGCACAAATGTAGAGAGAGATACTTACAATGAGTGTCTGCAATTTTTAGGGAATTTAAGCTCTCTTTTTAGTTTTTATATCTCAGGTTTTGCAATCGTCGGGAAAAGGGGAAGGCGGGGTGTTTTTAACTGAGTGTTGACTCCCAATCCGTAAGTCATTTCTTACAAAAATATAGCCCGTTACGGATGATAAATAACTTTACAATCATCTATGATTGTTAGGTAAGCTTTTTGTGAACGGGCAAAATAATGGCTAGTTCGATTCCGGTAAATATCCCACCGCACGTTCATTGAGAATTTAATGAGCTTTTGTTATTCTCTTTAAAAGCTTTGGATCCATAGGTCATTTGCATCTTTAACATGTTTCAAGCATGCATATCCATTTTTAAAACACGTGTAGAAGAAATCTCTTTCTTGTAAAATTCCATGCAATTAGGGTTGAACTAGTGGAATTTCTCAAACTTGGAAAACAAAACTTTTGTGTTCATTTGTGGTGTGTGAGTAAATTTTCTGTACTTACATTTGTTATTGTTTTAATTTTTTTCACACATAAACTCGAAAATTTTCATTTTGTTGTGATCTATTTGCCTTTTTTGGTTTACAGGATGAAGGGAGAGCGAAAACTCAAAGTTTTGATTTAAGAAAAAAGTGTACATCTAAAATGGAGATGCACAATGCACAATTGTAGGGAGAGATAACTCCAAAGAGTGTTTGTAATTTTTAGGGATTGTAAGATCTTTTTAGTTTTTGTATCTCAGGTTTTGCAATCGTCGGGAAAACATGGAGGCGTGCTATTTTTAACTGACTGTTGACTCCCGATCCGTATGTCTTTTCTTACAAAAATATAGCCCGTTACTCATGATCAATCACATTACAATCATCTATGATTCTTAGGTCAGCTTTTTGAAAACGGGCAAAATAATGGCTTCTTTCACTCGGGTGAATATCCCACCGCACGTTCACTTCAGAATTTAATGAGTGTTTGTTATTCTAATTAAAAGCTTTGGATCCATAGGTCATTTGCATCTTTAACGTGTTTCAAGCATGCATATCCATTTTTAAAACACGTCTAGAAGAATTCTCTTTCTTGTAAAATTTCAAGCTATTAGGGTTGAACTAGTGGAATTTCCCAAACTTGGATAACACAAAATTTTGTGTTCAATTGTGGTGTGTGAATAAATTTTCATTACTTACATTTGTTAATGTTTTAATTTTTTTCCATACATAAACTCTAAAATTTACATTTTTTTGTGATCTATTTACCTTTTTTTGTTTACGGCATGAAGGGAGAACGAAAACTCAATGTTTTGATTTAATAAAAAAGTGTACATCTAAACTGGAGATGCACAATGCACAAATGTGGAGAGATATAATACCAAAGAGTGTCTGTGATTTTTCAGGATTGTGAGCTCTTTTCAGTTTTTACTTCTCAGGGTTTACAATCGTCGGGAAAAGGGAGAGGCGGGGGATTTTTAATTGAGTGTTGACTCCCAATCCGCAAGTCATTTCTTACAATAATATAGCCCGTTACGAATGAAAAATCACTTTACAATCATCTATGATTGTTAGGTCAGCTTTTTGCAAACGGGCAAAATAATGGCTTGTTTGACTCGGGTAAATATCCCACCGCACGTTCACTAGAGAATTTAATGAGCGTATGTTATTCTCTTTAAAAGCTTTGGATCCATAGGTCATTTGCATCTTTAACATGCTTGAAGCTTGCATATCCATTTTTAAAACACGTGTGGAACAAATCTCTTTCTTGTAAAATTCCAAGCTATTAGGGTTGCACTAGTTGAATTTCCCAAACTTGGATAACAAAAGTTTTGTGTTAATTTTTGGTGTGTGAAAAAATTTTTTTACTTACATTTGTTATTGTTTTAAATTTTTTCCATACATAAACTCAAAAATTTTCATTTTGCTGTGATCTATTTGCCTTTTTATGTTTACGGGATGGAGGGAGAGTGAAAACTCAAAGTTTTGATTTAAGAAAAAAGTGTACATCTAAAATGGAGACGCACAGTGCACAAATGTAGAGAGAGATACTTACAATGAGTGTCTGCAATTTTTAGGGAATTTAAGCTCTCTTTTTAGTTTTTATATCTCAGGTTTTGCAATCGTCGGGAAAAGGGGAAGGCGGGGTGTTTTTAACTGAGTGTTGACTCCCAATCCGTAAGTCATTTCTTACAAAAATATAGCCCGTTACGGATGATAAATAACTTTACAATCATCTATGATTGTTAGGTAAGCTTTTTGTGAACGGGCAAAATAATGGCTAGTTCGATTCCGGTAAATATCCCACCGCACGTTCATTGAGAATTTAATGAGCTTTTGTTATTCTCTTTAAAAGCTTTGGATCCATAGGTCATTTGCATCTTTAACATGTTTCAAGCATGCATATCCATTTTTAAAACACGTGTAGAAGAAATCTCTTTCTTGTAAAATTCCATGCAATTAGGGTTGAACTAGTGGAATTTCTCAAACTTGGAAAACAAAACTTTTGTGTTCATTTGTGGTGTGTGAGTAAATTTTCTGTACTTACATTTGTTATTGTTTTAATTTTTTTCACACATAAACTCGAAAATTTTCATTTTGTTGTGATCTATTTGCCTTTTTTGGTTTACAGGATGAAGGGAGAGCGAAAACTCAAAGTTTTGATTTAAGAAAAAAGTGTACATCTAAAATGGAGATGCACAATGCACAATTGTAGGGAGAGATAACTCCAAAGAGTGTTTGTAATTTTTAGGGATTGTAAGATCTTTTTAGTTTTTGTATCTCAGGTTTTGCAATCGTCGGGAAAACATGGAGGCGTGCTATTTTTAACTGACTGTTGACTCCCGATCCGTATGTCTTTTCTTACAAAAATATAGCCCGTTACTCATGATCAATCACATTACAATCATCTATGATTCTTAGGTCAGCTTTTTGAAAACGGGCAAAATAATGGCTTCTTTCACTCGGGTGAATATCCCACCGCACGTTCACTTCAGAATTTAATGAGTGTTTGTTATTCTAATTAAAAGCTTTGGATCCATAGGTCATTTGCATCTTTAACGTGTTTCAAGCATGCATATCCATTTTTAAAACACGTCTAGAAGAATTCTCTTTCTTGTAAAATTTCAAGCTATTAGGGTTGAACTAGTGGAATTTCCCAAACTTGGATAACACAAAATTTTGTGTTCAATTGTGGTGTGTGAATAAATTTTCATTACTTACATTTGTTAATGTTTTAATTTTTTTCCATACATAAACTCTAAAATTTACATTTTTTTGTGATCTATTTACCTTTTTTTGTTTACGGCATGAAGGGAGAACGAAAACTCAATGTTTTGATTTAATAAAAAAGTGTACATCTAAACTGGAGATGCACAATGCACAAATGTGGAGAGATATAATACCAAAGAGTGTCTGTGATTTTTCAGGATTGTGAGCTCTTTTCAGTTTTTACTTCTCAGGGTTTACAATCGTCGGGAAAAGGGAGAGGCGGGGGATTTTTAATTGAGTGTTGACTCCCAATCCGCAAGTCATTTCTTACAATAATATAGCCCGTTACGAATGAAAAATCACTTTACAATCATCTATGATTGTTAGGTCAGCTTTTTGCAAACGGGCAAAATAATGGCTTGTTTGACTCGGGTAAATATCCCACCGCACGTTCACTAGAGAATTTAATGAGCGTATGTTATTCTCTTTAAAAGCTTTGGATCCATAGGTCATTTGCATCTTTAACATGCTTGAAGCTTGCATATCCATTTTTAAAACACGTGTGGAACAAATCTCTTTCTTGTAAAATTCCAAGCTATTAGGGTTGCACTAGTTGAATTTCCCAAACTTGGATAACAAAAGTTTTGTGTTAATTTTTGGTGTGTGAAAAAATTTTTTTACTTACATTTGTTATTGTTTTAAATTTTTTCCATACATAAACTCAAAAATTTTCATTTTGCTGTGATCTATTTGCCTTTTTATGTTTACGGGATGGAGGGAGAGTGAAAACTCAAAGTTTTGATTTAAGAAAAAAGTGTACATCTAAAATGGAGACGCACAGTGCACAAATGTAGAGAGAGATACTTACAATGAGTGTCTGCAATTTTTAGGGAATTTAAGCTCTCTTTTTAGTTTTTATATCTCAGGTTTTGCAATCGTCGGGAAAAGGGGAAGGCGGGGTGTTTTTAACTGAGTGTTGACTCCCAATCCGTAAGTCATTTCTTACAAAAATATAGCCCGTTACGGATGATAAATAACTTTACAATCATCTATGATTGTTAGGTAAGCTTTTTGTGAACGGGCAAAATAATGGCTAGTTCGATTCCGGTAAATATCCCACCGCACGTTCATTGAGAATTTAATGAGCTTTTGTTATTCTCTTTAAAAGCTTTGGATCCATAGGTCATTTGCATCTTTAACATGTTTCAAGCATGCATATCCATTTTTAAAACACGTGTAGAAGAATTCTCTTTCTTGTAAAATTCCATGCAATTAGGGTTGAACTAGTGGAATTTCTCAAACTTGGAAAACAAAACTTTTGTGTTCATTTGTGGTGTGTGAGTAAATTTTCTGTACTTACATTTGTTATTGTTTTAATTTTTTTCACACATAAACTCGAAAATTTTCATTTTGTTGTGATCTATTTGCCTTTTTTGGTTTACAGGATGAAGGGAGAGCGAAAACTCAAAGTTTTGATTTAAGAAAAAAGTGTACATCTAAAATGGAGATGCACAATGCACAATTGTAGGGAGAGATAACTCCAAAGAGTGTTTGTAATTTTTAGGGATTGTAAGATTTTTTTAGTTTTTGTATCTCAGGTTTTGCAATCGTCGGGAAAACATGGAGGCGTGCTATTTTTAACTGACTGTTGACTCCCGATCCGTATGTCTTTTCTTACAAAAATATAGCCCGTTACTCATGATCAATCACATTACAATCATCTATGATTCTTAGGTCAGCTTTTTGAAAACGGGCAAAATAATGGCTTCTTTCACTCGGGTGAATATCCCACCGCACGTTCACTTCAGAATTTAATGAGTGTTTGTTATTCTAATTAAAAGCTTTGGATCCATAGGTCATTTGCATCTTTAACGTGTTTCAAGCATGCATATCCATTTTTAAAACACGTCTAGAAGAATTCTCTTTCTTGTAAAATTTCAAGCTATTAGGGTTGAACTAGTGGAATTTCCCAAACTTGGATAACACAAAATTTTGTGTTCAATTGTGGTGTGTGAATAAATTTTCATTACTTACATTTGTTAATGTTTTAATTTTTTTCCATACATAAACTCTAAAATTTACATTTTTTTGTGATCTATTTACCTTTTTTTGTTTACGGCATGAAGGGAGAACGAAAACTCAATGTTTTGATTTAATAAAAAAGTGTACATCTAAACTGGAGATGCACAATGCACAAATGTGGAGAGATATAATACCAAAGAGTGTCTGTGATTTTTCAGGATTGTGAGCTCTTTTCAGTTTTTACTTCTCAGGGTTTACAATCGTCGGGAAAAGGGAGAGGCGGGGGATTTTTAATTGAGTGTTGACTCCCAATCCGCAAGTCATTTCTTACAATAATATAGCCCGTTACGAATGAAAAATCACTTTACAATCATCTATGATTGTTAGGTCAGCTTTTTGCAAACGGGCAAAATAATGGCTTGTTTGACTCGGGTAAATATCCCACCGCACGTTCACTAGAGAATTTAATGAGCGTATGTTATTCTCTTTAAAAGCTTTGGATCCATAGGTCATTTGCATCTTTAACATGCTTGAAGCTTGCATATCCATTTTTAAAACACGTGTGGAACAAATCTCTTTCTTGTAAAATTCCAAGCTATTAGGGTTGCACTAGTTGAATTTCCCAAACTTGGATAACAAAAGTTTTGTGTTAATTTTTGGTGTGTGAAAAAATTTTTTTACTTACATTTGTTATTGTTTTAAATTTTTTCCATACATAAACTCAAAAATTTTCATTTTGCTGTGATCTATTTGCCTTTTTATGTTTACGGGATGGAGGGAGAGTGAAAACTCAAAGTTTTGATTTAAGAAAAAAGTGTACATCTAAAATGGAGACGCACAGTGCACAAATGTAGAGAGAGATACTTACAATGAGTGTCTGCAATTTTTAGGGAATTTAAGCTCTCTTTTTAGTTTTTATATCTCAGGTTTTGCAATCGTCGGGAAAAGGGGAAGGCGGGGTGTTTTTAACTGAGTGTTGACTCCCAATCCGTAAGTCATTTCTTACAAAAATATAGCCCGTTACGGATGATAAATAACTTTACAATCATCTATGATTGTTAGGTAAGCTTTTTGTGAACGGGCAAAATAATGGCTAGTTCGATTCCGGTAAATATCCCACCGCACGTTCATTGAGAATTTAATGAGCTTTTGTTATTCTCTTTAAAAGCTTTGGATCCATAGGTCATTTGCATCTTTAACGTGTTTCAAGCATGCATATCCATTTTTAAAACACGTCTAGAAGAATTCTCTTTCTTGTAAAATTTCAAGCTATTAGGGTTGAACTAGTGGAATTTCCCAAACTTGGATAACACAAAATTTTGTGTTCAATTGTGGTGTGTGAATAAATTTTCATTACTTACATTTGTTAATGTTTTAATTTTTTTCCATACATAAACTCTAAAATTTACATTTTTTTGTGATCTATTTACCTTTTTTTGTTTACGGCATGAAGGGAGAACGAAAACTCAATGTTTTGATTTAATAAAAAAGTGTACATCTAAACTGGAGATGCACAATGCACAAATGTGGAGAGATATAATACCAAAGAGTGTCTGTGATTTTTCAGGATTGTGAGCTCTTTTCAGTTTTTACTTCTCAGGGTTTACAATCGTCGGGAAAAGGGAGAGGCGGGGGATTTTTAATTGAGTGTTGACTCCCAATCCGCAAGTCATTTCTTACAATAATATAGCCCGTTACGAATGAAAAATCACTTTACAATCATCTATGATTGTTAGGTCAGCTTTTTGCAAACGGGCAAAATAATGGCTTGTTTGACTCGGGTAAATATCCCACCGCACGTTCACTAGAGAATTTAATGAGCGTATGTTATTCTCTTTAAAAGCTTTGGATCCATAGGTCATTTGCATCTTTAACATGCTTGAAGCTTGCATATCCATTTTTAAAACACGTGTGGAACAAATCTCTTTCTTGTAAAATTCCAAGCTATTAGGGTTGCACTAGTTGAATTTCCCAAACTTGGATAACAAAAGTTTTGTGTTAATTTTTGGTGTGTGAAAAAATTTTTTTACTTACATTTGTTATTGTTTTAAATTTTTTCCATACATAAACTCAAAAATTTTCATTTTGCTGTGATCTATTTGCCTTTTTATGTTTACGGGATGGAGGGAGAGTGAAAACTCAAAGTTTTGATTTAAGAAAAAAGTGTACATCTAAAATGGAGACGCACAGTGCACAAATGTAGAGAGAGATACTTACAATGAGTGTCTGCAATTTTTAGGGAATTTAAGCTCTCTTTTTAGTTTTTATATCTCAGGTTTTGCAATCGTCGGGAAAAGGGGAAGGCGGGGTGTTTTTAACTGAGTGTTGACTCCCAATCCGTAAGTCATTTCTTACAAAAATATAGCCCGTTACGGATGATAAATAACTTTACAATCATCTATGATTGTTAGGTAAGCTTTTTGTGAACGGGCAAAATAATGGCTAGTTCGATTCCGGTAAATATCCCACCGCACGTTCATTGAGAATTTAATGAGCTTTTGTTATTCTCTTTAAAAGCTTTGGATCCATAGGTCATTTGCATCTTTAACATGTTTCAAGCATGCATATCCATTTTTAAAACACGTGTAGAAGAAATCTCTTTCTTGTAAAATTCCATGCAATTAGGGTTGAACTAGTGGAATTTCTCAAACTTGGAAAACAAAACTTTTGTGTTCATTTGTGGTGTGTGAGTAAATTTTCTGTACTTACATTTGTTATTGTTTTAATTTTTTTCACACATAAACTCGAAAATTTTCATTTTGTTGTGATCTATTTGCCTTTTTTGGTTTACAGGATGAAGGGAGAGCGAAAACTCAAAGTTTTGATTTAAGAAAAAAGTGTACATCTAAAATGGAGATGCACAATGCACAATTGTAGGGAGAGATAACTCCAAAGAGTGTTTGTAATTTTTAGGGATTGTAAGATTTTTTTAGTTTTTGTATCTCAGGTTTTGCAATCGTCGGGAAAACATGGAGGCGTGCTATTTTTAACTGACTGTTGACTCCCGATCCGTATGTCTTTTCTTACAAAAATATAGCCCGTTACTCATGATCAATCACATTACAATCATCTATGATTCTTAGGTCAGCTTTTTGAAAACGGGCAAAATAATGGCTTCTTTCACTCGGGTGAATATCCCACCGCACGTTCACTTCAGAATTTAATGAGTGTTTGTTATTCTAATTAAAAGCTTTGGATCCATAGGTCATTTGCATCTTTAACGTGTTTCAAGCATGCATATCCATTTTTAAAACACGTCTAGAAGAATTCTCTTTCTTGTAAAATTTCAAGCTATTAGGGTTGAACTAGTGGAATTTCCCAAACTTGGATAACACAAAATTTTGTGTTCAATTGTGGTGTGTGAATAAATTTTCATTACTTACATTTGTTAATGTTTTAATTTTTTTCCATACATAAACTCTAAAATTTACATTTTTTTGTGATCTATTTACCTTTTTTTGTTTACGGCATGAAGGGAGAACGAAAACTCAATGTTTTGATTTAATAAAAAAGTGTACATCTAAACTGGAGATGCACAATGCACAAATGTGGAGAGATATAATACCAAAGAGTGTCTGTGATTTTTCAGGATTGTGAGCTCTTTTCAGTTTTTACTTCTCAGGGTTTACAATCGTCGGGAAAAGGGAGAGGCGGGGGATTTTTAATTGAGTGTTGACTCCCAATCCGCAAGTCATTTCTTACAATAATATAGCCCGTTACGAATGAAAAATCACTTTACAATCATCTATGATTGTTAGGTCAGCTTTTTGCAAACGGGCAAAATAATGGCTTGTTTGACTCGGGTAAATATCCCACCGCACGTTCACTAGAGAATTTAATGAGCGTATGTTATTCTCTTTAAAAGCTTTGGATCCATAGGTCATTTGCATCTTTAACATGCTTGAAGCTTGCATATCCATTTTTAAAACACGTGTGGAACAAATCTCTTTCTTGTAAAATTCCAAGCTATTAGGGTTGCACTAGTTGAATTTCCCAAACTTGGATAACAAAAGTTTTGTGTTAATTTTTGGTGTGTGAAAAAATTTTTTTACTTACATTTGTTATTGTTTTAAATTTTTTCCATACATAAACTCAAAAATTTTCATTTTGCTGTGATCTATTTGCCTTTTTATGTTTACGGGATGGAGGGAGAGTGAAAACTCAAAGTTTTGATTTAAGAAAAAAGTGTACATCTAAAATGGAGACGCACAGTGCACAAATGTAGAGAGAGATACTTACAATGAGTGTCTGCAATTTTTAGGGAATTTAAGCTCTCTTTTTAGTTTTTATATCTCAGGTTTTGCAATCGTCGGGAAAAGGGGAAGGCGGGGTGTTTTTAACTGAGTGTTGACTCCCAATCCGTAAGTCATTTCTTACAAAAATATAGCCCGTTACGGATGATAAATAACTTTACAATCATCTATGATTGTTAGGTAAGCTTTTTGTGAACGGGCAAAATAATGGCTAGTTCGATTCCGGTAAATATCCCACCGCACGTTCATTGAGAATTTAATGAGCTTTTGTTATTCTCTTTAAAAGCTTTGGATCCATAGGTCATTTGCATCTTTAACATGTTTCAAGCATGCATATCCATTTTTAAAACACGTGTAGAAGAAATCTCTTTCTTGTAAAATTCCATGCAATTAGGGTTGAACTAGTGGAATTTCTCAAACTTGGAAAACAAAACTTTTGTGTTCATTTGTGGTGTGTGAGTAAATTTTCTGTACTTACATTTGTTATTGTTTTAATTTTTTTCACACATAAACTCGAAAATTTTCATTTTGTTGTGATCTATTTGCCTTTTTTGGTTTACAGGATGAAGGGAGAGCGAAAACTCAAAGTTTTGATTTAAGAAAAAAGTGTACATCTAAAATGGAGATGCACAATGCACAATTGTAGGGAGAGATAACTCCAAAGAGTGTTTGTAATTTTTAGGGATTGTAAGATCTTTTTAGTTTTTGTATCTCAGGTTTTGCAATCGTCGGGAAAACATGGAGGCGTGCTATTTTTAACTGACTGTTGACTCCCGATCCGTATGTCTTTTCTTACAAAAATATAGCCCGTTACTCATGATAAATCACATTACAATCATCTATGATTCTTAGGTCAGCTTTTTGAAAACGGGCAAAATAATGGCTTCTTTCACTCGGGTGAATATCCCACCGCACGTTCACTTCAGAATTTAATGAGTGTTTGTTATTCTAATTAAAAGCTTTGGATCCATAGGTCATTTGCATCTTTAACGTGTTTCAAGCATGCATATCCATTTTTAAAACACGTCTAGAAGAATTCTCTTTCTTGTAAAATTTCAAGCTATTAGGGTTGAACTAGTGGAATTTCCCAAACTTGGATAACACAAAATTTTGTGTTCAATTGTGGTGTGTGAATAAATTTTCATTACTTACATTTGTTAATGTTTTAATTTTTTTCCATACATAAACTCTAAAATTTACATTTTTTTGTGATCTATTTACCTTTTTTTGTTTACGGCATGAAGGGAGAACGAAAACTCAATGTTTTGATTTAATAAAAAAGTGTACATCTAAACTGGAGATGCACAATGCACAAATGTGGAGAGATATAATACCAAAGAGTGTCTGTGATTTTTCAGGATTGTGGGCTCTTTTCAGTTTTTACTTCTCAGGGTTTACAATCGTCGGGAAAAGGGAGAGGCGGGGGATTTTTAATTGAGTGTTGACTCCCAATCCGCAAGTCATTTCTTACAATAATATAGCCCGTTACGAATGAAAAATCACTTTACAATCATCTATGATTGTTAGGTCAGCTTTTTGCAAACGGGCAAAATAATGGCTTGTTTGACTCGGGTAAATATCCCACCGCACGTTCACTAGAGAATTTAATGAGCGTATGTTATTCTCTTTAAAAGCTTTGGATCCATAGGTCATTTGCATCTTTAACATGCTTGAAGCTTGCATATCCATTTTTAAAACACGTGTGGAACAAATCTCTTTCTTGTAAAATTCCAAGCTATTAGGGTTGCACTAGTTGAATTTCCCAAACTTGGATAACAAAAGTTTTGTGTTAATTTTTGGTGTGTGAAAAAATTTTTTTACTTACATTTGTTATTGTTTTAAATTTTTTCCATACATAAACTCAAAAATTTTCATTTTGCTGTGATCTATTTGCCTTTTTATGTTTACGGGATGGAGGGAGAGTGAAAACTCAAAGTTTTGATTTAAGAAAAAAGTGTACATCTAAAATGGAGACGCACAGTGCACAAATGTAGAGAGAGATACTTACAATGAGTGTCTGCAATTTTTAGGGAATTTAAGCTCTCTTTTTAGTTTTTATATCTCAGGTTTTGCAATCGTCGGGAAAAGGGGAAGGCGGGGTGTTTTTAACTGAGTGTTGACTCCCAATCCGTAAGTCATTTCTTACAAAAATATAGCCCGTTACGGATGATAAATAACTTTACAATCATCTATGATTGTTAGGTAAGCTTTTTGTGAACGGGCAAAATAATGGCTAGTTCGATTCCGGTAAATATCCCACCGCACGTTCATTGAGAATTTAATGAGCTTTTGTTATTCTCTTTAAAAGCTTTGGATCCATAGGTCATTTGCATCTTTAACATGTTTCAAGCATGCATATCCATTTTTAAAACACGTGTAGAAGAAATCTCTTTCTTGTAAAATTCCATGCAATTAGGGTTGAACTAGTGGAATTTCTCAAACTTGGAAAACAAAACTTTTGTGTTCATTTGTGGTGTGTGAGTAAATTTTCTGTACTTACATTTGTTATTGTTTTAATTTTTTTCACACATAAACTCGAAAATTTTCATTTTGTTGTGATCTATTTGCCTTTTTTGGTTTACAGGATGAAGGGAGAGCGAAAACTCAAAGTTTTGATTTAAGAAAAAAGTGTACATCTAAAATGGAGATGCACAATGCACAATTGTAGGGAGAGATAACTCCAAAGAGTGTTTGTAATTTTTAGGGATTGTAAGATCTTTTTAGTTTTTGTATCTCAGGTTTTGCAATCGTCGGGAAAACATGGAGGCGTGCTATTTTTAACTGACTGTTGACTCCCGATCCGTATGTCTTTTCTTACAAAAATATAGCCCGTTACTCATGATCAATCACATTACAATCATCTATGATTCTTAGGTCAGCTTTTTGAAAACGGGCAAAATAATGGCTTCTTTCACTCGGGTGAATATCCCACCGCACGTTCACTTCAGAATTTAATGAGTGTTTGTTATTCTAATTAAAAGCTTTGGATCCATAGGTCATTTGCATCTTTAACGTGTTTCAAGCATGCATATCCATTTTTAAAACACGTCTAGAAGAATTCTCTTTCTTGTAAAATTTCAAGCTATTAGGGTTGAACTAGTGGAATTTCCCAAACTTGGATAACACAAAATTTTGTGTTCAATTGTGGTGTGTGAATAAATTTTCATTACTTACATTTGTTAATGTTTTAATTTTTTTCCATACATAAACTCTAAAATTTACATTTTTTTGTGATCTATTTACCTTTTTTTGTTTACGGCATGAAGGGAGAACGAAAACTCAATGTTTTGATTTAATAAAAAAGTGTACATCTAAACTGGAGATGCACAATGCACAAATGTGGAGAGATATAATACCAAAGAGTGTCTGTGATTTTTCAGGATTGTGAGCTCTTTTCAGTTTTTACTTCTCAGGGTTTACAATCGTCGGGAAAAGGGAGAGGCGGGGGATTTTTAATTGAGTGTTGACTCCCAATCCGCAAGTCATTTCTTACAATAATATAGCCCGTTACGAATGAAAAATCACTTTACAATCATCTATGATTGTTAGGTCAGCTTTTTGCAAACGGGCAAAATAATGGCTTGTTTGACTCGGGTAAATATCCCACCGCACGTTCACTAGAGAATTTAATGAGCGTATGTTATTCTCTTTAAAAGCTTTGGATCCATAGGTCATTTGCATCTTTAACATGCTTGAAGCTTGCATATCCATTTTTAAAACACGTGTGGAACAAATCTCTTTCTTGTAAAATTCCAAGCTATTAGGGTTGCACTAGTTGAATTTCCCAAACTTGGATAACAAAAGTTTTGTGTTAATTTTTGGTGTGTGAAAAAATTTTTTTACTTACATTTGTTATTGTTTTAAATTTTTTCCATACATAAACTCAAAAATTTTCATTTTGCTGTGATCTATTTGCCTTTTTATGTTTACGGGATGGAGGGAGAGTGAAAACTCAAAGTTTTGATTTAAGAAAAAAGTGTACATCTAAAATGGAGACGCACAGTGCACAAATGTAGAGAGAGATACTTACAATGAGTGTCTGCAATTTTTAGGGAATTTAAGCTCTCTTTTTAGTTTTTATATCTCAGGTTTTGCAATCGTCGGGAAAAGGGGAAGGCGGGGTGTTTTTAACTGAGTGTTGACTCCCAATCCGTAAGTCATTTCTTACAAAAATATAGCCCGTTACGGATGATAAATAACTTTACAATCATCTATGATTGTTAGGTAAGCTTTTTGTGAACGGGCAAAATAATGGCTAGTTCGATTCCGGTAAATATCCCACCGCACGTTCATTGAGAATTTAATGAGCTTTTGTTATTCTCTTTAAAAGCTTTGGATCCATAGGTCATTTGCATCTTTAACATGTTTCAAGCATGCATATCCATTTTTAAAACACGTGTAGAAGAATTCTCTTTCTTGTAAAATTCCATGCAATTAGGGTTGAACTAGTGGAATTTCTCAAACTTGGAAAACAAAACTTTTGTGTTCATTTGTGGTGTGTGAGTAAATTTTCTGTACTTACATTTGTTATTGTTTTAATTTTTTTCACACATAAACTCGAAAATTTTCATTTTGTTGTGATCTATTTGCCTTTTTTGGTTTACAGGATGAAGGGAGAGCGAAAACTCAAAGTTTTGATTTAAGAAAAAAGTGTACATCTAAAATGGAGATGCACAATGCACAATTGTAGGGAGAGATAACTCCAAAGAGTGTTTGTAATTTTTAGGGATTGTAAGATTTTTTTAGTTTTTGTATCTCAGGTTTTGCAATCGTCGGGAAAACATGGAGGCGTGCTATTTTTAACTGACTGTTGACTCCCGATCCGTATGTCTTTTCTTACAAAAATATAGCCCGTTACTCATGATCAATCACATTACAATCATCTATGATTCTTAGGTCAGCTTTTTGAAAACGGGCAAAATAATGGCTTCTTTCACTCGGGTGAATATCCCACCGCACGTTCACTTCAGAATTTAATGAGTGTTTGTTATTCTAATTAAAAGCTTTGGATCCATAGGTCATTTGCATCTTTAACGTGTTTCAAGCATGCATATCCATTTTTAAAACACGTCTAGAAGAATTCTCTTTCTTGTAAAATTTCAAGCTATTAGGGTTGAACTAGTGGAATTTCCCAAACTTGGATAACACAAAATTTTGTGTTCAATTGTGGTGTGTGAATAAATTTTCATTACTTACATTTGTTAATGTTTTAATTTTTTTCCATACATAAACTCTAAAATTTACATTTTTTTGTGATCTATTTACCTTTTTTTGTTTACGGCATGAAGGGAGAACGAAAACTCAATGTTTTGATTTAATAAAAAAGTGTACATCTAAACTGGAGATGCACAATGCACAAATGTGGAGAGATATAATACCAAAGAGTGTCTGTGATTTTTCAGGATTGTGAGCTCTTTTCAGTTTTTACTTCTCAGGGTTTACAATCGTCGGGAAAAGGGAGAGGCGGGGGATTTTTAATTGAGTGTTGACTCCCAATCCGCAAGTCATTTCTTACAATAATATAGCCCGTTACGAATGAAAAATCACTTTACAATCATCTATGATTGTTAGGTCAGCTTTTTGCAAACGGGCAAAATAATGGCTTGTTTGACTCGGGTAAATATCCCACCGCACGTTCACTAGAGAATTTAATGAGCGTATGTTATTCTCTTTAAAAGCTTTGGATCCATAGGTCATTTGCATCTTTAACATGCTTGAAGCTTGCATATCCATTTTTAAAACACGTGTGGAACAAATCTCTTTCTTGTAAAATTCCAAGCTATTAGGGTTGCACTAGTTGAATTTCCCAAACTTGGATAACAAAAGTTTTGTGTTAATTTTTGGTGTGTGAAAAAATTTTTTTACTTACATTTGTTATTGTTTTAAATTTTTTCCATACATAAACTCAAAAATTTTCATTTTGCTGTGATCTATTTGCCTTTTTATGTTTACGGGATGGAGGGAGAGTGAAAACTCAAAGTTTTGATTTAAGAAAAAAGTGTACATCTAAAATGGAGACGCACAGTGCACAAATGTAGAGAGAGATACTTACAATGAGTGTCTGCAATTTTTAGGGAATTTAAGCTCTCTTTTTAGTTTTTATATCTCAGGTTTTGCAATCGTCGGGAAAAGGGGAAGGCGGGGTGTTTTTAACTGAGTGTTGACTCCCAATCCGTAAGTCATTTCTTACAAAAATATAGCCCGTTACGGATGATAAATAACTTTACAATCATCTATGATTGTTAGGTAAGCTTTTTGTGAACGGGCAAAATAATGGCTAGTTCGATTCCGGTAAATATCCCACCGCACGTTCATTGAGAATTTAATGAGCTTTTGTTATTCTCTTTAAAAGCTTTGGATCCATAGGTCATTTGCATCTTTAACGTGTTTCAAGCATGCATATCCATTTTTAAAACACGTCTAGAAGAAATCTCTTTCTTGTAAAATTCCATGCAATTAGGGTTGAACTAGTGGAATTTCTCAAACTTGGAAAACAAAACTTTTGTGTTCATTTGTGGTGTGTGAGTAAATTTTCTGTACTTACATTTGTTATTGTTTTAATTTTTTTCACACATAAACTCGAAAATTTTCATTTTGTTGTGATCTATTTGCCTTTTTTGGTTTACAGGATGAAGGGAGAGCGAAAACTCAAAGTTTTGATTTAAGAAAAAAGTGTACATCTAAAATGGAGATGCACAATGCACAATTGTAGGGAGAGATAACTCCAAAGAGTGTTTGTAATTTTTAGGGATTGTAAGATCTTTTTAGTTTTTGTATCTCAGGTTTTGCAATCGTCGGGAAAACATGGAGGCGTGCTATTTTTAACTGACTGTTGACTCCCGATCCGTATGTCTTTTCTTACAAAAATATAGCCCGTTACTCATGATAAATCACATTACAATCATCTATGATTCTTAGGTCAGCTTTTTGAAAACGGGCAAAATAATGGCTTCTTTCACTCGGGTGAATATCCCACCGCACGTTCACTTCAGAATTTAATGAGTGTTTGTTATTCTAATTAAAAGCTTTGGATCCATAGGTCATTTGCATCTTTAACGTGTTTCAAGCATGCATATCCATTTTTAAAACACGTCTAGAAGAATTCTCTTTCTTGTAAAATTTCAAGCTATTAGGGTTGAACTAGTGGAATTTCCCAAACTTGGATAACACAAAATTTTGTGTTCAATTGTGGTGTGTGAATAAATTTTCATTACTTACATTTGTTAATGTTTTAATTTTTTTCCATACATAAACTCTAAAATTTACATTTTTTTGTGATCTATTTACCTTTTTTTGTTTACGGCATGAAGGGAGAACGAAAACTCAATGTTTTGATTTAATAAAAAAGTGTACATCTAAACTGGAGATGCACAATGCACAAATGTGGAGAGATATAATACCAAAGAGTGTCTGTGATTTTTCAGGATTGTGGGCTCTTTTCAGTTTTTACTTCTCAGGGTTTACAATCGTCGGGAAAAGGGAGAGGCGGGGGATTTTTAATTGAGTGTTGACTCCCAATCCGCAAGTCATTTCTTACAATAATATAGCCCGTTACGAATGAAAAATCACTTTACAATCATCTATGATTGTTAGGTCAGCTTTTTGCAAACGGGCAAAATAATGGCTTGTTTGACTCGGGTAAATATCCCACCGCACGTTCACTAGAGAATTTAATGAGCGTATGTTATTCTCTTTAAAAGCTTTGGATCCATAGGTCATTTGCATCTTTAACATGCTTGAAGCTTGCATATCCATTTTTAAAACACGTGTGGAACAAATCTCTTTCTTGTAAAATTCCAAGCTATTAGGGTTGCACTAGTTGAATTTCCCAAACTTGGATAACAAAAGTTTTGTGTTAATTTTTGGTGTGTGAAAAAATTTTTTTACTTACATTTGTTATTGTTTTAAATTTTTTCCATACATAAACTCAAAAATTTTCATTTTGCTGTGATCTATTTGCCTTTTTATGTTTACGGGATGGAGGGAGAGTGAAAACTCAAAGTTTTGATTTAAGAAAAAAGTGTACATCTAAAATGGAGACGCACAGTGCACAAATGTAGAGAGAGATACTTACAATGAGTGTCTGCAATTTTTAGGGAATTTAAGCTCTCTTTTTAGTTTTTATATCTCAGGTTTTGCAATCGTCGGGAAAAGGGGAAGGCGGGGTGTTTTTAACTGAGTGTTGACTCCCAATCCGTAAGTCATTTCTTACAAAAATATAGCCCGTTACGGATGATAAATAACTTTACAATCATCTATGATTGTTAGGTAAGCTTTTTGTGAACGGGCAAAATAATGGCTAGTTCGATTCCGGTAAATATCCCACCGCACGTTCATTGAGAATTTAATGAGCTTTTGTTATTCTCTTTAAAAGCTTTGGATCCATAGGTCATTTGCATCTTTAACATGTTTCAAGCATGCATATCCATTTTTAAAACACGTGTAGAAGAAATCTCTTTCTTGTAAAATTCCATGCAATTAGGGTTGAACTAGTGGAATTTCTCAAACTTGGAAAACAAAACTTTTGTGTTCATTTGTGGTGTGTGAGTAAATTTTCTGTACTTACATTTGTTATTGTTTTAATTTTTTTCACACATAAACTCGAAAATTTTCATTTTGTTGTGATCTATTTGCCTTTTTTGGTTTACAGGATGAAGGGAGAGCGAAAACTCAAAGTTTTGATTTAAGAAAAAAGTGTACATCTAAAATGGAGATGCACAATGCACAATTGTAGGGAGAGATAACTCCAAAGAGTGTTTGTAATTTTTAGGGATTGTAAGATCTTTTTAGTTTTTGTATCTCAGGTTTTGCAATCGTCGGGAAAACATGGAGGCGTGCTATTTTTAACTGACTGTTGACTCCCGATCCGTATGTCTTTTCTTACAAAAATATAGCCCGTTACTCATGATAAATCACATTACAATCATCTATGATTCTTAGGTCAGCTTTTTGAAAACGGGCAAAATAATGGCTTCTTTCACTCGGGTGAATATCCCACCGCACGTTCACTTCAGAATTTAATGAGTGTTTGTTATTCTAATTAAAAGCTTTGGATCCATAGGTCATTTGCATCTTTAACGTGTTTCAAGCATGCATATCCATTTTTAAAACACGTCTAGAAGAATTCTCTTTCTTGTAAAATTTCAAGCTATTAGGGTTGAACTAGTGGAATTTCCCAAACTTGGATAACACAAAATTTTGTGTTCAATTGTGGTGTGTGAATAAATTTTCATTACTTACATTTGTTAATGTTTTAATTTTTTTCCATACATAAACTCTAAAATTTACATTTTTTTGTGATCTATTTACCTTTTTTTGTTTACGGCATGAAGGGAGAACGAAAACTCAATGTTTTGATTTAATAAAAAAGTGTACATCTAAACTGGAGATGCACAATGCACAAATGTGGAGAGATATAATACCAAAGAGTGTCTGTGATTTTTCAGGATTGTGGGCTCTTTTCAGTTTTTACTTCTCAGGGTTTACAATCGTCGGGAAAAGGGAGAGGCGGGGGATTTTTAATTGAGTGTTGACTCCCAATCCGCAAGTCATTTCTTACAATAATATAGCCCGTTACGAATGAAAAATCACTTTACAATCATCTATGATTGTTAGGTCAGCTTTTTGCAAACGGGCAAAATAATGGCTTGTTTGACTCGGGTAAATATCCCACCGCACGTTCACTAGAGAATTTAATGAGCGTATGTTATTCTCTTTAAAAGCTTTGGATCCATAGGTCATTTGCATCTTTAACATGCTTGAAGCTTGCATATCCATTTTTAAAACACGTGTGGAACAAATCTCTTTCTTGTAAAATTCCAGGCTATTAGGGTTGCACTAGTTGAATTTCCCAAACTTGGATAACAAAAGTTTTGTGTTAATTTTTGGTGTGTGAAAAAATTTTTTTACTTACATTTGTTATTGTTTTAAATTTTTTCCATACATAAACTCAAAAATTTTCATTTTGCTGTGATCTATTTGCCTTTTTATGTTTACGGGATGGAGGGAGAGTGAAAACTCAAAGTTTTGATTTAAGAAAAAAGTGTACATCTAAAATGGAGACGCACAGTGCACAAATGTAGAGAGAGATACTTACAATGAGTGTCTGTAATTTTTAGGGAATTTAAGCTCTCTTTTTAGTTTTTATATCTCAGGTTTTGCAATCGTCGGGAAAAGGGGAAGGCGGGGTGTTTTTAACTGAGTGTTGACTCCCAATCCGTAAGTCATTTCTTACAAAAATATAGCCCGTTACGGATGATAAATAACTTTACAATCATCTATGATTGTTAGGTAAGCTTTTTGTGAACGGGCAAAATAATGGCTAGTTCGATTCCGGTAAATATCCCACCGCACGTTCATTGAGAATTTAATGAGCTTTTGTTATTCTCTTTAAAAGCTTTGGATCCATAGGTCATTTGCATCTTTAACATGTTTCAAGCATGCATATCCATTTTTAAAACACGTGTAGAAGAAATCTCTTTCTTGTAAAATTCCATGCAATTAGGGTTGAACTAGTGGAATTTCTCAAACTTGGAAAACAAAACTTTTGTGTTCATTTGTGGTGTGTGAGTAAATTTTCTGTACTTACATTTGTTATTGTTTTAATTTTTTTCACACATAAACTCGAAAATTTTCATTTTGTTGTGATCTATTTGCCTTTTTTGGCTTACAGGATGAAGGGAGAGCGAAAACTCAAAGTTTTGATTTAAGAAAAAAGTGTACATCTAAAATGGAGATGCACAATGCACAATTGTAGGGAGAGATAACTCCAAAGAGTGTTTGTAATTTTTAGGGATTGTAAGATCTTTTTAGTTTTTGTATCTCAGGTTTTGCAATCGTCGGGAAAACATGGAGGCGTGCTATTTTTAACTGACTGTTGACTCCCGATCCGTATGTCTTTTCTTACAAAAATATAGCCCGTTACTCATGATAAATCACATTACAATCATCTATGATTCTTAGGTCAGCTTTTTGAAAACGGGCAAAATAATGGCTTCTTTCACTCGGGTGAATATCCCACCGCACGTTCACTTCAGAATTTAATGAGTGTTTGTTATTCTAATTAAAAGCTTTGGATCCATAGGTCATTTGCATCTTTAACGTGTTTCAAGCATGCATATCCATTTTTAAAACACGTCTAGAAGAATTCTCTTTCTTGTAAAATTTCAAGCTATTAGGGTTGAACTAGTGGAATTTCCCAAACTTGGATAACACAAAATTTTGTGTTCAATTGTGGTGTGTGAATAAATTTTCATTACTTACATTTGTTAATGTTTTAATTTTTTTCCATACATAAACTCTAAAATTTACATTTTTTTGTGATCTATTTACCTTTTTTTGTTTACGGCATGAAGGGAGAACGAAAACTCAATGTTTTGATTTAATAAAAAAGTGTACATCTAAACTGGAGATGCACAATGCACAAATGTGGAGAGATATAATACCAAAGAGTGTCTGTGATTTTTCAGGATTGTGAGCTCTTTTCAGTTTTTACTTCTCAGGGTTTACAATCGTCGGGAAAAGGGAGAGGCGGGGGATTTTTAATTGAGTGTTGACTCCCAATCCGCAAGTCATTTCTTACAATAATATAGCCCGTTACGAATGAAAAATCACTTTACAATCATCTATGATTGTTAGGTCAGCTTTTTGCAAACGGGCAAAATAATGGCTTGTTTGACTCGGGTAAATATCCCACCGCACGTTCACTAGAGAATTTAATGAGCGTATGTTATTCTCTTTAAAAGCTTTGGATCCATAGGTCATTTGCATCTTTAACATGCTTGAAGCTTGCATATCCATTTTTAAAACACGTGTGGAACAAATCTCTTTCTTGTAAAATTCCAAGCTATTAGGGTTGCACTAGTTGAATTTCCCAAACTTGGATAACAAAAGTTTTGTGTTAATTTTTGGTGTGTGAAAAAAATTTTTTACTTACATTTGTTATTGTTTTAAATTTTTTCCATACATAAACTCAAAAATTTTCATTTTGCTGTGATCTATTTGCCTTTTTATGTTTACGGGATGGAGGGAGAGTGAAAACTCAAAGTTTTGATTTAAGAAAAAAGTGTACATCTAAAATGGAGACGCACAGTGCACAAATGTAGAGAGAGATACTTACAATGAGTGTCTGCAATTTTTAGGGAATTTAAGCTCTCTTTTTAGTTTTTATATCTCAGGTTTTGCAATCGTCGGGAAAAGGGGAAGGCGGGGTGTTTTTAACTGAGTGTTGACTCCCAATCCGTAAGTCATTTCTTACAAAAATATAGCCCGTTACGGATGATAAATAACTTTACAATCATCTATGATTGTTAGGTAAGCTTTTTGTGAACGGGCAAAATAATGGCTAGTTCGATTCCGGTAAATATCCCACCGCACGTTCATTGAGAATTTAATGAGCTTTTGTTATTCTCTTTAAAAGCTTTGGATCCATAGGTCATTTGCATCTTTAACATGTTTCAAGCATGCATATCCATTTTTAAAACACGTGTAGAAGAAATCTCTTTCTTGTAAAATTCCATGCAATTAGGGTTGAACTAGTGGAATTTCTCAAACTTGGAAAACAAAACTTTTGTGTTCATTTGTGGTGTGTGAGTAAATTTTCTGTACTTACATTTGTTATTGTTTTAATTTTTTTCACACATAAACTCGAAAATTTTCATTTTGTTGTGATCTATTTGCCTTTTTTGGTTTACAGGATGAAGGGAGAGCGAAAACTCAAAGTTTTGATTTAAGAAAAAAGTGTACATCTAAAATGGAGATGCACAATGCACAATTGTAGGGAGAGATAACTCCAAAGAGTGTTTGTAATTTTTAGGGATTGTAAGATCTTTTTAGTTTTTGTATCTCAGGTTTTGCAATCGTCGGGAAAACATGGAGGCGTGCTATTTTTAACTGACTGTTGACTCCCGATCCGTATGTCTTTTCTTACAAAAATATAGCCCGTTACTCATGATAAATCACATTACAATCATCTATGATTCTTAGGTCAGCTTTTTGAAAACGGGCAAAATAATGGCTTCTTTCACTCGGGTGAATATCCCACCGCACGTTCACTTCAGAATTTAATGAGTGTTTGTTATTCTAATTAAAAGCTTTGGATCCATAGGTCATTTGCATCTTTAACGTGTTTCAAGCATGCATATCCATTTTTAAAACACGTCTAGAAGAATTCTCTTTCTTGTAAAATTTCAAGCTATTAGGGTTGAACTAGTGGAATTTCCCAAACTTGGATAACACAAAATTTTGTGTTCAATTGTGGTGTGTGAATAAATTTTCATTACTTACATTTGTTAATGTTTTAATTTTTTTCCATACATAAACTCTAAAATTTACATTTTTTTGTGATCTATTTACCTTTTTTTGTTTACGGCATGAAGGGAGAACGAAAACTCAATGTTTTGATTTAATAAAAAAGTGTACATCTAAACTGGAGATGCACAATGCACAAATGTGGAGAGATATAATACCAAAGAGTGTCTGTGATTTTTCAGGATTGTGAGCTCTTTTCAGTTTTTACTTCTCAGGGTTTACAATCGTCGGGAAAAGGGAGAGGCGGGGGATTTTTAATTGAGTGTTGACTCCCAATCCGCAAGTCATTTCTTACAATAATATAGCCCGTTACGAATGAAAAATCACTTTACAATCATCTATGATTGTTAGGTCAGCTTTTTGCAAACGGGCAAAATAATGGCTTGTTTGACTCGGGTAAATATCCCACCGCACGTTCACTAGAGAATTTAATGAGCGTATGTTATTCTCTTTAAAAGCTTTGGATCCATAGGTCATTTGCATCTTTAACATGCTTGAAGCTTGCATATCCATTTTTAAAACACGTGTGGAACAAATCTCTTTCTTGTAAAATTCCAAGCTATTAGGGTTGCACTAGTTGAATTTCCCAAACTTGGATAACAAAAGTTTTGTGTTAATTTTTGGTGTGTGAAAAAAATTTTTTACTTACATTTGTTATTGTTTTAAATTTTTTCCATACATAAACTCAAAAATTTTCATTTTGCTGTGATCTATTTGCCTTTTTATGTTTACGGGATGGAGGGAGAGTGAAAACTCAAAGTTTTGATTTAAGAAAAAAGTGTACATCTAAAATGGAGACGCACAGTGCACAAATGTAGAGAGAGATACTTACAATGAGTGTCTGCAATTTTTAGGGAATTTAAGCTCTCTTTTTAGTTTTTATATCTCAGGTTTTGCAATCGTCGGGAAAAGGGGAAGGCGGGGTGTTTTTAACTGAGTGTTGACTCCCAATCCGTAAGTCATTTCTTACAAAAATATAGCCCGTTACGGATGATAAATAACTTTACAATCATCTATGATTGTTAGGTAAGCTTTTTGTGAACGGGCAAAATAATGGCTAGTTCGATTCCGGTAAATATCCCACCGCACGTTCATTGAGAATTTAATGAGCTTTTGTTATTCTCTTTAAAAGCTTTGGATCCATAGGTCATTTGCATCTTTAACATGTTTCAAGCATGCATATCCATTTTTAAAACACGTGTAGAAGAAATCTCTTTCTTGTAAAATTCCATGCAATTATGGTTGAACTAGTGGAATTTCTCAAACTTGGAAAACAAAACTTTTGTGTTCATTTGTGGTGTGTGAGTAAATTTTCTGTACTTACATTTGTTATTGTTTTAATTTTTTTCACACATAAACTCGAAAATTTTCATTTTGTTGTGATCTATTTGCCTTTTTTGGTTTACAGGATGAAGGGAGAGCGAAAACTCAAAGTTTTGATTTAAGAAAAAAGTGTACATCTAAAATGGAGATGCACAATGCACAATTGTAGGGAGAGATAACTCCAAAGAGTGTTTGTAATTTTTAGGGATTGTAAGATCTTTTTAGTTTTTGTATCTCAGGTTTTGCAATCGTCGGGAAAACATGGAGGCGTGCTATTTTTAACTGACTGTTGACTCCCGATCCGTATGTCTTTTCTTACAAAAATATAGCCCGTTACTCATGATCAATCACATTACAATCATCTATGATTCTTAGGTCAGCTTTTTGAAAACGGGCAAAATAATGGCTTCTTTCACTCGGGTGAATATCCCACCGCACGTTCACTTCAGAATTTAATGAGTGTTTGTTATTCTAATTAAAAGCTTTGGATCCATAGGTCATTTGCATCTTTAACGTGTTTCAAGCATGCATATCCATTTTTAAAACACGTCTAGAAGAATTCTCTTTCTTGTAAAATTTCAAGCTATTAGGGTTGAACTAGTGGAATTTCCCAAACTTGGATAACACAAAATTTTGTGTTCAATTGTGGTGTGTGAATAAATTTTCATTACTTACATTTGTTAATGTTTTAATTTTTTTCCATACATAAACTCTAAAATTTACATTTTTTTGTGATCTATTTACCTTTTTTTGTTTACGGCATGAAGGGAGAACGAAAACTCAATGTTTTGATTTAATAAAAAAGTGTACATCTAAACTGGAGATGCACAATGCACAAATGTGGAGAGATATAATACCAAAGAGTGTCTGTGATTTTTCAGGATTGTGAGCTCTTTTCAGTTTTTACTTCTCAGGGTTTACAATCGTCGGGAAAAGGGAGAGGCGGGGGATTTTTAATTGAGTGTTGACTCCCAATCCGCAAGTCATTTCTTACAATAATATAGCCCGTTACGAATGAAAAATCACTTTACAATCATCTATGATTGTTAGGTCAGCTTTTTGCAAACGGGCAAAATAATGGCTTGTTTGACTCGGGTAAATATCCCACCGCACGTTCACTAGAGAATTTAATGAGCGTATGTTATTCTCTTTAAAAGCTTTGGATCCATAGGTCATTTGCATCTTTAACATGCTTGAAGCTTGCATATCCATTTTTAAAACACGTGTGGAACAAATCTCTTTCTTGTAAAATTCCAAGCTATTAGGGTTGCACTAGTTGAATTTCCCAAACTTGGATAACAAAAGTTTTGTGTTAATTTTTGGTGTGTGAAAAAAATTTTTTACTTACATTTGTTATTGTTTTAAATTTTTTCCATACATAAACTCAAAAATTTTCATTTTGCTGTGATCTATTTGCCTTTTTATGTTTACGGGATGGAGGGAGAGTGAAAACTCAAAGTTTTGATTTAAGAAAAAAGTGTACATCTAAAATGGAGACGCACAGTGCACAAATGTAGAGAGAGATACTTACAATGAGTGTCTGCAATTTTTAGGGAATTTAAGCTCTCTTTTTAGTTTTTATATCTCAGGTTTTGCAATCGTCGGGAAAAGGGGAAGGCGGGGTGTTTTTAACTGAGTGTTGACTCCCAATCCGTAAGTCATTTCTTACAAAAATATAGCCCGTTACGGATGATAAATAACTTTACAATCATCTATGATTGTTAGGTAAGCTTTTTGTGAACGGGCAAAATAATGGCTAGTTCGATTCCGGTAAATATCCCACCGCACGTTCATTGAGAATTTAATGAGCTTTTGTTATTCTCTTTAAAAGCTTTGGATCCATAGGTCATTTGCATCTTTAACATGTTTCAAGCATGCATATCCATTTTTAAAACACGTGTAGAAGAAATCTCTTTCTTGTAAAATTCCATGCAATTAGGGTTGAACTAGTGGAATTTCTCAAACTTGGAAAACAAAACTTTTGTGTTCATTTGTGGTGTGTGAGTAAATTTTCTGTACTTACATTTGTTATTGTTTTAATTTTTTTCACACATAAACTCGAAAATTTTCATTTTGTTGTGATCTATTTGCCTTTTTTGGTTTACAGGATGAAGGGAGAGCGAAAACTCAAAGTTTTGATTTAAGAAAAAAGTGTACATCTAAAATGGAGATGCACAATGCACAATTGTAGGGAGAGATAACTCCAAAGAGTGTTTGTAATTTTTAGGGATTGTAAGATCTTTTTAGTTTTTGTATCTCAGGTTTTGCAATCGTCGGGAAAACATGGAGGCGTGCTATTTTTAACTGACTGTTGACTCCCGATCCGTATGTCTTTTCTTACAAAAATATAGCCCGTTACTCATGATCAATCACATTACAATCATCTATGATTCTTAGGTCAGCTTTTTGAAAACGGGCAAAATAATGGCTTCTTTCACTCGGGTGAATATCCCACCGCACGTTCACTTCAGAATTTAATGAGTGTTTGTTATTCTAATTAAAAGCTTTGGATCCATAGGTCATTTGCATCTTTAACGTGTTTCAAGCATGCATATCCATTTTTAAAACACGTCTAGAAGAATTCTCTTTCTTGTAAAATTTCAAGCTATTAGGGTTGAACTAGTGGAATTTCCCAAACTTGGATAACACAAAATTTTGTGTTCAATTGTGGTGTGTGAATAAATTTTCATTACTTACATTTGTTAATGTTTTAATTTTTTTCCATACATAAACTCTAAAATTTACATTTTTTTGTGATCTATTTACCTTTTTTTGTTTACGGCATGAAGGGAGAACGAAAACTCAATGTTTTGATTTAATAAAAAAGTGTACATCTAAACTGGAGATGCACAATGCACAAATGTGGAGAGATATAATACCAAAGAGTGTCTGTGATTTTTCAGGATTGTGAGCTCTTTTCAGTTTTTACTTCTCAGGGTTTACAATCGTCGGGAAAAGGGAGAGGCGGGGGATTTTTAATTGAGTGTTGACTCCCAATCCGCAAGTCATTTCTTACAATAATATAGCCCGTTACGAATGAAAAATCACTTTACAATCATCTATGATTGTTAGGTCAGCTTTTTGCAAACGGGCAAAATAATGGCTTGTTTGACTCGGGTAAATATCCCACCGCACGTTCACTAGAGAATTTAATGAGCGTATGTTATTCTCTTTAAAAGCTTTGGATCCATAGGTCATTTGCATCTTTAACATGCTTGAAGCTTGCATATCCATTTTTAAAACACGTGTGGAACAAATCTCTTTCTTGTAAAATTCCAAGCTATTAGGGTTGCACTAGTTGAATTTCCCAAACTTGGATAACAAAAGTTTTGTGTTAATTTTTGGTGTGTGAAAAAAATTTTTTACTTACATTTGTTATTGTTTTAAATTTTTTCCATACATAAACTCAAAAATTTTCATTTTGCTGTGATCTATTTGCCTTTTTATGTTTACGGGATGGAGGGAGAGTGAAAACTCAAAGTTTTGATTTAAGAAAAAAGTGTACATCTAAAATGGAGACGCACAGTGCACAAATGTAGAGAGAGATACTTACAATGAGTGTCTGCAATTTTTAGGGAATTTAAGCTCTCTTTTTAGTTTTTATATCTCAGGTTTTGCAATCGTCGGGAAAAGGGGAAGGCGGGGTGTTTTTAACTGAGTGTTGACTCCCAATCCGTAAGTCATTTCTTACAAAAATATAGCCCGTTACGGATGATAAATAACTTTACAATCATCTATGATTGTTAGGTAAGCTTTTTGTGAACGGGCAAAATAATGGCTAGTTCGATTCCGGTAAATATCCCACCGCACGTTCATTGAGAATTTAATGAGCTTTTGTTATTCTCTTTAAAAGCTTTGGATCCATAGGTCATTTGCATCTTTAACATGTTTCAAGCATGCATATCCATTTTTAAAACACGTGTAGAAGAAATCTCTTTCTTGTAAAATTCCATGCAATTAGGGTTGAACTAGTGGAATTTCTCAAACTTGGAAAACAAAACTTTTGTGTTCATTTGTGGTGTGTGAGTAAATTTTCTGTACTTACATTTGTTATTGTTTTAATTTTTTTCACACATAAACTCGAAAATTTTCATTTTGTTGTGATCTATTTGCCTTTTTTGGTTTACAGGATGAAGGGAGAGCGAAAACTCAAAGTTTTGATTTAAGAAAAAAGTGTACATCTAAAATGGAGATGCACAATGCACAATTGTAGGGAGAGATAACTCCAAAGAGTGTTTGTAATTTTTAGGGATTGTAAGATCTTTTTAGTTTTTGTATCTCAGGTTTTGCAATCGTCGGGAAAACATGGAGGCGTGCTATTTTTAACTGACTGTTGACTCCCGATCCGTATGTCTTTTCTTACAAAAATATAGCCCGTTACTCATGATCAATCACATTACAATCATCTATGATTCTTAGGTCAGCTTTTTGAAAACGGGCAAAATAATGGCTTCTTTCACTCGGGTGAATATCCCACCGCACGTTCACTTCAGAATTTAATGAGTGTTTGTTATTCTAATTAAAAGCTTTGGATCCATAGGTCATTTGCATCTTTAACGTGTTTCAAGCATGCATATCCATTTTTAAAACACGTCTAGAAGAATTCTCTTTCTTGTAAAATTTCAAGCTATTAGGGTTGAACTAGTGGAATTTCCCAAACTTGGATAACACAAAATTTTGTGTTCAATTGTGGTGTGTGAATAAATTTTCATTACTTACATTTGTTAATGTTTTAATTTTTTTCCATACATAAACTCTAAAATTTACATTTTTTTGTGATCTATTTACCTTTTTTTGTTTACGGCATGAAGGGAGAACGAAAACTCAATGTTTTGATTTAATAAAAAAGTGTACATCTAAACTGGAGATGCACAATGCAGAAATGTGGAGAGATATAATACCAAAGAGTGTCTGTGATTTTTCAGGATTGTGAGCTCTTTTCAGTTTTTACTTCTCAGGGTTTACAATCGTCGGGAAAAGGGAGAGGCGGGGGATTTTTAATTGAGTGTTGACTCCCAATCCGCAAGTCATTTCTTACAATAATATAGCCCGTTACGAATGAAAAATCACTTTACAATCATCTATGATTGTTAGGTCAGCTTTTTGCAAACGGGCAAAATAATGGCTTGTTTGACTCGGGTAAATATCCCACCGCACGTTCACTAGAGAATTTAATGAGCGTATGTTATTCTCTTTAAAAGCTTTGGATCCATAGGTCATTTGCATCTTTAACATGCTTGAAGCTTGCATATCCATTTTTAAAACACGTGTGGAACAAATCTCTTTCTTGTAAAATTCCAAGCTATTAGGGTTGCACTAGTTGAATTTCCCAAACTTGGATAACAAAAGTTTTGTGTTAATTTTTGGTGTGTGAAAAAAATTTTTTACTTACATTTGTTATTGTTTTAAATTTTTTCCATACATAAACTCAAAAATTTTCATTTTGCTGTGATCTATTTGCCTTTTTATGTTTACGGGATGGAGGGAGAGTGAAAACTCAAAGTTTTGATTTAAGAAAAAAGTGTACATCTAAAATGGAGACGCACAGTGCACAAATGTAGAGAGAGATACTTACAATGAGTGTCTGCAATTTTTAGGGAATTTAAGCTCTCTTTTTAGTTTTTATATCTCAGGTTTTGCAATCGTCGGGAAAAGGGGAAGGCGGGGTGTTTTTAACTGAGTGTTGACTCCCAATCCGTAAGTCATTTCTTACAAAAATATAGCCCGTTACGGATGATAAATAACTTTACAATCATCTATGATTGTTAGGTAAGCTTTTTGTGAACGGGCAAAATAATGGCTAGTTCGATTCCGGTAAATATCCCACCGCACGTTCATTGAGAATTTAATGAGCTTTTGTTATTCTCTTTAAAAGCTTTGGATCCATAGGTCATTTACATCTTTAACATGTTTCAAGCATGCATATCCATTTTTAAAACACGTGTAGAAGAAATCTCTTTCTTGTAAAATTCCATGCAATTAGGGTTGAACTAGTGGAATTTCTCAAACTTGGAAAACAAAACTTTTGTGTTCATTTGTGGTGTGTGAGTAAATTTTCTGTACTTACATTTGTTATTGTTTTAATTTTTTTCACACATAAACTCGAAAATTTTCATTTTGTTGTGATCTATTTGCCTTTTTTGGTTTACAGGATGAAGGGAGAGCGAAAACTCAAAGTTTTGATTTAAGAAAAAAGTGTACATCTAAAATGGAGATGCACAATGCACAATTGTAGGGAGAGATAACTCCAAAGAGTGTTTGTAATTTTTAGGGATTGTAAGATCTTTTTAGTTTTTGTATCTCAGGTTTTGCAATCGTCGGGAAAACATGGAGGCGTGCTATTTTTAACTGACTGTTGACTCCCGATCCGTATGTCTTTTCTTACAAAAATATAGCCCGTTACTCATGATCAATCACATTACAATCATCTATGATTCTTAGGTCAGCTTTTTGAAAACGGGCAAAATAATGGCTTCTTTCACTCGGGTGAATATCCCACCGCACGTTCACTTCAGAATTTAATGAGTGTTTGTTATTCTAATTAAAAGCTTTGGATCCATAGGTCATTTGCATCTTTAACGTGTTTCAAGCATGCATATCCATTTTTAAAACACGTCTAGAAGAATTCTCTTTCTTGTAAAATTTCAAGCTATTAGGGTTGAACTAGTGGAATTTCCCAAACTTGGATAACACAAAATTTTGTGTTCAATTGTGGTGTGTGAATAAATTTTCATTACTTACATTTGTTAATGTTTTAATTTTTTTCCATACATAAACTCTAAAATTTACATTTTTTTGTGATCTATTTACCTTTTTTTGTTTACGGCATGAAGGGAGAACGAAAACTCAATGTTTTGATTTAATAAAAAAGTGTACATCTAAACTGGAGATGCACAATGCACAAATGTGGAGAGATATAATACCAAAGAGTGTCTGTGATTTTTCAGGATTGTGAGCTCTTTTCAGTTTTTACTTCTCAGGGTTTACAATCGTCGGGAAAAGGGAGAGGCGGGGGATTTTTAATTGAGTGTTGACTCCCAATCCGCAAGTCATTTCTTACAATAATATAGCCCGTTACGAATGAAAAATCACTTTACAATCATCTATGATTGTTAGGTCAGCTTTTTGCAAACGGGCAAAATAATGGCTTGTTTGACTCGGGTAAATATCCCACCGCACGTTCACTAGAGAATTTAATGAGCGTATGTTATTCTCTTTAAAAGCTTTGGATCCATAGGTCATTTGCATCTTTAACATGCTTGAAGCTTGCATATCCATTTTTAAAACACGTGTGGAACAAATCTCTTTCTTGTAAAATTCCAAGCTATTAGGGTTGCACTAGTTGAATTTCCCAAACTTGGATAACAAAAGTTTTGTGTTAATTTTTGGTGTGTGAAAAAATTTTTTTACTTACATTTGTTATTGTTTTAAATTTTTTCCATACATAAACTCAAAAATTTTCATTTTGCTGTGATCTATTTGCCTTTTTATGTTTACGGGATGGAGGGAGAGTGAAAACTCAAAGTTTTGATTTAAGAAAAAAGTGTACATCTAAAATGGAGACGCACAGTGCACAAATGTAGAGAGAGATACTTACAATGAGTGTCTGCAATTTTTAGGGAATTTAAGCTCTCTTTTTAGTTTTTATATCTCAGGTTTTGCAATCGTCGGGAAAAGGGGAAGGCGGGGTGTTTTTAACTGAGTGTTGACTCCCAATCCGTAAGTCATTTCTTACAAAAATATAGCCCGTTACGGATGATAAATAACTTTACAATCATCTATGATTGTTAGGTAAGCTTTTTGTGAACGGGCAAAATAATGGCTAGTTCGATTCCGGTAAATATCC
The DNA here is from genome assembly GCF_029961685.1 of Aristolochia californica. Taxonomy (NCBI): domain Eukaryota; kingdom Viridiplantae; phylum Streptophyta; class Magnoliopsida; order Piperales; family Aristolochiaceae; genus Aristolochia; species Aristolochia californica. The sequence continues at coordinate 402,228 of NW_027181882.1, read as the reverse complement.
CACCGCACGTTCATTGAGAATTTAATGAGCTTTTGTTATTCTCTTTAAAAGCTTTGGATCCATAGGTCATTTGCATCTTTAACATGTTTCAAGCATGCATATCCATTTTTAAAACACGTGTAGAAGAAATCTCTTTCTTGTAAAATTCCATGCAATTAGGGTTGAACTAGTGGAATTTCTCAAACTTGGAAAACAAAACTTTTGTGTTCATTTGTGGTGTGTGAGTAAATTTTCTGTACTTACATTTGTTATTGTTTTAATTTTTTTCACACATAAACTCGAAAATTTTCATTTTGTTGTGATCTATTTGCCTTTTTTGGTTTACAGGATGAAGGGAGAGCGAAAACTCAAAGTTTTGATTTAAGAAAAAAGTGTACATCTAAAATGGAGATGCACAATGCACAATTGTAGGGAGAGATAACTCCAAAGAGTGTTTGTAATTTTTAGGGATTGTAAGATCTTTTTAGTTTTTGTATCTCAGGTTTTGCAATCGTCGGGAAAACATGGAGGCGTGCTATTTTTAACTGACTGTTGACTCCCGATCCGTATGTCTTTTCTTACAAAAATATAGCCCGTTACTCATGATAAATCACATTACAATCATCTATGATTCTTAGGTCAGCTTTTTGAAAACGGGCAAAATAATGGCTTCTTTCACTCGGGTGAATATCCCACCGCACGTTCACTTCAGAATTTAATGAGTGTTTGTTATTCTAATTAAAAGCTTTGGATCCATAGGTCATTTGCATCTTTAACGTGTTTCAAGCATGCATATCCATTTTTAAAACACGTCTAGAAGAATTCTCTTTCTTGTAAAATTTCAAGCTATTAGGGTTGAACTAGTGGAATTTCCCAAACTTGGATAACACAAAATTTTGTGTTCAATTGTGGTGTGTGAATAAATTTTCATTACTTACATTTGTTAATGTTTTAATTTTTTTCCATACATAAACTCTAAAATTTACATTTTTTTGTGATCTATTTACCTTTTTTTGTTTACGGCATGAAGGGAGAACGAAAACTCAATGTTTTGATTTAATAAAAAAGTGTACATCTAAACTGGAGATGCACAATGCAGAAATGTGGAGAGATATAATACCAAAGAGTGTCTGTGATTTTTCAGGATTGTGAGCTCTTTTCAGTTTTTACTTCTCAGGGTTTACAATCGTCGGGAAAAGGGAGAGGCGGGGGATTTTTAATTGAGTGTTGACTCCCAATCCGCAAGTCATTTCTTACAATAATATAGCCCGTTACGAATGAAAAATCACTTTACAATCATCTATGATTGTTAGGTCAGCTTTTTGCAAACGGGCAAAATAATGGCTTGTTTGACTCGGGTAAATATCCCACCGCACGTTCACTAGAGAATTTAATGAGCGTATGTTATTCTCTTTAAAAGCTTTGGATCCATAGGTCATTTGCATCTTTAACATGCTTGAAGCTTGCATATCCATTTTTAAAACACGTGTGGAACAAATCTCTTTCTTGTAAAATTCCAAGCTATTAGGGTTGCACTAGTTGAATTTCCCAAACTTGGATAACAAAAGTTTTGTGTTAATTTTTGGTGTGTGAAAAAAATTTTTTACTTACATTTGTTATTGTTTTAAATTTTTTCCATACATAAACTCAAAAATTTTCATTTTGCTGTGATCTATTTGCCTTTTTATGTTTACGGGATGGAGGGAGAGTGAAAACTCAAAGTTTTGATTTAAGAAAAAAGTGTACATCTAAAATGGAGACGCACAGTGCACAAATGTAGAGAGAGATACTTACAATGAGTGTCTGCAATTTTTAGGGAATTTAAGCTCTCTTTTTAGTTTTTATATCTCAGGTTTTGCAATCGTCGGGAAAAGGGGAAGGCGGGGTGTTTTTAACTGAGTGTTGACTCCCAATCCGTAAGTCATTTCTTACAAAAATATAGCCCGTTACGGATGATAAATAACTTTACAATCATCTATGATTGTTAGGTAAGCTTTTTGTGAACGGGCAAAATAATGGCTAGTTCGATTCCGGTAAATATCCCACCGCACGTTCATTGAGAATTTAATGAGCTTTTGTTATTCTCTTTAAAAGCTTTGGATCCATAGGTCATTTGCATCTTTAACATGTTTCAAGCATGCATATCCATTTTTAAAACACGTGTAGAAGAAATCTCTTTCTTGTAAAATTCCATGCAATTAGGGTTGAACTAGTGGAATTTCTCAAACTTGGAAAACAAAACTTTTGTGTTCATTTGTGGTGTGTGAGTAAATTTTCTGTACTTACATTTGTTATTGTTTTAATTTTTTTCACACATAAACTCGAAAATTTTCATTTTGTTGTGATCTATTTGCCTTTTTTGGTTTACAGGATGAAGGGAGAGCGAAAACTCAAAGTTTTGATTTAAGAAAAAAGTGTACATCTAAAATGGAGATGCACAATGCACAATTGTAGGGAGAGATAACTCCAAAGAGTGTTTGTAATTTTTAGGGATTGTAAGATCTTTTTAGTTTTTGTATCTCAGGTTTTGCAATCGTCGGGAAAACATGGAGGCGTGCTATTTTTAACTGACTGTTGACTCCCGATCCGTATGTCTTTTCTTACAAAAATATAGCCCGTTACTCATGATCAATCACATTACAATCATCTATGATTCTTAGGTCAGCTTTTTGAAAACGGGCAAAATAATGGCTTCTTTCACTCGGGTGAATATCCCACCGCACGTTCACTTCAGAATTTAATGAGTGTTTGTTATTCTAATTAAAAGCTTTGGATCCATAGGTCATTTGCATCTTTAACGTGTTTCAAGCATGCATATCCATTTTTAAAACACGTATAGAAGAATTCTCTTTCTTGTAAAATTTCAAGCTATTAGGGTTGAACTAGTGGAATTTCCCAAACTTGGATAACACAAAATTTTGTGTTCAATTGTGGTGTGTGAATAAATTTTCATTACTTACATTTGTTAATGTTTTAATTTTTTTCCATACATAAACTCTAAAATTTACATTTTTTTGTGATCTATTTACCTTTTTTTGTTTACGGCATGAAGGGAGAACGAAAACTCAATGTTTTGATTTAATAAAAAAGTGTACATCTAAACTGGAGATGCACAATGCAGAAATGTGGAGAGATATAATACCAAAGAGTGTCTGTGATTTTTCAGGATTGTGAGCTCTTTTCAGTTTTTACTTCTCAGGGTTTACAATCGTCGGGAAAAGGGAGAGGCGGGGGATTTTTAATTGAGTGTTGACTCCCAATCCGCAAGTCATTTCTTACAATAATATAGCCCGTTACGAATGAAAAATCACTTTACAATCATCTATGATTGTTAGGTCAGCTTTTTGCAAACGGGCAAAATAATGGCTTGTTTGACTCGGGTAAATATCCCACCGCACGTTCACTAGAGAATTTAATGAGCGTATGTTATTCTCTTTAAAAGCTTTGGATCCATAGGTCATTTGCATCTTTAACATGCTTGAAGCTTGCATATCCATTTTTAAAACACGTGTGGAACAAATCTCTTTCTTGTAAAATTCCAAGCTATTAGGGTTGCACTAGTTGAATTTCCCAAACTTGGATAACAAAAGTTTTGTGTTAATTTTTGGTGTGTGAAAAAATTTTTTTACTTACATTTGTTATTGTTTTAAATTTTTTCCATACATAAACTCAAAAATTTTCATTTTGCTGTGATCTATTTGCCTTTTTATGTTTACGGGATGGAGGGAGAGTGAAAACTCAAAGTTTTGATTTAAGAAAAAAGTGTACATCTAAAATGGAGACGCACAGTGCACAAATGTAGAGAGAGATACTTACAATGAGTGTCTGCAATTTTTAGGGAATTTAAGCTCTCTTTTTAGTTTTTATATCTCAGGTTTTGCAATCGTCGGGAAAAGGGGAAGGCGGGGTGTTTTTAACTGAGTGTTGACTCCCAATCCGTAAGTCATTTCTTACAAAAATATAGCCCGTTACGGATGATAAATAACTTTACAATCATCTATGATTGTTAGGTAAGCTTTTTGTGAACGGGCAAAATAATGGCTAGTTCGATTCCGGTAAATATCCCACCGCACGTTCATTGAGAATTTAATGAGCTTTTGTTATTCTCTTTAAAAGCTTTGGATCCATAGGTCATTTGCATCTTTAACATGTTTCAAGCATGCATATCCATTTTTAAAACACGTGTAGAAGAAATCTCTTTCTTGTAAAATTCCATGCAATTAGGGTTGAACTAGTGGAATTTCTCAAACTTGGAAAACAAAACTTTTGTGTTCATTTGTGGTGTGTGAGTAAATTTTCTGTACTTACATTTGTTATTGTTTTAATTTTTTTCACACATAAACTCGAAAATTTTCATTTTGTTGTGATCTATTTGCCTTTTTTGGTTTACAGGATGAAGGGAGAGCGAAAACTCAAAGTTTTGATTTAAGAAAAAAGTGTACATCTAAAATGGAGATGCACAATGCACAATTGTAGGGAGAGATAACTCCAAAGAGTGTTTGTAATTTTTAGGGATTGTAAGATCTTTTTAGTTTTTGTATCTCAGGTTTTGCAATCGTCGGGAAAACATGGAGGCGTGCTATTTTTAACTGACTGTTGACTCCCGATCCGTATGTCTTTTCTTACAAAAATATAGCCCGTTACTCATGATCAATCACATTACAATCATCTATGATTCTTAGGTCAGCTTTTTGAAAACGGGCAAAATAATGGCTTCTTTCACTCGGGTGAATATCCCACCGCACGTTCACTTCAGAATTTAATGAGTGTTTGTTATTCTAATTAAAAGCTTTGGATCCATAGGTCATTTGCATCTTTAACGTGTTTCAAGCATGCATATCCATTTTTAAAACACGTCTAGAAGAATTCTCTTTCTTGTAAAATTTCAAGCTATTAGGGTTGAACTAGTGGAATTTCCCAAACTTGGATAACACAAAATTTTGTGTTCAATTGTGGTGTGTGAATAAATTTTCATTACTTACATTTGTTAATGTTTTAATTTTTTTCCATACATAAACTCTAAAATTTACATTTTTTTGTGATCTATTTACCTTTTTTTGTTTACGGCATGAAGGGAGAACGAAAACTCAATGTTTTGATTTAATAAAAAAGTGTACATCTAAACTGGAGATGCACAATGCAGAAATGTGGAGAGATATAATACCAAAGAGTGTCTGTGATTTTTCAGGATTGTGAGCTCTTTTCAGTTTTTACTTCTCAGGGTTTACAATCGTCGGGAAAAGGGAGAGGCGGGGGATTTTTAATTGAGTGTTGACTCCCAATCCGCAAGTCATTTCTTACAATAATATAGCCCGTTACGAATGAAAAATCACTTTACAATCATCTATGATTGTTAGGTCAGCTTTTTGCAAACGGGCAAAATAATGGCTTGTTTGACTCGGGTAAATATCCCACCGCACGTTCACTAGAGAATTTAATGAGCGTATGTTATTCTCTTTAAAAGCTTTGGATCCATAGGTCATTTGCATCTTTAACATGCTTGAAGCTTGCATATCCATTTTTAAAACACGTGTGGAACAAATCTCTTTCTTGTAAAATTCCAAGCTATTAGGGTTGCACTAGTTGAATTTCCCAAACTTGGATAACAAAAGTTTTGTGTTAATTTTTGGTGTGTGAAAAAAAATTTTTACTTACATTTGTTATTGTTTTAAATTTTTTCCATACATAAACTCAAAAATTTTCATTTTGCTGTGATCTATTTGCCTTTTTATGTTTACGGGATGGAGGGAGAGTGAAAACTCAAAGTTTTGATTTAAGAAAAAAGTGTACATCTAAAATGGAGACGCACAGTGCACAAATGTAGAGAGAGATACTTACAATGAGTGTCTGCAATTTTTAGGGAATTTAAGCTCTCTTTTTAGTTTTTATATCTCAGGTTTTGCAATCGTCGGGAAAAGGGGAAGGCGGGGTGTTTTTAACTGAGTGTTGACTCCCAATCCGTAAGTCATTTCTTACAAAAATATAGCCCGTTACGGATGATAAATAACTTTACAATCATCTATGATTGTTAGGTAAGCTTTTTGTGAACGGGCAAAATAATGGCTAGTTCGATTCCGGTAAATATCCCACCGCACGTTCATTGAGAATTTAATGAGCTTTTGTTATTCTCTTTAAAAGCTTTGGATCCATAGGTCATTTGCATCTTTAACATGTTTCAAGCATGCATATCCATTTTTAAAACACGTGTAGAAGAAATCTCTTTCTTGTAAAATTCCATGCAATTAGGGTTGAACTAGTGGAATTTCTCAAACTTGGAAAACAAAACTTTTGTGTTCATTTGTGGTGTGTGAGTAAATTTTCTGTACTTACATTTGTTATTGTTTTAATTTTTTTCACACATAAACTCGAAAATTTTCATTTTGTTGTGATCTATTTGCCTTTTTTGGTTTACAGGATGAAGGGAGAGCGAAAACTCAAAGTTTTGATTTAAGAAAAAAGTGTACATCTAAAATGGAGATGCACAATGCACAATTGTAGGGAGAGATAACTCCAAAGAGTGTTTGTAATTTTTAGGGATTGTAAGATCTTTTTAGTTTTTGTATCTCAGGTTTTGCAATCGTCGGGAAAACATGGAGGCGTGCTATTTTTAACTGACTGTTGACTCCCGATCCGTATGTCTTTTCTTACAAAAATATAGCCCGTTACTCATGATAAATCACATTACAATCATCTATGATTCTTAGGTCAGCTTTTTGAAAACGGGCAAAATAATGGCTTCTTTCACTCGGGTGAATATCCCACCGCACGTTCACTTCAGAATTTAATGAGTGTTTGTTATTCTAATTAAAAGCTTTGGATCCATAGGTCATTTGCATCTTTAACGTGTTTCAAGCATGCATATCCATTTTTAAAACACGTCTAGAAGAATTCTCTTTCTTGTAAAATTTCAAGCTATTAGGGTTGAACTAGTGGAATTTCCCAAACTTGGATAACACAAAATTTTGTGTTCAATTGTGGTGTGTGAATAAATTTTCATTACTTACATTTGTTAATGTTTTAATTTTTTTCCATACATAAACTCTAAAATTTACATTTTTTTGTGATCTATTTACCTTTTTTTGTTTACGGCATGAAGGGAGAACGAAAACTCAATGTTTTGATTTAATAAAAAAGTGTACATCTAAACTGGAGATGCACAATGCAGAAATGTGGAGAGATATAATACCAAAGAGTGTCTGTGATTTTTCAGGATTGTGAGCTCTTTTCAGTTTTTACTTCTCAGGGTTTACAATCGTCGGGAAAAGGGAGAGGCGGGGGATTTTTAATTGAGTGTTGACTCCCAATCCGCAAGTCATTTCTTACAATAATATAGCCCGTTACGAATGAAAAATCACTTTACAATCATCTATGATTGTTAGGTCAGCTTTTTGCAAACGGGCAAAATAATGGCTTGTTTGACTCGGGTAAATATCCCACCGCACGTTCACTAGAGAATTTAATGAGCGTATGTTATTCTCTTTAAAAGCTTTGGATCCATAGGTCATTTGCATCTTTAACATGCTTGAAGCTTGCATATCCATTTTTAAAACACGTGTGGAACAAATCTCTTTCTTGTAAAATTCCAAGCTATTAGGGTTGCACTAGTTGAATTTCCCAAACTTGGATAACAAAAGTTTTGTGTTAATTTTTGGTGTGTGAAAAAAAATTTTTACTTACATTTGTTATTGTTTTAAATTTTTTCCATACATAAACTCAAAAATTTTCATTTTGCTGTGATCTATTTGCCTTTTTATGTTTACGGGATGGAGGGAGAGTGAAAACTCAAAGTTTTGATTTAAGAAAAAAGTGTACATCTAAAATGGAGACGCACAGTGCACAAATGTAGAGAGAGATACTTACAATGAGTGTCTGCAATTTTTAGGGAATTTAAGCTCTCTTTTTAGTTTTTATATCTCAGGTTTTGCAATCGTCGGGAAAAGGGGAAGGCGGGGTGTTTTTAACTGAGTGTTGACTCCCAATCCGTAAGTCATTTCTTACAAAAATATAGCCCGTTACGGATGATAAATAACTTTACAATCATCTATGATTGTTAGGTAAGCTTTTTGTGAACGGGCAAAATAATGGCTAGTTCGATTCCGGTAAATATCCCACCGCACGTTCATTGAGAATTTAATGAGCTTTTGTTATTCTCTTTAAAAGCTTTGGATCCATAGGTCATTTGCATCTTTAACATGTTTCAAGCATGCATATCCATTTTTAAAACACGTGTAGAAGAAATCTCTTTCTTGTAAAATTCCATGCAATTAGGGTTGAACTAGTGGAATTTCTCAAACTTGGAAAACAAAACTTTTGTGTTCATTTGTGGTGTGTGAGTAAATTTTCTGTACTTACATTTGTTATTGTTTTAATTTTTTTCACACATAAACTCGAAAATTTTCATTTTGTTGTGATCTATTTGCCTTTTTTGGTTTACAGGATGAAGGGAGAGCGAAAACTCAAAGTTTTGATTTAAGAAAAAAGTGTACATCTAAAATGGAGATGCACAATGCACAATTGTAGGGAGAGATAACTCCAAAGAGTGTTTGTAATTTTTAGGGATTGTAAGATCTTTTTAGTTTTTGTATCTCAGGTTTTGCAATCGTCGGGAAAACATGGAGGCGTGCTATTTTTAACTGACTGTTGACTCCCGATCCGTATGTCTTTTCTTACAAAAATATAGCCCGTTACTCATGATAAATCACATTACAATCATCTATGATTCTTAGGTCAGCTTTTTGAAAACGGGCAAAATAATGGCTTCTTTCACTCGGGTGAATATCCCACCGCACGTTCACTTCAGAATTTAATGAGTGTTTGTTATTCTAATTAAAAGCTTTGGATCCATAGGTCATTTGCATCTTTAACGTGTTTCAAGCATGCATATCCATTTTTAAAACACGTCTAGAAGAATTCTCTTTCTTGTAAAATTTCAAGCTATTAGGGTTGAACTAGTGGAATTTCCCAAACTTGGATAACACAAAATTTTGTGTTCAATTGTGGTGTGTGAATAAATTTTCATTACTTACATTTGTTAATGTTTTAATTTTTTTCCATACATAAACTCTAAAATTTACATTTTTTTGTGATCTATTTACCTTTTTTTGTTTACGGCATGAAGGGAGAACGAAAACTCAATGTTTTGATTTAATAAAAAAGTGTACATCTAAACTGGAGATGCACAATGCAGAAATGTGGAGAGATATAATACCAAAGAGTGTCTGTGATTTTTCAGGATTGTGAGCTCTTTTCAGTTTTTACTTCTCAGGGTTTACAATCGTCGGGAAAAGGGAGAGGCGGGGGATTTTTAATTGAGTGTTGACTCCCAATCCGCAAGTCATTTCTTACAATAATATAGCCCGTTACGAATGAAAAATCACTTTACAATCATCTATGATTGTTAGGTCAGCTTTTTGCAAACGGGCAAAATAATGGCTTGTTTGACTCGGGTAAATATCCCACCGCACGTTCACTAGAGAATTTAATGAGCGTATGTTATTCTCTTTAAAAGCTTTGGATCCATAGGTCATTTGCATCTTTAACATGCTTGAAGCTTGCATATCCATTTTTAAAACACGTGTGGAACAAATCTCTTTCTTGTAAAATTCCAAGCTATTAGGGTTGCACTAGTTGAATTTCCCAAACTTGGATAACAAAAGTTTTGTGTTAATTTTTGGTGTGTGAAAAAAATTTTTTACTTACATTTGTTATTGTTTTAAATTTTTTCCATACATAAACTCAAAAATTTTCATTTTGCTGTGATCTATTTGCCTTTTTATGTTTACGGGATGGAGGGAGAGTGAAAACTCAAAGTTTTGATTTAAGAAAAAAGTGTACATCTAAAATGGAGACGCACAGTGCACAAATGTAGAGAGAGATACTTACAATGAGTGTCTGCAATTTTTAGGGAATTTAAGCTCTCTTTTTAGTTTTTATATCTCATGTTTTGCAATCGTCGGGAAAAGGGGAAGGCGGGGTGTTTTTAACTGAGTGTTGACTCCCAATCCGTAAGTCATTTCTTACAAAAATATAGCCCGTTACGGATGATAAATAACTTTACAATCATCTATGATTGTTAGGTAAGCTTTTTGTGAACGGGCAAAATAATGGCTAGTTCGATTCTGGTAAATATCCCACCGCACGTTCATTGAGAATTTAATGAGCTTTTGTTATTCTCTTTAAAAGCTTTGGATCCATAGGTCATTTGCATCTTTAACATGTTTCAAGCATGCATATCCATTTTTAAAACACGTGTAGAAGAAATCTCTTTCTTGTAAAATTCCATGCAATTAGGGTTGAACTAGTGGAATTTCTCAAACTTGGAAAACAAAACTTTTGTGTTCATTTGTGGTGTGTGAGTAAATTTTCTGTACTTACATTTGTTATTGTTTTAATTTTTTTCACACATAAACTCGAAAATTTTCATTTTGTTGTGATCTATTTGCCTTTTTTGGTTTACAGGATGAAGGGAGAGCGAAAACTCAAAGTTTTGATTTAAGAAAAAAGTGTACATCTAAAATGGAGATGCACAATGCACAATTGTAGGGAGAGATAACTCCAAAGAGTGTTTGTAATTTTTAGGGATTGTAAGATCTTTTTAGTTTTTGTATCTCAGGTTTTGCAATCGTCGGGAAAACATGGAGGCGTGCTATTTTTAACTGACTGTTGACTCCCGATCCGTATGTCTTTTCTTACAAAAATATAGCCCGTTACTCATGATAAATCACATTACAATCATCTATGATTCTTAGGTCAGCTTTTTGAAAACGGGCAAAATAATGGCTTCTTTCACTCGGGTGAATATCCCACCGCACGTTCACTTCAGAATTTAATGAGTGTTTGTTATTCTAATTAAAAGCTTTGGATCCATAGGTCATTTGCATCTTTAACGTGTTTCAAGCATGCATATCCATTTTTAAAACACGTCTAGAAGAATTCTCTTTCTTGTAAAATTTCAAGCTATTAGGGTTGAACTAGTGGAATTTCCCAAACTTGGATAACACAAAATTTTGTGTTCAATTGTGGTGTGTGAATAAATTTTCATTACTTACATTTGTTAATGTTTTAATTTTTTTCCATACATAAACTCTAAAATTTACATTTTTTTGTGATCTATTTACCTTTTTTTGTTTACGGCATAAAGGGAGAACGAAAACTCAATGTTTTGATTTAATAAAAAAGTGTACATCTAAACTGGAGATGCACAATGCAGAAATGTGGAGAGATATAATACCAAAGAGTGTCTGTGATTTTTCAGGATTGTGAGCTCTTTTCAGTTTTTACTTCTCAGGGTTTACAATCGTCGGGAAAAGGGAGAGGCGGGGGATTTTTAATTGAGTGTTGACTCCCAATCCGCAAGTCATTTCTTACAATAATATAGCCCGTTACGAATGAAAAATCACTTTACAATCATCTATGATTGTTAGGTCAGCTTTTTGCAAACGGGCAAAATAATGGCTTGTTTGACTCGGGTAAATATCCCACCGCACGTTCACTAGAGAATTTAATGAGCGTATGTTATTCTCTTTAAAAGCTTTGGATCCATAGGTCATTTGCATCTTTAACATGCTTGAAGCTTGCATATCCATTTTTAAAACACGTGTGGAACAAATCTCTTTCTTGTAAAATTCCAAGCTATTAGGGTTGCACTAGTTGAATTTCCCAAACTTGGATAACAAAAGTTTTGTGTTAATTTTTGGTGTGTGAAAAAAATTTTTTACTTACATTTGTTATTGTTTTAAATTTTTTCCATACATAAACTCAAAAATTTTCATTTTGCTGTGATCTATTTGCCTTTTTATGTTTACGGGATGGAGGGAGAGTGAAAACTCAAAGTTTTGATTTAAGAAAAAAGTGTACATCTAAAATGGAGACGCACAGTGCACAAATGTAGAGAGAGATACTTACAATGAGTGTCTGCAATTTTTAGGGAATTTAAGCTCTCTTTTTAGTTTTTATATCTCAGGTTTTGCAATCGTCGGGAAAAGGGGAAGGCGGGGTGTTTTTAACTGAGTGTTGACTCCCAATCCGTAAGTCATTTCTTACAAAAATATAGCCCGTTACGGATGATAAATAACTTTACAATCATCTATGATTGTTAGGTAAGCTTTTTGTGAACGGGCAAAATAATGGCTAGTTCGATTCTGGTAAATATCCCACCGCACGTTCATTGAGAATTTAATGAGCTTTTGTTATTCTCTTTAAAAGCTTTGGATCCATAGGTCATTTGCATCTTTAACATGTTTCAAGCATGCATATCCATTTTTAAAACACGTGTAGAAGAAATCTCTTTCTTGTAAAATTCCATGCAATTAGGGTTGAACTAGTGGAATTTCTCAAACTTGGAAAACAAAACTTTTGTGTTCATTTGTGGTGTGTGAGTAAATTTTCTGTACTTACATTTGTTATTGTTTTAATTTTTTTCACACATAAACTCGAAAATTTTCATTTTGTTGTGATCTATTTGCCTTTTTTGGTTTACAGGATGAAGGGAGAGCGAAAACTCAAAGTTTTGATTTAAGAAAAAAGTGTACATCTAAAATGGAGATGCACAATGCACAATTGTAGGGAGAGATAACTCCAAAGAGTGTTTGTAATTTTTAGGGATTGTAAGATCTTTTTAGTTTTTGTATCTCAGGTTTTGCAATCGTCGGGAAAACATGGAGGCGTGCTATTTTTAACTGACTGTTGACTCCCGATCCGTATGTCTTTTCTTACAAAAATATAGCCCGTTACTCATGATAAATCACATTACAATCATCTATGATTCTTAGGTCAGCTTTTTGAAAACGGGCAAAATAATGGCTTCTTTCACTCGGGTGAATATCCCACCGCACGTTCACTTCAGAATTTAATGAGTGTTTGTTATTCTAATTAAAAGCTTTGGATCCATAGGTCATTTGCATCTTTAACGTGTTTCAAGCATGCATATCCATTTTTAAAACACGTCTAGAAGAATTCTCTTTCTTGTAAAATTTCAAGCTATTAGGGTTGAACTAGTGGAATTTCCCAAACTTGGATAACACAAAATTTTGTGTTCAATTGTGGTGTGTGAATAAATTTTCATTACTTACATTTGTTAATGTTTTAATTTTTTTCCATACATAAACTCTAAAATTTACATTTTTTTGTGATCTATTTACCTTTTTTTGTTTACGGCATGAAGGGAGAACGAAAACTCAATGTTTTGATTTAATAAAAAAGTGTACATCTAAACTGGAGATGCACAATGCAGAAATGTGGAGAGATATAATACCAAAGAGTGTCTGTGATTTTTCAGGATTGTGAGCTCTTTTCAGTTTTTACTTCTCAGGGTTTACAATCGTCGGGAAAAGGGAGAGGCGGGGGATTTTTAATTGAGTGTTGACTCCCAATCCGCAAGTCATTTCTTACAATAATATAGCCCGTTACGAATGAAAAATCACTTTACAATCATCTATGATTGTTAGGTCAGCTTTTTGCAAACGGGCAAAATAATGGCTTGTTTGACTCGGGTAAATATCCCACCGCACGTTCACTAGAGAATTTAATGAGCATATGTTATTCTCTTTAAAAGCTTTGGATCCATAGGTCATTTGCATCTTTAACATGCTTGAAGCTTGCATATCCATTTTTAAAACACGTGTGGAACAAATCTCTTTCTTTTAAAATTCCAAGCTATTAGGGTTGCACTAGTTGAATTTCCCAAACTTGGATAACAAAAGTTTTGTGTTAATTTTTGGTGTGTGAAAAAAATTTTTTACTTACATTTGTTATTGTTTTAAATTTTTTCCATACATAAACTCAAAAATTTTCATTTTGCTGTGATCTATTTGCCTTTTTATGTTTACGGGATGGAGGGAGAGTGAAAACTCAAAGTTTTGATTTAAGAAAAAAGTGTACATCTAAAATGGAGACGCACAGTGCACAAATGTAGAGAGAGATACTTACAATGAGTGTCTGCAATTTTTAGGGAATTTAAGCTCTCTTTTTAGTTTTTATATCTCAGGTTTTGCAATCGTCGGGAAAAGGGGAAGGCGGGGTGTTTTTAACTGAGTGTTGACTCCCAATCCGTAAGTCATTTCTTACAAAAATATAGCCCGTTACGGATGATAAATAACTTTACAATCATCTATGATTGTTAGGTAAGCTTTTTGTGAACGGGCAAAATAATGGCTAGTTCGATTCTGGTAAATATCCCACCGCACGTTCATTGAGAATTTAATGAGCTTTTGTTATTCTCTTTAAAAGCTTTGGATCCATAGGTCATTTGCATCTTTAACATGTTTCAAGCATGCATATCCATTTTTAAAACACGTGTAGAAGAAATCTCTTTCTTGTAAAATTCCATGCAATTAGGGTTGAACTAGTGGAATTTCTCAAACTTGGAAAACAAAACTTTTGTGTTCATTTGTGGTGTGTGAGTAAATTTTCTGTACTTACATTTGTTATTGTTTTAATTTTTTTCACACATAAACTCGAAAATTTTCATTTTGTTGTGATCTATTTGCCTTTTTTGGTTTACAGGATGAAGGGAGAGCGAAAACTCAAAGTTTTGATTTAAGAAAAAAGTGTACATCTAAAATGGAGATGCACAATGCACAATTGTAGGGAGAGATAACTCCAAAGAGTGTTTGTAATTTTTAGGGATTGTAAGATCTTTTTAGTTTTTGTATCTCAGGTTTTGCAATCGTCGGGAAAACATGGAGGCGTGCTATTTTTAACTGACTGTTGACTCCCGATCCGTATGTCTTTTCTTACAAAAATATAGCCCGTTACTCATGATAAATCACATTACAATCATCTATGATTCTTAGGTCAGCTTTTTGAAAACGGGCAAAATAATGGCTTCTTTCACTCGGGTGAATATCCCACCGCACGTTCACTTCAGAATTTAATGAGTGTTTGTTATTCTAATTAAAAGCTTTGGATCCATAGGTCATTTGCATCTTTAACGTGTTTCAAGCATGCATATCCATTTTTAAAACACGTCTAGAAGAATTCTCTTTCTTGTAAAATTTCAAGCTATTAGGGTTGAACTAGTGGAATTTCCCAAACTTGGATAACACAAAATTTTGTGTTCAATTGTGGTGTGTGAATAAATTTTCATTACTTACATTTGTTAATGTTTTAATTTTTTTCCATACATAAACTCTAAAATTTACATTTTTTTGTGATCTATTTACCTTTTTTTGTTTACGGCATGAAGGGAGAACGAAAACTCAATGTTTTGATTTAATAAAAAAGTGTACATCTAAACTGGAGATGCACAATGCAGAAATGTGGAGAGATATAATACCAAAGAGTGTCTGTGATTTTTCAGGATTGTGAGCTCTTTTCAGTTTTTACTTCTCAGGGTTTACAATCGTCGGGAAAAGGGAGAGGCGGGGGATTTTTAATTGAGTGTTGACTCCCAATCCGCAAGTCATTTCTTACAATAATATAGCCCGTTACGAATGAAAAATCACTTTACAATCATCTATGATTGTTAGGTCAGCTTTTTGCAAACGGGCAAAATAATGGCTTGTTTGACTCGGGTAAATATCCCACCGCACGTTCACTAGAGAATTTAATGAGCGTATGTTATTCTCTTTAAAAGCTTTGGATCCATAGGTCATTTGCATCTTTAACATGCTTGAAGCTTGCATATCCATTTTTAAAACACGTGTGGAACAAATCTCTTTCTTGTAAAATTCCAAGCTATTAGGGTTGCACTAGTTGAATTTCCCAAACTTGGATAACAAAAGTTTTGTGTTAATTTTTGGTGTGTGAAAAAAATTTTTTACTTACATTTGTTATTGTTTTAAATTTTTTCCATACATAAACTCAAAAATTTTCATTTTGCTGTGATCTATTTGCCTTTTTATGTTTACGGGATGGAGGGAGAGTGAAAACTCAAAGTTTTGATTTAAGAAAAAAGTGTACATCTAAAATGGAGACGCACAGTGCACAAATGTAGAGAGAGATACTTACAATGAGTGTCTGCAATTTTTAGGGAATTTAAGCTCTCTTTTTAGTTTTTATATCTCAGGTTTTGCAATCGTCGGGAAAAGGGGAAGGCGGGGTGTTTTTAACTGAGTGTTGACTCCCAATCCGTAAGTCATTTCTTACAAAAATATAGCCCGTTACGGATGATAAATAACTTTACAATCATCTATGATTGTTAGGTAAGCTTTTTGTGAACGGGCAAAATAATGGCTAGTTCGATTCTGGTAAATATCCCACCGCACGTTCATTGAGAATTTAATGAGCTTTTGTTATTCTCTTTAAAAGCTTTGGATCCATAGGTCATTTGCATCTTTAACATGTTTCAAGCATGCATATCCATTTTTAAAACACGTGTAGAAGAAATCTCTTTCTTGTAAAATTCCATGCAATTAGGGTTGAACTAGTGGAATTTCTCAAACTTGGAAAACAAAACTTTTGTGTTCATTTGTGGTGTGTGAGTAAATTTTCTGTACTTACATTTGTTATTGTTTTAATTTTTTTCACACATAAACTCGAAAATTTTCATTTTGTTGTGATCTATTTGCCTTTTTTGGTTTACAGGATGAAGGGAGAGCGAAAACTCAAAGTTTTGATTTAAGAAAAAAGTGTACATCTAAAATGGAGATGCACAATGCACAATTGTAGGGAGAGATAACTCCAAAGAGTGTTTGTAATTTTTAGGGATTGTAAGATCTTTTTAGTTTTTGTATCTCAGGTTTTGCAATCGTCGGGAAAACATGGAGGCGTGCTATTTTTAACTGACTGTTGACTCCCGATCCGTATGTCTTTTCTTACAAAAATATAGCCCGTTACTCATGATAAATCACATTACAATCATCTATGATTCTTAGGTCAGCTTTTTGAAAACGGGCAAAATAATGGCTTCTTTCACTCGGGTGAATATCCCACCGCACGTTCACTTCAGAATTTAATGAGTGTTTGTTATTCTAATTAAAAGCTTTGGATCCATAGGTCATTTGCATCTTTAACGTGTTTCAAGCATGCATATCCATTTTTAAAACACGTCTAGAAGAATTCTCTTTCTTGTAAAATTTCAAGCTATTAGGGTTGAACTAGTGGAATTTCCCAAACTTGGATAACACAAAATTTTGTGTTCAATTGTGGTGTGTGAATAAATTTTCATTACTTACATTTGTTAATGTTTTAATTTTTTTCCATACATAAACTCTAAAATTTACATTTTTTTGTGATCTATTTACCTTTTTTTGTTTACGGCATGAAGGGAGAACGAAAACTCAATGTTTTGATTTAATAAAAAAGTGTACATCTAAACTGGAGATGCACAATGCACAAATGTGGAGAGATATAATACCAAAGAGTGTCTGTGATTTTTCAGGATTGTGAGCTCTTTTCAGTTTTTACTTCTCAGGGTTTACAATCGTCGGGAAAAGGGAGAGGCGGGGGATTTTTAATTGAGTGTTGACTCCCAATCCGCAAGTCATTTCTTACAATAATATAGCCCGTTACGAATGAAAAATCACTTTACAATCATCTATGATTGTTAGGTCAGCTTTTTGCAAACGGGCAAAATAATGGCTTGTTTGACTCGGGTAAATATCCCACCGCACGTTCACTAGAGAATTTAATGAGCGTATGTTATTCTCTTTAAAAGCTTTGGATCCATAGGTCATTTGCATCTTTAACATGCTTGAAGCTTGCATATCCATTTTTAAAACACGTGTGGAACAAATCTCTTTCTTGTAAAATTCCAAGCTATTAGGGTTGCACTAGTTGAATTTCCCAAACTTGGATAACAAAAGTTTTGTGTTAATTTTTGGTGTGTGAAAAAATTTTTTTACTTACATTTGTTATTGTTTTAAATTTTTTCCATACATAAACTCAAAAATTTTCATTTTGCTGTGATCTATTTGCCTTTTTATGTTTACGGGATGGAGGGAGAGTGAAAACTCAAAGTTTTGATTTAAGAAAAAAGTGTACATCTAAAATGGAGACGCACAGTGCACAAATGTAGAGAGAGATACTTACAATGAGTGTCTGCAATTTTTAGGGAATTTAAGCTCTCTTTTTAGTTTTTATATCTCATGTTTTGCAATCGTCGGGAAAAGGGGAAGGCGGGGTGTTTTTAACTGAGTGTTGACTCCCAATCCGTAAGTCATTTCTTACAAAAATATAGCCCGTTACGGATGATAAATAACTTTACAATCATCTATGATTGTTAGGTAAGCTTTTTGTGAACGGGCAAAATAATGGCTAGTTCGATTCTGGTAAATATCCCACCGCACGTTCATTGAGAATTTAATGAGCTTTTGTTATTCTCTTTAAAAGCTTTGGATCCATAGGTCATTTGCATCTTTAACATGTTTCAAGCATGCATATCCATTTTTAAAACACGTGTAGAAGAAATCTCTTTCTTGTAAAATTCCATGCAATTAGGGTTGAACTAGTGGAATTTCTCAAACTTGGAAAACAAAACTTTTGTGTTCATTTGTGGTGTGTGAGTAAATTTTCTGTACTTACATTTGTTATTGTTTTAATTTTTTTCACACATAAACTCGAAAATTTTCATTTTGTTGTGATCTATTTGCCTTTTTTGGTTTACAGGATGAAGGGAGAGCGAAAACTCAAAGTTTTGATTTAAGAAAAAAGTGTACATCTAAAATGGAGATGCACAATGCACAATTGTAGGGAGAGATAACTCCAAAGAGTGTTTGTAATTTTTAGGGATTGTAAGATCTTTTTAGTTTTTGTATCTCAGGTTTTGCAATCGTCGGGAAAACATGGAGGCGTGCTATTTTTAACTGACTGTTGACTCCCGATCCGTATGTCTTTTCTTACAAAAATATAGCCCGTTACTCATGATAAATCACATTACAATCATCTATGATTCTTAGGTCAGCTTTTTGAAAACGGGCAAAATAATGGCTTCTTTCACTCGGGTGAATATCCCACCGCACGTTCACTTCAGAATTTAATGAGTGTTTGTTATTCTAATTAAAAGCTTTGGATCCATAGGTCATTTGCATCTTTAACGTGTTTCAAGCATGCATATCCATTTTTAAAACACGTCTAGAAGAATTCTCTTTCTTGTAAAATTTCAAGCTATTAGGGTTGAACTAGTGGAATTTCCCAAACTTGGATAACACAAAATTTTGTGTTCAATTGTGGTGTGTGAATAAATTTTCATTACTTACATTTGTTAATGTTTTAATTTTTTTCCATACATAAACTCTAAAATTTACATTTTTTTGTGATCTATTTACCTTTTTTTGTTTACGGCATGAAGGGAGAACGAAAACTCAATGTTTTGATTTAATAAAAAAGTGTACATCTAAACTGGAGATGCACAATGCACAAATGTGGAGAGATATAATACCAAAGAGTGTCTGTGATTTTTCAGGATTGTGAGCTCTTTTCAGTTTTTACTTCTCAGGGTTTACAATCGTCGGGAAAAGGGAGAGGCGGGGGATTTTTAATTGAGTGTTGACTCCCAATCCGCAAGTCATTTCTTACAATAATATAGCCCGTTACGAATGAAAAATCACTTTACAATCATCTATGATTGTTAGGTCAGCTTTTTGCAAACGGGCAAAATAATGGCTTGTTTGACTCGGGTAAATATCCCACCGCACGTTCACTAGAGAATTTAATGAGCGTATGTTATTCTCTTTAAAAGCTTTGGATCCATAGGTCATTTGCATCTTTAACATGCTTGAAGCTTGCATATCCATTTTTAAAACACGTGTGGAACAAATCTCTTTCTTGTAAAATTCCAAGCTATTAGGGTTGCACTAGTTGAATTTCCCAAACTTGGATAACAAAAGTTTTGTGTTAATTTTTGGTGTGTGAAAAATTTTTTTTACTTACATTTGTTATTGTTTTAAATTTTTTCCATACATAAACTCAAAAATTTTCATTTTGCTGTGATCTATTTGCCTTTTTATGTTTACGGGATGGAGGGAGAGTGAAAACTCAAAGTTTTGATTTAAGAAAAAAGTGTACATCTAAAATGGAGACGCACAGTGCACAAATGTAGAGAGAGATACTTACAATGAGTGTCTGCAATTTTTAGGGAATTTAAGCTCTCTTTTTAGTTTTTATATCTCAGGTTTTGCAATCGTCGGGAAAAGGGGAAGGCGGGGTGTTTTTAACTGAGTGTTGACTCCCAATCCGTAAGTCATTTCTTACAAAAATATAGCCCGTTACGGATGATAAATAACTTTACAATCATCTATGATTGTTAGGTAAGCTTTTTGTGAACGGGCAAAATAATGGCTAGTTCGATTCCGGTAAATATCCCACCGCACGTTCATTGAGAATTTAATGAGCTTTTGTTATTCTCTTTAAAAGCTTTGGATCCATAGGTCATTTGCATCTTTAACATGTTTCAAGCATGCATATCCATTTTTAAAACACGTGTAGAAGAAATCTCTTTCTTGTAAAATTCCATGCAATTAGGGTTGAACTAGTGGAATTTCTCAAACTTGGAAAACAAAACTTTTGTGTTCATTTGTGGTGTGTGAGTAAATTTTCTGTACTTACATTTGTTATTGTTTTAATTTTTTTCACACATAAACTCGAAAATTTTCATTTTGTTGTGATCTATTTGCCTTTTTTGGTTTACAGGATGAAGGGAGAGCGAAAACTCAAAGTTTTGATTTAAGAAAAAAGTGTACATCTAAAATGGAGATGCACAATGCACAATTGTAGGGAGAGATAACTCCAAAGAGTGTTTGTAATTTTTAGGGATTGTAAGATCTTTTTAGTTTTTGTATCTCAGGTTTTGCAATCGTCGGGAAAACATGGAGGCGTGCTATTTTTAACTGACTGTTGACTCCCGATCCGTATGTCTTTTCTTACAAAAATATAGCCCGTTACTCATGATAAATCACATTACAATCATCTATGATTCTTAGGTCAGCTTTTTGAAAACGGGCAAAATAATGGCTTCTTTCACTCGGGTGAATATCCCACCGCACGTTCACTTCAGAATTTAATGAGTGTTTGTTATTCTAATTAAAAGCTTTGGATCCATAGGTCATTTGCATCTTTAACGTGTTTCAAGCATGCATATCCATTTTTAAAACACGTCTAGAAGAATTCTCTTTCTTGTAAAATTTCAAGCTATTAGGGTTGAACTAGTGGAATTTCCCAAACTTGGATAACACAAAATTTTGTGTTCAATTGTGGTGTGTGAATAAATTTTCATTACTTACATTTGTTAATGTTTTAATTTTTTTCCATACATAAACTCTAAAATTTACATTTTTTTGTGATCTATTTACCTTTTTTTGTTTACGGCATGAAGGGAGAACGAAAACTCAATGTTTTGATTTAATAAAAAAGTGTACATCTAAACTGGAGATGCACAATGCACAAATGTGGAGAGATATAATACCAAAGAGTGTCTGTGATTTTTCAGGATTGTGAGCTCTTTTCAGTTTTTACTTCTCAGGGTTTACAATCGTCGGGAAAAGGGAGAGGCGGGGGATTTTTAATTGAGTGTTGACTCCCAATCCGCAAGTCATTTCTTACAATAATATAGCCCGTTACGAATGAAAAATCACTTTACAATCATCTATGATTGTTAGGTCAGCTTTTTGCAAACGGGCAAAATAATGGCTTGTTTGACTCGGGTAAATATCCCACCGCACGTTCACTAGAGAATTTAATGAGCGTATGTTATTCTCTTTAAAAGCTTTGGATCCATAGGTCATTTGCATCTTTAACATGCTTGAAGCTTGCATATCCATTTTTAAAACACGTGTGGAACAAATCTCTTTCTTGTAAAATTCCAAGCTATTAGGGTTGCACTAGTTGAATTTCCCAAACTTGGATAACAAAAGTTTTGTGTTAATTTTTGGTGTGTGAAAAAAATTTTTTACTTACATTTGTTATTGTTTTAAATTTTTTCCATACATAAACTCAAAAATTTTCATTTTGCTGTGATCTATTTGCCTTTTTATGTTTACGGGATGGAGGGAGAGTGAAAACTCAAAGTTTTGATTTAAGAAAAAAGTGTACATCTAAAATGGAGACGCACAGTGCACAAATGTAGAGAGAGATACTTACAATGAGTGTCTGCAATTTTTAGGGAATTTAAGCTCTCTTTTTAGTTTTTATATCTCAGGTTTTGCAATCGTCGGGAAAAGGGGAAGGCGGGGTGTTTTTAACTGAGTGTTGACTCCCAATCCGTAAGTCATTTCTTACAAAAATATAGCCCGTTACGGATCACAAATCACTTTACAATCATCTATGATTGTTAGGTAAGCTTTTTGTGAACGGGCAAAATAATGGCTAGTTTGATTCTGGTAAATATCCCACCGCACGTTCATTGAGAATTTAATGAGCTTTTGTTATTCTCTTTAAAAGCTTTGGATCCATAGGTCATTTGCATCTTTAACATGTTTCACGCATGCATATCCATTTTTAAAACACGTGTAGAAGAAATCTCTTTCTTGTAAAATTCCATGCAATTAGGGTTGAACTAGTGGAATTTCTCAAACTTGGAAAACAAAACTTTTGTGTTCATTTGTGGTGTGTGAGTAAATTTTCTATACTTACATTTGTTATTGTTTTAATTTTTTTCACACATAAACTCTAAAATTTTCATTTTGTTGTGATCTATTTGCCTTTTTTGGTTTACAGGATGAAGGGAGAGCGAAAACTCAAAGTTTTGATTTAAGAAAAAAGTGTACATCTAAAATGGAGATGCACAATGCACAATTGTAGGGAGAGATAACTCCAAAGAGTGTTTGTAATTTTTAGGGATTGTAAGATCTTTTTAGTTTTTGTATCTCAGGTTTTGCAATCGTCGGGAAAACATGGAGGCGTGCTATTTTTAACTGACTGTTGACTCCCGATCCGTATGTCTTTTCTTACAAAAATATAGCCCGTTACTCATGATAAATCACATTACAATCATCTATGATTCTTAGGTCAGCTTTTTGAAAACGGGCAAAATAATGGCTTCTTTCACTCGGGTGAATATCCCACCGCACGTTCACTTCAGAATTTAATGAGTGTTTGTTATTCTAATTAAAAGCTTTGGATCCATAGGTCATTTGCATCTTTAACGTGTTTCAAGCATGCATATCCATTTTTAAAACACGTCTAGAAGAATTCTCTTTCTTGTAAAATTTCAAGCTATTAGGGTTGAACTAGTGGAATTTCCCAAACTTGGATAACACAAAATTTTGTGTTCAATTGTGGTGTGTGAATAAATTTTCATTACTTACATTTGTTAATGTTTTAATTTTTTTCCATACATAAACTCTAAAATTTACATTTTTTTGTGATCTATTTACCTTTTTTTGTTTACGGCATGAAGGGAGAACGAAAACTCAATGTTTTGATTTAATAAAAAAGTGTACATCTAAACTGGAGATGCACAATGCAGAAATGTGGAGAGATATAATACCAAAGAGTGTCTGTGATTTTTCAGGATTGTGAGCTCTTTTCAGTTTTTACTTCTCAGGGTTTACAATCGTCGGGAAAAGGGAGAGGCGGGGGATTTTTAATTGAGTGTTGACTCCCAATCCGCAAGTCATTTCTTACAATAATATAGCCCGTTACGAATGAAAAATCACTTTACAATCATCTATGATTGTTAGGTCAGCTTTTTGCAAACGGGCAAAATAATGGCTTGTTTGACTCGGGTAAATATCCCACCGCACGTTCACTAGAGAATTTAATGAGCGTATGTTATTCTCTTTAAAAGCTTTGGATCCATAGGTCATTTGCATCTTTAACATGCTTGAAGCTTGCATATCCATTTTTAAAACACGTGCGGAACAAATCTCTTTCTTGTAAAATTCCAAGCTATTAGGGTTGCACTAGTTGAATTTCCCAAACTTGGATAACAAAAGTTTTGTGTTAATTTTTGGTGTGTGAAAAAAATTTTTTACTTACATTTGTTATTGTTTTAAATTTTTTCCATACATAAACTAAAAAATTTTCATTTTGCTGTGATCTATTTGCCTTTTTATGTTTACGGGATGGAGGGAGAGTGAAAACTCAAAGTTTTGATTTAAGAAAAAAGTGTACATCTAAAATGGAGACGCACAGTGCACAAATGTAGAGAGAGATACTTACAATGAGTGTCTGCAATTTTTAGGGAATTTAAGCTCTCTTTTTAGTTTTTATATCTCAGGTTTTGCAATCGTCGGGAAAAGGGGAAGGCGGGGTGTTTTTAACTGAGTGTTGACTCCCAATCCGTAAGTCATTTCTTACAAAAATATAGCCCGTTACGGATAACAAATCACTTTACAATCATCTATGATTGTTAGGTAAGCTTTTTGTGAACGGGCAAAATAATGGCTAGTTTGATTCTGGTAAATATCCCACCGCACGTTCATTGAGAATTTAATGAGCTTTTGTTATTCTCTTTAAAAGCTTTGGATCCATAGGTCATTTGCATCTTTAACATGTTTCACGCATGCATATCCATTTTTAAAACACGTGTAGAAGAAATCTCTTTCTTGTAAAATTCCATGCAATTAGGGTTGAACTAGTGGAATTTCTCAAACTTGGAAAACAAAACTTTTGTGTTCATTTGTGGTGTGTGAGTAAATTTTCTATACTTACATTTGTTATTGTTTTAATTTTTTTCACACATAAACTCTAAAATTTTCATTTTGTTGTGATCTATTTGCCTTTTTTGGTTTACAGGATGAAGGGAGAGCGAAAACTCAAAGTTTTGATTTAAGAAAAAAGTGTACATCTAAAATGGAGATGCACAATGCACAATTGTAGGGAGAGATAACTCCAAAGAGTGTTTGTAATTTTTAGGGATTGTAAGATCTTTTTAGTTTTTGTATCTCAGGTTTTGCAATCGTCGGGAAAACATGGAGGCGTGCTATTTTTAACTGACTGTTGACTCCCGATCCGTATGTCTTTTCTTACAAAAATATAGCCCGTTACTCATGATAAATCACATTACAATCATCTATGATTCTTAGGTCAGCTTTTTGAAAACGGGCAAAATAATGGCTTCTTTCACTCGGGTGAATATCCCACCGCACGTTCACTTCAGAATTTAATGAGTGTTTGTTATTCTAATTAAAAGCTTTGGATCCATAGGTCATTTGCATCTTTAACGTGTTTCAAGCATGCATATCCATTTTTAAAACACGTCTAGAAGAATTCTCTTTCTTGTAAAATTTCAAGCTATTAGGGTTGAACTAGTGGAATTTCCCAAACTTGGATAACACAAAATTTTGTGTTCAATTGTGGTGTGTGAATAAATTTTCATTACTTACATTTGTTAATGTTTTAATTTTTTTCCATACATAAACTCTAAAATTTACATTTTTTTGTGATCTATTTACCTTTTTTTGTTTACGGCATGAAGGGAGAACGAAAACTCAATGTTTTGATTTAATAAAAAAGTGTACATCTAAACTGGAGATGCACAATGCACAAATGTGGAGAGATATAATACCAAAGAGTGTCTGTGATTTTTCAGGATTGTGAGCTCTTTTCAGTTTTTACTTCTCAGGGTTTACAATCGTCGGGAAAAGGGAGAGGCGGGGGATTTTTAATTGAGTGTTGACTCCCAATCCGCAAGTCATTTCTTACAATAATATAGCCCGTTACGAATGAAAAATCACTTTACAATCATCTATGATTGTTAGGTCAGCTTTTTGCAAACGGGCAAAATAATGGCTTGTTTGACTCGGGTAAATATCCCACCGCACGTTCACTAGAGAATTTAATGAGCGTATGTTATTCTCTTTAAAAGCTTTGGATCCATAGGTCATTTGCATCTTTAACATGCTTGAAGCTTGCATATCCATTTTTAAAACACGTGTGGAACAAATCTCTTTCTTGTAAAATTCCAAGCTATTAGGGTTGCACTAGTTGAATTTCCCAAACTTGGATAACAAAAGTTTTGTGTTAATTTTTGGTGTGTGAAAAAAATTTTTTACTTACATTTGTTATTGTTTTAAATTTTTTCCATACATAAACTCAAAAATTTTCATTTTGCTGTGATCTATTTGCCTTTTTATGTTTACGGGATGGAGGGAGAGTGAAAACTCAAAGTTTTGATTTAAGAAAAAAGTGTACATCTAAAATGGAGACGCACAGTGCACAAATGTAGAGAGAGATACTTACAATGAGTGTCTGCAATTTTTAGGGAATTTAAGCTCTCTTTTTAGTTTTTATATCTCATGTTTTGCAATCGTCGGGAAAAGGGGAAGGCGGGGTGTTTTTAACTGAGTGTTGACTCCCAATCCGTAAGTCATTTCTTACAAAAATATAGCCCGTTACGGATGATAAATAACTTTACAATCATCTATGATTGTTAGGTAAGCTTTTTGTGAACGGGCAAAATAATGGCTAGTTCGATTCTGGTAAATATCCCACCGCACGTTCATTGAGAATTTAATGAGCTTTTGTTATTCTCTTTAAAAGCTTTGGATCCATAGGTCATTTGCATCTTTAACATGTTTCAAGCATGCATATCCATTTTTAAAACACGTGTAGAAGAAATCTCTTTCTTGTAAAATTCCATGCAATTAGGGTTGAACTAGTGGAATTTCTCAAACTTGGAAAACAAAACTTTTGTGTTCATTTGTGGTGTGTGAGTAAATTTTCTGTACTTACATTTGTTATTGTTTTAATTTTTTTCACACATAAACTCGAAAATTTTCATTTTGTTGTGATCTATTTGCCTTTTTTGGTTTACAGGATGAAGGGAGAGCGAAAACTCAAAGTTTTGATTTAAGAAAAAAGTGTACATCTAAAATGGAGATGCACAATGCACAATTGTAGGGAGAGATAACTCCAAAGAGTGTTTGTAATTTTTAGGGATTGTAAGATCTTTTTAGTTTTTGTATCTCAGGTTTTGCAATCGTCGGGAAAACATGGAGGCGTGCTATTTTTAACTGACTGTTGACTCCCGATCCGTATGTCTTTTCTTACAAAAATATAGCCCGTTACTCATGATAAATCACATTACAATCATCTATGATTCTTAGGTCAGCTTTTTGAAAACGGGCAAAATAATGGCTTCTTTCACTCGGGTGAATATCCCACCGCACGTTCACTTCAGAATTTAATGAGTGTTTGTTATTCTAATTAAAAGCTTTGGATCCATAGGTCATTTGCATCTTTAACGTGTTTCAAGCATGCATATCCATTTTTAAAACACGTCTAGAAGAATTCTCTTTCTTGTAAAATTTCAAGCTATTAGGGTTGAACTAGTGGAATTTCCCAAACTTGGATAACACAAAATTTTGTGTTCAATTGTGGTGTGTGAATAAATTTTCATTACTTACATTTGTTAATGTTTTAATTTTTTTCCATACATAAACTCTAAAATTTACATTTTTTTGTGATCTATTTACCTTTTTTTGTTTACGGCATGAAGGGAGAACGAAAACTCAATGTTTTGATTTAATAAAAAAGTGTACATCTAAACTGGAGATGCACAATGCACAAATGTGGAGAGATATAATACCAAAGAGTGTCTGTGATTTTTCAGGATTGTGAGCTCTTTTCAGTTTTTACTTCTCAGGGTTTACAATCGTCGGGAAAAGGGAGAGGCGGGGGATTTTTAATTGAGTGTTGACTCCCAATCCGCAAGTCATTTCTTACAATAATATAGCCCGTTACGAATGAAAAATCACTTTACAATCATCTATGATTGTTAGGTCAGCTTTTTGCAAACGGGCAAAATAATGGCTTGTTTGACTCGGGTAAATATCCCACCGCACGTTCACTAGAGAATTTAATGAGCGTATGTTATTCTCTTTAAAAGCTTTGGATCCATAGGTCATTTGCATCTTTAACATGCTTGAAGCTTGCATATCCATTTTTAAAACACGTGTGGAACAAATCTCTTTCTTGTAAAATTCCAAGCTATTAGGGTTGCACTAGTTGAATTTCCCAAACTTGGATAACAAAAGTTTTGTGTTAATTTTTGGTGTGTGAAAAATTTTTTTTACTTACATTTGTTATTGTTTTAAATTTTTTCCATACATAAACTCAAAAATTTTCATTTTGCTGTGATCTATTTGCCTTTTTATGTTTACGGGATGGAGGGAGAGTGAAAACTCAAAGTTTTGATTTAAGAAAAAAGTGTACATCTAAAATGGAGACGCACAGTGCACAAATGTAGAGAGAGATACTTACAATGAGTGTCTGCAATTTTTAGGGAATTTAAGCTCTCTTTTTAGTTTTTATATCTCAGGTTTTGCAATCGTCGGGAAAAGGGGAAGGCGGGGTGTTTTTAACTGAGTGTTGACTCCCAATCCGTAAGTCATTTCTTACAAAAATATAGCCCGTTACGGATGATAAATAACTTTACAATCATCTATGATTGTTAGGTAAGCTTTTTGTGAACGGGCAAAATAATGGCTAGTTCGATTCCGGTAAATATCCCACCGCACGTTCATTGAGAATTTAATGAGCTTTTGTTATTCTCTTTAAAAGCTTTGGATCCATAGGTCATTTGCATCTTTAACATGTTTCAAGCATGCATATCCATTTTTAAAACACGTGTAGAAGAAATCTCTTTCTTGTAAAATTCCATGCAATTAGGGTTGAACTAGTGGAATTTCTCAAACTTGGAAAACAAAACTTTTGTGTTCATTTGTGGTGTGTGAGTAAATTTTCTGTACTTACATTTGTTATTGTTTTAATTTTTTTCACACATAAACTCGAAAATTTTCATTTTGTTGTGATCTATTTGCCTTTTTTGGTTTACAGGATGAAGGGAGAGCGAAAACTCAAAGTTTTGATTTAAGAAAAAAGTGTACATCTAAAATGGAGATGCACAATGCACAATTGTAGGGAGAGATAACTCCAAAGAGTGTTTGTAATTTTTAGGGATTGTAAGATCTTTTTAGTTTTTGTATCTCAGGTTTTGCAATCGTCGGGAAAACATGGAGGCGTGCTATTTTTAACTGACTGTTGACTCCCGATCCGTATGTCTTTTCTTACAAAAATATAGCCCGTTACTCATGATAAATCACATTACAATCATCTATGATTCTTAGGTCAGCTTTTTGAAAACGGGCAAAATAATGGCTTCTTTCACTCGGGTGAATATCCCACCGCACGTTCACTTCAGAATTTAATGAGTGTTTGTTATTCTAATTAAAAGCTTTGGATCCATAGGTCATTTGCATCTTTAACGTGTTTCAAGCATGCATATCCATTTTTAAAACACGTCTAGAAGAATTCTCTTTCTTGTAAAATTTCAAGCTATTAGGGTTGAACTAGTGGAATTTCCCAAACTTGGATAACACAAAATTTTGTGTTCAATTGTGGTGTGTGAATAAATTTTCATTACTTACATTTGTTAATGTTTTAATTTTTTTCCATACATAAACTCTAAAATTTACATTTTTTTGTGATCTATTTACCTTTTTTTGTTTACGGCATGAAGGGAGAACGAAAACTCAATGTTTTGATTTAATAAAAAAGTGTACATCTAAACTGGAGATGCACAATGCAGAAATGTGGAGAGATATAATACCAAAGAGTGTCTGTGATTTTTCAGGATTGTGAGCTCTTTTCAGTTTTTACTTCTCAGGGTTTACAATCGTCGGGAAAAGGGAGAGGCGGGGGATTTTTAATTGAGTGTTGACTCCCAATCCGCAAGTCATTTCTTACAATAATATAGCCCGTTACGAATGAAAAATCACTTTACAATCATCTATGATTGTTAGGTCAGCTTTTTGCAAACGGGCAAAATAATGGCTTGTTTGACTCGGGTAAATATCCCACCGCACGTTCACTAGAGAATTTAATGAGCGTATGTTATTCTCTTTAAAAGCTTTGGATCCATAGGTCATTTGCATCTTTAACATGCTTGAAGCTTGCATATCCATTTTTAAAACACGTGTGGAACAAATCTCTTTCTTGTAAAATTCCAAGCTATTAGGGTTGCACTAGTTGAATTTCCCAAACTTGGATAACAAAAGTTTTGTGTTAATTTTTGGTGTGTGAAAAAAATTTTTTACTTACATTTGTTATTGTTTTAAATTTTTTCCATACATAAACTCAAAAATTTTCATTTTGCTGTGATCTATTTGCCTTTTTATGTTTACGGGATGGAGGGAGAGTGAAAACTCAAAGTTTTGATTTAAGAAAAAAGTGTACATCTAAAATGGAGACGCACAGTGCACAAATGTAGAGAGAGATACTTACAATGAGTGTCTGCAATTTTTAGGGAATTTAAGCTCTCTTTTTAGTTTTTATATCTCAGGTTTTGCAATCGTCGGGAAAAGGGGAAGGCGGGGTGTTTTTAACTGAGTGTTGACTCCCAATCCGTAAGTCATTTCTTACAAAAATATAGCCCGTTACGGATCACAAATCACTTTACAATCATCTATGATTGTTAGGTAAGCTTTTTGTGAACGGGCAAAATAATGGCTAGTTTGATTCTGGTAAATATCCCACCGCACGTTCATTGAGAATTTAATGAGCTTTTGTTATTCTCTTTAAAAGCTTTGGATCCATAGGTCATTTGCATCTTTAACATGTTTCACGCATGCATATCCATTTTTAAAACACGTGTAGAAGAAATCTCTTTCTTGTAAAATTCCATGCAATTAGGGTTGAACTAGTGGAATTTCTCAAACTTGGAAAACAAAACTTTTGTGTTCATTTGTGGTGTGTGAGTAAATTTTCTATACTTACATTTGTTATTGTTTTAATTTTTTTCACACATAAACTCTAAAATTTTCATTTTGTTGTGATCTATTTGCCTTTTTTGGTTTACAGGATGAAGGGAGAGCGAAAACTCAAAGTTTTGATTTAAGAAAAAAGTGTACATCTAAAATGGAGATGCACAATGCACAATTGTAGGGAGAGATAACTCCAAAGAGTGTTTGTAATTTTTAGGGATTGTAAGATCTTTTTAGTTTTTGTATCTCAGGTTTTGCAATCGTCGGGAAAACATGGAGGCGTGCTATTTTTAACTGACTGTTGACTCCCGATCCGTATGTCTTTTCTTACAAAAATATAGCCCGTTACTCATGATAAATCACATTACAATCATCTATGATTCTTAGGTCAGCTTTTTGAAAACGGGCAAAATAATGGCTTCTTTCACTCGGGTGAATATCCCACCGCACGTTCACTTCAGAATTTAATGAGTGTTTGTTATTCTAATTAAAAGCTTTGGATCCATAGGTCATTTGCATCTTTAACGTGTTTCAAGCATGCATATCCATTTTTAAAACACGTCTAGAAGAATTCTCTTTCTTGTAAAATTTCAAGCTATTAGGGTTGAACTAGTGGAATTTCCCAAACTTGGATAACACAAAATTTTGTGTTCAATTGTGGTGTGTGAATAAATTTTCATTACTTACATTTGTTAATGTTTTAATTTTTTTCCATACATAAACTCTAAAATTTACATTTTTTTGTGATCTATTTACCTTTTTTTGTTTACGGCATGAAGGGAGAACGAAAACTCAATGTTTTGATTTAATAAAAAAGTGTACATCTAAACTGGAGATGCACAATGCAGAAATGTGGAGAGATATAATACCAAAGAGTGTCTGTGATTTTTCAGGATTGTGAGCTCTTTTCAGTTTTTACTTCTCAGGGTTTACAATCGTCGGGAAAAGGGAGAGGCGGGGGATTTTTAATTGAGTGTTGACTCCCAATCCGCAAGTCATTTCTTACAATAATATAGCCCGTTACGAATGAAAAATCACTTTACAATCATCTATGATTGTTAGGTCAGCTTTTTGCAAACGGGCAAAATAATGGCTTGTTTGACTCGGGTAAATATCCCACCGCACGTTCACTAGAGAATTTAATGAGCGTATGTTATTCTCTTTAAAAGCTTTGGATCCATAGGTCATTTGCATCTTTAACATGCTTGAAGCTTGCATATCCATTTTTAAAACACGTGCGGAACAAATCTCTTTCTTGTAAAATTCCAAGCTATTAGGGTTGCACTAGTTGAATTTCCCAAACTTGGATAACAAAAGTTTTGTGTTAATTTTTGGTGTGTGAAAAAAATTTTTTACTTACATTTGTTATTGTTTTAAATTTTTTCCATACATAAACTCAAAAATTTTCATTTTGCTGTGATCTATTTGCCTTTTTATGTTTACGGGATGGAGGGAGAGTGAAAACTCAAAGTTTTGATTTAAGAAAAAAGTGTACATCTAAAATGGAGACGCACAGTGCACAAATGTAGAGAGAGATACTTACAATGAGTGTCTGCAATTTTTAGGGAATTTAAGCTCTCTTTTTAGTTTTTATATCTCAGGTTTTGCAATCGTCGGGAAAAGGGGAAGGCGGGGTGTTTTTAACTGAGTGTTGACTCCCAATCCGTAAGTCATTTCTTACAAAAATATAGCCCGTTACGGATAACAAATCACTTTACAATCATCTATGATTGTTAGGTAAGCTTTTTGTGAACGGGCAAAATAATGGCTAGTTTGATTCTGGTAAATATCCCACCGCACGTTCATTGAGAATTTAATGAGCTTTTGTTATTCTCTTTAAAAGCTTTGGATCCATAGGTCATTTGCATCTTTAACATGTTTCACGCATGCATATCCATTTTTAAAACACGTGTAGAAGAAATCTCTTTCTTGTAAAATTCCATGCAATTAGGGTTGAACTAGTGGAATTTCTCAAACTTGGAAAACAAAACTTTTGTGTTCATTTGTGGTGTGTGAGTAAATTTTCTATACTTACATTTGTTATTGTTTTAATTTTTTTCACACATAAACTCTAAAATTTTCATTTTGTTGTGATCTATTTGCCTTTTTTGGTTTACAGGATGAAGGGAGAGCGAAAACTCAAAGTTTTGATTTAAGAAAAAAGTGTACATCTAAAATGGAGATGCACAATGCACAATTGTAGGGAGAGATAACTCCAAAGAGTGTTTGTAATTTTTAGGGATTGTAAGATCTTTTTAGTTTTTGTATCTCAGGTTTTGCAATCGTCGGGAAAACATGGAGGCGTGCTATTTTTAACTGACTGTTGACTCCCGATCCGTATGTCTTTTCTTACAAAAATATAGCCCGTTACTCATGATAAATCACATTACAATCATCTATGATTCTTAGGTCAGCTTTTTGAAAACGGGCAAAATAATGGCTTCTTTCACTCGGGTGAATATCCCACCGCACGTTCACTTCAGAATTTAATGAGTGTTTGTTATTCTAATTAAAAGCTTTGGATCCATAGGTCATTTGCATCTTTAACGTGTTTCAAGCATGCATATCCATTTTTAAAACACGTCTAGAAGAATTCTCTTTCTTGTAAAATTTCAAGCTATTAGGGTTGAACTAGTGGAATTTCCCAAACTTGGATAACACAAAATTTTGTGTTCAATTGTGGTGTGTGAATAAATTTTCATTACTTACATTTGTTAATGTTTTAATTTTTTTCCATACATAAACTCTAAAATTTACATTTTTTTGTGATCTATTTACCTTTTTTTGTTTACGGCATGAAGGGAGAACGAAAACTCAATGTTTTGATTTAATAAAAAAGTGTACATCTAAACTGGAGATGCACAATGCACAAATGTGGAGAGATATAATACCAAAGAGTGTCTGTGATTTTTCAGGATTGTGAGCTCTTTTCAGTTTTTACTTCTCAGGGTTTACAATCGTCGGGAAAAGGGAGAGGCGGGGGATTTTTAATTGAGTGTTGACTCCCAATCCGCAAGTCATTTCTTACAATAATATAGCCCGTTACGAATGAAAAATCACTTTACAATCATCTATGATTGTTAGGTCAGCTTTTTGCAAACGGGCAAAATAATGGCTTGTTTGACTCGGGTAAATATCCCACCGCACGTTCACTAGAGAATTTAATGAGCGTATGTTATTCTCTTTAAAAGCTTTGGATCCATAGGTCATTTGCATCTTTAACATGCTTGAAGCTTGCATATCCATTTTTAAAACACGTGCGGAACAAATCTCTTTCTTGTAAAATTCCAAGCTATTAGGGTTGCACTAGTTGAATTTCCCAAACTTGGATAACAAAAGTTTTGTGTTAATTTTTGGTGTGTGAAAAAAATTTTTTACTTACATTTGTTATTGTTTTAAATTTTTTCCATACATAAACTCAAAAATTTTCATTTTGCTGTGATCTATTTGCCTTTTTATGTTTACGGGATGGAGGGAGAGTGAAAACTCAAAGTTTTGATTTAAGAAAAAAGTGTACATCTAAAATGGAGACGCACAGTGCACAAATGTAGAGAGAGATACTTACAATGAGTGTCTGCAATTTTTAGGGAATTTAAGCTCTCTTTTTAGTTTTTATATCTCAGGTTTTGCAATCGTCGGGAAAAGGGGAAGGCGGGGTGTTTTTAACTGAGTGTTGACTCCCAATCCGTAAGTCATTTCTTACAAAAATATAGCCCGTTACGGATAACAAATCACTTTACAATCATCTATGATTGTTAGGTAAGCTTTTTGTGAACGGGCAAAATAATGGCTAGTTCGATTCTGGTAAATATCCCACCGCACGTTCATTGAGAATTTAATGAGCTTTTGTTATTCTCTTTAAAAGCTTTGGATCGATAGGTCATTTGCATCTTTAACATGTTTCAAGCATGCATATCCATTTTTAAAACACGTGTAGAAGAAATCTCTTTCTTGTAAAATTCCATGCAATTAGGGTTGAACTAGTGGAATTTCTCAAACTTGGAAAACAAAACTTTTGTGTTCATTTGTGGTGTGTGAGTAAATTTTCTATACTTACATTTGTTATTGTTTTAATTTTTTTCACACATAAACTCTAAAATTTTCATTTTGTTGTGATCTATTTGCCTTTTTTGGTTTACAGGATGAAGGGAGAGCGAAAACTCAAAGTTTTGATTTAAGAAAAAAGTGTACATCTAAAATGGAGATGCACAATGCACAATTGTAGGGAGAGATAACTCCAAAGAGTGTTTGTAATTTTTAGGGATTGTAAGATCTTTTTAGTTTTTGTATCTCAGGTTTTGCAATCGTCGGGAAAACATGGAGGCGTGCTATTTTTAACTGACTGTTGACTCCCGATCCGTATGTCTTTTCTTACAAAAATATAGCCCGTTACTCATGATAAATCACATTACAATCATCTATGATTCTTAGGTCAGCTTTTTGAAAACGGGCAAAATAATGGCTTCTTTCACTCGGGTGAATATCCCACCGCACGTTCACTTCAGAATTTAATGAGTGTTTGTTATTCTAATTAAAAGCTTTGGATCCATAGGTCATTTGCATCTTTAACGTGTTTCAAGCATGCATATCCATTTTTAAAACACGTCTAGAAGAATTCTCTTTCTTGTAAAATTTCAAGCTATTAGGGTTGAACTAGTGGAATTTCCCAAACTTGGATAACACAAAATTTTGTGTTCAATTGTGGTGTGTGAATAAATTTTCATTACTTACATTTGTTAATGTTTTAATTTTTTTTTATACATAAACTCTAAAATTTACATTTTTTTGTGATCTATTTACCTTTTTTTGTTTACGGCATCAAGGGAGAACGAAAACTCAATGTTTTGATTTAATAAAAAAGTGTACATCTAAACTGGAGATGCACAATGCACAAATGTGGAGAGATATAATACCAAAGAGTGTCTGTGATTTTTCAGGATTGTGAGCTCTTTTCAGTTTTTACTTCTCAGGGTTTACAATCGTCGGGAAAAGGGAGAGGCGGGGGATTTTTAATTGAGTGTTGACTCCCAATCCGCAAGTCATTTCTTACAATAATATAGCCCGTTACGAATGAAAAATCACTTTACAATCATCTATGATTGTTAGGTCAGCTTTTTGCAAACGGGCAAAATAATGGCTTGTTTGACTCGGGTAAATATCCCACCGCACGTTCACTAGAGAATTTAATGAGCGTATGTTATTCTCTTTAAAAGCTTTGGATCCATAGGTCATTTGCATCTTTAACATGCTTGAAGCTTGCATATCCATTTTTAAAACACGTGTGGAACAAATCTCTTTCTTGTAAAATTCCAAGCTATTAGGGTTGCACTAGTTGAATTTCCCAAACTTGGATAACAAAAGTTTTGTGTTAATTTTTGGTGTGTGAAAAAATTTTTTTACTTACATTTGTTATTGTTTTAAATTTTTTCCATACATAAACTCAAAAATTTTCATTTTGCTGTGATCTATTTGCCTTTTTATGTTTACGGGATGGAGGGAGAGTGAAAACTCAAAGTTTTGATTTAAGAAAAAAGTGTACATCTAAAATGGAGACGCACAGTGCACAAATGTAGAGAGAGATACTTACAATGAGTGTCTGCAATTTTTAGGGAATTTAAGCTCTCTTTTTAGTTTTTATATCTCAGGTTTTGCAATCGTCGGGAAAAGGGGAAGGCGGGGTGTTTTTAACTGAGTGTTGACTCCCAATCCGTAAGTCATTTCTTACAAAAATATAGCCCGTTACGGATAACAAATCACTTTACAATCATCTATGATTGTTAGGTAAGCTTTTTGTGAACGGGCAAAATAATGGCTAGTTCGATTCTGGTAAATATCCCACCGCACGTTCATTGAGAATTTAATGAGCGTTTGTTATTCTCTTTAAAAGCTTTGGATCCATAGGTCATTTGCATCTTTAACATGTTTCAAGCATGCATATCCATTTTTAAAACACGTGTAGAAGAAATCTCTTTCTTGTAAAATTCCATGCAATTAGGGTTGAACTAGTGGAATTTCTCAAACTTGGAAAACAAAACTTTTGTGTTCATTTGTGGTGTGTGAGTAAATTTTCTATACTTACATTTGTTATTGTTTTAATTTTTTTCACACATCAACTCTAAAATTTTCATTTTGTTGTGATCTATTTGCCTTTTTTGGTTTACAGGATGAAGGGAGAGCGAAAACTCAAAGTTTTGATTTAAGAAAAAAGTGTACATCTAAAATGGAGATGCACAATGCACAATTGTAGGGAGAGATAACTCCAAAGAGTGTTTGTAATTTTTAGGGATTGTAAGATCTTTTTAGTTTTTGTATCTCAGGTTTTGCAATCGTCGGGAAAACATGGAGGCGTGCTATTTTTAACTGACTGTTGACTCCCGATCCGTATGTCTTTTCTTACAAAAATATAGCCCGTTACTCATGATAAATCACATTACAATCATCTATGATTCTTAGGTCAGCTTTTTGAAAACGGGCAAAATAATGGCTTCTTTCACTCGGGTGAATATCCCACCGCACGTTCACTTCAGAATTTAATGAGTGTTTGTTATTCTAATTAAAAGCTTTGGATCCATAGGTCATTTGCATCTTTAACGTGTTTCAAGCATGCATATCCATTTTTAAAACACGTCTAGAAGAATTCTCTTTCTTGTAAAATTTCAAGCTATTAGGGTTGAACTAGTGGAATTTCCCAAACTTGGATAACACAAAATTTTGTGTTCAATTGTGGTGGGTGAATAAATTTTCATTACTTACATTTGTTAATGTTTTAATTTTTTTCCACACATAAACTCTAAAATTTACATTTTTTTGTGATCTATTTACCTTTTTTTGTTTACGGCATGAAGGGAGAACGAAAACTCAATGTTTTGATTTAATAAAAAAGTGTACATCTAAACTGGAGATGCACAATGCACAAATGTGGAGAGATATAATACCAAAGAGTGTCTGTGATTTTTCAGGATTGTGAGCTCTTTTCAGTTTTTACTTCTCAGGGTTTACAATCGCCAGGAAAAGTGAGAGGCGGGGGATTTTTAATTGAGTGTTGACTCCCAATCCGCAAGTCATTTCTTACAATAATATAGCCCGTTACGAATGAAAAATCACTTTACAATCATCTATGATTGTTAGGTCAGCTTTTTGCAAACGGGCAAAATAATGGCTTGTTTGACTCGGGTAAATATCCCACCGCACGTTCACTAGAGAATTTAATGAGCGTATGTTATTCTCTTTAAAAGCTTTGGATCCATAGGTCATTTGCATCTTTAACATGCTTGAAGCTTGCATATCCATTTTTAAAACACGTGCGGAACAAATCTCTTTCTTGTAAAATTCCAAGCTATTAGGGTTGCACTAGTTGAATTTCCCAAACTTGGATAACAAAAGTTTTGTGTTAATTTTTGGTGTGTGAAAAATTTTTTTTACTTTCATTTGTTATTGTTTTAAATTTTTTCCATACATAAACTCAAAAATTTTCATTTTGCTGTGATCTATTTGCCTTTTTATGTTTACGGGATGGAGGGAGAGTGAAAACTCAAAGTTTTGATTTAAGAAAAAAGTGTACATCTAAAATGGAGACGCACAGTGCACAAATGTAGAGAGAGATACTTACAATGAGTGTCTGCAATTTTTATGGAATTTAAGCTCTCTTTTTAGTTTTTATATCTCAGGTTTTGCAATCGTCGGGAAAAGGGGAAGGCGGGGTGTTTTTAACTGAGTGTTGACTCCCAATCCGTAAGTCATTTCTTACAAAAATATAGCCCGTTACGGATAACAAATCACTTTACAATCATCTATGATTGTTAGGTAAGCTTTTTGTGAACGGGCAAAATAATGGCTAGTTCGATTCTGGTAAATATCCCACCGCACGTTCATTGAGAATTTAATGAGCTTTTGTTATTCTCTTTAAAAGCTTTGGATCCATAGGTCATTTGCATCTTTAACATGTTCCAAGCATGCATATCCATTTTTAAAACACGTGTAGAAGAAATCTCTTTCTTGTAAAATTCCATGCAATTAGGGTTGAACTAGTGGAATTTCTCAAACTTGGAAAACAAAACTTTTGTGTTCATTTGTGGTGTGTGAGTAAATTTTCTATACTTACATTTGTTATTGTTTTAATTTTTTTCACACATAAACTCTAAAATTTTCATTTTGTTGTGATCTATTTGCCTTTTTTGGTTTACAGGATGAAGGGAGAGCGAAAACTCAAAGTTTTGATTTAAGAAAAAAGTGTACATCTAAAATGGAGATGCACAATGCACAATTGTAGGGAGAGATAACTCCAAAGAGTGTTTGTAATTTTTAGGGATTGGAAGATCTTTTTAGTTTTTGTATCTCAGGTTTTGCAATCGTCGGGAAAACATGGAGGCGTGCTATTTTTAACTGACTGTTGACTCCCGATCCGTATGTCTTTTCTTACAAAAATATAGCCCGTTACTCATGATAAATCACATTACAATCATCTATGATTCTTAGGTCAGCTTTTTGAAAACGGGCAAAATAATGGTTTCTTTCACTCGGGTGAATATCCCAC
Source organism: Aristolochia californica (assembly GCF_029961685.1). Classification (NCBI taxonomy): domain Eukaryota; kingdom Viridiplantae; phylum Streptophyta; class Magnoliopsida; order Piperales; family Aristolochiaceae; genus Aristolochia; species Aristolochia californica. Next base: position 363,135 of record NW_027181882.1, on the reverse strand, counting down.
CGCACGTTCACTTCAGAATTTAATGAGTGTTTGTTATTCTAATTAAAAGCTTTGGATCCATAGGTCATTTGCATCTTTAACGTGTTTCAAGCATGCATATCCATTTTTAAAACACGTCTAGAAGAATTCTCTTTCTTGTAAAATTTCAAGCTATTAGGGTTGAACTAGTGGAATTTCCCAAACTTGGATAACACAAAATTTTGTGTTCAATTGTGGTGGGTGAATAAATTTTCATTACTTACATTTGTTAATGTTTTAATTTTTTTCCACACATAAACTCTAAAATTTACATTTTTTTGTGATCTATTTACCTTTTTTTGTTTACGGCATGAAGGGAGAACGAAAACTCAATGTTTTGATTTAATAAAAAAGTGTACATCTAAACTGGAGATGCACAATGCACAAATGTGGAGAGATATAATACCAAAGAGTGTCTGTGATTTTTCAGGATTGTGAGCTCTTTTCAGTTTTTACTTCTCAGGGTTTACAATCGCCAGGAAAAGGGAGAGGCGGGGGATTTTTAATTGAGTGTTGACTCCCAATCCGCAAGTCATTTCTTACAATAATATAGCCCGTTACGAATGAAAAATCACTTTACAATCATCTATGATTGTTAGGTCAGCTTTTTGCAAACGGGCAAAATAATGGCTTGTTTGACTCGGGTAAATATCCCACCGCACGTTCACTAGAGAATTTAATGAGCGTATGTTATTCTCTTTAAAAGCTTTGGATCCATAGGTCATTTGCATCTTTAACATGCTTGAAGCTTGCATATCCATTTTTAAAACACGTGCGGAACAAATCTCTTTCTTGTAAAATTCCAAGCTATTAGGGTTGCACTAGTTGAATTTCCCAAACTTGGATAACAAAAGTTTTGTGTTAATTTTTGGTGTGTGAAAATTTTTTTTTACTTACATTTGTTATTGTTTTAAATTTTTTCCATACATAAACTCAAAAATTTTCATTTTGCTGTGATCTATTTGCCTTTTTATGTTTACGGGATGGAGGGAGAGTGAAAACTCAAAGTTTTGATTTAAGAAAAAAGTGTACATCTAAAATGGAGACGCACAGTGCACAAATGTAGAGAGAGATACTTACAATGAGTGTCTGCAATTTTTAGGGAATTTAAGCTCTCTTTTTAGTTTTTATATCTCAGGTTTTGCAATCGTCGGGAAAAGGGGAAGGCGGGGTGTTTTTAACTGAGTGTTGACTCCCAATCCGTAAGTCATTTCTTACAAAAATATAGCCCGTTACGGATAACAAATCACTTTACAATCATCTATGATTGTTAGGTAAGCTTTTTGTGAACGGGCAAAATAATGGCTAGTTCGATTCTGGTAAATATCCCACCGCACGTTCATTGAGAATTTAATGAGCTTTTGTTATTCTCTTTAAAAGCTTTGGATCGATAGGTCATTTGCATCTTTAACATGTTTCAAGCATGCATATCCATTTTTAAAACACGTGTAGAAGAAATCTCTTTCTTGTAAAATTCCATGCAATTAGGGTTGAACTAGTGGAATTTCTCAAACTTGGAAAACAAAACTTTTGTGTTCATTTGTGGTGTGTGAGTAAATTTTCTATACTTACATTTGTTATTGTTTTAATTTTTTTCACACATAAACTCTAAAATTTTCATTTTGTTGTGATCTATTTGCCTTTTTTGGTTTACAGGATGAAGGGAGAGCGAAAACTCAAAGTTTTGATTTAAGAAAAAAGTGTACATCTAAAATGGAGATGCACAATGCACAATTGTAGGGAGAGATAACTCCAAAGAGTGTTTGTAATTTTTAGGGATTGTAAGATCTTTTTAGTTTTTGTATCTCAGGTTTTGCAATCGTCGGGAAAACATGGAGGCGTGCTATTTTTAACTGACTGTTGACTCCCGATCCGTATGTCTTTTCTTACAAAAATATAGCCTGTTACTCATGATAAATCACATTACAATCATCTATGATTCTTAGGTCAGCTTTTTGAAAACGGGCAAAATAATGGCTTCTTTCACTCGGGTGAATATCCCACCGCACGTTCACTTCAGAATTTAATGAGTGTTTGTTATTCTAATTAAAAGCTTTGGATCCATAGGTCATTTGCATCTTTAACGTGTTTCAAGCATGCATATCCATTTTTAAAACACGTCTAGAAGAATTCTCTTTCTTGTAAAATTTCAAGCTATTAGGGTTGAACTAGTGGAATTTCCCAAACTTGGATAACACAAAATTTTGTGTTCAATTGTGGTGTGTGAATAAATTTTCATTACTTACATTTGTTAATGTTTTAATTTTTTTCCATACATAAACTCTAAAATTTACATTTTTTTGTGATCTATTTACCTTTTTTTGTTTACGGCATGATGGGAGAACGAAAACTCAATGTTTTGATTTAATAAAAAAGTGTACATCTAAACTGGAGATGCACAATGCACAAATGTGGAGAGATATAATACCAAAGAGTGTCTGTGATTTTTCAGGATTGTGAGCTCTTTTCAGTTTTTACTTCTCAGGGTTTACAATCGTCGGGAAAAGGGAGAGGCGGGGGATTTTTAATTGAGTGTTGACTCCCAATCCGCAAGTCATTTCTTACAATAATATAGCCCGTTACGAATGAAAAATCACTTTACAATCATCTATGATTGTTAGGTCAGCTTTTTGCAAACGGGCAAAATAATGGCTTGTTTGACTCGGGTAAATATCCCACCGCACGTTCACTAGAGAATTTAATGAGCGTATGTTATTCTCTTTAAAAGCTTTGGATCCATAGGTCATTTGCATCTTTAACATGCTTGAAGCTTGCATATCCATTTTTAAAACACGTGTGGAACAAATCTCTTTCTTGTAAAATTCCAAGCTATTAGGGTTGCACTAGTTGAATTTCCCAAACTTGGATAACAAAAGTTTTGTGTTAATTTTTGGTGTGTGAAATAATTTTTTTACTTACATTTGTTATTGTTTTAAATTTTTTCCATACATAAACTCAAAAATTTTCATTTTGCTGTGATCTATTTGCCTTTTTTTGTTTACGGGATGGAGGGAGAGTGAAAACTCAAAGTTTTGATTTAAGAAAAAAGTGTACACCTAAAATGGAGACGCACAGTGCACAAATGTAGAGAGAGATACTTACAATGAGTGTCTGCAATTTTTAGGGAATTTAAGCTCTCTTTTTAGTTTTTATATCTCAGGTTTTGCAATCGTCGGGAAAAGGGGAAGGCGGGGTGTTTTTAACTGAGTGTTGACTCCCAATCCGTAAGTCATTTCTTACAAAAATATAGCCCGTTACGGATGATAAATAACTTTACAATCATCTATGATTGTTAGGTAAGCTTTTTGTGAACGGGCAAAATAATGGCTAGTTCGATTCTGGTAAATATCCCACCGCACGTTCATTGAGAATTTAATGAGCGTTTGTTATTCTCTTTAAAAGCTTTGGATCCATAGGTCATTTGCATCTTTAACATGTTTCAAGAATGCATATCCATTTTTAAAACACGTGTAGAAGAAATCTCTTTCTTGTAAAATTCCATGCAATTAGGGTTGAACTAGCGGAATTTCTCAAACTTGCAAAACAAAACTTTTGTGTTCATTTGTGGTGTGTGAGTAAATTTTCTATACTTACATTTGTTATTGTTTTAATTTTTTTCACACATAAACTCTAAAATTTTCATTTTGTTGTGATCTATTTGCCTTTTTTGGTTTACAGGATGAAGGGAGAGCGAAAACTCAAAGTTTTGATTTAAGAAAAAAGTGTACATCTAAAATGGAGATGCACAATGCACAATTGTAGGGAGAGATAACTCCAAAGAGTGTTTGTAATTTTTAGGGATTGTAAGATCTTTTTAGTTTTTGTATCTCAGGTTTTGCAATCGTCGGGAAAACATGGAGGCGTGCTATTTTTAACTGACTGTTGACTCCCGATCCGTATGTCTTTTCTTACAAAAATATAGCCCGTTACTCATGATAAATCACATTACAATCATCTATGATTCTTAGGTCAGCTTTTTGAAAACGGGCAAAATAATGGCTTCTTTCACTCGGGTGAATATCCCACCGCACGTTCACTTCAGAATTTAATGAGTGTTTGTTATTCTAATTAAAAGCTTTGGATCCATAGGTCATTTGCATCTTTAACGTGTTTCAAGCATGCATATCCATTTTTAAAACACGTCTAGAAGAATTCTCTTTCTTGTAAAATTTCAAGCTATTAGGGTTGAACTAGTGGAATTTCCCAAACTTGGATAGCAAAAATTTTGTGTTCAATTGTGGTGTGTGAATAAATTTTCATTACTTACATTTGTTAATGTTTTAATTTTTTTCCATACATAAACTCTAAAATTTACATTTTTTTGTGATCTATTTACCTTTTTTTGTTTACGGCATGAAGGGAGAACGAAAACTCAATGTTTTGATTTAATAAAAAAGTGTACATCTAAACTGGAGATGCACAATGCACAAATGTGGAGAGATATAATACCAAAGAGTGTCTGTGATTTTTCAGGATTGTGAGCTCTTTTCAGTTTTTACTTCTCAGGGTTTACAATCGTCGGGAAAAGGGAGAGGCGGGGGATTTTTAATTGAGTGTTGACTCCCAATCCGCAAGTCATTTCTTACAATAATATAGCCCGTTACGAATGAAAAATCACTTTACAATCATCTATGATTGTTAGGTCAGCTTTTTGCAAACGGGCAAAATAATGGCTTGTTTGACTCGGGTAAATATCCCACCGCACGTTCACTAGAGAATTTAATGAGCGTATGTTATTCTCTTTAAAAGCTTTGGATCCATAGGTCATTTGCATCTTTAACATGCTTGAAGCTTGCATATCCATTTTTAAAACACGTGTGGAACAAATCTCTTTCTTGTAAAATTCCAAGCTATTAGGGTTGCACTAGTTGAATTTCCCAAACTTGGATAACAAAAGTTTTGTGTTAATTTTTGGTGTGTGAAAAAATTTTTTTACTTACATTTGTTATTGTTTTAAATTTTTTCCATACATAAACTCAAAAATTTTCATTTTGCTGTGATCTATTTGCCTTTTTTTGTTTACGGGATGGAGGGAGAGTGAAAACTCAAAGTTTTGATTTAAGAAAAAAGTGTACATCTAAAATGGAGACGCACAGTGCACAAATGTAGAGAGAGATACTTACAATGAGTGTCTGCAATTTTTAGGGAATTTAAGCTCTCTTTTTAGTTTTTATATCTCAGGTTTTGCAATCGTCGGGAAAAGGGGAAGGCGGGGTGTTTTTAACTGAGTGTTGACTCCCAATCCGTAAGTCATTTCTTACAAAAATATAGCCCGTTACGGATGATAAATAACTTTACAATCATCTATGATTGTTAGGTAAGCTTTTTGTGAACGGGCAAAATAATGGCTAGTTCGATTCTGGTAAATATCCCACCGCACGTTCATTGAGAATTTAATGAGCGTTTGTTATTCTCTTTAAAAGCTTTGGATCCATAGGTCATTTGCATCTTTAACATGTTTCAAGCATGCATATCCATTTTTAAAACACGTGTAGAAGAAATCTCTTTCTTGTAAAATTCCATGCAATTAGGGTTGAACTAGCGGAATTTCTCAAACTTGGAAAACAAAACTTTTGTGTTCATTTGTGGTGTGGGAGTAAATTTTCTATACTTACATTTGTTATTGTTTTAATTTTTTTCACACATAAACTCTAAAATTTTCATTTTGTTGTGATCTATTTGCCTTTTTTGGTTTACAGGATGAAGGGAGAGCGAAAACTCAAAGTTTTGATTTAAGAAAAAAGTGTACATCTAAAATGGAGATGCACAATGCACAATTGTAGGGAGAGATAACTCCAAAGAGTGTTTGTAATTTTTAGGGATTGTAAGATCTTTTTAGTTTTTGTATCTCAGGTTTTGCAATCGTCGGGAAAACATGGAGGCGTGCTATTTTTAACTGACTGTTGACTCCCGATCCGTATGTCTTTTCTTACAAAAATATAGCCCGTTACTCATGATAAATCACATTACAATCATCTATGATTCTTAGGTCAGCTTTTTGAAAACGGGCAAAATAATGGCTTCTTTCACTCGGGTGAATATCCCACCGCACGTTCACTTCAGAATTTAATGAGTGTTTGTTATTCTAATTAAAAGCTTTGGATCCATAGGTCATTTGCATCTTTAACGTGTTTCAAGCATGCATATCCATTTTTAAAACACGTCTAGAAGAATTCTCTTTCTTGTAAAATTTCAAGCTATTAGGGTTGAACTAGTGGAATTTCCCAAACTTGGATAACACAAAATTTTGTGTTCAATTGTGGTGTGTGAATAAATTTTCATTACTTACATTTGTTAATGTTTTAATTTTTTTCCATACATAAACTCTAAAATTTACATTTTTTTGTGATCTATTTACCTTTTTTTGTTTACGGCATGAAGGGAGAACGAAAACTCAATGTTTTGATTTAATAAAAAAGTGTACATCTAAACTGGAGATGCACAATGCACAAATGTGGAGAGATATAATACCAAAGAGTGTCTGTGATTTTTCAGGATTGTGAGCTCTTTTCAGTTTTTACTTCTCAGGGTTTACAATCGTCGGGAAAAGGGAGAGGCGGGGGATTTTTAATTGAGTGTTGACTCCCAATCCGCAAGTCATTTCTTACAATAATATAGCCCGTTACGAATGAAAAATCACTTTACAATCATCTATGATTGTTAGGTCAGCTTTTTGCAAACGGGCAAAATAATGGCTTGTTTGACTCGGGTAAATATCCCACCGCACGTTCACTAGAGAATTTAATGAGCGTATGTTATTCTCTTTAAAAGCTTTGGATCCATAGGTCATTTGCATCTTTAACATGCTTGAAGCTTGCATATCCATTTTTAAAACACGTGTGGAACAAATCTCTTTCTTGTAAAATTCCAAGCTATTAGGGTTGCACTAGTTGAATTTCCCAAACTTGGATAACAAAAGTTTTGTGTTAATTTTTGGTGTGTGAAAAAATTTTTTTACTTACATTTGTTATTGTTTTAAATTTTTTCCATACATAAACTCAAAAATTTTCATTTTGCTGTGATCTATTTGCCTTTTTTTGTTTACGGGATGGAGGGAGAGTGAAAACTCAAAGTTTTGATTTAAGAAAAAAGTGTACATCTAAAATGGAGACGCACAGTGCACAAATGTAGAGAGAGATACTTACAATGAGTGTCTGCAATTTTTAGGGAATTTAAGCTCTCTTTTTAGTTTTTATATCTCAGGTTTTGCAATCGTCGGGAAAAGGGGAAGGCGGGGTGTTTTTAACTGAGTGTTGACTCCCAATCCGTAAGTCATTTCTTACAAAAATATAGCCCGTTACGGATGATAAATAACTTTACAATCATCTATGATTGTTAGGTAAGCTTTTTGTGAACGGGCAAAATAATGGCTAGTTCGATTCTGGTAAATATCCCACCGCACGTTCATTGAGAATTTAATGAGCGTTTGTTATTCTCTTTAAAAGCTTTGGATCCATAGGTCATTTGCATCTTTAACATGTTTCAAGCATGCATATCCATTTTTAAAACACGTGTAGAAGAAATCTCTTTCTTGTAAAATTCCATGCAATTAGGGTTGAACTAGCGGAATTTCTCAAACTTGGAAAACAAAACTTTTGTGTTCATTTGTGGTGTGTGAGTAAATTTTCTATACTTACATTTGTTATTGTTTTAATTTTTTTCACACATAAACTCTAAAATTTTCATTTTGTTGTGATCTATTTGCCTTTTTTGGTTTACAGGATGAAGGGAGAGCGAAAACTCAAAGTTTTGATTTAAGAAAAAAGTGTACATCTAAAATGGAGATGCACAATGCACAATTGTAGGGAGAGATAACTCCAAAGAGTGTTTGTAATTTTTAGGGATTGTAAGATCTTTTTAGTTTTTGTATCTCAGGTTTTGCAATCGTCGGGAAAACATGGAGGCGTGCTATTTTTAACTGACTGTTGACTCCCGATCCGTATGTCTTTTCTTACAAAAATATAGCCCGTTACTCATGATAAATCACATTACAATCATCTATGATTCTTAGGTCAGCTTTTTGAAAACGGGCAAAATAATGGCTTCTTTCACTCGGGTGAATATCCCACCGCACGTTCACTTCAGAATTTAATGAGTGTTTGTTATTCTAATTAAAAGCTTTGGATCCATAGGTCATTTGCATCTTTAACGTGTTTCAAGCATGCATATCCATTTTTAAAACACGTCTAGAAGAATTCTCTTTCTTGTAAAATTTCAAGCTATTAGGGTTGAACTAGTGGAATTTCCCAAACTTGGATAACACAAAATTTTGTGTTCAATTGTGGTGTGTGAATAAATTTTCATTACTTACATTTGTTAATGTTTTAATTTTTTTCCATACATAAACTCTAAAATTTACATTTTTTTGTGATCTATTTACCTTTTTTTGTTTACGGCATGAAGGGAGAACGAAAACTCAATGTTTTGATTTAATAAAAAAGTGTACATCTAAACTGGAGATGCACAATGCACAAATGTGGAGAGATATAATACCAAAGAGTGTCTGTGATTTTTCAGGATTGTGAGCTCTTTTCAGTTTTTACTTCTCAGGGTTTACAATCGTCGGGAAAAGGGAGAGGCGGGGGATTTTTAATTGAGTGTTGACTCCCAATCCGCAAGTCATTTCTTACAATAATATAGCCCGTTACGAATGAAAAATCACTTTACAATCATCTATGATTGTTAGGTCAGCTTTTTGCAAACGGGCAAAATAATGGCTTGTTTGACTCGGGTAAATATCCCACCGCACGTTCACTAGAGAATTTAATGAGCGTATGTTATTCTCTTTAAAAGCTTTGGATCCATAGGTCATTTGCATCTTTAACATGCTTGAAGCTTGCATATCCATTTTTAAAACACGTGTGGAACAAATCTCTTTCTTGTAAAATTCCAAGCTATTAGGGTTGCACTAGTTGAATTTCCCAAACTTGGATAACAAAAGTTTTGTGTTAATTTTTGGTGTGTGAAAAAATTTTTTTACTTACATTTGTTATTGTTTTAAATTTTTTCCATACATAAACTCAAAAATTTTCATTTTGCTGTGATCTATTTGCCTTTTTTTGTTTACGGGATGGAGGGAGAGTGAAAACTCAAAGTTTTGATTTAAGAAAAAAGTGTACATCTAAAATGGAGACGCACAGTGCACAAATGTAGAGAGAGATACTTACAATGAGTGTCTGCAATTTTTAGGGAATTTAAGCTCTCTTTTTAGTTTTTATATCTCAGGTTTTGCAATCGTCGGGAAAAGGGGAAGGCGGGGTGTTTTTAACTGAGTGTTGACTCCCAATCCGTAAGTCATTTCTTACAAAAATATAGCCCGTTACGGATGATAAATAACTTTACAATCATCTATGATTGTTAGGTAAGCTTTTTGTGAACGGGCAAAATAATGGCTAGTTCGATTCTGGTAAATATCCCACCGCACGTTCATTGAGAATTTAATGAGCGTTTGTTATTCTCTTTAAAAGCATGCATAGGTCATTTGCATCTTTAACATGTTTCAAGCATGCATATCCATTTTTAAAACACGTGTAGAAGAAATCTCTTTCTTGTAAAATTCCATGCAATTAGGGTTGAACTAGCGGAATTTCTCAAACTTGGAAAACAAAACTTTTGTGTTCATTTGTGGTGTGTGAGTAAATTTTCTATACTTACATTTGTTATTGTTTTAATTTTTTTCACACATAAACTCTAAAATTTTCATTTTGTTGTGATCTATTTGCCTTTTTTGGTTTACAGGATGAAGGGAGAGCGAAAACTCAAAGTTTTGATTTAAGAAAAAAGTGTACATCTAAAATGGAGATGCACAATGCACAATTGTAGGGAGAGATAACTCCAAAGAGTGTTTGTAATTTTTAGGGATTGTAAGATCTTTTTAGTTTTTGTATCTCAGGTTTTGCAATCGTCGGGAAAACATGGAGGCGTGCTATTTTTAACTGACTGTTGACTCCCGATCCGTATGTCTTTTCTTACAAAAATATAGCCCGTTACTCATGATAAATCACATTACAATCATCTATGATTCTTAGGTCAGCTTTTTGAAAACGGGCAAAATAATGGCTTCTTTCACTCGGGTGAATATCCCACCGCACGTTCACTTCAGAATTTAATGAGTGTTTGTTATTCTAATTAAAAGCTTTGGATCCATAGGTCATTTGCATCTTTAACGTGTTTCAAGCATGCATATCCATTTTTAAAACACGTCTAGAAGAATTCTCTTTCTTGTAAAATTTCAAGCTATTAGGGTTGAACTAGTGGAATTTCCCAAACTTGGATAACACAAAATTTTGTGTTCAATTGTGGTGTGTGAATAAATTTTCATTACTTACATTTGTTAATGTTTTAATTTTTTTCCATACATAAACTCTAAAATTTACATTTTTTTGTGATCTATTTACCTTTTTTTGTTTACGGCATGAAGGGAGAACGAAAACTCAATGTTTTGATTTAATAAAAAAGTGTACATCTAAACTGGAGATGCACAATGCACAAATGTGGAGAGATATAATACCAAAGAGTGTCTGTGATTTTTCAGGATTGTGAGCTCTTTTCAGTTTTTACTTCTCAGGGTTTACAATCGTCGGGAAAAGGGAGAGGCGGGGGATTTTTAATTGAGTGTTGACTCCCAATCCGCAAGTCATTTCTTACAATAATATAGCCCGTTACGAATGAAAAATCACTTTACAATCATCTATGATTGTTAGGTCAGCTTTTTGCAAACGGGCAAAATAATGGCTTGTTTGACTCGGGTAAATATCCCACCGCACGTTCACTAGAGAATTTAATGAGCGTATGTTATTCTCTTTAAAAGCTTTGGATCCATAGGTCATTTGCATCTTTAACATGCTTGAAGCTTGCATATCCATTTTTAAAACACGTGTGGAACAAATCTCTTTCTTGTAAAATTCCAAGCTATTAGGGTTGCACTAGTTGAATTTCCCAAACTTGGATAACAAAAGTTTTGTGTTAATTTTTGGTGTGTGAAAAAAATTTTTTACTTACATTTGTTATTGTTTTAAATTTTTTCCATACATAAACTCAAAAATTTTCATTTTGCTGTGATCTATTTGCCTTTTTTTGTTTACGGGATGGAGGGAGAGTGAAAACTCAAAGTTTTGATTTAAGAAAAAAGTGTACATCTAAAATGGAGACGCACAGTGCACAAATGTAGAGAGAGATACTTACAATGAGTGTCTGCAATTTTTAGGGAATTTAAGCTCTCTTTTTAGTTTTTATATCTCAGGTTTTGCAATCGTCGGGAAAAGGGGAAGGCGGGGTGTTTTTAACTGAGTGTTGACTCCCAATCCGTAAGTCATTTCTTACAAAAATATAGCCCGTTACGGATGATAAATAACTTTACAATCATCTATGATTGTTAGGTAAGCTTTTTGTGAACGGGCAAAATAATGGCTAGTTCGATTCTGGTAAATATCCCACCGCACGTTCATTGAGAATTTAATGAGCGTTTGTTATTCTCTTTAAAAGCTTTGGATCCATAGGTCATTTGCATCTTTAACATGTTTCAAGCATGCATATCCATTTTTAAAACACGTGTAGAAGAAATCTCTTTCTTGTAAAATTCCATGCAATTAGGGTTGAACTAGCGGAATTTCTCAAACTTGGAAAACAAAACTTTTGTGTTCATTTGTGGTGTGTGAGTAAATTTTCTATACTTACATTTGTTATTGTTTTAATTTTTTTCACACATAAACTCTAAAATTTTCATTTTGTTGTGATCTATTTGCCTTTTTTGGTTTACAGGATGAAGGGAGAGCGAAAACTCAAAGTTTTGATTTAAGAAAAAAGTGTACATCTAAAATGGAGATGCACAATGCACAATTGTAGGGAGAGATAACTCCAAAGAGTGTTTGTAATTTTTAGGGATTGTAAGATCTTTTTAGTTTTTGTATCTCAGGTTTTGCAATCGTCGGGAAAACATGGAGGCGTGCTATTTTTAACTGACTGTTGACTCCCGATCCGTATGTCTTTTCTTACAAAAATATAGCCCGTTACTCATGATAAATCACATTACAATCATCTATGATTCTTAGGTCAGCTTTTTGAAAACGGGCAAAATAATGGCTTCTTTCACTCGGGTGAATATCCCACCGCACGTTCACTTCAGAATTTAATGAGTGTTTGTTATTCTAATTAAAAGCTTTGGATCCATAGGTCATTTGCATCTTTAACGTGTTTCAAGCATGCATATCCATTTTTAAAACACGTCTAGAAGAATTCTCTTTCTTGTAAAATTTCAAGCTATTAGGGTTGAACTAGTGGAATTTCCCAAACTTGGATAACACAAAATTTTGTGTTCAATTGTGGTGTGTGAATAAATTTTCATTACTTACATTTGTTAATGTTTTAATTTTTTTCCATACATAAACTCTAAAATTTACATTTTTTTGTGATCTATTTACCTTTTTTTGTTTACGGCATGAAGGGAGAACGAAAACTCAATGTTTTGATTTAATAAAAAAGTGTACATCTAAACTGGAGATGCACAATGCACAAATGTGGAGAGATATAATACCAAAGAGTGTCTGTGATTTTTCAGGATTGTGAGCTCTTTTCAGTTTTTACTTCTCAGGGTTTACAATCGTCGGGAAAAGGGAGAGGCGGGGGATTTTTAATTGAGTGTTGACTCCCAATCCGCAAGTCATTTCTTACAATAATATAGCCCGTTACGAATGAAAAATCACTTTACAATCATCTATGATTGTTAGGTCAGCTTTTTGCAAACGGGCAAAATAATGGCTTGTTTGACTCGGGTAAATATCCCACCGCACGTTCACTAGAGAATTTAATGAGCGTATGTTATTCTCTTTAAAAGCTTTGGATCCATAGGTCATTTGCATCTTTAACATGCTTGAAGCTTGCATATCCATTTTTAAAACACGTGTGGAACAAATCTCTTTCTTGTAAAATTCCAAGCTATTAGGGTTGCACTAGTTGAATTTCCCAAACTTGGATAACAAAAGTTTTGTGTTAATTTTTGGTGTGTGAAAAAATTTTTTTACTTACATTTGTTATTGTTTTAAATTTTTTCCATACATAAACTCAAAAATTTTCATTTTGCTGTGATCTATTTGCCTTTTTTTGTTTACGGGATGGAGGGAGAGTGAAAACTCAAAGTTTTGATTTAAGAAAAAAGTGTACATCTAAAATGGAGACGCACAGTGCACAAATGTAGAGAGAGATACTTACAATGAGTGTCTGCAATTTTTAGGGAATTTAAGCTCTCTTTTTAGTTTTTATATCTCAGGTTTTGCAATCGTCGGGAAAAGGGGAAGGCGGGGTGTTTTTAACTGAGTGTTGACTCCCAATCCGTAAGTCATTTCTTACAAAAATATAGCCCGTTACGGATGATAAATAACTTTACAATCATCTATGATTGTTAGGTAAGCTTTTTGTGAACGGGCAAAATAATGGCTAGTTCGATTCTGGTAAATATCCCACCGCACGTTCATTGAGAATTTAATGAGCGTTTGTTATTCTCTTTAAAAGCATGCATAGGTCATTTGCATCTTTAACATGTTTCAAGCATGCATATCCATTTTTAAAACACGTGTAGAAGAAATCTCTTTCTTGTAAAATTCCATGCAATTAGGGTTGAACTAGCGGAATTTCTCAAACTTGGAAAACAAAACTTTTGTGTTCATTTGTGGTGTGTGAGTAAATTTTCTATACTTACATTTGTTATTGTTTTAATTTTTTTCACACATAAACTCTAAAATTTTCATTTTGTTGTGATCTATTTGCCTTTTTTGGTTTACAGGATGAAGGGAGAGCGAAAACTCAAAGTTTTGATTTAAGAAAAAAGTGTACATCTAAAATGGAGATGCACAATGCACAATTGTAGGGAGAGATAACTCCAAAGAGTGTTTGTAATTTTTAGGGATTGTAAGATCTTTTTAGTTTTTGTATCTCAGGTTTTGCAATCGTCGGGAAAACATGGAGGCGTGCTATTTTTAACTGACTGTTGACTCCCGATCCGTATGTCTTTTCTTACAAAAATATAGCCCGTTACTCATGATAAATCACATTACAATCATCTATGATTCTTAGGTCAGCTTTTTGAAAACGGGCAAAATAATGGCTTCTTTCACTCGGGTGAATATCCCACCGCACGTTCACTTCAGAATTTAATGAGTGTTTGTTATTCTAATTAAAAGCTTTGGATCCATAGGTCATTTGCATCTTTAACGTGTTTCAAGCATGCATATCCATTTTTAAAACACGTCTAGAAGAATTCTCTTTCTTGTAAAATTTCAAGCTATTAGGGTTGAACTAGTGGAATTTCCCAAACTTGGATAACACAAAATTTTGTGTTCAATTGTGGTGTGTGAATAAATTTTCATTACTTACATTTGTTAATGTTTTAATTTTTTTCCATACATAAACTCTAAAATTTACATTTTTTTGTGATCTATTTACCTTTTTTTGTTTACGGCATGAAGGGAGAACGAAAACTCAATGTTTTGATTTAATAAAAAAGTGTACATCTAAACTGGAGATGCACAATGCACAAATGTGGAGAGATATAATACCAAAGAGTGTCTGTGATTTTTCAGGATTGTGAGCTCTTTTCAGTTTTTACTTCTCAGGGTTTACAATCGTCGGGAAAAGGGAGAGGCGGGGGATTTTTAATTGAGTGTTGACTCCCAATCCGCAAGTCATTTCTTACAATAATATAGCCCGTTACGAATGAAAAATCACTTTACAATCATCTATGATTGTTAGGTCAGCTTTTTGCAAACGGGCAAAATAATGGCTTGTTTGACTCGGGTAAATATCCCACCGCACGTTCACTAGAGAATTTAATGAGCGTATGTTATTCTCTTTAAAAGCTTTGGATCCATAGGTCATTTGCATCTTTAACATGCTTGAAGCTTGCATATCCATTTTTAAAACACGTGTGGAACAAATCTCTTTCTTGTAAAATTCCAAGCTATTAGGGTTGCACTAGTTGAATTTCCCAAACTTGGATAACAAAAGTTTTGTGTTAATTTTTGGTGTGTGAAAAAATTTTTTTACTTACATTTGTTATTGTTTTAAATTTTTTCCATACATAAACTCAAAAATTTTCATTTTGCTGTGATCTATTTGCCTTTTTTTGTTTACGGGATGGAGGGAGAGTGAAAACTCAAAGTTTTGATTTAAGAAAAAAGTGTACATCTAAAATGGAGACGCACAGTGCACAAATGTAGAGAGAGATACTTACAATGAGTGTCTGCAATTTTTAGGGAATTTAAGCTCTCTTTTTAGTTTTTATATCTCAGGTTTTGCAATCGTCGGGAAAAGGGGAAGGCGGGGTGTTTTTAACTGAGTGTTGACTCCCAATCCGTAAGTCATTTCTTACAAAAATATAGCCCGTTACGGATGATAAATAACTTTACAATCATCTATGATTGTTAGGTAAGCTTTTTGTGAACGGGCAAAATAATGGCTAGTTCGATTCTGGTAAATATCCCACCGCACGTTCATTGAGAATTTAATGAGCGTTTGTTATTCTCTTTAAAAGCTTTGGATCCATAGGTCATTTGCATCTTTAACATGTTTCAAGCATGCATATCCATTTTTAAAACACGTGTAGAAGAAATCTCTTTCTTGTAAAATTCCATGCAATTAGGGTTGAACTAGTGGAATTTCTCAAACTTGGAAAACAAAACTTTTGTGTTCATTTGTGGTGTGTGAGTAAATTTTCTATACTTACATTTGTTATTGTTTTAATTTTTTTCACACATAAACTCTAAAATTTTCATTTTGTTGTGATCTATTTGCCTTTTTTGGTTTACAGGATGAAGGGAGAGCGAAAACTCAAAGTTTTGATTTAAGAAAAAAGTGTACATCTAAAATGGAGATGCACAATGCACAATTGTAGGGAGAGATAACTCCAAAGAGTGTTTGTAATTTTTAGGGATTGTAAGATCTTTTTAGTTTTTGTATCTCAGGTTTTGCAATCGTCGGGAAAACATGGAGGCGTGCTATTTTTAACTGACTGTTGACTCCCGATCCGTATGTCTTTTCTTACAAAAATATAGCCCGTTACTCATGATAAATCACATTACAATCATCTATGATTCTTAGGTCAGCTTTTTGAAAACGGGCAAAATAATGGCTTCTTTCACTCGGGTGAATATCCCACCGCACGTTCACTTCAGAATTTAATGAGTGTTTGTTATTCTAATTAAAAGCTTTGGATCCATAGGTCATTTGCATCTTTAACGTGTTTCAAGCATGCATATCCATTTTTAAAACACGTCTAGAAGAATTCTCTTTCTTGTAAAATTTCAAGCTATTAGGGTTGAACTAGTGGAATTTCCCAAACTTGGATAACAAAAATTTTGTGTTCAATTGTGGTGTGTGAATAAATTTTCATTACTTACATTTGTTAATGTTTTAATTTTTTTCCATACATAAACTCTAAAATTTACATTTTTTTGTGATCTATTTACCTTTTTTTGTTTACGGCATGAAGGGAGAACGAAAACTCAATGTTTTGATTTAATAAAAAAGTGTACATCTAAACTGGAGATGCACAATGCACAAATGTGGAGAGATATAATACCAAAGAGTGTCTGTGATTTTTCAGGATTGTGAGCTCTTTTCAGTTTTTACTTCTCAGGGTTTACAATCGCCAGGAAAAGGGAGAGGCGGGGGATTTTTAATTGAGTGTTGACTCCCAATCCGCAAGTCATTTCTTACAATAATATAGCCCGTTACGAATGAAAAATCACTTTACAATCATCTATGATTGTTAGGTCAGCTTTTTGCAAACGGGCAAAATAATGGCTTGTTTGACTCGGGTAAATATCCCACCGCACGTTCACTAGAGAATTTAATGAGCGTATGTTATTCTCTTTAAAAGCTTTGGATCCATAGGTTATTTGCATCTTTAACATGCTTGAAGCTTGCATATCCATTTTTAAAACACGTGTGGAACAAATCTCTTTCTTGTAAAATTCCATGCAATTAGGGTTGAACTAGTGGAATTTCTCAAACTTGGAAAACAAAACTTTTGTGTTCATTTGTGGTGTGTGAGTAAATTTTCTATACTTACATTTGTTATTGTTTTAATTTTTTTCACACATAAACTCTAAAATTTTCATTTTGTTGTGATCTATTTGCCTTTTTTGGTTTACAGGATGAAGGGAGAGCGAAAACTCAAAGTTTTGATTTAAGAAAAAAGTGTACATCTAAAATGGAGATGCACAATGCACAATTGTAGGGAGAGATAACTCCAAAGAGTGTTTGTAATTTTTAGGGATTGTAAGATCTTTTTAGTTTTTGTATCTCAGGTTTTGCAATCGTCGGGAAAACATGGAGGCGTGCTATTTTTAACTGACTGTTGACTCCCGATCCGTATGTCTTTTCTTACAAAAATATAGCCCGTTACTCATGATAAATCACATTACAATCATCTATGATTCTTAGGTCAGCTTTTTGAAAACGGGCAAAATAATGGCTTCTTTCACTCGGGTGAATATCCCACCGCACGTTCACTTCAGAATTTAATGAGTGTTTGTTATTCTAATTAAAAGCTTTGGATCCATAGGTCATTTGCATCTTTAACGTGTTTCAAGCATGCATATCCATTTTTAAAACACGTCTAGAAGAATTCTCTTTCTTGTAAAATTTCAAGCTATTAGGGTTGAACTAGTGGAATTTCCCAAACTTGGATAACAAAAATTTTGTGTTCAATTGTGGTGTGTGAATAAATTTTCATTACTTACATTTGTTAATGTTTTAATTTTTTTCCATACATAAACTCTAAAATTTACATTTTTTTGTGATCTATTTACCTTTTTTTGTTTACGGCATGAAGGGAGAACGAAAACTCAATGTTTTGATTTAATAAAAAAGTGTACATCTAAACTGGAGATGCACAATGCACAAATGTGGAGAGATATAATACCAAAGAGTGTCTGTGATTTTTCAGGATTGTGAGCTCTTTTCAGTTTTTACTTCTCAGGGTTTACAATCGCCAGGAAAAGGGAGAGGCGGGGGATTTTTAATTGAGTGTTGACTCCCAATCCGCAAGTCATTTCTTACAATAATATAGCCCGTTACGAATGAAAAATCACTTTACAATCATCTATGATTGTTAGGTCAGCTTTTTGCAAACGGGCAAAATAATGGCTTGTTTGACTCGGGTAAATATCCCACCGCACGTTCACTAGAGAATTTAATGAGCGTATGTTATTCTCTTTAAAAGCTTTGGATCCATAGGTTATTTGCATCTTTAACATGCTTGAAGCTTGCATATCCATTTTTAAAACACGTGTGGAACAAATCTCTTTCTTGTAAAATTCCATGCAATTAGGGTTGAACTAGTGGAATTTCTCAAACTTGGAAAACAAAACTTTTGTGTTCATTTGTGGTGTGTGAGTAAATTTTATATACTTACATTTGTTATTGTTTTAATTTTTTTCACACATAAACTCTAAAATTTTCATTTTGTTGTGATCTATTTGCCTTTTTTGGTTTACAGGATGAAGGGAGAGCGAAAACTCAAAGTTTTGATTTAAGAAAAAAGTGTACATCTAAAATGGAGATGCACAATGCACAATTGTAGGGAGAGATAACTCCAAAGAGTGTTTGTAATTTTTAGGGATTGTAAGATCTTTTTAGTTTTTGTATCTCAGGTTTTGCAATCGTCGGGAAAACATGGAGGCGTGCTATTTTTAACTGACTGTTGACTCCCGATCCGTATGTCTTTTCTTACAAAAATATAGCCCGTTACTCATGATAAATCACATTACAATCATCTATGATTCTTAGGTCAGCTTTTTGAAAACGGGCAAAATAATGGCTTCTTTCACTCGGGTGAATATCCCACCGCACGTTCACTTCAGAATTTAATGAGTGTTTGTTATTCTAATTAAAAGCTTTGGATCCATAGGTCATTTGCATCTTTAACGTGTTTCAAGCATGCATATCCATTTTTAAAACACGTCTAGAAGAATTCTCTTTCTTGTAAAATTTCAAGCTATTAGGGTTGAACTAGTGGAATTTCCCAAACTTGGATAACAAAAATTTTGTGTTCAATTGTGGTGTGTGAATAAATTTTCATTACTTACATTTGTTAATGTTTTAATTTTTTTCCATACATAAACTCTAAAATTTACATTTTTTTGTGATCTATTTACCTTTTTTTGTTTACGGCATGAAGGGAGAACGAAAACTCAATGTTTTGATTTAATAAAAAAGTGTACATCTAAACTGGAGATGCACAATGCACAAATGTGGAGAGATATAATACCAAAGAGTGTCTGTGATTTTTCAGGATTGTGAGCTCTTTTCAGTTTTTACTTCTCAGGGTTTACAATCGCCAGGAAAAGGGAGAGGCGGGGGATTTTTAATTGAGTGTTGACTCCCAATCCGCAAGTCATTTCTTACAATAATATAGCCCGTTACGAATGAAAAATCACTTTACAATCATCTATGATTGTTAGGTCAGCTTTTTGCAAACGGGCAAAATAATGGCTTGTTTGACTCGGGTAAATATCCCACCGCACGTTCACTAGAGAATTTAATGAGCGTATGTTATTCTCTTTAAAAGCTTTGGATCCATAGGTGATTTGCATCTTTAACATGCTTGAAGCTTGCATATCCATTTTTAAAACACGTGTGGAACAAATCTCTTTCTTGTAAAATTCCAAGCTATTAGGGTTGCACTAGTTGAATTTCCCAAACTTGGATAACAAAAGTTTTGTGTTAATTTTTGGTGTGTGAAAAAATTTTTTTACTTACATTTGTTATTGTTTTAAATTTTTTCCATACATAAACTCAAAAATTTTCATTTTGCTGTGATCTATTTGCCTTTTTTTGTTTACGGGACGGAGGGAGAGTGAAAACTCAAAGTTTTGATTTAAGAAAAAAGTGTACATCTAAAATGGAGACGCACAGTGCACAAATGTAGAGAGAGATACTTACAATGAGTGTCTGCAATTTTTAGGGAATTTAAGCTCTCTTTTTAGTTTTTATATCTCAGGTTTTGCAATCGTCGGGAAAAGGGGAAGGCGGGGTGTTTTTAACTGAGTGTTGACTCCCAATCCGTAAGTCATTTCTTACAAAAATATAGCCCGTTACGGATGATAAATAACTTTACAATCATCTATGATTGTTAGGTAAGCTTTTTGTGAACGGGCAAAATAATGGCTAGTTCGATTCTGGTAAATATCCCACCGCACGTTCATTGAGAATTTAATGAGCGTTTGTTATTCTCTTTAAAAGCTTTGGATCCATAGGTCATTTGCATCTTTAACATGTTTCAAGCATGCATATCCATTTTTAAAACACGTGTAGAAGAAATCTCTTTCTTGTAAAATTCCATGCAATTAGGGTTGAACTAGCGGAATTTCTCAAACTTGGAAAACAAAACTTTTGTGTTCATTTGTGGTGTGTGAGTAAATTTTCTATACTTATATTTGTTATTGTTTTAATTTTTTTCACACATAAACTCTAAAATTTTCATTTTGTTGTGATCTATTTGCCTTTTTTGATTTACAGGATGAAGGGAGAGCGAAAACTCAAAGTTTTGATTTAAGAAAAAAGTGTACATCTAAAATGGAGATGCACAATGCACAATTGTAGGGAGAGATAACTCCAAAGAGTGTTTGTAATTTTTAGGGATTGTAAGATCTTTTTAGTTTTTGTATCTCAGGTTTTGCAATCGTCGGGAAAACATGGAGGCGTGCTATTTTTAACTGACTGTTGACTCCCGATCCGTATGTCTTTTCTTACAAAAATATAGCCCGTTACTCATGATAAATCACATTACAATCATCTATGATTCTTAGGTCAGCTTTTTGAAAACGGGCAAAATAATGGCTTCTTTCACTCTGGGTGAATATCCCACCGCACGTTCACTTCAGAATTTAATGAGTGTTTGTTATTCTAATTAAAAGCTTTGGATCCATAGGTCATTTGCATCTTTAACGTGTTTCAAGCATGCATATCCATTTTTAAAACACGTGTAGAAGAAATCTCTTTCTTGTAAAATTCCATGCAATTAGGGTTGAACTAGCGGAATTTCTCAAACTTGGAAAACAAAACTTTTGTGTTCATTTGTGGTGTGTGAGTAAATTTTCTATACTTATATTTGTTATTGTTTTAATTTTTTTCACACATAAACTCTAAAATTTTCATTTTGTTGTGATCTATTTGCCTTTTTTGATTTACAGGATGAAGGGAGAGCGAAAACTCAAAGTTTTGATTTAAGAAAAAAGTGTACATCTAAAATGGAGATGCACAATGCACAATTGTAGGGAGAGATAACTCCAAAGAGTGTTTGTAATTTTTAGGGATTGTAAGATCTTTTTAGTTTTTGTATCTCAGGTTTTGCAATCGTCGGGAAAACATGGAGGCGTGCTATTTTTAACTGACTGTTGACTCCCGATCCGTATGTCTTTTCTTACAAAAATATAGCCCGTTACTCATGATAAATCACATTACAATCATCTATGATTCTTAGGTCAGCTTTTTGAAAACGGGCAAAATAATGGCTTCTTTCACTCGGGTGAATATCCCACCGCACGTTCACTTCAGAATTTAATGAGTGTTTGTTATTCTAATTAAAAGCTTTGGATCCATAGGTCATTTGCATCTTTAACGTGTTTCAAGCATGCATATCCATTTTTAAAACACGTCTAGAAGAATTCTCTTTCTTGTAAAATTTCAAGCTATTAGGGTTGAACTAGTGGAATTTCCCAAACTTGGATAACAAAAATTTTGTGTTCAATTGTGGTGTGTGAATAAATTTTCATTACTTACATTTGTTAATGTTTTAATTTTTTTCCATACATAAACTCTAAAATTTACATTTTTTTGTGAT
This sequence comes from Aristolochia californica, assembly GCF_029961685.1. NCBI lineage: Eukaryota > Viridiplantae > Streptophyta > Magnoliopsida > Piperales > Aristolochiaceae > Aristolochia > Aristolochia californica. The sequence continues at coordinate 341,279 of NW_027181882.1, read as the reverse complement.
CTATTTACCTTTTTTTGTTTACGGCATGAAGGGAGAACGAAAACTCAATGTTTTGATTTAATAAAAAAGTGTACATCTAAACTGGAGATGCACAATGCACAAATGTGGAGAGATATAATACCAAAGAGTGTCTGTGATTTTTCAGGATTGTGAGCTCTTTTCAGTTTTTACTTCTCAGGGTTTACAATCGCCAGGAAAAGGGAGAGGCGGGGGATTTTTAATTGAGTGTTGACTCCCAATCCGCAAGTCATTTCTTACAATAATATAGCCCGTTACGAATGAAAAATCACTTTACAATCATCTATGATTGTTAGGTCAGCTTTTTGCAAACGGGCAAAATAATGGCTTGTTTGACTCGGGTAAATATCCCACCGCACGTTCACTAGAGAATTTAATGAGCGTATGTTATTCTCTTTAAAAGCTTTGGATCCACAGGTCATTTGCATCTTTAACATGCTTGAAGCTTGCATATCCATTTTTAAAACACGTGTGGAACAAATCTCTTTCTTGTAAAATTCCAAGCTATTAGGGTTGCACTAGTTGAATTTCCCAAACTTGGATAACAAAAGTTTTGTGTTAATTTTTGGTGTGTGAAAAACTTTTTTTACTTACATTTGTTATTGTTTTAAATTTTTTCCATACATAAACTCAAAAATTTTCATTTTGCTGTGATCTATTTGCCTTTTTATGTTTACGGGACGGAGGGAGAGTGAAAACTCAAAGTTTTGATTTAAGAAAAAAGTGTACATCTAAAATGGAGACGCACAGTGCACAAATGTAGAGAGAGATACTTACAATGAGTGTCTGCAATTTTTAGGGAATTTAAGCTCTCTTTTTAGTTTTTATATCTCAGGTTTTGCAATCGTCGGGAAAAGGGGAAGGCGGGGTGTTTTTAACTGAGTGTTGACTCCCAATCCGTAAGTCATTTCTTACAAAAATATAGCCCGTTACGGATAACAAATCACTTTACAATCATCTATGATTGTTAGGTAAGCTTTTTGTGAACGGGCAAAATAATGGCTAGTTCGATTCTGGTAAATATCCCACCGCACGTTCGTTGAGAATTTAATGAGCTTTTGTTATTCTCTTTAAAAGCTTTGGATCCATAGGTCATTTGCATCTTTAACATGTTTCAAGCATGCATATCCATTTTTAAAACACGTGTAGAAGAAATCTCTTTCTTGTAAAATTCCATGCAATTAGGGTTGAACTAGTGGAATTTCTCAAACTTGGAAAACAAAAATTTTGTGTTCATTTGTGGTGTGTGAGTAAATTTTCTATACTTACATTTGTTATTGTTTTAATTTTTTTCACACATAAACTCTAAAATTTTCATTTTGTTGTGATCTATTTGCCTTTTTTGGTTTACAGGATGAAGGGAGAGCGAAAACTCAAAGTTTTGATTTAAGAAAAAAGTGTACATCTAAAATGGAGATGCACAATGCACAATTGTAGGGAGAGATAACTCCAAAGAGTGTTTGTAATTTTTAGGGATTGTAAGATCTTTTTAGTTTTTGTATCTCAGGTTTTGCAATCGTCGGGAAAACATGGAGGCGTGCTATTTTTAACTGACTGTTGACTCCCGATCCGTATGTCTTTTCTTACAAAAATATAGCCCGTTACTCATGATAAATCACATTACAATCATCTATGATTCTTAGGTCAGCTTTTTGAAAACGGGCAAAATAATGGCTTCTTTCACTCGGGTGAATATCCCACCGCACGTTCACTTCAGAATTTAATGAGTGTTTGTTATTCTAATTAAAAGCTTTGGATCCATAGGTCATTTGCATCTTTAACGTGTTTCAAGCATGCATATCCATTTTTAAAACACGTCTAGAAGAATTCTCTTTCTTGTAAAATTTCAAGCTATTAGGGTTGAACTAGTGGAATTTCCCAAACTTGGATAACAAAAATTTTGTGTTCAATTGTGGTGTGTGAATAAATTTTCATTACTTACATTTGTTAATGTTTTAATTTTTTTCCACACATAAACTCTAAAATTTACATTTTTTTGTGATCTATTTACCTTTTTTTGTTTACGGCATGAAGGGAGAACGAAAACTCAATGTTTTGATTTAATAAAAAAGTGTACATCTAAACTGGAGATGCACAATGCACAAATGTGGAGAGATATAATACCAAAGAGTGTCTGTGATTTTTCAGGATTGTGAGCTCTTTTCAGTTTTTACTTCTCAGGGTTTACAATCGCCAGGAAAAGGGAGAGGCGGGGGATTTTTAATTGAGTGTTGACTCCCAATCCGCAAGTCATTTCTTACAATAATATAGCCCGTTACGAATGAAAAATCACTTTACAATCATCTATGATTGTTAGGTCAGCTTTTTGCAAACGGGCAAAATAATGGCTTGTTTGACTCGGGTAAATATCCCACCGCACGTTCACTAGAGAATTTAATGAGCGTATGTTATTCTCTTTAAAAGCTTTGGATCCACAGGTCATTTGCATCTTTAACATGCTTGAAGCTTGCATATCCATTTTTAAAACACGTGTGGAACAAATCTCTTTCTTGTAAAATTCCAAGCTATTAGGGTTGCACTAGTTGAATTTCCCAAACTTGGATAACAAAAGTTTTGTGTTAATTTTTGGTGTGTGAAAAATTTTTTTTACTTACATTTGTTATTGTTTTAAATTTTTTCCATACATAAACTCAAAAATTTTCATTTTGCTGTGATCTATTTGCCTTTTTATGTTTACGGGACGGAGGGAGAGTGAAAACTCAAAGTTTTGATTTAAGAAAAAAGTGTACATCTAAAATGGAGACGCACAGTGCACAAATGTAGAGAGAGATACTTACAATGAGTGTCTGCAATTTTTAGGGAATTTAAGCTCTCTTTTTAGTTTTTATATCTCAGGTTTTGCAATCGTCGGGAAAAGGGGAAGGCGGGGTGTTTTTAACTGAGTGTTGACTCCCAATCCGTAAGTCATTTCTTACAAAAATATAGCCCGTTACGGATAACAAATCACTTTACAATCATCTATGATTGTTAGGTAAGCTTTTTGTGAACGGGCAAAATAATGGCTAGTTCGATTCTGGTAAATATCCCACCGCACGTTCGTTGAGAATTTAATGAGCTTTTGTTATTCTCTTTAAAAGCTTTGGATCCATAGGTCATTTGCATCTTTAACATGTTTCAAGCATGCATATCCATTTTTAAAACACGTGTAGAAGAAATCTCTTTCTTGTAAAATTCCATGCAATTAGGGTTGAACTAGTGGAATTTCTCAAACTTGGAAAACAAAAATTTTGTGTTCATTTGTGGTGTGTGAGTAAATTTTCTATACTTACATTTGTTATTGTTTTAATTTTTTTCACACATAAACTCTAAAATTTTCATTTTGTTGTGATCTATTTGCCTTTTTTGGTTTACAGGATGAAGGGAGAGCGAAAACTCAAAGTTTTGATTTAAGAAAAAAGTGTACATCTAAAATGGAGATGCACAATGCACAATTGTAGGGAGAGATAACTCCAAAGAGTGTTTGTAATTTTTAGGGATTGTAAGATCTTTTTAGTTTTTGTATCTCAGGTTTTGCAATCGTCGGGAAAACATGGAGGCGTGCTATTTTTAACTGACTGTTGACTCCCGATCCGTATGTCTTTTCTTACAAAAATATAGCCCGTTACTCATGATAAATCACATTACAATCATCTATGATTCTTAGGTCAGCTTTTTGAAAACGGGCAAAATAATGGCTTCTTTCACTCGGGTGAATATCCCACCGCACGTTCACTTCAGAATTTAATGAGTGTTTGTTATTCTAATTAAAAGCTTTGGATCCATAGGTCATTTGCATCTTTAACGTGTTTCAAGCATGCATATCCATTTTTAAAACACGTCTAGAAGAATTCTCTTTCTTGTAAAATTTCAAGCTATTAGGGTTGAACTAGTGGAATTTCCCAAACTTGGATAACAAAAATTTTGTGTTCAATTGTGGTGTGTGAATAAATTTTCATTACTTACATTTGTTAATGTTTTAATTTTTTTCCACACATAAACTCTAAAATTTACATTTTTTTGTGATCTATTTACCTTTTTTTGTTTACGGCATGAAGGGAGAACGAAAACTCAATGTTTTGATTTAATAAAAAAGTGTACATCTAAACTGGAGATGCACAATGCACAAATGTGGAGAGATATAATACCAAAGAGTGTCTGTGATTTTTCAGGATTGTGAGCTCTTTTCAGTTTTTACTTCTCAGGGTTTACAATCGCCAGGAAAAGGGAGAGGCGGGGGATTTTTAATTGAGTGTTGACTCCCAATCCGCAAGTCATTTCTTACAATAATATAGCCCGTTACGAATGAAAAATCACTTTACAATCATCTATGATTGTTAGGTCAGCTTTTTGCAAACGGGCAAAATAATGGCTTGTTTGACTCGGGTAAATATCCCACCGCACGTTCACTAGAGAATTTAATGAGCGTATGTTATTCTCTTTAAAAGCTTTGGATCCACAGGTCATTTGCATCTTTAACATGCTTGAAGCTTGCATATCCATTTTTAAAACACGTGTGGAACAAATCTCTTTCTTGTAAAATTCCAAGCTATTAGGGTTGCACTAGTTGAATTTCCCAAACTTGGATAACAAAAGTTTTGTGTTAATTTTTGGTGTGTGAAAAATTTTTTTTACTTACATTTGTTATTGTTTTAAATTTTTTCCATACATAAACTCAAAAATTTTCATTTTGCTGTGATCTATTTGCCTTTTTATGTTTACGGGACGGAGGGAGAGTGAAAACTCAAAGTTTTGATTTAAGAAAAAAGTGTACATCTAAAATGGAGACGCACAGTGCACAAATGTAGAGAGAGATACTTACAATGAGTGTCTGCAATTTTTAGGGAATTTAAGCTCTCTTTTTAGTTTTTATATCTCAGGTTTTGCAATCGTCGGGAAAAGGGGAAGGCGGGGTGTTTTTAACTGAGTGTTGACTCCCAATCCGTAAGTCATTTCTTACAAAAATATAGCCCGTTACGGATAACAAATCACTTTACAATCATCTATGATTGTTAGGTAAGCTTTTTGTGAACGGGCAAAATAATGGCTAGTTCGATTCTGGTAAATATCCCACCGCACGTTCGTTGAGAATTTAATGAGCTTTTGTTATTCTCTTTAAAAGCTTTGGATCCATAGGTCATTTGCATCTTTAACATGTTTCAAGCATGCATATCCATTTTTAAAACACGTGTAGAAGAAATCTCTTTCTTGTAAAATTCCATGCAATTAGGGTTGAACTAGTGGAATTTCTCAAACTTGGAAAACAAAAATTTTGTGTTCATTTGTGGTGTGTGAGTAAATTTTCTATACTTACATTTGTTATTGTTTTAATTTTTTTCACACATAAACTCTAAAATTTTCATTTTGTTGTGATCTATTTGCCTTTTTTGGTTTACAGGATGAAGGGAGAGCGAAAACTCAAAGTTTTGATTTAAGAAAAAAGTGTACATCTAAAATGGAGATGCACAATGCACAATTGTAGGGAGAGATAACTCCAAAGAGTGTTTGTAATTTTTAGGGATTGTAAGATCTTTTTAGTTTTTGTATCTCAGGTTTTGCAATCGTCGGGAAAACATGGAGGCGTGCTATTTTTAACTGACTGTTGACTCCCGATCCGTATGTCTTTTCTTACAAAAATATAGCCCGTTACTCATGATAAATCACATTACAATCATCTATGATTCTTAGGTCAGCTTTTTGAAAACGGGCAAAATAATGGCTTCTTTCACTCTGGGTGAATATCCCACCGCACGTTCACTTCAGAATTTAATGAGTGTTTGTTATTCTAATTAAAAGCTTTGGATCCATAGGTCATTTGCATCTTTAACGTGTTTCAAGCATGCATATCCATTTTTAAAACACGTCTAGAAGAATTCTCTTTCTTGTAAAATTTCAAGCTATTAGGGTTGAACTAGTGGAATTTCCCAAACTTGGATAACAAAAATTTTGTGTTCAATTGTGGTGTGTGAATAAATTTTCATTACTTACATTTGTTAATGTTTTATTTTTTTTCCATACATAAACTCTAATATTTACATTTTTTTGTGATCTATTTACCTTTTTTTGTTTACGGCATGAAGGGAGAACGAAAACTCAATGTTTTGATTTAATAAAAAAGTGTACATCTAAACTGGAGATGCACAATGCACAAATGTGGAGAGATATAATTCCAAAGAGTGTCTGTGATTTTTCAGGATTGTGAGCTCTTTTCAGTTTTTACTTCTCAGGGTTTACAATCGCCAGGAAAAGGGAGAGGCGGGGGATTTTTTATTGAGTGTTGACTCCGAATCCGCAAGTCATTTCTTACAATAATATAGCCCGTTACGAATGAAAAATCACTTTACAATCATCTATGATTGTTAGGTCAGCTTTTTGCAAACGGGCAAAATAATGGCTTGTTTGACTCGGGTAAATATCCCACCGCACGTTCACTAGAGAATTTAATGAGCGTATGTTATTCTCTTTAAAAGCTTTGGATCCACAGGTCATTTGCATCTTTAACATGCTTGAAGCTTGCATATCCATTTTTAAAACACGTGTGGAACAAATCTCTTTCTTGTAAAATTCCAAGCTATTAGGGTTGCACTAGTTGAATTTCCCAAACTTGGATAACAAAAGTTTTGTGTTAATTTTTGGTGTGTGAAAAACTTTTTTTACTTACATTTGTTATTGTTTTAAATTTTTTCCATACATAAACTCAAAAATTTTCATTTTGCTGTGATCTATTTGCCTTTTTATGTTTACGGGACGGAGGGAGAGTGAAAACTCAAAGTTTTGATTTAAGAAAAAAGTGTACATCTAAAATGGAGACGCACAGTGCACAAATGTAGAGAGAGATACTTACAATGAGTGTCTGCAATTTTTAGGGAATTTAAGCTCTCTTTTTAGTTTTTATATCTCAGGTTTTGCAATCGTCGGGAAAAGGGGAAGGCGGGGTGTTTTTAACTGAGTGTTGACTCCCAATCCGTAAGTCATTTCTTACAAAAATATAGCCCGTTACGGATAACAAATCACTTTACAATCATCTATGATTGTTAGGTAAGCTTTTTGTGAACGGGCAAAATAATGGCTAGTTCGATTCTGGTAAATATCCCACCGCACGTTCAGTGAGAATTTAATGAGCTTTTGTTATTCTCTTTAAAAGCTTTGGATCCATAGGTCATTTGCATCTTTAACATGTTTCAAGCATGCATATCCATTTTTAAAACACGTGTAGAAGAAATCTCTTTCTTGTAAAATTCCATGCAATTAGGGTTGAACTAGTGGAATTTCTCAAACTTGGAAAACAAAAATTTTGTGTTCATTTGTGGTGTGTGAGTAAATTTTCTATACTCACATTTGTTATTGTTTTAATTTTTTTCACACATAAACTCTAAAATTTTCATTTTGTTGTGATCTATTTGCCTTTTTTGGTTTACAGGATGAAGGGAGAGCGAAAACTCAAAGTTTTGATTTAAGAAAAAAGTGTACATCTAAAATGGAGATGCACAATGCACAATTGTAGGGAGAGATAACTCCAAAGAGTGTTTGTAATTTTTAGGGATTGTAAGATCTTTTTAGTTTTTGTATCTCAGGTTTTGCAATCGTCGGGAAAACATGGAGGCGTGCTATTTTTAACTGACTGTTGACTCCCGATCCGTATGTCTTTTCTTACAAAAATATAGCCCGTTACTCATGATAAATCACATTACAATCATCTATGATTCTTAGGTCAGCTTTTTGAAAACGGGCAAAATAATGGCTTCTTTCACTCTGGGTGAATATCCCACCGCACGTTCACTTCAGAATTTAATGAGTGTTTGTTATTCTAATTAAAAGCTTTGGATCCATAGGTCATTTGCATCTTTAACGTGTTTCAAGCATGCATATCCATTTTTAAACCACGTCTAGAAGAATTCTCTTTCTTGTAAAATTTCAAGCTATTAGGGTTGAACTAGTGGAATTTCCCAAACTTGGATAACAAAAATTTTGTGTTCAATTGTGGTGTGTGAATAAATTTTCATTACTTACATTTGTTAATGTTTTATTTTTTTTTCATACATAAACTCTAAAATTTACATTTTTTTGTGATCTATTTACCTTTTTTTGTTTACGGCATGAAGGGAGAACGAAAACTCAATGTTTTGATTTAATAAAAAAGTGTACATCTAAACTGGAGATGCACAATGCACAAATGTGGAGAGATATAATACCAAAGAGTGTCTGTGATTTTTCAGGATTGTGAGCTCTTTTCAGTTTTTACTTCTCAGGGTTTACAATCGCCAGGAAAAGGGAGAGGCGGGGGATTTTTAATTGAGTGTTGACTCCCAATCCGCAAGTCATTTCTTACAATAATATAGCCCGTTACGAATGAAAAATCACTTTACAATCATCTATGATTGTTAGGTCAGCTTTTTGCAAACGGGCAAAATAATGGCTTGTTTGACTCGGGTAAATATCCCACCGCACGTTCACTAGAGAATTTAATGAGCGTATGTTATTCTCTTTAAAAGCTTTGGATCCATAGGTCAGTTGCATCTTTAACATGCTTGAAGCTTGCATATCCATTTTTAAAACACGTGTGGAACAAATCTCTTTCTTGTAAAATTCCAAGCTATTAGGGTTGCACTAGTTGAATTTCCCAAACTTGGATAACAAAAGTTTTGTGTTAATTTTTGGTGTGTGAAAAACTTTTTTTACTTACATTTGTTATTGTTTTAAATTTTTTCCATACATAAACTCAAAAATTTTCATTTTGCTGTGATCTATTTGCCTTTTTATGTTTACGGGACGGAGGGAGAGTGAAAACTCAAAGTTTTGATTTAAGAAAAAAGTGTACATCTAAAATGGAGACGCACAGTGCACAAATGTAGAGAGAGATACTTACAATGAGTGTCTGCAATTTTTAGGGAATTTAAGCTCTCTTTTTAGTTTTTATATCTCAGGTTTTGCAATCGTCGGGAAAAGGGGAAGGCGGGGTGTTTTTAACTGAGTGTTGACTCCCAATCCGTAAGTCATTTCTTACAAAAATATAGCCCGTTACGGATAACAAATCACTTTACAATCATCTATGATTGTTAGGTAAGCTTTTTGTGAACGGGCAAAATAATGGCTAGTTCGATTCTGGTAAATATCCCACCGCACGTTCAGTGAGAATTTAATGAGCTTTTGTTATTCTCTTTAAAAGCTTTGGATCCATAGGTCATTTGCATCTTTAACATGTTTCAAGCATGCATATCCATTTTTAAAACACGTGTAGAAGAAATCTCTTTCTTGTAAAATTCCATGCAATTAGGGTTGAACTAGTGGAATTTCTCAAACTTGGAAAACAAAAATTTTGTGTTCATTTGTGGTGTGTGAGTAAATTTTCTATACTTACATTTGTTATTGTTTTAATTTTTTTCACACATAAACTCTAAAATTTTCATTTTGTTGTGATCTATTTGCCTTTTTTGGTTTACAGGATGAAGGGAGAGCGAAAACTCAAAGTTTTGATTTAAGAAAAAAGTGTACATCTAAAATGGAGATGCACAATGCACAATTGTAGGGAGAGATAACTCCAAAGAGTGTTTGTAATTTTTAGGGATTGTAAGATCTTTTTAGTTTTTGTATCTCAGGTTTTGCAATCGTCGGGAAAACATGGAGGCGTGCTATTTTTAACTGACTGTTGACTCCCGATCCGTATGTCTTTTCTTACAAAAATATAGCCCGTTACTCATGATAAATCACATTACAATCATCTATGATTCTTAGGTCAGCTTTTTGAAAACGGGCAAAATAATGGCTTCTTTCACTCTGGGTGAATATCCCACCGCACGTTCACTTCAGAATTTAATGAGTGTTTGTTATTCTAATTAAAAGCTTTGGATCCATAGGTCATTTGCATCTTTAACGTGTTTCAAGCATGCATATCCATTTTTAAAACACGTCTAGAAGAATTCTCTTTCTTGTAAAATTTCAAGCTATTAGGGTTGAACTAGTGGAATTTCCCAAACTTGGATAACAAAAATTTTGTGTTCAATTGTGGTGTGTGAATAAATTTTCATTACTTACATTTGTTAATGTTTTATTTTTTTTCCATACATAAACTCTAATATTTACATTTTTTTGTGATCTATTTACCTTTTTTTGTTTACGGCATGAAGGGAGAACGAAAACTCAATGTTTTGATTTAATAAAAAAGTGTACATCTAAACTGGAGATGCACAATGCACAAATGTGGAGAGATATAATACCAAAGAGTGTCTGTGATTTTTCAGGATTGCGAGCTCTTTTCAGTTTTTACTTCTCAGGGTTTACAATCGCCAGGAAAAGGGAGAGGCGGGGGATTTTTAATTGAGTGTTGACTCCCAATCCGCAAGTCATTTCTTACAATAATATAGCCCGTTACGAATGAAAAATCACTTTACAATCATCTATGATTGTTAGGTCAGCTTTTTGCAAACGGGCAAAATAATGGCTTGTTTGACTCGGGTAAATATCCCACCGCACGTTCACTAGAGAATTTAATGAGCGTATGTTATTCTCTTTAAAAGCTTTGGATCCACAGGTCATTTGCATCTTTAACATGCTTGAAGCTTGCATATCCATTTTTAAAACACGTGTGGAACAAATCTCTTTCTTGTAAAATTCCAAGCTATTAGGGTTGCACTAGTTGAATTTCCCAAACTTGGATAACAAAAGTTTTGTGTTAATTTTTGGTGTGTGAAAAACTTTTTTTACTTACATTTGTTATTGTTTTAAATTTTTTCCATACATAAACTCAAAAATTTTCATTTTGCTGTGATCTATTTGCCTTTTTATGTTTACGGGACGGAGGGAGAGTGAAAACTCAAAGTTTTGATTTAAGAAAAAAGTGTACATCTAAAATGGAGACGCACAGTGCACAAATGTAGAGAGAGATACTTACAATGAGTGTCTGCAATTTTTAGGGAATTTAAGCTCTCTTTTTAGTTTTTATATCTCAGGTTTTGCAATCGTCGGGAAAAGGGGAAGGCGGGGTGTTTTTAACTGAGTGTTGACTCCCAATCCGTAAGTCATTTCTTACAAAAATATAGCCCGTTACGGATAACAAATCACTTTACAATCATCTATGATTGTTAGGTAAGCTTTTTGTGAACGGGCAAAATAATGGCTAGTTCGATTCTGGTAAATATCCCACCGCACGTTCAGTGAGAATTTAATGAGCTTTTGTTATTCTCTTTAAAAGCTTTGGATCCATAGGTCATTTGCATCTTTAACATGTTTCAAGCATGCATATCCATTTTTAAAACACGTGTAGAAGAAATCTCTTTCTTGTAAAATTCCATGCAATTAGGGTTGAACTAGTGGAATTTCTCAAACTTGGAAAACAAAAATTTTGTGTTCATTTGTGGTGTGTGAGTAAATTTTCTATACTTACATTTGTTATTGTTTTAATTTTTTTCACACATAAACTCTAAAATTTTCATTTTGTTGTGATCTATTTGCCTTTTTTGGTTTACAGGATGAAGGGAGAGCGAAAACTCAAAGTTTTGATTTAAGAAAAAAGTGTACATCTAAAATGGAGATGCACAATGCACAATTGTAGGGAGAGATAACTCCAAAGAGTGTTTGTAATTTTTAGGGATTGTAAGATCTTTTTAGTTTTTGTATCTCAGGTTTTGCAATCGTCGGGAAAACATGGAGGCGTGCTATTTTTAACTGACTGTTGACTCCCGATCCGTATGTCTTTTCTTACAAAAATATAGCCCGTTACTCATGATAAATCACATTACAATCATCTATGATTCTTAGGTCAGCTTTTTGAAAACGGGCAAAATAATGGCTTCTTTCACTCTGGGTGAATATCCCACCGCACGTTCACTTCAGAATTTAATGAGTGTTTGTTATTCTAATTAAAAGCTTTGGATCCATAGGTCATTTGCATCTTTAACGTGTTTCAAGCATGCATATCCATTTTTAAACCACGTCTAGAAGAATTCTCTTTCTTGTAAAATTTCAAGCTATTAGGGTTGAACTAGTGGAATTTCCCAAACTTGGATAACAAAAATTTTGTGTTCAATTGTGGTGTGTGAATAAATTTTCATTACTTACATTTGTTAATGTTTTATTTTTTTTTCATACATAAACTCTAAAATTTACATTTTTTTGTGATCTATTTACCTTTTTTTGTTTACGGCATGAAGGGAGAACGAAAACTCAATGTTTTGATTTAATAAAAAAGTGTACATCTAAACTGGAGATGCACAATGCACAAATGTGGAGAGATATAATACCAAAGAGTGTCTGTGATTTTTCAGGATTGTGAGCTCTTTTCAGTTTTTACTTCTCAGGGTTTACAATCGTCAGGAAAAGGGAGAGGCGGGGGATTTTTAATTGAGTGTTGACTCCCAATCCGCAAGTCATTTCTTACAATAATATAGCCCGTTACGAATGAAAAATCACTTTACAATCATCTATGATTGTTAGGTCAGCTTTTTGCAAACGGGCAAAATAATGGCTTGTTTGACTCGGGTAAATATCCCACCGCACGTTCACTAGAGAATTTAATGAGCGTATGTTATTCTCTTTAAAAGCTTTGGATCCATAGGTCATTTGCATCTTTAACATGCTTGAAGCTTGCATATCCATTTTTAAAACACGTGTGGAACAAATCTCTTTCTTGTAAAATTCCAAGCTATTAGGGTTGCACTAGTTGAATTTCCCAAACTTGGATAACAAAAGTTTTGTGTTAATTTTTGGTGTGTGAAAAAATTTTTTTACTTACATTTGTTATTGTTTTAAATTTTTTCCATACATAAACTCAAAAATTTTCATTTTGCTGTGATCTATTTGCCTTTTTATGTTTACGGGATGGAGGGAGAGTGAAAACTCAAAGTTTTGATTTAAGAAAAAAGTGTACATCTAAAATGGAGACGCACAGTGCACAAATGTAGAGAGAGATACTTACAATGAGTGTCTGCAATTTTTAGGGAATTTAAGCTCTCTTTTTAGTTTTTATATCTCAGGTTTTGCAATCGTCGGGAAAAGGGGAAGGCGGGGTGTTTTTAACTGAGTGTTGACTCCCAATCCGTAAGTCATTTCTTACAAAAATATAGCCCGTTACGGATGATAAATAACTTTACAATCATCTATGATTGTTAGGTAAGCTTTTTGTGAACGGGCAAAATAATGGCTAGTTCGATTCTGGTAAATATCCCACCGCACGTTCATTGAGAATTTAATGAGCTTTTGTTATTCTCTTTAAAAGCTTTGGATCCATAGGTCATTTGCATCTTTAACATGTTTCAAGCATGCATATCCATTTTTAAAACACGTGTAGAAGAAATCTCTTTCTTGTAAAATTCCATGCAATTAGGGTTGAACTAGTGGAATTTCTCAAACTTGGAAAACAAAACTTTTGTGTTCATTTGTGGTGTGTGAGTAAATTTTCTATACTTACATTTGTTATTGTTTTAATTTTTTTCACACATAAACTCTAAAATTTTCATTTTGTTGTGATCTATTTGCCTTTTTTGGTTTACAGGATGAAGGGAGAGCGAAAACTCAAAGTTTTGATTTAAGAAAAAAGTGTACATCTAAAATGGAGATGCACAATGCACAATTGTAGGGAGAGATAACTCCAAAGAGTGTTTGTAATTTTTAGGGATTGTAAGATCTTTTTAGTTTTTGTATCTCAGGTTTTGCAATCGTCGGGAAAACATGGAGGCGTGCTATTTTTAACTGACTGTTGACTCCCGATCCGTATGTCTTTTCTTACAAAAATATAGCCCGTTACTCATGATAAATCACATTACAATCATCTATGATTCTTAGGTCAGCTTTTTGAAAACGGGCAAAATAATGGCTTCTTTCACTCGGGTGAATATCCCACCGCACGTTCACTTCAGAATTTAATGAGTGTTTGTTATTCTAATTAAAAGCTTTGGATCCATAGGTCATTTGCATCTTTAACGTGTTTCAAGCATGCATATCCATTTTTAAAACACGTCTAGAAGAATTCTCTTTCTTGTAAAATTTCAAGCTATTAGGGTTGAACTAGTGGAATTTCCCAAACTTGGATAACAAAAATTTTGTGTTCAATTGTGGTGTGTGAATAAATTTTCATTACTTACATTTGTTAATGTTTTAATTTTTTTTCATACATAAACTCTAAAATTTACATTTTTTTGTGATCTATTTACCTTTTTTTGTTTACGGCATGAAGGGAGAACGAAAACTCAATGTTTTGATTTAATAAAAAAGTGTACATCTAAACTGGAGATGCACAATGCACAAATGTGGAGAGATATAATACCAAAGAGTGTCTGTGATTTTTCAGGATTGCGAGCTCTTTTCAGTTTTTACTTCTCAGGGTTTACAATCGTCAGGAAAAGGGAGAGGCGGGGGATTTTTAATTGAGTGTTGACTCCCAATCCGCAAGTCATTTCTTACAATAATATAGCCCGTTACGAATGAAAAATCACTTTACAATCATCTATGATTGTTAGGTCAGCTTTTTGCAAACGGGCAAAATAATGGCTTGTTTGACTCGGGTAAATATCCCACCGCACGTTCACTAGAGAATTTAATGAGCGTATGTTATTCTCTTTAAAAGCTTTGGATCCATAGGTCATTTGCATCTTTAACATGCTTGAAGCTTGCATATCCATTTTTAAAACACGTGTGGAACAAATCTCTTTCTTGTAAAATTCCAAGCTATTAGGGTTGCACTAGTTGAATTTCCCAAACTTGGATAACAAAAGTTTTGTGTTAATTTTTGGTGTGTGAAAAAATTTTTTTACTTACATTTGTTATTGTTTTAAATTTTTTCCATACATAAACTCAAAAATTTTCATTTTGCTGTGATCTATTTGCCTTTTTATGTTTACGGGATGGAGGGAGAGTGAAAGCTCAAAGTTTTGATTTAAGAAAAAAGTGTACATCTAAAATGGAGACGCACAGTGCACAAATGTAGAGAGAGATACTTACAATGAGTGTCTGCAATTTTTAGGGAATTTAAGCTCTCTTTTTAGTTTTTATATCTCAGGTTTTGCAATCGTCGGGAAAAGGGGAAGGCGGGGTGTTTTTAACTGAGTGTTGACTCCCAATCCGTAAGTCATTTCTTACAAAAATATAGCCCGTTACGGATGATAAATAACTTTACAATCATCTATGATTGTTAGGTAAGCTTTTTGTGAACGGGCAAAATAATGGCTAGTTCGATTCTGGTAAATATCCCACCGCACGTTCATTGAGAATTTAATGAGCTTTTGTTATTCTCTTTAAAAGCTTTGGATCCATAGGTCATTTGCATCTTTAACATGTTTCAAGCATGCATATCCATTTTTAAAACACGTGTAGAAGAAATCTCTTTCTTGTAAAATTCCATGCAATTAGGGTTGAACTAGTGGAATTTCTCAAACTTGGAAAACAAAACTTTTGTGTTCATTTGTGGTGTGTGAGTAAATTTTCTATACTTACATTTGTTATTGTTTTAATTTTTTTCACACATAAACTCTAAAATTTTCATTTTGTTGTGATCTATTTGCCTTTTTTGGTTTACAGGATGAAGGGAGAGCGAAAACTCAAAGTTTTGATTTAAGAAAAAAGTGTACATCTAAAATGGAGATGCACAATGCACAATTGTAGGGAGAGATAACTCCAAAGAGTGTTTGTAATTTTTAGGGATTGTAAGATCTTTTTAGTTTTTGTATCTCAGGTTTTGCAATCGTCGGGAAAACATGGAGGCGTGCTATTTTTAACTGACTGTTGACTCCCGATCCGTATGTCTTTTCTTACAAAAATATAGCCCGTTACTCATGATAAATCACATTACAATCATCTATGATTCTTAGGTCAGCTTTTTGAAAACGGGCAAAATAATGGCTTCTTTCACTCGGGTGAATATCCCACCGCACGTTCACTTCAGAATTTAATGAGTGTTTGTTATTCTAATTAAAAGCTTTGGATCCATAGGTCATTTGCATCTTTAACGTGTTTCAAGCATGCATATCCATTTTTAAAACACGTCTAGAAGAATTCTCTTTCTTGTAAAATTTCAAGCTATTAGGGTTGAACTAGTGGAATTTCCCAAACTTGGATAACAAAAATTTTGTGTTCAATTGTGGTGTGTGAATAAATTTTCATTACTTACATTTGTTAATGTTTTAATTTTTTTTCATACATAAACTCTAAAATTTACATTTTTTTGTGATCTATTTACCTTTTTTTGTTTACGGCATGAAGGGAGAACGAAAACTCAATGTTTTGATTTAATAAAAAAGTGTACATCTAAACTGGAGATGCACAATGCACAAATGTGGAGAGATATAATACCAAAGAGTGTCTGTGATTTTTCAGGATTGCGAGCTCTTTTCAGTTTTTACTTCTCAGGGTTTACAATCGTCAGGAAAAGGGAGAGGCGGGGGATTTTTAATTGAGTGTTGACTCCCAATCCGCAAGTCATTTCTTACAATAATATAGCCCGTTACGAATGAAAAATCACTTTACAATCATCTATGATTGTTAGGTCAGCTTTTTGCAAACGGGCAAAATAATGGCTTGTTTGACTCGGGTAAATATCCCACCGCACGTTCACTAGAGAATTTAATGAGCGTATGTTATTCTCTTTAAAAGCTTTGGATCCATAGGTCATTTGCATCTTTAACATGCTTGAAGCTTGCATATCCATTTTTAAAACACGTGTGGAACAAATCTCTTTCTTGTAAAATTCCAAGCTATTAGGGTTGCACTAGTTGAATTTCCCAAACTTGGATAACAAAAGTTTTGTGTTAATTTTTGGTGTGTGAAAAAATTTTTTTACTTACATTTGTTATTGTTTTAAATTTTTTCCATACATAAACTCAAAAATTTTCATTTTGCTGTGATCTATTTGCCTTTTTATGTTTACGGGATGGAGGGAGAGTGAAAGCTCAAAGTTTTGATTTAAGAAAAAAGTGTACATCTAAAATGGAGACGCACAGTGCACAAATGTAGAGAGAGATACTTACAATGAGTGTCTGCAATTTTTAGGGAATTTAAGCTCTCTTTTTAGTTTTTATATCTCAGGTTTTGCAATCGTCGGGAAAAGGGGAAGGCGGGGTGTTTTTAACTGAGTGTTGACTCCCAATCCGTAAGTCATTTCTTACAAAAATATAGCCCGTTACGGATGATAAATAACTTTACAATCATCTATGATTGTTAGGCAAGCTTTTTGTGAACGGGCAAAATAATGGCTAGTTCGATTCTGGTAAATATCCCACCGCACGTTCATTGAGAATTTAATGAGCTTTTGTTATTCTCTTTAAAAGCTTTGGATCCATAGGTCATTTGCATCTTTAACATGTTTCAAGCATGCATATCCATTTTTAAAACACGTGTAGAAGAAATCTCTTTCTTGTAAAATTCCATGCAATTAGGGTTGAACTAGTGGAATTTCTCAAACTTGGAAAACAAAACTTTTGTGTTCATTTGTGGTGTGTGAGTAAATTTTCTATACTTACATTTGTTATTGTTTTAATTTTTTTCACACATAAACTCTAAAATTTTCATTTTGTTGTGATCTATTTGCCTTTTTTGGTTTACAGGATGAAGGGAGAGCGAAAACTCAAAGTTTTGATTTAAGAAAAAAGTGTACATCTAAAATGGAGATGCACAATGCACAATTGTAGGGAGAGATAACTCCAAAGAGTGTTTGTAATTTTTAGGGATTGTAAGATCTTTTTAGTTTTTGTATCTCAGGTTTTGCAATCGTCGGGAAAACATGGAGGCGTGCTATTTTGAACTGACTGTTGACTCCCGATCCGTATGTCTTTTCTTACAAAAATATAGCCCGTTACTCATGATAAATCACATTACAATCATCTATGATTCTTAGGTCAGCTTTTTGAAAACGGGCAAAATAATGGCTTCTTTCACTCGGGTGAATATCCCACCGCACGTTCACTTCAGAATTTAATGAGTGTTTGTTATTCTAATTAAAAGCTTTGGATCCATAGGTCATTTGCATCTTTAACGTGTTTCAAGCATGCATATCCATTTTTAAAACACGTCTAGAAGAATTCTCTTTCTTGTAAAATTTCAAGCTATTAGGGTTGAACTAGTGGAATTTCCCAAACTTGGATAACAAAAATTTTGTGTTCAATTGTGGTGTGTGAATAAATTTTCATTACTTACATTTGTTAATGTTTTAATTTTTTTTCATACATAAACTCTAAAATTTACATTTTTTTGTGATCTATTTACCTTTTTTTGTTTACGGCATGAAGGGAGAACGAAAACTCAATGTTTTGATTTAATAAAAAAGTGTACATCTAAACTGGAGATGCACAATGCACAAATGTGGAGAGATATAATACCAAAGAGTGTCTGTGATTTTTCAGGATTGTGAGCTCTTTTCAGTTTTTACTTCTCAGGGTTTACAATCGTCAGGAAAAGGGAGAGGCGGGGGATTTTTAATTGAGTGTTGACTCCCAATCCGCAAGTCATTTCTTACAATAATATAGCCCGTTACGAATGAAAAATCACTTTACAATCATCTATGATTGTTAGGTCAGCTTTTTGCAAACGGGCAAAATAATGGCTTGTTTGACTCGGGTAAATATCCCACCGCACGTTCACTAGAGAATTTAATGAGCGTATGTTATTCTCTTTAAAAGCTTTGGATCCATAGGTCATTTGCATCTTTAACATGCTTGAAGCTTGCATATCCATTTTTAAAACACGTGTGGAACAAATCTCTTTCTTGTAAAATTCCAAGCTATTAGGGTTGCACTAGTTGAATTTCCCAAACTTGGATAACAAAAGTTTTGTGTTAATTTTTGGTGTGTGAAAAAATTTTTTTACTTACATTTGTTATTGTTTTAAATTTTTTCCATACATAAACTCAAAAATTTTCATTTTGCTGTGATCTATTTGCCTTTTTATGTTTACGGGATGGAGGGAGAGTGAAAGCTCAAAGTTTTGATTTAAGAAAAAAGTGTACATCTAAAATGGAGACGCACAGTGCACAAATGTAGAGAGAGATACTTACAATGAGTGTCTGCAATTTTTAGGGAATTTAAGCTCTCTTTTTAGTTTTTATATCTCAGGTTTTGCAATCGTCGGGAAAAGGGGAAGGCGGGGTGTTTTTAACTGAGTGTTGACTCCCAATCCGTAAGTCATTTCTTACAAAAATATAGCCCGTTACGGATGATAAATAACTTTACAATCATCTATGATTGTTAGGTAAGCTTTTTGTGAACGGGCAAAATAATGGCTAGTTCGATTCTGGTAAATATCCCACCGCACGTTCATTGAGAATTTAATGAGCTTTTGTTATTCTCTTTAAAAGCTTTGGATCCATAGGTCATTTGCATCTTTAACATGTTTCAAGCATGCATATCCATTTTTAAAACACGTGTAGAAGAAATCTCTTTCTTGTAAAATTCCATGCAATTAGGGTTGAACTAGTGGAATTTCTCAAACTTGGAAAACAAAACTTTTGTGTTCATTTGTGGTGTGTGAGTAAATTTTCTATACTTACATTTGTTATTGTTTTAATTTTTTTCACACATAAACTCTAAAATTTTCATTTTGTTGTGATCTATTTGCCTTTTTTGGTTTACAGGATGAAGGGAGAGCGAAAACTCAAAGTTTTGATTTAAGAAAAAAGTGTACATCTAAAATGGAGATGCACAATGCACAATTGTAGGGAGAGATAACTCCAAAGAGTGTTTGTAATTTTTAGGGATTGTAAGATCTTTTTAGTTTTTGTATCTCAGGTTTTGCAATCGTCGGGAAAACATGGAGGCGTGCTATTTTTAACTGACTGTTGACTCCCGATCCGTATGTCTTTTCTTACAAAAATATAGCCCGTTACTCATGATAAATCACATTACAATCATCTATGATTCTTAGGTCAGCTTTTTGAAAACGGGCAAAATAATGGCTTCTTTCACTCGGGTGAATATCCCACCGCACGTTCACTTCAGAATTTAATGAGTGTTTGTTATTCTAATTAAAAGCTTTGGATCCATAGGTCATTTGCATCTTTAACGTGTTTCAAGCATGCATATCCATTTTTAAAACACGTCTAGAAGAATTCTCTTTCTTGTAAAATTTCAAGCTATTAGGGTTGAACTAGTGGAATTTCCCAAACTTGGATAACAAAAATTTTGTGTTCAATTGTGGTGTGTGAATAAATTTTCATTACTTACATTTGTTAATGTTTTAATTTTTTTTCATACATAAACTCTAAAATTTACATTTTTTTGTGATCTATTTACCTTTTTTTGTTTACGGCATGAAGGGAGAACGAAAACTCAATGTTTTGATTTAATAAAAAAGTGTACATCTAAACTGGAGATGCACAATGCACAAATGTGGAGAGATATAATTCCAAAGAGTGTCTGTGATTTTTCAGGATTGTGAGCTCTTTTCAGTTTTTACTTCTCAGGGTTTACAATCGTCAGGAAAAGGGAGAGGCGGGGGATTTTTAATTGAGTGTTGACTCCCAATCCGCAAGTCATTTCTTACAATAATATAGCCCGTTACGAATGAAAAATCACTTTACAATCATCTATGATTGTTAGGTCAGCTTTTTGCAAACGGGCAAAATAATGGCTTGTTTGACTCGGGTAAATATCCCACCGCACGTTCACTAGAGAATTTAATGAGCGTATGTTATTCTCTTTAAAAGCTTTGGATCCATAGGTCATTTGCATCTTTAACATGCTTGAAGCTTGCATATCCATTTTTAAAACACGTGTGGAACAAATCTCTTTCTTGTAAAATTCCAAGCTATTAGGGTTGCACTAGTTGAATTTCCCAAACTTGGATAACAAAAGTTTTGTGTTAATTTTTGGTGTGTGAAAAATTTTTTTTACTTACATTTGTTATTGTTTTAAATTTTTTCCATACATAAACTCAAAAATTTTCATTTTGCTGTGATCTATTTGCCTTTTTATGTTTACGGGATGGAGGGAGAGTGAAAGCTCAAAGTTTTGATTTAAGAAAAAAGTGTACATCTAAAATGGAGACGCACAGTGCACAAATGTAGAGAGAGATACTTACAATGAGTGTCTGCAATTTTTAGGGAATTTAAGCTCTCTTTTTAGTTTTTATATCTCAGGTTTTGCAATCGTCGGGAAAAGGGGAAGGCGGGGTGTTTTTAACTGAGTGTTGACTCCCAATCCGTAAGTCATTTCTTACAAAAATATAGCCCGTTACGGATGATAAATAACTTTACAATCATCTATGATTGTTAGGCAAGCTTTTTGTGAACGGGCAAAATAATGGCTAGTTCGATTCTGGTAAATATCCCACCGCACGTTCATTGAGAATTTAATGAGCTTTTGTTATTCTCTTTAAAAGCTTTGGATCCATAGGTCATTTGCATCTTTAACATGTTTCAAGCATGCATATCCATTTTTAAAACACGTGTAGAAGAAATCTCTTTCTTGTAAAATTCCATGCAATTAGGGTTGAACTAGTGGAATTTCTCAAACTTGGAAAACAAAACTTTTGTGTTCATTTGTGGTGTGTGAGTAAATTTTCTATACTTACATTTGTTATTGTTTTAATTTTTTTCACACATAAACTCTAAAATTTTCATTTTGTTGTGATCTATTTGCCTTTTTTGGTTTACAGGATGAAGGGAGAGCGAAAACTCAAAGTTTTGATTTAAGAAAAAAGTGTACATCTAAAATGGAGATGCACAATGCACAATTGTAGGGAGAGATAACTCCAAAGAGTGTTTGTAATTTTTAGGGATTGTAAGATCTTTTTAGTTTTTGTATCTCAGGTTTTGCAATCGTCGGGAAAACATGGAGGCGTGCTATTTTGAACTGACTGTTGACTCCCGATCCGTATGTCTTTTCTTACAAAAATATAGCCCGTTACTCATGATAAATCACATTACAATCATCTATGATTCTTAGGTCAGCTTTTTGAAAACGGGCAAAATAATGGCTTCTTTCACTCGGGTGAATATCCCACCGCACGTTCACTTCAGAATTTAATGAGTGTTTGTTATTCTAATTAAAAGCTTTGGATCCATAGGTCATTTGCATCTTTAACGTGTTTCAAGCATGCATATCCATTTTTAAAACACGTCTAGAAGAATTCTCTTTCTTGTAAAATTTCAAGCTATTAGGGTTGAACTAGTGGAATTTCCCAAACTTGGATAACAAAAATTTTGTGTTCAATTGTGGTGTGTGAATAAATTTTCATTACTTACATTTGTTAATGTTTTAATTTTTTTTCATACATAAACTCTAAAATTTACATTTTTTTGTGATCTATTTACCTTTTTTTGTTTACGGCATGAAGGGAGAACGAAAACTCAATGTTTTGATTTAATAAAAAAGTGTACATCTAAACTGGAGATGCACAATGCACAAATGTGGAGAGATATAATACCAAAGAGTGTCTGTGATTTTTCAGGATTGTGAGCTCTTTTCAGTTTTTACTTCTCAGGGTTTACAATCGTCAGGAAAAGGGAGAGGCGGGGGATTTTTAATTGAGTGTTGACTCCCAATCCGCAAGTCATTTCTTACAATAATATAGCCCGTTACGAATGAAAAATCACTTTACAATCATCTATGATTGTTAGGTCAGCTTTTTGCAAACGGGCAAAATAATGGCTTGTTTGACTCGGGTAAATATCCCACCGCACGTTCACTAGAGAATTTAATGAGCGTATGTTATTCTCTTTAAAAGCTTTGGATCCATAGGTCATTTGCATCTTTAACATGCTTGAAGCTTGCATATCCATTTTTAAAACACGTGTGGAACAAATCTCTTTCTTGTAAAATTCCAAGCTATTAGGGTTGCACTAGTTGAATTTCCCAAACTTGGATAACAAAAGTTTTGTGTTAATTTTTGGTGTGTGAAAAAATTTTTTTACTTACATTTGTTATTGTTTTAAATTTTTTCCATACATAAACTCAAAAATTTTCATTTTGCTGTGATCTATTTGCCTTTTTATGTTTACGGGATGGAGGGAGAGTGAAAGCTCAAAGTTTTGATTTAAGAAAAAAGTGTACATCTAAAATGGAGACGCACAGTGCACAAATGTAGAGAGAGATACTTACAATGAGTGTCTGCAATTTTTAGGGAATTTAAGCTCTCTTTTTAGTTTTTATATCTCAGGTTTTGCAATCGTCGGGAAAAGGGGAAGGCGGGGTGTTTTTAACTGAGTGTTGACTCCCAATCCGTAAGTCATTTCTTACAAAAATATAGCCCGTTACGGATGATAAATAACTTTACAATCATCTATGATTGTTAGGCAAGCTTTTTGTGAACGGGCAAAATAATGGCTAGTTCGATTCTGGTAAATATCCCACCGCACGTTCATTGAGAATTTAATGAGCTTTTGTTATTCTCTTTAAAAGCTTTGGATCCATAGGTCATTTGCATCTTTAACATGTTTCAAGCATGCATATCCATTTTTAAAACACGTGTAGAAGAAATCTCTTTCTTGTAAAATTCCATGCAATTAGGGTTGAACTAGTGGAATTTCTCAAACTTGGAAAACAAAACTTTTGTGTTCATTTGTGGTGTGTGAGTAAATTTTCTATACTTACATTTGTTATTGTTTTAATTTTTTTCACACATAAACTCTAAAATTTTCATTTTGTTGTGATCTATTTGCCTTTTTTGGTTTACAGGATGAAGGGAGAGCGAAAACTCAAAGTTTTGATTTAAGAAAAAAGTGTACATCTAAAATGGAGATGCACAATGCACAATTGTAGGGAGAGATAACTCCAAAGAGTGTTTGTAATTTTTAGGGATTGTAAGATCTTTTTAGTTTTTGTATCTCAGGTTTTGCAATCGTCGGGAAAACATGGAGGCGTGCTATTTTGAACTGACTGTTGACTCCCGATCCGTATGTCTTTTCTTACAAAAATATAGCCCGTTACTCATGATAAATCACATTACAATCATCTATGATTCTTAGGTCAGCTTTTTGAAAACGGGCAAAATAATGGCTTCTTTCACTCGGGTGAATATCCCACCGCACGTTCACTTCAGAATTTAATGAGTGTTTGTTATTCTAATTAAAAGCTTTGGATCCATAGGTCATTTGCATCTTTAACGTGTTTCAAGCATGCATATCCATTTTTAAAACACGTCTAGAAGAATTCTCTTTCTTGTAAAATTTCAAGCTATTAGGGTTGAACTAGTGGAATTTCCCAAACTTGGATAACAAAAATTTTGTGTTCAATTGTGGTGTGTGAATAAATTTTCATTACTTACATTTGTTAATGTTTTAATTTTTTTTCATACATAAACTCTAAAATTTACATTTTTTTGTGATCTATTTACCTTTTTTTGTTTACGGCATGAAGGGAGAACGAAAACTCAATGTTTTGATTTAATAAAAAAGTGTACATCTAAACTGGAGATGCACAATGCACAAATGTGGAGAGATATAATACCAAAGAGTGTCTGTGATTTTTCAGGATTGTGAGCTCTTTTCAGTTTTTACTTCTCAGGGTTTACAATCGTCAGGAAAAGGGAGAGGCGGGGGATTTTTAATTGAGTGTTGACTCCCAATCCGCAAGTCATTTCTTACAATAATATAGCCCGTTACGAATGAAAAATCACTTTACAATCATCTATGATTGTTAGGTCAGCTTTTTGCAAACGGGCAAAATAATGGCTTGTTTGACTCGGGTAAATATCCCACCGCACGTTCACTAGAGAATTTAATGAGCGTATGTTATTCTCTTTAAAAGCTTTGGATCCATAGGTCATTTGCATCTTTAACATGCTTGAAGCTTGCATATCCATTTTTAAAACACGTGTGGAACAAATCTCTTTCTTGTAAAATTCCAAGCTATTAGGGTTGCACTAGTTGAATTTCCCAAACTTGGATAACAAAAGTTTTGTGTTAATTTTTGGTGTGTGAAAAAATTTTTTTACTTACATTTGTTATTGTTTTAAATTTTTTCCATACATAAACTCAAAAATTTTCATTTTGCTGTGATCTATTTGCCTTTTTATGTTTACGGGATGGAGGGAGAGTGAAAGCTCAAAGTTTTGATTTAAGAAAAAAGTGTACATCTAAAATGGAGACGCACAGTGCACAAATGTAGAGAGAGATACTTACAATGAGTGTCTGCAATTTTTAGGGAATTTAAGCTCTCTTTTTAGTTTTTATATCTCAGGTTTTGCAATCGTCGGGAAAAGGGGAAGGCGGGGTGTTTTTAACTGAGTGTTGACTCCCAATCCGTAAGTCATTTCTTACAAAAATATAGCCCGTTACGGATGATAAATAACTTTACAATCATCTATGATTGTTAGGCAAGCTTTTTGTGAACGGGCAAAATAATGGCTAGTTCGATTCTGGTAAATATCCCACCGCACGTTCATTGAGAATTTAATGAGCTTTTGTTATTCTCTTTAAAAGCTTTGGATCCATAGGTCATTTGCATCTTTAACATGTTTCAAGCATGCATATCCATTTTTAAAACACGTGTAGAAGAAATCTCTTTCTTGTAAAATTCCATGCAATTAGGGTTGAACTAGTGGAATTTCTCAAACTTGGAAAACAAAACTTTTGTGTTCATTTGTGGTGTGTGAGTAAATTTTCTATACTTACATTTGTTATTGTTTTAATTTTTTTCACACATAAACTCTAAAATTTTCATTTTGTTGTGATCTATTTGCCTTTTTTGGTTTACAGGATGAAGGGAGAGCGAAAACTCAAAGTTTTGATTTAAGAAAAAAGTGTACATCTAAAATGGAGATGCACAATGCACAATTGTAGGGAGAGATAACTCCAAAGAGTGTTTGTAATTTTTAGGGATTGTAAGATCTTTTTAGTTTTTGTATCTCAGGTTTTGCAATCGTCGGGAAAACATGGAGGCGTGCTATTTTTAACTGACTGTTGACTCCCGATCCGTATGTCTTTTCTTACAAAAATATAGCCCGTTACTCATGATAAATCACATTACAATCATCTATGATTCTTAGGTCAGCTTTTTGAAAACGGGCAAAATAATGGCTTCTTTCACTCGGGTGAATATCCCACCGCACGTTCACTTCAGAATTTAATGAGTGTTTGTTATTCTAATTAAAAGCTTTGGATCCATAGGTCATTTGCATCTTTAACGTGTTTCAAGCATGCATATCCATTTTTAAAACACGTCTAGAAGAATTCTCTTTCTTGTAAAATTTCAAGCTATTAGGGTTGAACTAGTGGAATTTCCCAAACTTGGATAACAAAAATTTTGTGTTCAATTGTGGTGTGTGAATAAATTTTCATTACTTACATTTGTTAATGTTTTAATTTTTTTTCATACATAAACTCTAAAATTTACATTTTTTTGTGATCTATTTACCTTTTTTTGTTTACGGCATGAAGGGAGAACGAAAACTCAATGTTTTGATTTAATAAAAAAGTGTACATCTAAACTGGAGATGCACAATGCACAAATGTGGAGAGATATAATACCAAAGAGTGTCTGTGATTTTTCAGGATTGTGAGCTCTTTTCAGTTTTTACTTCTCAGGGTTTACAATCGTCAGGAAAAGGGAGAGGCGGGGGATTTTTAATTGAGTGTTGACTCCCAATCCGCAAGTCATTTCTTACAATAATATAGCCCGTTACGAATGAAAAATCACTTTACAATCATCTATGATTGTTAGGTCAGCTTTTTGCAAACGGGCAAAATAATGGCTTGTTTGACTCGGGTAAATATCCCACCGCACGTTCACTAGAGAATTTAATGAGCGTATGTTATTCTCTTTAAAAGCTTTGGATCCATAGGTCATTTGCATCTTTAACATGCTTGAAGCTTGCATATCCATTTTTAAAACACGTGTGGAACAAATCTCTTTCTTGTAAAATTCCAAGCTATTAGGGTTGCACTAGTTGAATTTCCCAAACTTGGATAACAAAAGTTTTGTGTTAATTTTTGGTGTGTGAAAAAAATTTTTTACTTACATTTGTTATTGTTTTAAATTTTTTCCATACATAAACTCAAAAATTTTCATTTTGCTGTGATCTATTTGCCTTTTTATGTTTACGGGATGGAGGGAGAGTGAAAGCTCAAAGTTTTGATTTAAGAAAAAAGTGTACATCTAAAATGGAGACGCACAGTGCACAAATGTAGAGAGAGATACTTACAATGAGTGTCTGCAATTTTTAGGGAATTTAAGCTCTCTTTTTAGTTTTTATATCTCAGGTTTTGCAATCGTCGGGAAAAGGGGAAGGCGGGGTGTTTTTAACTGAGTGTTGACTCCCAATCCGTAAGTCATTTCTTACAAAAATATAGCCCGTTACGGATGATAAATAACTTTACAATCATCTATGATTGTTAGGCAAGCTTTTTGTGAACGGGCAAAATAATGGCTAGTTCGATTCTGGTAAATATCCCACCGCACGTTCATTGAGAATTTAATGAGCTTTTGTTATTCTCTTTAAAAGCTTTGGATCCATAGGTCATTTGCATCTTTAACATGTTTCAAGCATGCATATCCATTTTTAAAACACGTGTAGAAGAAATCTCTTTCTTGTAAAATTCCATGCAATTAGGGTTGAACTAGTGGAATTTCTCAAACTTGGAAAACAAAACTTTTGTGTTCATTTGTGGTGTGTGAGTAAATTTTCTATACTTACATTTGTTATTGTTTTAATTTTTTTCACACATAAACTCTAAAATTTTCATTTTGTTGTGATCTATTTGCCTTTTTTGGTTTACAGGATGAAGGGAGAGCGAAAACTCAAAGTTTTGATTTAAGAAAAAAGTGTACATCTAAAATGGAGATGCACAATGCACAATTGTAGGGAGAGATAACTCCAAAGAGTGTTTGTAATTTTTAGGGATTGTAAGATCTTTTTAGTTTTTGTATCTCAGGTTTTGCAATCGTCGGGAAAACATGGAGGCGTGCTATTTTTAACTGACTGTTGACTCCCGATCCGTATGTCTTTTCTTACAAAAATATAGCCCGTTACTCATGATAAATCACATTACAATCATCTATGATTCTTAGGTCAGCTTTTTGAAAACGGGCAAAATAATGGCTTCTTTCACTCGGGTGAATATCCCACCGCACGTTCACTTCAGAATTTAATGAGTGTTTGTTATTCTAATTAAAAGCTTTGGATCCATAGGTCATTTGCATCTTTAACGTGTTTCAAGCATGCATATCCATTTTTAAAACACGTCTAGAAGAATTCTCTTTCTTGTAAAATTTCAAGCTATTAGGGTTGAACTAGTGGAATTTCCCAAACTTGGATAACAAAAATTTTGTGTTCAATTGTGGTGTGTGAATAAATTTTCATTACTTACATTTGTTAATGTTTTAATTTTTTTTCATACATAAACTCTAAAATTTACATTTTTTTGTGATCTATTTACCTTTTTTTGTTTACGGCATGAAGGGAGAACGAAAACTCAATGTTTTGATTTAATAAAAAAGTGTACATCTAAACTGGAGATGCACAATGCACAAATGTGGAGAGATATAATACCAAAGAGTGTCTGTGATTTTTCAGGATTGTGAGCTCTTTTCAGTTTTTACTTCTCAGGGTTTACAATCGTCAGGAAAAGGGAGAGGCGGGGGATTTTTAATTGAGTGTTGACTCCCAATCCGCAAGTCATTTCTTACAATAATATAGCCCGTTACGAATGAAAAATCACTTTACAATCATCTATGATTGTTAGGTCAGCTTTTTGCAAACGGGCAAAATAATGGCTTGTTTGACTCGGGTAAATATCCCACCGCACGTTCACTAGAGAATTTAATGAGCGTATGTTATTCTCTTTAAAAGCTTTGGATCCATAGGTCATTTGCATCTTTAACATGCTTGAAGCTTGCATATCCATTTTTAAAACACGTGTGGAACAAATCTCTTTCTTGTAAAATTCCAAGCTATTAGGGTTGCACTAGTTGAATTTCCCAAACTTGGATAACAAAAGTTTTGTGTTAATTTTTGGTGTGTGAAAAAAATTTTTTACTTACATTTGTTATTGTTTTAAATTTTTTCCATACATAAACTCAAAAATTTTCATTTTGCTGTGATCTATTTGCCTTTTTATGTTTACGGGATGGAGGGAGAGTGAAAGCTCAAAGTTTTGATTTAAGAAAAAAGTGTACATCTAAAATGGAGACGCACAGTGCACAAATGTAGAGAGAGATACTTACAATGAGTGTCTGCAATTTTTAGGGAATTTAAGCTCTCTTTTTAGTTTTTATATCTCAGGTTTTGCAATCGTCGGGAAAAGGGGAAGGCGGGGTGTTTTTAACTGAGTGTTGACTCCCAATCCGTAAGTCATTTCTTACAAAAATATAGCCCGTTACGGATGATAAATAACTTTACAATCATCTATGATTGTTAGGCAAGCTTTTTGTGAACGGGCAAAATAATGGCTAGTTCGATTCTGGTAAATATCCCACCGCACGTTCATTGAGAATTTAATGAGCTTTTGTTATTCTCTTTAAAAGCTTTGGATCCATAGGTCATTTGCATCTTTAACATGTTTCAAGCATGCATATCCATTTTTAAAACACGTGTAGAAGAAATCTCTTTCTTGTAAAATTCCATGCAATTAGGGTTGAACTAGTGGAATTTCTCAAACTTGGAAAACAAAACTTTTGTGTTCATTTGTGGTGTGTGAGTAAATTTTCTATACTTACATTTGTTATTGTTTTAATTTTTTTCACACATAAACTCTAAAATTTTCATTTTGTTGTGATCTATTTGCCTTTTTTGGTTTACAGGATGAAGGGAGAGCGAAAACTCAAAGTTTTGATTTAAGAAAAAAGTGTACATCTAAAATGGAGATGCACAATGCACAATTGTAGGGAGAGATAACTCCAAAGAGTGTTTGTAATTTTTAGGGATTGTAAGATCTTTTTAGTTTTTGTATCTCAGGTTTTGCAATCGTCGGGAAAACATGGAGGCGTGCTATTTTTAACTGACTGTTGACTCCCGATCCGTATGTCTTTTCTTACAAAAATATAGCCCGTTACTCATGATAAATCACATTACAATCATCTATGATTCTTAGGTCAGCTTTTTGAAAACGGGCAAAATAATGGCTTCTTTCACTCGGGTGAATATCCCACCGCACGTTCACTTCAGAATTTAATGAGTGTTTGTTATTCTAATTAAAAGCTTTGGATCCATAGGTCATTTGCATCTTTAACGTGTTTCAAGCATGCATATCCATTTTTAAAACACGTCTAGAAGAATTCTCTTTCTTGTAAAATTTCAAGCTATTAGGGTTGAACTAGTGGAATTTCCCAAACTTGGATAACAAAAATTTTGTGTTCAATTGTGGTGTGTGAATAAATTTTCATTACTTACATTTGTTAATGTTTTAATTTTTTTTCATACATAAACTCTAAAATTTACATTTTTTTGTGATCTATTTACCTTTTTTTGTTTACGGCATGAAGGGAGAACGAAAACTCAATGTTTTGATTTAATAAAAAAGTGTACATCTAAACTGGAGATGCACAATGCACAAATGTGGAGAGATATAATACCAAAGAGTGTCTGTGATTTTTCAGGATTGTGAGCTCTTTTCAGTTTTTACTTCTCAGGGTTTACAATCGTCAGGAAAAGGGAGAGGCGGGGGATTTTTAATTGAGTGTTGACTCCCAATCCGCAAGTCATTTCTTACAATAATATAGCCCGTTACGAATGAAAAATCACTTTACAATCATCTATGATTGTTAGGTCAGCTTTTTGCAAACGGGCAAAATAATGGCTTGTTTGACTCGGGTAAATATCCCACCGCACGTTCACTAGAGAATTTAATGAGCGTATGTTATTCTCTTTAAAAGCTTTGGATCCATAGGTCATTTGCATCTTTAACATGCTTGAAGCTTGCATATCCATTTTTAAAACACGTGTGGAACAAATCTCTTTCTTGTAAAATTCCAAGCTATTAGGGTTGCACTAGTTGAATTTCCCAAACTTGGATAACAAAAGTTTTGTGTTAATTTTTGGTGTGTGAAAAAAATTTTTTACTTACATTTGTTATTGTTTTAAATTTTTTCCATACATAAACTCAAAAATTTTCATTTTGCTGTGATCTATTTGCCTTTTTATGTTTACGGGATGGAGGGAGAGTGAAAGCTCAAAGTTTTGATTTAAGAAAAAAGTGTACATCTAAAATGGAGACGCACAGTGCACAAATGTAGAGAGAGATACTTACAATGAGTGTCTGCAATTTTTAGGGAATTTAAGCTCTCTTTTTAGTTTTTATATCTCAGGTTTTGCAATCGTCGGGAAAAGGGGAAGGCGGGGTGTTTTTAACTGAGTGTTGACTCCCAATCCGTAAGTCATTTCTTACAAAAATATAGCCCGTTACGGATGATAAATAACTTTACAATCATCTATGATTGTTAGGCAAGCTTTTTGTGAACGGGCAAAATAATGGCTAGTTCGATTCTGGTAAATATCCCACCGCACGTTCATTGAGAATTTAATGAGCTTTTGTTATTCTCTTTAAAAGCTTTGGATCCATAGGTCATTTGCATCTTTAACATGTTTCAAGCATGCATATCCATTTTTAAAACACGTGTAGAAGAAATCTCTTTCTTGTAAAATTCCATGCAATTAGGGTTGAACTAGTGGAATTTCTCAAACTTGGAAAACAAAACTTTTGTGTTCATTTGTGGTGTGTGAGTAAATTTTCTATACTTACATTTGTTATTGTTTTAATTTTTTTCACACATAAACTCTAAAATTTTCATTTTGTTGTGATCTATTTGCCTTTTTTGGTTTACAGGATGAAGGGAGAGCGAAAACTCAAAGTTTTGATTTAAGAAAAAAGTGTACATCTAAAATGGAGATGCACAATGCACAATTGTAGGGAGAGATAACTCCAAAGAGTGTTTGTAATTTTTAGGGATTGTAAGATCTTTTTAGTTTTTGTATCTCAGGTTTTGCAATCGTCGGGAAAACATGGAGGCGTGCTATTTTTAACTGACTGTTGACTCCCGATCCGTATGTCTTTTCTTACAAAAATATAGCCCGTTACTCATGATAAATCACATTACAATCATCTATGATTCTTAGGTCAGCTTTTTGAAAACGGGCAAAATAATGGCTTCTTTCACTCGGGTGAATATCCCACCGCACGTTCACTTCAGAATTTAATGAGTGTTTGTTATTCTAATTAAAAGCTTTGGATCCATAGGTCATTTGCATCTTTAACGTGTTTCAAGCATGCATATCCATTTTTAAAACACGTCTAGAAGAATTCTCTTTCTTGTAAAATTTCAAGCTATTAGGGTTGAACTAGTGGAATTTCCCAAACTTGGATAACAAAAATTTTGTGTTCAATTGTGGTGTGTGAATAAATTTTCATTACTTACATTTGTTAATGTTTTAATTTTTTTTCATACATAAACTCTAAAATTTACATTTTTTTGTGATCTATTTACCTTTTTTTGTTTACGGCATGAAGGGAGAACGAAAACTCAATGTTTTGATTTAATAAAAAAGTGTACATCTAAACTGGAGATGCACAATGCACAAATGTGGAGAGATATAATACCAAAGAGTGTCTGTGATTTTTCAGGATTGTGAGCTCTTTTCAGTTTTTACTTCTCAGGGTTTACAATCGTCAGGAAAAGGGAGAGGCGGGGGATTTTTAATTGAGTGTTGACTCCCAATCCGCAAGTCATTTCTTACAATAATATAGCGCGTTACGAATGAAAAATCACTTTACAATCATCTATGATTGTTAGGTCAGCTTTTTGCAAACGGGCAAAATAATGGCTTGTTTGACTCGGGTAAATATCCCACCGCACGTTCACTAGAGAATTTAATGAGCGTATGTTATTCTCTTTAAAAGCTTTGGATCCATAGGTCATTTGCATCTTTAACATGCTTGAAGCTTGCATATCCATTTTTAAAACACGTGTGGAACAAATCTCTTTCTTGTAAAATTCCAAGCTATTAGGGTTGCACTAGTTGAATTTCCCAAACTTGGATAACAAAAGTTTTGTGTTAATTTTTGGTGTGTGAAAAAATTTTTTTACTTACATTTGTTATTGTTTTAAATTTTTTCCATACATAAACTCAAAAATTTTCATTTTGCTGTGATCTATTTGCCTTTTTATGTTTACGGGATGGAGGGAGAGTGAAAGCTCAAAGTTTTGATTTAAGAAAAAAGTGTACATCTAAAATGGAGACGCACAGTGCACAAATGTAGAGAGAGATACTTACAATGAGTGTCTGCAATTTTTAGGGAATTTAAGCTCTCTTTTTAGTTTTTATATCTCAGGTTTTGCAATCGTCGGGAAAAGGGGAAGGCGGGGTGTTTTTAACTGAGTGTTGACTCCCAATCCGTAAGTCATTTCTTACAAAAATATAGCCCGTTACGGATGATAAATAACTTTACAATCATCTATGATTGTTAGGTAAGCTTTTTGTGAACGGGCAAAATAATGGCTAGTTCGATTCTGGTAAATATCCCACCGCACGTTCATTGAGAATTTAATGAGCTTTTGTTATTCTCTTTAAAAGCTTTGGATCCATAGGTCATTTGCATCTTTAACATGTTTCAAGCATGCATATCCATTTTTAAAACACGTGTAGAAGAAATCTCTTTCTTGTAAAATTCCATGCAATTAGGGTTGAACTAGTGGAATTTCTCAAACTTGGAAAACAAAACTTTTGTGTTCATTTGTGGTGTGTGAGTAAATTTTCTATACTTACATTTGTTATTGTTTTAATTTTTTTCACACATAAACTCTAAAATTTTCATTTTGTTGTGATCTATTTGCCTTTTTTGGTTTACAGGATGAAGGGAGAGCGAAAACTCAAAGTTTTGATTTAAGAAAAAAGTGTACATCTAAAATGGAGATGCACAATGCACAATTGTAGGGAGAGATAACTCCAAAGAGTGTTTGTAATTTTTAGGGATTGTAAGATCTTTTTAGTTTTTGTATCTCAGGTTTTGCAATCGTCGGGAAAACATGGAGGCGTGCTATTTTTAACTGACTGTTGACTCCCGATCCGTATGTCTTTTCTTACAAAAATATAGCCCGTTACTCATGATAAATCACATTACAATCATCTATGATTCTTAGGTCAGCTTTTTGAAAACGGGCAAAATAATGGCTTCTTTCACTCGGGTGAATATCCCACCGCACGTTCACTTCAGAATTTAATGAGTGTTTGTTATTCTAATTAAAAGCTTTGGATCCATAGGTCATTTGCATCTTTAACGTGTTTCAAGCATGCATATCCATTTTTAAAACACGTCTAGAAGAATTCTCTTTCTTGTAAAATTTCAAGCTATTAGGGTTGAACTAGTGGAATTTCCCAAACTTGGATAACAAAAATTTTGTGTTCAATTGTGGTGTGTGAATAAATTTTCATTACTTACATTTGTTAATGTTTTAATTTTTTTTCATACATAAACTCTAAAATTTACATTTTTTTGTGATCTATTTACCTTTTTTTGTTTACGGCATGAAGGGAGAACGAAAACTCAATGTTTTGATTTAATAAAAAAGTGTACATCTAAACTGGAGATGCACAATGCACAAATGTGGAGAGATATAATACCAAAGAGTGTCTGTGATTTTTCAGGATTGTGAGCTCTTTTCAGTTTTTACTTCTCAGGGTTTACAATCGTCAGGAAAAGGGAGAGGCGGGGGATTTTTAATTGAGTGTTGACTCCCAATCCGCAAGTCATTTCTTACAATAATATAGCGCGTTACGAATGAAAAATCACTTTACAATCATCTATGATTGTTAGGTCAGCTTTTTGCAAACGGGCAAAATAATGGCTTGTTTGACTCGGGTAAATATCCCACCGCACGTTCACTAGAGAATTTAATGAGCGTATGTTATTCTCTTTAAAAGCTTTGGATCCATAGGTCATTTGCATCTTTAACATGCTTGAAGCTTGCATATCCATTTTTAAAACACGTGTGGAACAAATCTCTTTCTTGTAAAATTCCAAGCTATTAGGGTTGCACTAGTTGAATTTCCCAAACTTGGATAACAAAAGTTTTGTGTTAATTTTTGGTGTGTGAAAAAATTTTTTTACTTACATTTGTTATTGTTTTAAATTTTTTCCATACATAAACTCAAAAATTTTCATTTTGCTGTGATCTATTTGCCTTTTTATGTTTACGGGATGGAGGGAGAGTGAAAGCTCAAAGTTTTGATTTAAGAAAAAAGTGTACATCTAAAATGGAGACGCACAGTGCACAAATGTAGAGAGAGATACTTACAATGAGTGTCTGCAATTTTTAGGGAATTTAAGCTCTCTTTTTAGTTTTTATATCTCAGGTTTTGCAATCGTCGGGAAAAGGGGAAGGCGGGGTGTTTTTAACTGAGTGTTGACTCCCAATCCGTAAGTCATTTCTTACAAAAATATAGCCCGTTACGGATGATAAATAACTTTACAATCATCTATGATTGTTAGGTAAGCTTTTTGTGAACGGGCAAAATAATGGCTAGTTCGATTCTGGTAAATATCCCACCGCACGTTCATTGAGAATTTAATGAGCTTTTGTTATTCTCTTTAAAAGCTTTGGATCCATAGGTCATTTGCATCTTTAACATGTTTCAAGCATGCATATCCATTTTTAAAACACGTGTAGAAGAAATCTCTTTCTTGTAAAATTCCATGCAATTAGGGTTGAACTAGTGGAATTTCTCAAACTTGGAAAACAAAACTTTTGTGTTCATTTGTGGTGTGTGAGTAAATTTTCTATACTTACATTTGTTATTGTTTTAATTTTTTTCACACATAAACTCTAAAATTTTCATTTTGTTGTGATCTATTTGCCTTTTTTGGTTTACAGGATGAAGGGAGAGCGAAAACTCAAAGTTTTGATTTAAGAAAAAAGTGTACATCTAAAATGGAGATGCACAATGCACAATTGTAGGGAGAGATAACTCCAAAGAGTGTTTGTAATTTTTAGGGATTGTAAGATCTTTTTAGTTTTTGTATCTCAGGTTTTGCAATCGTCGGGAAAACATGGAGGCGTGCTATTTTTAACTGACTGTTGACTCCCGATCCGTATGTCTTTTCTTACAAAAATATAGCCCGTTACTCATGATAAATCACATTACAATCATCTATGATTCTTAGGTCAGCTTTTTGAAAACGGGCAAAATAATGGCTTCTTTCACTCGGGTGAATATCCCACCGCACGTTCACTTCAGAATTTAATGAGTGTTTGTTATTCTAATTAAAAGCTTTGGATCCATAGGTCATTTGCATCTTTAACGTGTTTCAAGCATGCATATCCATTTTTAAAACACGTCTAGAAGAATTCTCTTTCTTGTAAAATTTCAAGCTATTAGGGTTGAACTAGTGGAATTTCCCAAACTTGGATAACAAAAATTTTGTGTTCAATTGTGGTGTGTGAATAAATTTTCATTACTTACATTTGTTAATGTTTTAATTTTTTTTCATACATAAACTCTAAAATTTACATTTTTTTGTGATCTATTTACCTTTTTTTGTTTACGGCATGAAGGGAGAACGAAAACTCAATGTTTTGATTTAATAAAAAAGTGTACATCTAAACTGGAGATGCACAATGCACAAATGTGGAGAGATATAATACCAAAGAGTGTCTGTGATTTTTCAGGATTGTGAGCTCTTTTCAGTTTTTACTTCTCAGGGTTTACAATCGTCAGGAAAAGGGAGAGGCGGGGGATTTTTAATTGAGTGTTGACTCCCAATCCGCAAGTCATTTCTTACAATAATATAGCCCGTTACGAATGAAAAATCACTTTACAATCATCTATGATTGTTAGGTCAGCTTTTTGCAAACGGGCAAAATAATGGCTTGTTTGACTCGGGTAAATATCCCACCGCACGTTCACTAGAGAATTTAATGAGCGTATGTTATTCTCTTTAAAAGCTTTGGATCCATAGGTCATTTGCATCTTTAACATGCTTGAAGCTTGCATATCCATTTTTAAAACACGTGTGGAACAAATCTCTTTCTTGTAAAATTCCAAGCTATTAGGGTTGCACTAGTTGAATTTCCCAAACTTGGATAACAAAAGTTTTGTGTTAATTTTTGGTGTGTGAAAAAATTTTTTTACTTACATTTGTTATTGTTTTAAATTTTTTCCATACATAAACTCAAAAATTTTCATTTTGCTGTGATCTATTTGCCTTTTTATGTTTACGGGATGGAGGGAGAGTGAAAGCTCAAAGTTTTGATTTAAGAAAAAAGTGTACATCTAAAATGGAGACGCACAGTGCACAAATGTAGAGAGAGATACTTACAATGAGTGTCTGCAATTTTTAGGGAATTTAAGCTCTCTTTTTAGTTTTTATATCTCAGGTTTTGCAATCGTCGGGAAAAGGGGAAGGCGGGGTGTTTTTAACTGAGTGTTGACTCCCAATCCGTAAGTCATTTCTTACAAAAATATAGCCCGTTACGGATGATAAATAACTTTACAATCATCTATGATTGTTAGGCAAGCTTTTTGTGAACGGGCAAAATAATGGCTAGTTCGATTCTGGTAAATATCCCACCGCACGTTCATTGAGAATTTAATGAGCTTTTGTTATTCTCTTTAAAAGCTTTGGATCCATAGGTCATTTGCATCTTTAACATGTTTCAAGCATGCATATCCATTTTTAAAACACGTGTAGAAGAAATCTCTTTCTTGTAAAATTCCATGCAATTAGGGTTGAACTAGTGGAATTTCTCAAACTTGGAAAACAAAACTTTTGTGTTCATTTGTGGTGTGTGAGTAAATTTTCTATACTTACATTTGTTATTGTTTTAATTTTTTTCACACATAAACTCTAAAATTTTCATTTTGTTGTGATCTATTTGCCTTTTTTGGTTTACAGGATGAAGGGAGAGCGAAAACTCAAAGTTTTGATTTAAGAAAAAAGTGTACATCTAAAATGGAGATGCACAATGCACAATTGTAGGGAGAGATAACTCCAAAGAGTGTTTGTAATTTTTAGGGATTGTAAGATCTTTTTAGTTTTTGTATCTCAGGTTTTGCAATCGTCGGGAAAACATGGAGGCGTGCTATTTTTAACTGACTGTTGACTCCCGATCCGTATGTCTTTTCTTACAAAAATATAGCCCGTTACTCATGATAAATCACATTACAATCATCTATGATTCTTAGGTCAGCTTTTTGAAAACGGGCAAAATAATGGCTTCTTTCACTCGGGTGAATATCCCACCGCACGTTCACTTCAGAATTTAATGAGTGTTTGTTAT
This sequence comes from Aristolochia californica, assembly GCF_029961685.1. Lineage (NCBI taxonomy): Eukaryota > Viridiplantae > Streptophyta > Magnoliopsida > Piperales > Aristolochiaceae > Aristolochia > Aristolochia californica. The sequence goes on along the minus strand of NW_027181882.1, from coordinate 303,141 downwards.
TCTAATTAAAAGCTTTGGATCCATAGGTCATTTGCATCTTTAACGTGTTTCAAGCATGCATATCCATTTTTAAAACACGTCTAGAAGAATTCTCTTTCTTGTAAAATTTCAAGCTATTAGGGTTGAACTAGTGGAATTTCCCAAACTTGGATAACAAAAATTTTGTGTTCAATTGTGGTGTGTGAATAAATTTTCATTACTTACATTTGTTAATGTTTTAATTTTTTTTCATACATAAACTCTAAAATTTACATTTTTTTGTGATCTATTTACCTTTTTTTGTTTACGGCATGAAGGGAGAACGAAAACTCAATGTTTTGATTTAATAAAAAAGTGTACATCTAAACTGGAGATGCACAATGCACAAATGTGGAGAGATATAATACCAAAGAGTGTCTGTGATTTTTCAGGATTGTGAGCTCTTTTCAGTTTTTACTTCTCAGGGTTTACAATCGTCAGGAAAAGGGAGAGGCGGGGGATTTTTAATTGAGTGTTGACTCCCAATCCGCAAGTCATTTCTTACAATAATATAGCCCGTTACGAATGAAAAATCACTTTACAATCATCTATGATTGTTAGGTCAGCTTTTTGCAAACGGGCAAAATAATGGCTTGTTTGACTCGGGTAAATATCCCACCGCACGTTCACTAGAGAATTTAATGAGCGTATGTTATTCTCTTTAAAAGCTTTGGATCCATAGGTCATTTGCATCTTTAACATGCTTGAAGCTTGCATATCCATTTTTAAAACACGTGTGGAACAAATCTCTTTCTTGTAAAATTCCAAGCTATTAGGGTTGCACTAGTTGAATTTCCCAAACTTGGATAACAAAAGTTTTGTGTTAATTTTTGGTGTGTGAAAAAATTTTTTTACTTACATTTGTTATTGTTTTAAATTTTTTCCATACATAAACTCAAAAATTTTCATTTTGCTGTGATCTATTTGCCTTTTTATGTTTACGGGATGGAGGGAGAGTGAAAGCTCAAAGTTTTGATTTAAGAAAAAAGTGTACATCTAAAATGGAGACGCACAGTGCACAAATGTAGAGAGAGATACTTACAATGAGTGTCTGCAATTTTTAGGGAATTTAAGCTCTCTTTTTAGTTTTTATATCTCAGGTTTTGCAATCGTCGGGAAAAGGGGAAGGCGGGGTGTTTTTAACTGAGTGTTGACTCCCAATCCGTAAGTCATTTCTTACAAAAATATAGCCCGTTACGGATGATAAATAACTTTACAATCATCTATGATTGTTAGGCAAGCTTTTTGTGAACGGGCAAAATAATGGCTAGTTCGATTCTGGTAAATATCCCACCGCACGTTCATTGAGAATTTAATGAGCTTTTGTTATTCTCTTTAAAAGCTTTGGATCCATAGGTCATTTGCATCTTTAACATGTTTCAAGCATGCATATCCATTTTTAAAACACGTGTAGAAGAAATCTCTTTCTTGTAAAATTCCATGCAATTAGGGTTGAACTAGTGGAATTTCTCAAACTTGGAAAACAAAACTTTTGTGTTCATTTGTGGTGTGTGAGTAAATTTTCTATACTTACATTTGTTATTGTTTTAATTTTTTTCACACATAAACTCTAAAATTTTCATTTTGTTGTGATCTATTTGCCTTTTTTGGTTTACAGGATGAAGGGAGAGCGAAAACTCAAAGTTTTGATTTAAGAAAAAAGTGTACATCTAAAATGGAGATGCACAATGCACAATTGTAGGGAGAGATAACTCCAAAGAGTGTTTGTAATTTTTAGGGATTGTAAGATCTTTTTAGTTTTTGTATCTCAGGTTTTGCAATCGTCGGGAAAACATGGAGGCGTGCTATTTTGAACTGACTGTTGACTCCCGATCCGTATGTCTTTTCTTACAAAAATATAGCCCGTTACTCATGATAAATCACATTACAATCATCTATGATTCTTAGGTCAGCTTTTTGAAAACGGGCAAAATAATGGCTTCTTTCACTCGGGTGAATATCCCACCGCACGTTCACTTCAGAATTTAATGAGTGTTTGTTATTCTAATTAAAAGCTTTGGATCCATAGGTCATTTGCATCTTTAACGTGTTTCAAGCATGCATATCCATTTTTAAAACACGTCTAGAAGAATTCTCTTTCTTGTAAAATTTCAAGCTATTAGGGTTGAACTAGTGGAATTTCCCAAACTTGGATAACAAAAATTTTGTGTTCAATTGTGGTGTGTGAATAAATTTTCATTACTTACATTTGTTAATGTTTTAATTTTTTTTCATACATAAACTCTAAAATTTACATTTTTTTGTGATCTATTTACCTTTTTTTGTTTACGGCATGAAGGGAGAACGAAAACTCAATGTTTTGATTTAATAAAAAAGTGTACATCTAAACTGGAGATGCACAATGCACAAATGTGGAGAGATATAATACCAAAGAGTGTCTGTGATTTTTCAGGATTGTGAGCTCTTTTCAGTTTTTACTTCTCAGGGTTTACAATCGTCAGGAAAAGGGAGAGGCGGGGGATTTTTAATTGAGTGTTGACTCCCAATCCGCAAGTCATTTCTTACAATAATATAGCCCGTTACGAATGAAAAATCACTTTACAATCATCTATGATTGTTAGGTCAGCTTTTTGCAAACGGGCAAAATAATGGCTTGTTTGACTCGGGTAAATATCCCACCGCACGTTCACTAGAGAATTTAATGAGCGTATGTTATTCTCTTTAAAAGCTTTGGATCCATAGGTCATTTGCATCTTTAACATGCTTGAAGCTTGCATATCCATTTTTAAAACACGTGTGGAACAAATCTCTTTCTTGTAAAATTCCAAGCTATTAGGGTTGCACTAGTTGAATTTCCCAAACTTGGATAACAAAAGTTTTGTGTTAATTTTTGGTGTGTGAAAAAATTTTTTTACTTACATTTGTTATTGTTTTAAATTTTTTCCATACATAAACTCAAAAATTTTCATTTTGCTGTGATCTATTTGCCTTTTTATGTTTACGGGATGGAGGGAGAGTGAAAGCTCAAAGTTTTGATTTAAGAAAAAAGTGTACATCTAAAATGGAGACGCACAGTGCACAAATGTAGAGAGAGATACTTACAATGAGTGTCTGCAATTTTTAGGGAATTTAAGCTCTCTTTTTAGTTTTTATATCTCAGGTTTTGCAATCGTCGGGAAAAGGGGAAGGCGGGGTGTTTTTAACTGAGTGTTGACTCCCAATCCGTAAGTCATTTCTTACAAAAATATAGCCCGTTACGGATGATAAATAACTTTACAATCATCTATGATTGTTAGGTAAGCTTTTTGTGAACGGGCAAAATAATGGCTAGTTCGATTCTGGTAAATATCCCACCGCACGTTCATTGAGAATTTAATGAGCTTTTGTTATTCTCTTTAAAAGCTTTGGATCCATAGGTCATTTGCATCTTTAACATGTTTCAAGCATGCATATCCATTTTTAAAACACGTGTAGAAGAAATCTCTTTCTTGTAAAATTCCATGCAATTAGGGTTGAACTAGTGGAATTTCTCAAACTTGGAAAACAAAACTTTTGTGTTCATTTGTGGTGTGTGAGTAAATTTTCTATACTTACATTTGTTATTGTTTTAATTTTTTTCACACATAAACTCTAAAATTTTCATTTTGTTGTGATCTATTTGCCTTTTTTGGTTTACAGGATGAAGGGAGAGCGAAAACTCAAAGTTTTGATTTAAGAAAAAAGTGTACATCTAAAATGGAGATGCACAATGCACAATTGTAGGGAGAGATAACTCCAAAGAGTGTTTGTAATTTTTAGGGATTGTAAGATCTTTTTAGTTTTTGTATCTCAGGTTTTGCAATCGTCGGGAAAACATGGAGGCGTGCTATTTTTAACTGACTGTTGACTCCCGATCCGTATGTCTTTTCTTACAAAAATATAGCCCGTTACTCATGATAAATCACATTACAATCATCTATGATTCTTAGGTCAGCTTTTTGAAAACGGGCAAAATAATGGCTTCTTTCACTCGGGTGAATATCCCACCGCACGTTCACTTCAGAATTTAATGAGTGTTTGTTATTCTAATTAAAAGCTTTGGATCCATAGGTCATTTGCATCTTTAACGTGTTTCAAGCATGCATATCCATTTTTAAAACACGTCTAGAAGAATTCTCTTTCTTGTAAAATTTCAAGCTATTAGGGTTGAACTAGTGGAATTTCCCAAACTTGGATAACAAAAATTTTGTGTTCAATTGTGGTGTGTGAATAAATTTTCATTACTTACATTTGTTAATGTTTTAATTTTTTTTCATACATAAACTCTAAAATTTACATTTTTTTGTGATCTATTTACCTTTTTTTGTTTACGGCATGAAGGGAGAACGAAAACTCAATGTTTTGATTTAATAAAAAAGTGTACATCTAAACTGGAGATGCACAATGCACAAATGTGGAGAGATATAATACCAAAGAGTGTCTGTGATTTTTCAGGATTGTGAGCTCTTTTCAGTTTTTACTTCTCAGGGTTTACAATCGTCAGGAAAAGGGAGAGGCGGGGGATTTTTAATTGAGTGTTGACTCCCAATCCGCAAGTCATTTCTTACAATAATATAGCCCGTTACGAATGAAAAATCACTTTACAATCATCTATGATTGTTAGGTCAGCTTTTTGCAAACGGGCAAAATAATGGCTTGTTTGACTCGGGTAAATATCCCACCGCACGTTCACTAGAGAATTTAATGAGCGTATGTTATTCTCTTTAAAAGCTTTGGATCCATAGGTCATTTGCATCTTTAACATGCTTGAAGCTTGCATATCCATTTTTAAAACACGTGTGGAACAAATCTCTTTCTTGTAAAATTCCAAGCTATTAGGGTTGCACTAGTTGAATTTCCCAAACTTGGATAACAAAAGTTTTGTGTTAATTTTTGGTGTGTGAAAAAATTTTTTTACTTACATTTGTTATTGTTTTAAATTTTTTCCATACATAAACTCAAAAATTTTCATTTTGCTGTGATCTATTTGCCTTTTTATGTTTACGGGATGGAGGGAGAGTGAAAGCTCAAAGTTTTGATTTAAGAAAAAAGTGTACATCTAAAATGGAGACGCACAGTGCACAAATGTAGAGAGAGATACTTACAATGAGTGTCTGCAATTTTTAGGGAATTTAAGCTCTCTTTTTAGTTTTTATATCTCAGGTTTTGCAATCGTCGGGAAAAGGGGAAGGCGGGGTGTTTTTAACTGAGTGTTGACTCCCAATCCGTAAGTCATTTCTTACAAAAATATAGCCCGTTACGGATGATAAATAACTTTACAATCATCTATGATTGTTAGGTAAGCTTTTTGTGAACGGGCAAAATAATGGCTAGTTCGATTCTGGTAAATATCCCACCGCACGTTCATTGAGAATTTAATGAGCTTTTGTTATTCTCTTTAAAAGCTTTGGATCCATAGGTCATTTGCATCTTTAACATGTTTCAAGCATGCATATCCATTTTTAAAACACGTGTAGAAGAAATCTCTTTCTTGTAAAATTCCATGCAATTAGGGTTGAACTAGTGGAATTTCTCAAACTTGGAAAACAAAACTTTTGTGTTCATTTGTGGTGTGTGAGTAAATTTTCTATACTTACATTTGTTATTGTTTTAATTTTTTTCACACATAAACTCTAAAATTTTCATTTTGTTGTGATCTATTTGCCTTTTTTGGTTTACAGGATGAAGGGAGAGCGAAAACTCAAAGTTTTGATTTAAGAAAAAAGTGTACATCTAAAATGGAGATGCACAATGCACAATTGTAGGGAGAGATAACTCCAAAGAGTGTTTGTAATTTTTAGGGATTGTAAGATCTTTTTAGTTTTTGTATCTCAGGTTTTGCAATCGTCGGGAAAACATGGAGGCGTGCTATTTTTAACTGACTGTTGACTCCCGATCCGTATGTCTTTTCTTACAAAAATATAGCCCGTTACTCATGATAAATCACATTACAATCATCTATGATTCTTAGGTCAGCTTTTTGAAAACGGGCAAAATAATGGCTTCTTTCACTCGGGTGAATATCCCACCGCACGTTCACTTCAGAATTTAATGAGTGTTTGTTATTCTAATTAAAAGCTTTGGATCCATAGGTCATTTGCATCTTTAACGTGTTTCAAGCATGCATATCCATTTTTAAAACACGTCTAGAAGAATTCTCTTTCTTGTAAAATTTCAAGCTATTAGGGTTGAACTAGTGGAATTTCCCAAACTTGGATAACAAAAATTTTGTGTTCAATTGTGGTGTGTGAATAAATTTTCATTACTTACATTTGTTAATGTTTTAATTTTTTTTCATACATAAACTCTAAAATTTACATTTTTTTGTGATCTATTTACCTTTTTTTGTTTACGGCATGAAGGGAGAACGAAAACTCAATGTTTTGATTTAATAAAAAAGTGTACATCTAAACTGGAGATGCACAATGCACAAATGTGGAGAGATATAATACCAAAGAGTGTCTGTGATTTTTCAGGATTGTGAGCTCTTTTCAGTTTTTACTTCTCAGGGTTTACAATCGTCAGGAAAAGGGAGAGGCGGGGGATTTTTAATTGAGTGTTGACTCCCAATCCGCAAGTCATTTCTTACAATAATATAGCCCGTTACGAATGAAAAATCACTTTACAATCATCTATGATTGTTAGGTCAGCTTTTTGCAAACGGGCAAAATAATGGCTTGTTTGACTCGGGTAAATATCCCACCGCACGTTCACTAGAGAATTTAATGAGCGTATGTTATTCTCTTTAAAAGCTTTGGATCCATAGGTCATTTGCATCTTTAACATGCTTGAAGCTTGCATATCCATTTTTAAAACACGTGTGGAACAAATCTCTTTCTTGTAAAATTCCAAGCTATTAGGGTTGCACTAGTTGAATTTCCCAAACTTGGATAACAAAAGTTTTGTGTTAATTTTTGGTGTGTGAAAAAATTTTTTTACTTACATTTGTTATTGTTTTAAATTTTTTCCATACATAAACTCAAAAATTTTCATTTTGCTGTGATCTATTTGCCTTTTTATGTTTACGGGATGGAGGGAGAGTGAAAGCTCAAAGTTTTGATTTAAGAAAAAAGTGTACATCTAAAATGGAGACGCACAGTGCACAAATGTAGAGAGAGATACTTACAATGAGTGTCTGCAATTTTTAGGGAATTTAAGCTCTCTTTTTAGTTTTTATATCTCAGGTTTTGCAATCGTCGGGAAAAGGGGAAGGCGGGGTGTTTTTAACTGAGTGTTGACTCCCAATCCGTAAGTCATTTCTTACAAAAATATAGCCCGTTACGGATGATAAATAACTTTACAATCATCTATGATTGTTAGGTAAGCTTTTTGTGAACGGGCAAAATAATGGCTAGTTCGATTCTGGTAAATATCCCACCGCACGTTCATTGAGAATTTAATGAGCTTTTGTTATTCTCTTTAAAAGCTTTGGATCCATAGGTCATTTGCATCTTTAACATGTTTCAAGCATGCATATCCATTTTTAAAACACGTGTAGAAGAAATCTCTTTCTTGTAAAATTCCATGCAATTAGGGTTGAACTAGTGGAATTTCTCAAACTTGGAAAACAAAACTTTTGTGTTCATTTGTGGTGTGTGAGTAAATTTTCTATACTTACATTTGTTATTGTTTTAATTTTTTTCACACATAAACTCTAAAATTTTCATTTTGTTGTGATCTATTTGCCTTTTTTGGTTTACAGGATGAAGGGAGAGCGAAAACTCAAAGTTTTGATTTAAGAAAAAAGTGTACATCTAAAATGGAGATGCACAATGCACAATTGTAGGGAGAGATAACTCCAAAGAGTGTTTGTAATTTTTAGGGATTGTAAGATCTTTTTAGTTTTTGTATCTCAGGTTTTGCAATCGTCGGGAAAACATGGAGGCGTGCTATTTTTAACTGACTGTTGACTCCCGATCCGTATGTCTTTTCTTACAAAAATATAGCCCGTTACTCATGATAAATCACATTACAATCATCTATGATTCTTAGGTCAGCTTTTTGAAAACGGGCAAAATAATGGCTTCTTTCACTCGGGTGAATATCCCACCGCACGTTCACTTCAGAATTTAATGAGTGTTTGTTATTCTAATTAAAAGCTTTGGATCCATAGGTCATTTGCATCTTTAACGTGTTTCAAGCATGCATATCCATTTTTAAAACACGTCTAGAAGAATTCTCTTTCTTGTAAAATTTCATGCTATTAGGGTTGAACTAGTGGAATTTCCCAAACTTGGATAACAAAAATTTTGTGTTCAATTGTGGTGTGTGAATAAATTTTCATTACTTACATTTGTTAATGTTTTAATTTTTTTTCATACATAAACTCTAAAATTTACATTTTTTTGTGATCTATTTACCTTTTTTTGTTTACGGCATGAAGGGAGAACGAAAACTCAATGTTTTGATTTAATAAAAAAGTGTACATCTAAACTGGAGATGCACAATGCACAAATGTGGAGAGATATAATACCAAAGAGTGTCTGTGATTTTTCAGGATTGTGAGCTCTTTTCAGTTTTTACTTCTCAGGGTTTACAATCGTCAGGAAAAGGGAGAGGCGGGGGATTTTTAATTGAGTGTTGACTCCCAATCCGCAAGTCATTTCTTACAATAATATAGCCCGTTACGAATGAAAAATCACTTTACAATCATCTATGATTGTTAGGTCAGCTTTTTGCAAACGGGCAAAATAATGGCTTGTTTGACTCGGGTAAATATCCCACCGCACGTTCACTAGAGAATTTAATGAGCGTATGTTATTCTCTTTAAAAGCTTTGGATCCATAGGTCATTTGCATCTTTAACATGCTTGAAGCTTGCATATCCATTTTTAAAACACGTGTGGAACAAATCTCTTTCTTGTAAAATTCCAAGCTATTAGGGTTGCACTAGTTGAATTTCCCAAACTTGGATAACAAAAGTTTTGTGTTAATTTTTGGTGTGTGAAAAAATTTTTTTACTTACATTTGTTATTGTTTTAAATTTTTTCCATACATAAACTCAAAAATTTTCATTTTGCTGTGATCTATTTGCCTTTTTATGTTTACGGGATGGAGGGAGAGTGAAAGCTCAAAGTTTTGATTTAAGAAAAAAGTGTACATCTAAAATGGAGACGCACAGTGCACAAATGTAGAGAGAGATACTTACAATGAGTGTCTGCAATTTTTAGGGAATTTAAGCTCTCTTTTTAGTTTTTATATCTCAGGTTTTGCAATCGTCGGGAAAAGGGGAAGGCGGGGTGTTTTTAACTGAGTGTTGACTCCCAATCCGTAAGTCATTTCTTACAAAAATATAGCCCGTTACGGATGATAAATAACTTTACAATCATCTATGATTGTTAGGTAAGCTTTTTGTGAACGGGCAAAATAATGGCTAGTTCGATTCTGGTAAATATCCCACCGCACGTTCATTGAGAATTTAATGAGCTTTTGTTATTCTCTTTAAAAGCTTTGGATCCATAGGTCATTTGCATCTTTAACATGTTTCAAGCATGCATATCCATTTTTAAAACACGTGTAGAAGAAATCTCTTTCTTGTAAAATTCCATGCAATTAGGGTTGAACTAGTGGAATTTCTCAAACTTGGAAAACAAAACTTTTGTGTTCATTTGTGGTGTGTGAGTAAATTTTCTATACTTACATTTGTTATTGTTTTAATTTTTTTCACACATAAACTCTAAAATTTTCATTTTGTTGTGATCTATTTGCCTTTTTTGGTTTACAGGATGAAGGGAGAGCGAAAACTCAAAGTTTTGATTTAAGAAAAAAGTGTACATCTAAAATGGAGATGCACAATGCACAATTGTAGGGAGAGATAACTCCAAAGAGTGTTTGTAATTTTTAGGGATTGTAAGATCTTTTTAGTTTTTGTATCTCAGGTTTTGCAATCGTCGGGAAAACATGGAGGCGTGCTATTTTTAACTGACTGTTGACTCCCGATCCGTATGTCTTTTCTTACAAAAATATAGCCCGTTACTCATGATAAATCACATTACAATCATCTATGATTCTTAGGTCAGCTTTTTGAAAACGGGCAAAATAATGGCTTCTTTCACTCGGGTGAATATCCCACCGCACGTTCACTTCAGAATTTAATGAGTGTTTGTTATTCTAATTAAAAGCTTTGGATCCATAGGTCATTTGCATCTTTAACGTGTTTCAAGCATGCATATCCATTTTTAAAACACGTCTAGAAGAATTCTCTTTCTTGTAAAATTTCAAGCTATTAGGGTTGAACTAGTGGAATTTCCCAAACTTGGATAACAAAAATTTTGTGTTCAATTGTGGTGTGTGAATAAATTTTCATTACTTACATTTGTTAATGTTTTAATTTTTTTTCATACATAAACTCTAAAATTTACATTTTTTTGTGATCTATTTACCTTTTTTTGTTTACGGCATGAAGGGAGAACGAAAACTCAATGTTTTGATTTAATAAAAAAGTGTACATCTAAACTGGAGATGCACAATGCACAAATGTGGAGAGATATAATACCAAAGAGTGTCTGTGATTTTTCAGGATTGTGAGCTCTTTTCAGTTTTTACTTCTCAGGGTTTACAATCGTCAGGAAAAGGGAGAGGCGGGGGATTTTTAATTGAGTGTTGACTCCCAATCCGCAAGTCATTTCTTACAATAATATAGCCCGTTACGAATGAAAAATCACTTTACAATCATCTATGATTGTTAGGTCAGCTTTTTGCAAACGGGCAAAATAATGGCTTGTTTGACTCGGGTAAATATCCCACCGCACGTTCACTAGAGAATTTAATGAGCGTATGTTATTCTCTTTAAAAGCTTTGGATCCATAGGTCATTTGCATCTTTAACATGCTTGAAGCTTGCATATCCATTTTTAAAACACGTGTGGAACAAATCTCTTTCTTGTAAAATTCCAAGCTATTAGGGTTGCACTAGTTGAATTTCCCAAACTTGGATAACAAAAGTTTTGTGTTAATTTTTGGTGTGTGAAAAATTTTTTTTACTTACATTTGTTATTGTTTTAAATTTTTTCCATACATAAACTCAAAAATTTTCATTTTGCTGTGATCTATTTGCCTTTTTATGTTTACGGGATGGAGGGAGAGTGAAAACTCAAAGTTTTGATTTAAGAAAAAAGTGTACATCTAAAATGGAGACGCACAGTGCACAAATGTAGAGAGAGATACTTACAATGAGTGTCTGCAATTTTTAGGGAATTTAAGCTCTCTTTTTAGTTTTTATATCTCAGGTTTTGCAATCGTCGGGAAAAGGGGAAGGCGGGGTGTTTTTAACTGAGTGTTGACTCCCAATCCGTAAGTCATTTCTTACAAAAATATAGCCCGTTACGGATGATAAATAACTTTACAATCATCTATGATTGTTAGGTAAGCTTTTTGTGAACGGGCAAAATAATGGCTAGTTCGATTCTGGTAAATATCCCACCGCACGTTCGTTGAGAATTTAATGAGCTTTTGTTATTCTCTTTAAAAGCTTTGGATCCATAGGTCATTTGCATCTTTAACATGTTTCAAGCATGCATATCCATTTTTAAAACACGTGTAGAAGAAATCTCTTTCTTGTAAAATTCCATGCAATTAGGGTTGAACTAGTGGAATTTCTCAAACTTGGAAAACAAAACTTTTGTGTTCATTTGTGGTGTGTGAGTAAATTTTCTATACTTACATTTGTTATTGTTTTAATTTTTTTCACACATAAACTCTAAAATTTTCATTTTGTTGTGATCTATTTGCCTTTTTTGGTTTACAGGATGAAGGGAGAGCGAAAACTCAAAGTTTTGATTTAAGAAAAAAGTGTACATCTAAAATGGAGATGCACAATGCACAATTGTAGGGAGAGATAACTCCAAAGAGTGTTTGTAATTTTTAGGGATTGTAAGATCTTTTTAGTTTTTGTATCTCAGGTTTTGCAATCGTCGGGAAAACATGGAGGCGTGCTATTTTTAACTGACTGTTGACTCCCGATCCGTATGTCTTTTCTTACAAAAATATAGCCCGTTACTCATGATAAATCACATTACAATCATCTATGATTCTTAGGTCAGCTTTTTGAAAACGGGCAAAATAATGGCTTCTTTCACTCGGGTGAATATCCCACCGCACGTTCACTTCAGAATTTAATGAGTGTTTGTTATTCTAATTAAAAGCTTTGGATCCATAGGTCATTTGCATCTTTAACGTGTTTCAAGCATGCATATCCATTTTTAAAACACGTCTAGAAGAATTCTCTTTCTTGTAAAATTTCAAGCTATTAGGGTTGAACTAGTGGAATTTCCCAAACTTGGATAACAAAAATTTTGTGTTCAATTGTGGTGTGTGAATAAATTTTCATTACTTACATTTGTTAATGTTTTAATTTTTTTTCATACATAAACTCTAAAATTTACATTTTTTTGTGATCTATTTACCTTTTTTTGTTTACGGCATGAAGGGAGAACGAAAACTCAATGTTTTGATTTAATAAAAAAGTGTACATCTAAACTGGAGATGCACAATGCACAAATGTGGAGAGATATAATACCAAAGAGTGTCTGTGATTTTTCAGGATTGTGAGCTCTTTTCAGTTTTTACTTCTCAGGGTTTACAATCGTCGGGAAAAGGGAGAGGCGGGGGATTTTTAATTGAGTGTTGACTCCCAATCCGCAAGTCATTTCTTACAATAATATAGCCCGTTACGAATGAAAAATCACTTTACAATCATCTATGATTGTTAGGTCAGCTTTTTGCAAACGGGCAAAATAATGGCTTGTTTGACTCGGGTAAATATCCCACCGCACGTTCACTAGAGAATTTAATGAGCGTATGTTATTCTCTTTAAAAGCTTTGGATCCATAGGTCATTTGCATCTTTAACATGCTTGAAGCTTGCATATCCATTTTTAAAACACGTGTGGAACAAATCTCTTTCTTGTAAAATTCCAAGCTATTAGGGTTGCACTAGTTGAATTTCCCAAACTTGGATAACAAAAGTTTTGTGTTAATTTTTGGTGTGTGAAAAATTTTTTTTACTTACATTTGTTATTGTTTTAAATTTTTTCCATACATAAACTCAAAAATTTTCATTTTGCTGTGATCTATTTGCCTTTTTATGTTTACGGGATGGAGGGAGAGTGAAAACTCAAAGTTTTGATTTAAGAAAAAAGTGTACATCTAAAATGGAGACGCACAGTGCACAAATGTAGAGAGAGATACTTACAATGAGTGTCTGCAATTTTTAGGGAATTTAAGCTCTCTTTTTAGTTTTTATATCTCAGGTTTTGCAATCGTCGGGAAAAGGGGAAGGCGGGGTGTTTTTAACTGAGTGTTGACTCCCAATCCGTAAGTCATTTCTTACAAAAATATAGCCCGTTACGGATGATAAATAACTTTACAATCATCTATGATTGTTAGGTAAGCTTTTTGTGAACGGGCAAAATAATGGCTAGTTCGATTCTGGTAAATATCCCACCGCACGTTCGTTGAGAATTTAATGAGCTTTTGTTATTCTCTTTAAAAGCTTTGGATCCATAGGTCATTTGCATCTTTAACATGTTTCAAGCATGCATATCCATTTTTAAAACACGTGTAGAAGAAATCTCTTTCTTGTAAAATTCCATGCAATTAGGGTTGAACTAGTGGAATTTCTCAAACTTGGAAAACAAAACTTTTGTGTTCATTTGTGGTGTGTGAGTAAATTTTCTATACTTACATTTGTTATTGTTTTAATTTTTTTCACACATAAACTCTAAAATTTTCATTTTGTTGTGATCTATTTGCCTTTTTTGGTTTACAGGATGAAGGGAGAGCGAAAACTCAAAGTTTTGATTTAAGAAAAAAGTGTACATCTAAAATGGAGATGCACAATGCACAATTGTAGGGAGAGATAACTCCAAAGAGTGTTTGTAATTTTTAGGGATTGTAAGATCTTTTTAGTTTTTGTATCTCAGGTTTTGCAATCGTCGGGAAAACATGGAGGCGTGCTATTTTTAACTGACTGTTGACTCCCGATCCGTATGTCTTTTCTTACAAAAATATAGCCCGTTACTCATGATAAATCACATTACAATCATCTATGATTCTTAGGTCAGCTTTTTGAAAACGGGCAAAATAATGGCTTCTTTCACTCGGGTGAATATCCCACCGCACGTTCACTTCAGAATTTAATGAGTGTTTGTTATTCTAATTAAAAGCTTTGGATCCATAGGTCATTTGCATCTTTAACGTGTTTCAAGCATGCATATCCATTTTTAAAACACGTCTAGAAGAATTCTCTTTCTTGTAAAATTTCAAGCTATTAGGGTTGAACTAGTGGAATTTCCCAAACTTGGATAACAAAAATTTTGTGTTCAATTGTGGTGTGTGAATAAATTTTCATTACTTACATTTGTTAATGTTTTAATTTTTTTCCATACATAAACTCTAAAATTTACATTTTTTTGTGATCTATTTACCTTTTTTTGTTTACGGCATGAAGGGAGAACGAAAACTCAATGTTTTGATTTAATAAAAAAGTGTACATCTAAACTGGAGATGCACAATGCACAAATGTGGAGAGATATAATACCAAAGAGTGTCTGTGATTTTTCAGGATTGTGAGCTCTTTTCAGTTTTTACTTCTCAGGGTTTACAATCGTCGGGAAAAGGGAGAGGCGGGGGATTTTTAATTGAGTGTTGACTCCCAATCCGCAAGTCATTTCTTACAATAATATAGCCCGTTACGAATGAAAAATCACTTTACAATCATCTATGATTGTTAGGTCAGCTTTTTGCAAACGGGGAAAATAATGGCTTGTTTGACTCGGGTAAATATCCCACCGCACGTTCACTAGAGAATTTAATGAGCGTATGTTATTCTCTTTAAAAGCTTTGGATCCATAGGTCATTTGCATCTTTAACATGCTTGAAGCTTGCATATCCATTTTTAAAACACGTGTGGAACAAATCTCTTTCTTGTAAAATTCCAAGCTATTAGGGTTGCACTAGTTGAATTTCCCAAACTTGGATAACAAAAGTTTTGTGTTAATTTTTGGTGTGTGAAAAATTTTTATTACTTACATTTGTTATTGTTTTAAATTTTTTCCATACATAAACTCAAAAATTTTCATTTTGCTGTGATCTATTTGCCTTTTTATGTTTACGGGATGGAGGGAGAGTGAAAACTCAAAGTTTTGATTTAAGAAAAAAGTGTACATCTAAAATGGAGACGCACAGTGCACAAATGTAGAGAGAGATACTTACAATGAGTGTCTGCAATTTTTAGGGAATTTAAGCTCTCTTTTTAGTTTTTATATCTCAGGTTTTGCAATCGTCGGGAAAAGGGGAAGGCGGGGTGTTTTTAACTGAGTGTTGACTCCCAATCCGTAAGTCATTTCTTACAAAAATATAGCCCGTTACGGATGATAAATAACTTTACAATCATCTATGATTGTTAGGTAAGCTTTTTGTGAACGGGCAAAATAATGGCTAGTTCGATTCTGGTAAATATCCCACCGCACGTTCATTGAGAATTTAATGAGCTTTTGTTATTCTCTTTAAAAGCTTTGGATCCATAGGTCATTTGCATCTTTAACATGTTTCAAGCATGCATATCCATTTTTAAAACACGTGTAGAAGAAATCTCTTTCTTGTAAAATTCCATGCAATTAGGGTTGAACTAGTGGAATTTCTCAAACTTGGAAAACAAAACTTTTGTGTTCATTTGTGGTGTGTGAGTAAATTTTCTATACTTACATTTGTTATTGTTTTAATTTTTTTCACACATAAACTCTAAAATTTTCATTTTGTTGTGATCTATTTGCCTTTTTTGGTTTACAGGATGAAGGGAGAGCGAAAACTCAAAGTTTTGATTTAAGAAAAAAGTGTACATCTAAAATGGAGATGCACAATGCACAATTGTAGGGAGAGATAACTCCAAAGAGTGTTTGTAATTTTTAGGGATTGTAAGATCTTTTTAGTTTTTGTATCTCAGGTTTTGCAATCGTCGGGAAAACATGGAGGCGTGCTATTTTTAACTGACTGTTGACTCCCGATCCGTATGTCTTTTCTTACAAAAATATAGCCCGTTACTCATGATAAATCACATTACAATCATCTATGATTCTTAGGTCAGCTTTTTGAAAACGGGCAAAATAATGGCTTCTTTCACTCGGGTGAATATCCCACCGCACGTTCACTTCAGAATTTAATGAGTGTTTGTTATTCTAATTAAAAGCTTTGGATCCATAGGTCATTTGCATCTTTAACGTGTTTCAAGCATGCATATCCATTTTTAAAACACGTCTAGAAGAATTCTCTTTCTTGTAAAATTTCAAGCTATTAGGGTTGAACTAGTGGAATTTCCCAAACTTGGATAACAAAAATTTTGTGTTCAATTGTGGTGTGTGAATAAATTTTCATTACTTACATTTGTTAATGTTTTAATTTTTTTCCATACATAAACTCTAAAATTTACATTTTTTTGTGATCTATTTACCTTTTTTTGTTTACGGCATGAAGGGAGAACGAAAACTCAATGTTTTGATATAATAAAAAAGTGTACATCTAAACTGGAGATGCACAATGCACAAATGTGGAGAGATATAATACCAAAGAGTGTCTGTGATTTTTCAGGATTGTGAGCTCTTTTCAGTTTTTACTTCTCAGGGTTTACAATCGTCGGGAAAAGGGAGAGGCGGGGGATTTTTAATTGAGTGTTGACTCCCAATCCGCAAGTCATTTCTTACAATAATATAGCCCGTTACGAATGAAAAATCACTTTACAATCATCTATGATTGTTAGGTCAGCTTTTTGCAAACGGGGAAAATAATGGCTTGTTTGACTCGGGTAAATATCCCACCGTACGTTCACTAGAGAATTTAATGAGCGTATGTTATTCTCTTTAAAAGCTTTGGATCCATAGGTCATTTGCATCTTTAACATGCTTGAAGCTTGCATATCCATTTTTAAAACACGTGTGGAACAAATCTCTTTCTTGTAAAATTCCAAGCTATTAGGGTTGCACTAGTTGAATTTCCCAAACTTGGATAACAAAAGTTTTGTGTTAATTTTTGGTGTGTGAAAAAAATTTTTTTACTTACATTTGTTATTGTTTTAAATTTTTTCCATACATAAACTCAAAAATTTTCATTTTGCTGTGATCTATTTGCCTTTTTATGTTTACGGGATGGAGGGAGAGTGAAAACTCAAAGTTTTGATTTAAGAAAAAAGTGTACATCTAAAATGGAGACGCACAGTGCACAAATGTAGAGAGAGATACTTACAATGAGTGTCTGCAATTTTTAGGGAATTTAAGCTCTCTTTTTAGTTTTTATATCTCAGGTTTTGCAATCGTCGGGAAAAGGGGAAGGCGGGGTGTTTTTAACTGAGTGTTGACTCCCAATCCGTAAGTCATTTCTTACAAAAATATAGCCCGTTACGGATGATAAATAACTTTACAATCATCTATGATTGTTAGGTAAGCTTTTTGTGAACGGGCAAAATAATGGCTAGTTCGATTCTGGTAAATATCCCACCGCACGTTCATTGAGAATTTAATGAGCTTTTGTTATTCTCTTTAAAAGCTTTGGATCCATAGGTCATTTGCATCTTTAACATGTTTCAAGCATGCATATCCATTTTTAAAACACGTGTAGAAGAAATCTCTTTCTTGTAAAATTCCATGCAATTAGGGTTGAACTAGTGGAATTTCTCAAACTTGGAAAACCAAACTTTTGTGTTCATTTGTGGTGTGTGAGTAAATTTTCTATACTTACATTTGTTATTGTTTTAATTTTTTTCACACATAAACTCTAAAATTTTCATTTTGTTGTGATCTATTTGCCTTTTTTGGTTTACAGGATGAAGGGAGAGCGAAAACTCAAAGTTTTGATTTAAGAAAAAAGTGTACATCTAAAATGGAGATGCACAATGCACAATTGTAGGGAGAGATAACTCCAAAGAGTGTTTGTAATTTTTAGGGATTGTAAGATCTTTTTAGTTTTTGTATCTCAGGTTTTGCAATCGTCGGGAAAACATGGAGGCGTGCTATTTTTAACTGACTGTTGACTCCCGATCCGTATGTCTTTTCTTACAAAAATATAGCCCGTTACTCATGATAAATCACATTACAATCATCTATGATTCTTAGGTCAGCTTTTTGAAAACGGGCAAAATAATGGCTTCTTTCACTCGGGTGAATATCCCACCGCACGTTCACTTCAGAATTTAATGAGTGTTTGTTATTCTAATTAAAAGCTTTGGATCCATAGGTCATTTGCATCTTTAACGTGTTTCAAGCATGCATATCCATTTTTAAAACACGTCTAGAAGAATTCTCTTTCTTGTAAAATTTCAAGCTATTAGGGTTGAACTAGTGGAATTTCCCAAACTTGGATAACAAAAATTTTGTGTTCAATTGTGGTGTGTGAATAAATTTTCATTACTTACATTTGTTAATGTTTTAATTTTTTTCCATACATAAACTCTAAAATTTACATTTTTTTGTGATCTATTTACCTTTTTTTGTTTACGGCATGAAGGGAGAACGAAAACTCAATGTTTTGATTTAATAAAAAAGTGTACATCTAAACTGGAGATGCACAATGCACAAATGTGGAGAGATATAATACCAAAGAGTGTCTGTGATTTTTCAGGATTGTGAGCTCTTTTCAGTTTTTACTTCTCAGGGTTTACAATCGTCGGGAAAAGGGAGAGGCGGGGGATTTTTAATTGAGTGTTGACTCCCAATCCGCAAGTCATTTCTTACAATAATATAGCCCGTTACGAATGAAAAATCACTTTACAATCATCTATGATTGTTAGGTCAGCTTTTTGCAAACGGGGAAAATAATGGCTTGTTTGACTCGGGTAAATATCCCACCGCACGTTCACTAGAGAATTTAATGAGCGTATGTTATTCTCTTTAAAAGCTTTGGATCCATAGGTCATTTGCATCTTTAACATGCTTGAAGCTTGCATATCCATTTTTAAAACACGTGTGGAACAAATCTCTTTCTTGTAAAATTCCAAGCTATTAGGGTTGCACTAGTTGAATTTCCCAAACTTGGATAACAAAAGTTTTGTGTTAATTTTTGGTGTGTGAAAAAATTTTTTTTACTTACATTTGTTATTGTTTTAAATTTTTTCCATACATAAACTCAAAAATTTTCATTTTGCTGTGATCTATTTGCCTTTTTATGTTTACGGGATGGAGGGAGAGTGAAAACTCAAAGTTTTGATTTAAGAAAAAAGTGTACATCTAAAATGGAGACGCACAGTGCACAAATGTAGAGAGAGATACTTACAATGAGTGTCTGCAATTTTTAGGGAATTTAAGCTCTCTTTTTAGTTTTTATATCTCAGGTTTTGCAATCGTCGGGAAAAGGGGAAGGCGGGGTGTTTTTAACTGAGTGTTGACTCCCAATCCGTAAGTCATTTCTTACAAAAATATAGCCCGTTACGGATGATAAATAACTTTACAATCATCTATGATTGTTAGGTAAGCTTTTTGTGAACGGGCAAAATAATGGCTAGTTCGATTCTGGTAAATATCCCACCGCACGTTCATTGAGAATTTAATGAGCTTTTGTTATTCTCTTTAAAAGCTTTGGATCCATAGGTCATTTGCATCTTTAACATGTTTCAAGCATGCATATCCATTTTTAAAACACGTGTAGAAGAAATCTCTTTCTTGTAAAATTCCATGCAATTAGGGTTGAACTAGTGGAATTTCTCAAACTTGGAAAACAAAA
Source organism: Aristolochia californica (assembly GCF_029961685.1). Taxonomy (NCBI): domain Eukaryota; kingdom Viridiplantae; phylum Streptophyta; class Magnoliopsida; order Piperales; family Aristolochiaceae; genus Aristolochia; species Aristolochia californica. Next base: position 283,443 of record NW_027181882.1, on the reverse strand, counting down.
CTTTTGTGTTCATTTGTGGTGTGTGAGTAAATTTTCTATACTTACATTTGTTATTGTTTTAATTTTTTTCACACATAAACTCTAAAATTTTCATTTTGTTGTGATCTATTTGCCTTTTTTGGTTTACAGGATGAAGGGAGAGCGAAAACTCAAAGTTTTGATTTAAGAAAAAAGTGTACATCTAAAATGGAGATGCACAATGCACAATTGTAGGGAGAGATAACTCCAAAGAGTGTTTGTAATTTTTAGGGATTGTAAGATCTTTTTAGTTTTTGTATCTCAGGTTTTGCAATCGTCGGGAAAACATGGAGGCGTGCTATTTTTAACTGACTGTTGACTCCCGATCCGTATGTCTTTTCTTACAAAAATATAGCCCGTTACTCATGATAAATCACATTACAATCATCTATGATTCTTAGGTCAGCTTTTTGAAAACGGGCAAAATAATGGCTTCTTTCACTCGGGTGAATATCCCACCGCACGTTCACTTCAGAATTTAATGAGTGTTTGTTATTCTAATTAAAAGCTTTGGATCCATAGGTCATTTGCATCTTTAACGTGTTTCAAGCATGCATATCCATTTTTAAAACACGTCTAGAAGAATTCTCTTTCTTGTAAAATTTCAAGCTATTAGGGTTGAACTAGTGGAATTTCCCAAACTTGGATAACAAAAATTTTGTGTTCAATTGTGGTGTGTGAATAAATTTTCATTACTTACATTTGTTAATGTTTTAATTTTTTTCCATACATAAACTCTAAAATTTACATTTTTTTGTGATCTATTTACCTTTTTTTGTTTACGGCATGAAGGGAGAACGAAAACTCAATGTTTTGATTTAATAAAAAAGTGTACATCTAAACTGGAGATGCACAATGCACAAATGTGGAGAGATATAATACCAAAGAGTGTCTGTGATTTTTCAGGATTGTGAGCTCTTTTCAGTTTTTACTTCTCAGGGTTTACAATCGTCGGGAAAAGGGAGAGGCGGGGGATTTTTAATTGAGTGTTGACTCCCAATCCGCAAGTCATTTCTTACAATAATATAGCCCGTTACGAATGAAAAATCACTTTACAATCATCTATGATTGTTAGGTCAGCTTTTTGCAAACGGGGAAAATAATGGCTTGTTTGACTCGGGTAAATATCCCACCGCACGTTCACTAGAGAATTTAATGAGCGTATGTTATTCTCTTTAAAAGCTTTGGATCCATAGGTCATTTGCATCTTTAACATGCTTGAAGCTTGCATATCCATTTTTAAAACACGTGTGGAACAAATCTCTTTCTTGTAAAATTCCAAGCTATTAGGGTTGCACTAGTTGAATTTCCCAAACTTGGATAACAAAAGTTTTGTGTTAATTTTTGGTGTGTGAAAAAATTTTTTTTACTTACATTTGTTATTGTTTTAAATTTTTTCCATACATAAACTCAAAAATTTTCATTTTGCTGTGATCTATTTGCCTTTTTATGTTTACGGGATGGAGGGAGAGTGAAAACTCAAAGTTTTGATTTAAGAAAAAAGTGTACATCTAAAATGGAGACGCACAGTGCACAAATGTAGAGAGAGATACTTACAATGAGTGTCTGCAATTTTTAGGGAATTTAAGCTCTCTTTTTAGTTTTTATATCTCAGGTTTTGCAATCGTCGGGAAAAGGGGAAGGCGGGGTGTTTTTAACTGAGTGTTGACTCCCAATCCGTAAGTCATTTCTTACAAAAATATAGCCCGTTACGGATGATAAATAACTTTACAATCATCTATGATTGTTAGGTAAGCTTTTTGTGAACGGGCAAAATAATGGCTAGTTCGATTCTGGTAAATATCCCACCGCACGTTCATTGAGAATTTAATGAGCTTTTGTTATTCTCTTTAAAAGCTTTGGATCCATAGGTCATTTGCATCTTTAACATGTTTCAAGCATGCATATCCATTTTTAAAACACGTGTAGAAGAAATCTCTTTCTTGTAAAATTCCATGCAATTAGGGTTGAACTAGTGGAATTTCTCAAACTTGGAAAACAAAACTTTTGTGTTCATTTGTGGTGTGTGAGTAAATTTTCTATACTTACATTTGTTATTGTTTTAATTTTTTTCACACATAAACTCTAAAATTTTCATTTTGTTGTGATCTATTTGCCTTTTTTGGTTTACAGGATGAAGGGAGAGCGAAAACTCAAAGTTTTGATTTAAGAAAAAAGTGTACATCTAAAATGGAGATGCACAATGCACAATTGTAGGGAGAGATAACTCCAAAGAGTGTTTGTAATTTTTAGGGATTGTAAGATCTTTTTAGTTTTTGTATCTCAGGTTTTGCAATCGTCGGGAAAACATGGAGGCGTGCTATTTTTAACTGACTGTTGACTCCCGATCCGTATGTCTTTTCTTACAAAAATATAGCCCGTTACTCATGATAAATCACATTACAATCATCTATGATTCTTAGGTCAGCTTTTTGAAAACGGGCAAAATAATGGCTTCTTTCACTCGGGTGAATATCCCACCGCACGTTCACTTCAGAATTTAATGAGTGTTTGTTATTCTAATTAAAAGCTTTGGATCCATAGGTCATTTGCATCTTTAACGTGTTTCAAGCATGCATATCCATTTTTAAAACACGTCTAGAAGAATTCTCTTTCTTGTAAAATTTCAAGCTATTAGGGTTGAACTAGTGGAATTTCCCAAACTTGGATAACAAAAATTTTGTGTTCAATTGTGGTGTGTGAATAAATTTTCATTACTTACATTTGTTAATGTTTTAATTTTTTTCCATACATAAACTCTAAAATTTACATTTTTTTGTGATCTATTTACCTTTTTTTGTTTACGGCATGAAGGGAGAACGAAAACTCAATGTTTTGATTTAATAAAAAAGTGTACATCTAAACTGGAGATGCACAATGCACAAATGTGGAGAGATATAATACCAAAGAGTGTCTGTGATTTTTCAGGATTGTGAGCTCTTTTCAGTTTTTACTTCTCAGGGTTTACAATCGTCGGGAAAAGGGAGAGGCGGGGGATTTTTAATTGAGTGTTGACTCCCAATCCGCAAGTCATTTCTTACAATAATATAGCCCGTTACGAATGAAAAATCACTTTACAATCATCTATGATTGTTAGGTCAGCTTTTTGCAAACGGGGAAAATAATGGCTTGTTTGACTCGGGTAAATATCCCACCGCACGTTCACTAGAGAATTTAATGAGCGTATGTTATTCTCTTTAAAAGCTTTGGATCCATAGGTCATTTGCATCTTTAACATGCTTGAAGCTTGCATATCCATTTTTAAAACACGTGTGGAACAAATCTCTTTCTTGTAAAATTCCAAGCTATTAGGGTTGCACTAGTTGAATTTCCCAAACTTGGATAACAAAAGTTTTGTGTTAATTTTTGGTGTGTGAAAAAATTTTTTTTACTTACATTTGTTATTGTTTTAAATTTTTTCCATACATAAACTCAAAAATTTTCATTTTGCTGTGATCTATTTGCCTTTTTATGTTTACGGGATGGAGGGAGAGTGAAAACTCAAAGTTTTGATTTAAGAAAAAAGTGTACATCTAAAATGGAGACGCACAGTGCACAAATGTAGAGAGAGATACTTACAATGAGTGTCTGCAATTTTTAGGGAATTTAAGCTCTCTTTTTAGTTTTTATATCTCAGGTTTTGCAATCGTCGGGAAAAGGGGAAGGCGGGGTGTTTTTAACTGAGTGTTGACTCCCAATCCGTAAGTCATTTCTTACAAAAATATAGCCCGTTACGGATGATAAATAACTTTACAATCATCTATGATTGTTAGGTAAGCTTTTTGTGAACGGGCAAAATAATGGCTAGTTCGATTCTGGTAAATATCCCACCGCACGTTCATTGAGAATTTAATGAGCTTTTGTTATTCTCTTTAAAAGCTTTGGATCCATAGGTCATTTGCATCTTTAACATGTTTCAAGCATGCATATCCATTTTTAAAACACGTGTAGAAGAAATCTCTTTCTTGTAAAATTCCATGCAATTAGGGTTGAACTAGTGGAATTTCTCAAACTTGGAAAACCAAACTTTTGTGTTCATTTGTGGTGTGTGAGTAAATTTTCTATACTTACATTTGTTATTGTTTTAATTTTTTTCACACATAAACTCTAAAATTTTCATTTTGTTGTGATCTATTTGCCTTTTTTGGTTTACAGGATGAAGGGAGAGCGAAAACTCAAAGTTTTGATTTAAGAAAAAAGTGTACATCTAAAATGGAGATGCACAATGCACAATTGTAGGGAGAGATAACTCCAAAGAGTGTTTGTAATTTTTAGGGATTGTAAGATCTTTTTAGTTTTTGTATCTCAGGTTTTGCAATCGTCGGGAAAACATGGAGGCGTGCTATTTTTAACTGACTGTTGACTCCCGATCCGTATGTCTTTTCTTACAAAAATATAGCCCGTTACTCATGATAAATCACATTACAATCATCTATGATTCTTAGGTCAGCTTTTTGAAAACGGGCAAAATAATGGCTTCTTTCACTCGGGTGAATATCCCACCGCACGTTCACTTCAGAATTTAATGAGTGTTTGTTATTCTAATTAAAAGCTTTGGATCCATAGGTCATTTGCATCTTTAACGTGTTTCAAGCATGCATATCCATTTTTAAAACACGTCTAGAAGAATTCTCTTTCTTGTAAAATTTCAAGCTATTAGGGTTGAACTAGTGGAATTTCCCAAACTTGGATAACAAAAATTTTGTGTTCAATTGTGGTGTGTGAATAAATTTTCATTACTTACATTTGTTAATGTTTTAATTTTTTTCCATACATAAACTCTAAAATTTACATTTTTTTGTGATCTATTTACCTTTTTTTGTTTACGGCATGAAGGGAGAACGAAAACTCAATGTTTTGATTTAATAAAAAAGTGTACATCTAAACTGGAGATGCACAATGCACAAATGTGGAGAGATATAATACCAAAGAGTGTCTGTGATTTTTCAGGATTGTGAGCTCTTTTCAGTTTTTACTTCTCAGGGTTTACAATCGTCGGGAAAAGGGAGAGGCGGGGGATTTTTAATTGAGTGTTGACTCCCAATCCGCAAGTCATTTCTTACAATAATATAGCCCGTTACGAATGAAAAATCACTTTACAATCATCTATGATTGTTAGGTCAGCTTTTTGCAAACGGGGAAAATAATGGCTTGTTTGACTCGGGTAAATATCCCACCGCACGTTCACTAGAGAATTTAATGAGCGTATGTTATTCTCTTTAAAAGCTTTGGATCCATAGGTCATTTGCATCTTTAACATGCTTGAAGCTTGCATATCCATTTTTAAAACACGTGTGGAACAAATCTCTTTCTTGTAAAATTCCAAGCTATTAGGGTTGCACTAGTTGAATTTCCCAAACTTGGATAACAAAAGTTTTGTGTTAATTTTTGGTGTGTGAAAAAATTTTTTTTACTTACATTTGTTATTGTTTTAAATTTTTTCCATACATAAACTCAAAAATTTTCATTTTGCTGTGATCTATTTGCCTTTTTATGTTTACGGGATGGAGGGAGAGTGAAAACTCAAAGTTTTGATTTAAGAAAAAAGTGTACATCTAAAATGGAGACGCACAGTGCACAAATGTAGAGAGAGATACTTACAATGAGTGTCTGCAATTTTTAGGGAATTTAAGCTCTCTTTTTAGTTTTTATATCTCAGGTTTTGCAATCGTCGGGAAAAGGGGAAGGCGGGGTGTTTTTAACTGAGTGTTGACTCCCAATCCGTAAGTCATTTCTTACAAAAATATAGCCCGTTACGGATGATAAATAACTTTACAATCATCTATGATTGTTAGGTAAGCTTTTTGTGAACGGGCAAAATAATGGCTAGTTCGATTCTGGTAAATATCCCACCGCACGTTCATTGAGAATTTAATGAGCTTTTGTTATTCTCTTTAAAAGCTTTGGATCCATAGGTCATTTGCATCTTTAACATGTTTCAAGCATGCATATCCATTTTTAAAACACGTGTAGAAGAAATCTCTTTCTTGTAAAATTCCATGCAATTAGGGTTGAACTAGTGGAATTTCTCAAACTTGGAAAACCAAACTTTTGTGTTCATTTGTGGTGTGTGAGTAAATTTTCTATACTTACATTTGTTATTGTTTTAATTTTTTTCACACATAAACTCTAAAATTTTCATTTTGTTGTGATCTATTTGCCTTTTTTGGTTTACAGGATGAAGGGAGAGCGAAAACTCAAAGTTTTGATTTAAGAAAAAAGTGTACATCTAAAATGGAGATGCACAATGCACAATTGTAGGGAGAGATAACTCCAAAGAGTGTTTGTAATTTTTAGGGATTGTAAGATCTTTTTAGTTTTTGTATCTCAGGTTTTGCAATCGTCGGGAAAACATGGAGGCGTGCTATTTTTAACTGACTGTTGACTCCCGATCCGTATGTCTTTTCTTACAAAAATATAGCCCGTTACTCATGATAAATCACATTACAATCATCTATGATTCTTAGGTCAGCTTTTTGAAAACGGGCAAAATAATGGCTTCTTTCACTCGGGTGAATATCCCACCGCACGTTCACTTCAGAATTTAATGAGTGTTTGTTATTCTAATTAAAAGCTTTGGATCCATAGGTCATTTGCATCTTTAACGTGTTTCAAGCATGCATATCCATTTTTAAAACACGTCTAGAAGAATTCTCTTTCTTGTAAAATTTCAAGCTATTAGGGTTGAACTAGTGGAATTTCCCAAACTTGGATAACAAAAATTTTGTGTTCAATTGTGGTGTGTGAATAAATTTTCATTACTTACATTTGTTAATGTTTTAATTTTTTTCCATACATAAACTCTAAAATTTACATTTTTTTGTGATCTATTTACCTTTTTTTGTTTACGGCATGAAGGGAGAACGAAAACTCAATGTTTTGATTTAATAAAAAAGTGTACATCTAAACTGGAGATGCACAATGCACAAATGTGGAGAGATATAATACCAAAGAGTGTCTGTGATTTTTCAGGATTGTGAGCTCTTTTCAGTTTTTACTTCTCAGGGTTTACAATCGTCGGGAAAAGGGAGAGGCGGGGGATTTTTAATTGAGTGTTGACTCCCAATCCGCAAGTCATTTCTTACAATAATATAGCCCGTTACGAATGAAAAATCACTTTACAATCATCTATGATTGTTAGGTCAGCTTTTTGCAAACGGGGAAAATAATGGCTTGTTTGACTCGGGTAAATATCCCACCGCACGTTCACTAGAGAATTTAATGAGCGTATGTTATTCTCTTTAAAAGCTTTGGATCCATAGGTCATTTGCATCTTTAACATGCTTGAAGCTTGCATATCCATTTTTAAAACACGTGTGGAACAAATCTCTTTCTTGTAAAATTCCAAGCTATTAGGGTTGCACTAGTTGAATTTCCCAAACTTGGATAACAAAAGTTTTGTGTTAATTTTTGGTGTGTGAAAAAATTTTTTTTACTTACATTTGTTATTGTTTTAAATTTTTTCCATACATAAACTCAAAAATTTTCATTTTGCTGTGATCTATTTGCCTTTTTATGTTTACGGGATGGAGGGAGAGTGAAAACTCAAAGTTTTGATTTAAGAAAAAAGTGTACATCTAAAATGGAGACGCACAGTGCACAAATGTAGAGAGAGATACTTACAATGAGTGTCTGCAATTTTTAGGGAATTTAAGCTCTCTTTTTAGTTTTTATATCTCAGGTTTTGCAATCGTCGGGAAAAGGGGAAGGCGGGGTGTTTTTAACTGAGTGTTGACTCCCAATCCGTAAGTCATTTCTTACAAAAATATAGCCCGTTACGGATGATAAATAACTTTACAATCATCTATGATTGTTAGGTAAGCTTTTTGTGAACGGGCAAAATAATGGCTAGTTCGATTCTGGTAAATATCCCACCGCACGTTCATTGAGAATTTAATGAGCTTTTGTTATTCTCTTTAAAAGCTTTGGATCCATAGGTCATTTGCATCTTTAACATGTTTCAAGCATGCATATCCATTTTTAAAACACGTGTAGAAGAAATCTCTTTCTTGTAAAATTCCATGCAATTAGGGTTGAACTAGTGGAATTTCTCAAACTTGGAAAACAAAACTTTTGTGTTCATTTGTGGTGTGTGAGTAAATTTTCTATACTTACATTTGTTATTGTTTTAATTTTTTTCACACATAAACTCTAAAATTTTCATTTTGTTGTGATCTATTTGCCTTTTTTGGTTTACAGGATGAAGGGAGAGCGAAAACTCAAAGTTTTGATTTAAGAAAAAAGTGTACATCTAAAATGGAGATGCACAATGCACAATTGTAGGGAGAGATAACTCCAAAGAGTGTTTGTAATTTTTAGGGATTGTAAGATCTTTTTAGTTTTTGTATCTCAGGTTTTGCAATCGTCGGGAAAACATGGAGGCGTGCTATTTTTAACTGACTGTTGACTCCCGATCCGTATGTCTTTTCTTACAAAAATATAGCCCGTTACTCATGATAAATCACATTACAATCATCTATGATTCTTAGGTCAGCTTTTTGAAAACGGGCAAAATAATGGCTTCTTTCACTCGGGTGAATATCCCACCGCACGTTCACTTCAGAATTTAATGAGTGTTTGTTATTCTAATTAAAAGCTTTGGATCCATAGGTCATTTGCATCTTTAACGTGTTTCAAGCATGCATATCCATTTTTAAAACACGTCTAGAAGAATTCTCTTTCTTGTAAAATTTCAAGCTATTAGGGTTGAACTAGTGGAATTTCCCAAACTTGGATAACAAAAATTTTGTGTTCAATTGTGGTGTGTGAATAAATTTTCATTACTTACATTTGTTAATGTTTTAATTTTTTTCCATACATAAACTCTAAAATTTACATTTTTTTGTGATCTATTTACCTTTTTTTGTTTACGGCATGAAGGGAGAACGAAAACTCAATGTTTTGATTTAATAAAAAAGTGTACATCTAAACTGGAGATGCACAATGCACAAATATGGAGAGATATAATACCAAAGAGTGTCTGTGATTTTTCAGGATTGTGAGCTCTTTTCAGTTTTTACTTCTCAGGGTTTACAATCGTCGGGAAAAGGGAGAGGCGGGGGATTTTTAATTGAGTGTTGACTCCCAATCCGCAAGTCATTTCTTACAATAATATAGCCCGTTACGAATGAAAAATCACTTTACAATCATCTATGATTGTTAGGTCAGCTTTTTGCAAACGGGGAAAATAATGGCTTGTTTGACTCGGGTAAATATCCCACCGCACGTTCACTAGAGAATTTAATGAGCGTATGTTATTCTCTTTAAAAGCTTTGGATCCATAGGTCATTTGCATCTTTAACATGCTTGAAGCTTGCATATCCATTTTTAAAACACGTGTGGAACAAATCTCTTTCTTGTAAAATTCCAAGCTATTAGGGTTGCACTAGTTGAATTTCCCAAACTTGGATAACAAAAGTTTTGTGTTAATTTTTGGTGTGTGAAAAAATTTTTTTTACTTACATTTGTTATTGTTTTAAATTTTTTCCATACATAAACTCAAAAATTTTCATTTTGCTGTGATCTATTTGCCTTTTTATGTTTACGGGATGGAGGGAGAGTGAAAACTCAAAGTTTTGATTTAAGAAAAAAGTGTACATCTAAAATGGAGACGCACAGTGCACAAATGTAGAGAGAGATACTTACAATGAGTGTCTGCAATTTTTAGGGAATTTAAGCTCTCTTTTTAGTTTTTATATCTCAGGTTTTGCAATCGTCGGGAAAAGGGGAAGGCGGGGTGTTTTTAACTGAGTGTTGACTCCCAATCCGTAAGTCATTTCTTACAAAAATATAGCCCGTTACGGATGATAAATAACTTTACAATCATCTATGATTGTTAGGTAAGCTTTTTGTGAACGGGCAAAATAATGGCTAGTTCGATTCTGGTAAATATCCCACCGCACGTTCATTGAGAATTTAATGAGCTTTTGTTATTCTCTTTAAAAGCTTTGGATCCATAGGTCATTTGCATCTTTAACATGTTTCAAGCATGCATATCCATTTTTAAAACACGTGTAGAAGAAATCTCTTTCTTGTAAAATTCCATGCAATTAGGGTTGAACTAGTGGAATTTCTCAAACTTGGAAAACAAAACTTTTGTGTTCATTTGTGGTGTGTGAGTAAATTTTCTATACTTACATTTGTTATTGTTTTAATTTTTTTCACACATAAACTCTAAAATTTTCATTTTGTTGTGATCTATTTGCCTTTTTTGGTTTACAGGATGAAGGGAGAGCGAAAACTCAAAGTTTTGATTTAAGAAAAAAGTGTACATCTAAAATGGAGATGCACAATGCACAATTGTAGGGAGAGATAACTCCAAAGAGTGTTTGTAATTTTTAGGGATTGTAAGATCTTTTTAGTTTTTGTATCTCAGGTTTTGCAATCGTCGGGAAAACATGGAGGCGTGCTATTTTTAACTGACTGTTGACTCCCGATCCGTATGTCTTTTCTTACAAAAATATAGCCCGTTACTCATGATAAATCACATTACAATCATCTATGATTCTTAGGTCAGCTTTTTGAAAACGGGCAAAATAATGGCTTCTTTCACTCGGGTGAATATCCCACCGCACGTTCACTTCAGAATTTAATGAGTGTTTGTTATTCTAATTAAAAGCTTTGGATCCATAGGTCATTTGCATCTTTAACGTGTTTCAAGCATGCATATCCATTTTTAAAACACGTCTAGAAGAATTCTCTTTCTTGTAAAATTTCAAGCTATTAGGGTTGAACTAGTGGAATTTCCCAAACTTGGATAACAAAAATTTTGTGTTCAATTGTGGTGTGTGAATAAATTTTCATTACTTACATTTGTTAATGTTTTAATTTTTTTCCATACATAAACTCTAAAATTTACATTTTTTTGTGATCTATTTACCTTTTTTTGTTTACGGCATGAAGGGAGAACGAAAACTCAATGTTTTGATTTAATAAAAAAGTGTACATCTAAACTGGAGATGCACAATGCACAAATGTGGAGAGATATAATACCAAAGAGTGTCTGTGATTTTTCAGGATTGTGAGCTCTTTTCAGTTTTTACTTCTCAGGGTTTACAATCGTCGGGAAAAGGGAGAGGCGGGGGATTTTTAATTGAGTGTTGACTCCCAATCCGCAAGTCATTTCTTACAATAATATAGCCCGTTACGAATGAAAAATCACTTTACAATCATCTATGATTGTTAGGTCAGCTTTTTGCAAACGGGGAAAATAATGGCTTGTTTGACTCGGGTAAATATCCCACCGCACGTTCACTAGAGAATTTAATGAGCGTATGTTATTCTCTTTAAAAGCTTTGGATCCATAGGTCATTTGCATCTTTAACATGCTTGAAGCTTGCATATCCATTTTTAAAACACGTGTGGAACAAATCTCTTTCTTGTAAAATTCCAAGCTATTAGGGTTGCACTAGTTGAATTTCCCAAACTTGGATAACAAAAGTTTTGTGTTAATTTTTGGTGTGTGAAAAAAATTTTTTTACTTACATTTGTTATTGTTTTAAATTTTTTCCATACATAAACTCAAAAATTTTCATTTTGCTGTGATCTATTTGCCTTTTTATGTTTACGGGATGGAGGGAGAGTGAAAACTCAAAGTTTTGATTTAAGAAAAAAGTGTACATCTAAAATGGAGACGCACAGTGCACAAATGTAGAGAGAGATACTTACAATGAGTGTCTGCAATTTTTAGGGAATTTAAGCTCTCTTTTTAGTTTTTATATCTCAGGTTTTGCAATCGTCGGGAAAAGGGGAAGGCGGGGTGTTTTTAACTGAGTGTTGACTCCCAATCCGTAAGTCATTTCTTACAAAAATATAGCCCGTTACGGATGATAAATAACTTTACAATCATCTATGATTGTTAGGTAAGCTTTTTGTGAACGGGCAAAATAATGGCTAGTTCGATTCTGGTAAATATCCCACCGCACGTTCATTGAGAATTTAATGAGCTTTTGTTATTCTCTTTAAAAGCTTTGGATCCATAGGTCATTTGCATCTTTAACATGTTTCAAGCATGCATATCCATTTTTAAAACACGTGTAGAAGAAATCTCTTTCTTGTAAAATTCCATGCAATTAGGGTTGAACTAGTGGAATTTCTCAAACTTGGAAAACAAAACTTTTGTGTTCATTTGTGGTGTGTGAGTAAATTTTCTATACTTACATTTGTTATTGTTTTAATTTTTTTCACACATAAACTCTAAAATTTTCATTTTGTTGTGATCTATTTGCCTTTTTTGGTTTACAGGATGAAGGGAGAGCGAAAACTCAAAGTTTTGATTTAAGAAAAAAGTGTACATCTAAAATGGAGATGCACAATGCACAATTGTAGGGAGAGATAACTCCAAAGAGTGTTTGTAATTTTTAGGGATTGTAAGATCTTTTTAGTTTTTGTATCTCAGGTTTTGCAATCGTCGGGAAAACATGGAGGCGTGCTATTTTTAACTGACTGTTGACTCCCGATCCGTATGTCTTTTCTTACAAAAATATAGCCCGTTACTCATGATAAATCACATTACAATCATCTATGATTCTTAGGTCAGCTTTTTGAAAACGGGCAAAATAATGGCTTCTTTCACTCGGGTGAATATCCCACCGCACGTTCACTTCAGAATTTAATGAGTGTTTGTTATTCTAATTAAAAGCTTTGGATCCATAGGTCATTTGCATCTTTAACGTGTTTCAAGCATGCATATCCATTTTTAAAACACGTCTAGAAGAATTCTCTTTCTTGTAAAATTTCAAGCTATTAGGGTTGAACTAGTGGAATTTCCCAAACTTGGATAACAAAAATTTTGTGTTCAATTGTGGTGTGTGAATAAATTTTCATTACTTACATTTGTTAATGTTTTAATTTTTTTCCATACATAAACTCTAAAATTTACATTTTTTTGTGATCTATTTACCTTTTTTTGTTTACGGCATGAAGGGAGAACGAAAACTCAATGTTTTGATTTAATAAAAAAGTGTACATCTAAACTGGAGATGCACAATGCACAAATGTGGAGAGATATAATACCAAAGAGTGTCTGTGATTTTTCAGGATTGTGAGCTCTTTTCAGTTTTTACTTCTCAGGGTTTACAATCGTCGGGAAAAGGGAGAGGCGGGGGATTTTTAATTGAGTGTTGACTCCCAATCCGCAAGTCATTTCTTACAATAATATAGCCCGTTACGAATGAAAAATCACTTTACAATCATCTATGATTGTTAGGTCAGCTTTTTGCAAACGGGGAAAATAATGGCTTGTTTGACTCGGGTAAATATCCCACCGCACGTTCACTAGAGAATTTAATGAGCGTATGTTATTCTCTTTAAAAGCTTTGGATCCATAGGTCATTTGCATCTTTAACATGCTTGAAGCTTGCATATCCATTTTTAAAACACGTGTGGAACAAATCTCTTTCTTGTAAAATTCCAAGCTATTAGGGTTGCACTAGTTGAATTTCCCAAACTTGGATAACAAAAGTTTTGTGTTAATTTTTGGTGTGTGAAAAATTTTTTTTTACTTACATTTGTTATTGTTTTAAATTTTTTCCATACATAAACTCAAAAATTTTCATTTTGCTGTGATCTATTTGCCTTTTTATGTTTACGGGATGGAGGGAGAGTGAAAACTCAAAGTTTTGATTTAAGAAAAAAGTGTACATCTAAAATGGAGACGCACAGTGCACAAATGTAGAGAGAGATACTTACAATGAGTGTCTGCAATTTTTAGGGAATTTAAGCTCTCTTTTTAGTTTTTATATCTCAGGTTTTGCAATCGTCGGGAAAAGGGGAAGGCGGGGTGTTTTTAACTGAGTGTTGACTCCCAATCCGTAAGTCATTTCTTACAAAAATATAGCCCGTTACGGATGATAAATAACTTTACAATCATCTATGATTGTTAGGTAAGCTTTTTGTGAACGGGCAAAATAATGGCTAGTTCGATTCTGGTAAATATCCCACCGCACGTTCATTGAGAATTTAATGAGCTTTTGTTATTCTCTTTAAAAGCTTTGGATCCATAGGTCATTTGCATCTTTAACATGTTTCAAGCATGCATATCCATTTTTAAAACACGTGTAGAAGAAATCTCTTTCTTGTAAAATTCCATGCAATTAGGGTTGAACTAGTGGAATTTCTCAAACTTGGAAAACAAAACTTTTGTGTTCATTTGTGGTGTGTGAGTAAATTTTCTATACTTACATTTGTTATTGTTTTAATTTTTTTCACACATAAACTCTAAAATTTTCATTTTGTTGTGATCTATTTGCCTTTTTTGGTTTACAGGATGAAGGGAGAGCGAAAACTCAAAGTTTTGATTTAAGAAAAAAGTGTACATCTAAAATGGAGATGCACAATGCACAATTGTAGGGAGAGATAACTCCAAAGAGTGTTTGTAATTTTTAGGGATTGTAAGATCTTTTTAGTTTTTGTATCTCAGGTTTTGCAATCGTCGGGAAAACATGGAGGCGTGCTATTTTTAACTGACTGTTGACTCCCGATCCGTATGTCTTTTCTTACAAAAATATAGCCCGTTACTCATGATAAATCACATTACAATCATCTATGATTCTTAGGTCAGCTTTTTGAAAACGGGCAAAATAATGGCTTCTTTCACTCGGGTGAATATCCCACCGCACGTTCACTTCAGAATTTAATGAGTGTTTGTTATTCTAATTAAAAGCTTTGGATCCATAGGTCATTTGCATCTTTAACGTGTTTCAAGCATGCATATCCATTTTTAAAACACGTCTAGAAGAATTCTCTTTCTTGTAAAATTTCAAGCTATTAGGGTTGAACTAGTGGAATTTCCCAAACTTGGATAACAAAAATTTTGTGTTCAATTGTGGTGTGTGAATAAATTTTCATTACTTACATTTGTTAATGTTTTAATTTTTTTCCATACATAAACTCTAAAATTTACATTTTTTTGTGATCTATTTACCTTTTTTTGTTTACGGCATGAAGGGAGAACGAAAACTCAATGTTTTGATTTAATAAAAAAGTGTACATCTAAACTGGAGATGCACAATGCACAAATGTGGAGAGATATAATACCAAAGAGTGTCTGTGATTTTTCAGGATTGTGAGCTCTTTTCAGTTTTTACTTCTCAGGGTTTACAATCGTCGGGAAAAGGGAGAGGCGGGGGATTTTTAATTGAGTGTTGACTCCCAATCCGCAAGTCATTTCTTACAATAATATAGCCCGTTACGAATGAAAAATCACTTTACAATCATCTATGATTGTTAGGTCAGCTTTTTGCAAACGGGGAAAATAATGGCTTGTTTGACTCGGGTAAATATCCCACCGCACGTTCACTAGAGAATTTAATGAGCGTATGTTATTCTCTTTAAAAGCTTTGGATCCATAGGTCATTTGCATCTTTAACATGCTTGAAGCTTGCATATCCATTTTTAAAACACGTGTGGAACAAATCTCTTTCTTGTAAAATTCCAAGCTATTAGGGTTGCACTAGTTGAATTTCCCAAACTTGGATAACAAAAGTTTTGTGTTAATTTTTGGTGTGTGAAAAAATTTTTTTTACTTACATTTGTTATTGTTTTAAATTTTTTCCATACATAAACTCAAAAATTTTCATTTTGCTGTGATCTATTTGCCTTTTTATGTTTACGGGATGGAGGGAGAGTGAAAACTCAAAGTTTTGATTTAAGAAAAAAGTGTACATCTAAAATGGAGACGCACAGTGCACAAATGTAGAGAGAGATACTTACAATGAGTGTCTGCAATTTTTAGGGAATTTAAGCTCTCTTTTTAGTTTTTATATCTCAGGTTTTGCAATCGTCGGGAAAAGGGGAAGGCGGGGTGTTTTTAACTGAGTGTTGACTCCCAATCCGTAAGTCATTTCTTACAAAAATATAGCCCGTTACGGATGATAAATAACTTTACAATCATCTATGATTGTTAGGTAAGCTTTTTGTGAACGGGCAAAATAATGGCTAGTTCGATTCTGGTAAATATCCCACCGCACGTTCATTGAGAATTTAATGAGCTTTTGTTATTCTCTTTAAAAGCTTTGGATCCATAGGCCATTTGCATCTTTAACATGTTTCAAGCATGCATATCCATTTTTAAAACACGTGTAGAAGAAATCTCTTTCTTGTAAAATTCCATGCAATTAGGGTTGAACTAGTGGAATTTCTCAAACTTGGAAAACAAAACTTTTGTGTTCATTTGTGGTGTGTGAGTAAATTTTCTATACTTACATTTGTTATTGTTTTAATTTTTTTCACACATAAACTCTAAAATTTTCATTTTGTTGTGATCTATTTGCCTTTTTTGGTTTACAGGATGAAGGGAGAGCGAAAACTCAAAGTTTTGATTTAAGAAAAAAGTGTACATCTAAAATGGAGATGCACAATGCACAATTGTAGGGAGAGATAACTCCAAAGAGTGTTTGTAATTTTTAGGGATTGTAAGATCTTTTTAGTTTTTGTATCTCAGGTTTTGCAATCGTCGGGAAAACATGGAGGCGTGCTATTTTTAACTGACTGTTGACTCCCGATCCGTATGTCTTTTCTTACAAAAATATAGCCCGTTACTCATGATAAATCACATTACAATCATCTATGATTCTTAGGTCAGCTTTTTGAAAACGGGCAAAATAATGGCTTCTTTCACTCGGGTGAATATCCCACCGCACGTTCACTTCAGAATTTAATGAGTGTTTGTTATTCTAATTAAAAGCTTTGGATCCATAGGTCATTTGCATCTTTAACGTGTTTCAAGCATGCATATCCATTTTTAAAACACGTCTAGAAGAATTCTCTTTCTTGTAAAATTTCAAGCTATTAGGGTTGAACTAGTGGAATTTCCCAAACTTGGATAACAAAAATTTTGTGTTCAATTGTGGTGTGTGAATAAATTTTCATTACTTACATTTGTTAATGTTTTAATTTTTTTCCATACATAAACTCTAAAATTTACATTTTTTTGTGATCTATTTACCTTTTTTTGTTTACGGCATGAAGGGAGAACGAAAACTCAATGTTTTGATTTAATAAAAAAGTGTACATCTAAACTGGAGATGCACAATGCACAAATGTGGAGAGATATAATACCAAAGAGTGTCTGTGATTTTTCAGGATTGTGAGCTCTTTTCAGTTTTTACTTCTCAGGGTTTACAATCGTCGGGAAAAGGGAGAGGCGGGGGATTTTTAATTGAGTGTTGACTCCCAATCCGCAAGTCATTTCTTACAATAATATAGCCCGTTACGAATGAAAAATCACTTTACAATCATCTATGATTGTTAGGTCAGCTTTTTGCAAACGGGGAAAATAATGGCTTGTTTGACTCGGGTAAATATCCCACCGCACGTTCACTAGAGAATTTAATGAGCGTATGTTATTCTCTTTAAAAGCTTTGGATCCATAGGTCATTTGCATCTTTAACATGCTTGAAGCTTGCATATCCATTTTTAAAACACGTGTGGAACAAATCTCTTTCTTGTAAAATTCCAAGCTATTAGGGTTGCACTAGTTGAATTTCCCAAACTTGGATAACAAAAGTTTTGTGGTAATTTTTGGTGTGTGAAAAATTTTTTTTACTTACATTTGTTATTGTTTTAAATTTTTTCCATACATAAACTCAAAAATTTTCATTTTGCTGTGATCTATTTGCCTTTTTATGTTTACGGGATGGAGGGAGAGTGAAAACTCAAAGTTTTGATTTAAGAAAAAAGTGTACATCTAAAATGGAGACGCACAGTGCACAAATGTAGAGAGAGATACTTACAATGAGTGTCTGCAATTTTTAGGGAATTTAAGCTCTCTTTTTAGTTTTTATATCTCAGGTTTTGCAATCGTCGGGAAAAGGGGAAGGCGGGGTGTTTTTAACTGAGTGTTGACTCCCAATCCGTAAGTCATTTCTTACAAAAATATAGCCCGTTACGGATGATAAATAACTTTACAATCATCTATGATTGTTAGGTAAGCTTTTTGTGAACGGGCAAAATAATGGCTAGTTCGATTCTGGTAAATATCCCACCGCACGTTCATTGAGAATTTAATGAGCTTTTGTTATTCTCTTTAAAAGCTTTGGATCCATAGGCCATTTGCATCTTTAACATGTTTCAAGCATGCATATCCATTTTTAAAACACGTGTAGAAGAAATCTCTTTCTTGTAAAATTCCATGCAATTAGGGTTGAACTAGTGGAATTTCTCAAACTTGGAAAACAAAACTTTTGTGTTCATTTGTGGTGTGTGAGTAAATTTTCTATACTTACATTTGTTATTGTTTTAATTTTTTTCACACATAAACTCTAAAATTTTCATTTTGTTGTGATCTATTTGCCTTTTTTGGTTTACAGGATGAAGGGAGAGCGAAAACTCAAAGTTTTGATTTAAGAAAAAAGTGTACATCTAAAATGGAGGTGCACAATGCACAATTGTAGGGAGAGATAACTCCAAAGAGTGTTTGTAATTTTTAGGGATTGTAAGATCTTTTTAGTTTTTGTATCTCAGGTTTTGCAATCGTCGGGAAAACATGGAGGCGTGCTATTTTTAACTGACTGTTGACTCCCGATCCGTATGTCTTTTCTTACAAAAATATAGCCCGTTACTCATGATAAATCACATTACAATCATCTATGATTCTTAGGTCAGCTTTTTGAAAACGGGCAAAATAATGGCTTCTTTCACTCGGGTGAATATCCCACCGCACGTTCACTTCAGAATTTAATGAGTGTTTGTTATTCTAATTAAAAGCTTTGGATCCATAGGTCATTTGCATCTTTAACGTGTTTCAAGCATGCATATCCATTTTTAAAACACGTCTAGAAGAATTCTCTTTCTTGTAAAATTTCAAGCTATTAGGGTTGAACTAGTGGAATTTCCCAAACTTGGATAACAAAAATTTTGTGTTCAATTGTGGTGTGTGAATAAATTTTCATTACTTACATTTGTTAATGTTTTAATTTTTTTCCATACATAAACTCTAAAATTTACATTTTTTTGTGATCTATTTACCTTTTTTTGTTTACGGCATGAAGGGAGAACGAAAACTCAATGTTTTGATTTAATAAAAAAGTGTACATCTAAACTGGAGATGCACAATGCACAAATGTGGAGAGATATAATACCAAAGAGTGTCTGTGATTTTTCAGGATTGTGAGCTCTTTTCAGTTTTTACTTCTCAGGGTTTACAATCGTCGGGAAAAGGGAGAGGCGGGGGATTTTTAATTGAGTGTTGACTCCCAATCCGCAAGTCATTTCTTACAATAATATAGCCCGTTACGAATGAAAAATCACTTTACAATCATCTATGATTGTTAGGTCAGCTTTTTGCAAACGGGGAAAATAATGGCTTGTTTGACTCGGGTAAATATCCCACCGCACGTTCACTAGAGAATTTAATGAGCGTATGTTATTCTCTTTAAAAGCTTTGGATCCATAGGTCATTTGCATCTTTAACATGCTTGAAGCTTGCATATCCATTTTTAAAACACGTGTGGAACAAATCTCTTTCTTGTAAAATTCCAAGCTATTAGGGTTGCACTAGTTGAATTTCCCAAACTTGGATAACAAAAGTTTTGTGGTAATTTTTGGTGTGTGAAAAATTTTTTTTACTTACATTTGTTATTGTTTTAAATTTTTTCCATACATAAACTCAAAAATTTTCATTTTGCTGTGATCTATTTGCCTTTTTATGTTTACGGGATGGAGGGAGAGTGAAAACTCAAAGTTTTGATTTAAGAAAAAAGTGTACATCTAAAATGGAGACGCACAGTGCACAAATGTAGAGAGAGATACTTACAATGAGTGTCTGCAATTTTTAGGGAATTTAAGCTCTCTTTTTAGTTTTTATATCTCAGGTTTTGCAATCGTCGGGAAAAGGGGAAGGCGGGGTGTTTTTAACTGAGTGTTGACTCCCAATCCGTAAGTCATTTCTTACAAAAATATAGCCCGTTACGGATGATAAATAACTTTACAATCATCTATGATTGTTAGGTAAGCTTTTTGTGAACGGGCAAAATAATGGCTAGTTCGATTCTGGTAAATATCCCACCGCACGTTCATTGAGAATTTAATGAGCTTTTGTTATTCTCTTTAAAAGCTTTGGATCCATAGGCCATTTGCATCTTTAACATGTTTCAAGCATGCATATCCATTTTTAAAACACGTGTAGAAGAAATCTCTTTCTTGTAAAATTCCATGCAATTAGGGTTGAACTAGTGGAATTTCTCAAACTTGGAAAACAAAACTTTTGTGTTCATTTGTGGTGTGTGAGTAAATTTTCTATACTTACATTTGTTATTGTTTTAATTTTTTTCACACATAAACTCTAAAATTTTCATTTTGTTGTGATCTATTTGCCTTTTTTGGTTTACAGGATGAAGGGAGAGCGAAAACTCAAAGTTTTGATTTAAGAAAAAAGTGTACATCTAAAATGGAGATGCACAATGCACAATTGTAGGGAGAGATAACTCCAAAGAGTGTTTGTAATTTTTAGGGATTGTAAGATCTTTTTAGTTTTTGTATCTCAGGTTTTGCAATCGTCGGGAAAACATGGAGGCGTGCTATTTTTAACTGACTGTTGACTCCCGATCCGTATGTCTTTTCTTACAAAAATATAGCCCGTTACTCATGATAAATCACATTACAATCATCTATGATTCTTAGGTCAGCTTTTTGAAAACGGGCAAAATAATGGCTTCTTTCACTCGGGTGAATATCCCACCGCACGTTCACTTCAGAATTTAATGAGTGTTTGTTATTCTAATTAAAAGCTTTGGATCCATAGGTCATTTGCATCTTTAACGTGTTTCAAGCATGCATATCCATTTTTAAAACACGTCTAGAAGAATTCTCTTTCTTGTAAAATTTCAAGCTATTAGGGTTGAACTAGTGGAATTTCCCAAACTTGGATAACAAAAATTTTGTGTTCAATTGTGGTGTGTGAATAAATTTTCATTACTTACATTTGTTAATGTTTTAATTTTTTTCCATACATAAACTCTAAAATTTACATTTTTTTGTGATCTATTTACCTTTTTTTGTTTACGGCATGAAGGGAGAACGAAAACTCAATGTTTTGATTTAATAAAAAAGTGTACATCTAAACTGGAGATGCACAATGCACAAATGTGGAGAGATATAATACCAAAGAGTGTCTGTGATTTTTCAGGATTGTGAGCTCTTTTCAGTTTTTACTTCTCAGGGTTTACAATCGTCGGGAAAAGGGAGAGGCGGGGGATTTTTAATTGAGTGTTGACTCCCAATCCGCAAGTCATTTCTTACAATAATATAGCCCGTTACGAATGAAAAATCACTTTACAATCATCTATGATTGTTAGGTCAGCTTTTTGCAAACGGGGAAAATAATGGCTTGTTTGACTCGGGTAAATATCCCACCGCACGTTCACTAGAGAATTTAATGAGCGTATGTTATTCTCTTTAAAAGCTTTGGATCCATAGGTCATTTGCATCTTTAACATGCTTGAAGCTTGCATATCCATTTTTAAAACACGTGTGGAACAAATCTCTTTCTTGTAAAATTCCAAGCTATTAGGGTTGCACTAGTTGAATTTCCCAAACTTGGATAACAAAAGTTTTGTGGTAATTTTTGGTGTGTGAAAAATTTTTTTTACTTACATTTGTTATTGTTTTAAATTTTTTCCATACATAAACTCAAAAATTTTCATTTTGCTGTGATCTATTTGCCTTTTTATGTTTACGGGATGGAGGGAGAGTGAAAACTCAAAGTTTTGATTTAAGAAAAAAGTGTACATCTAAAATGGAGACGCACAGTGCACAAATGTAGAGAGAGATACTTACAATGAGTGTCTGCAATTTTTAGGGAATTTAAGCTCTCTTTTTAGTTTTTATATCTCAGGTTTTGCAATCGTCGGGAAAAGGGGAAGGCGGGGTGTTTTTAACTGAGTGTTGACTCCCAATCCGTAAGTCATTTCTTACAAAAATATAGCCCGTTACGGATGATAAATAACTTTACAATCATCTATGATTGTTAGGTAAGCTTTTTGTGAACGGGCAAAATAATGGCTAGTTCGATTCTGGTAAATATCCCACCGCACGTTCATTGAGAATTTAATGAGCTTTTGTTATTCTCTTTAAAAGCTTTGGATCCATAGGCCATTTGCATCTTTAACATGTTTCAAGCATGCATATCCATTTTTAAAACACGTGTAGAAGAAATCTCTTTCTTGTAAAATTCCATGCAATTAGGGTTGAACTAGTGGAATTTCTCAAACTTGGAAAACAAAACTTTTGTGTTCATTTGTGGTGTGTGAGTAAATTTTCTATACTTACATTTGTTATTGTTTTAATTTTTTTCACACATAAACTCTAAAATTTTCATTTTGTTGTGATCTATTTGCCTTTTTTGGTTTACAGGATGAAGGGAGAGCGAAAACTCAAAGTTTTGATTTAAGAAAAAAGTGTACATCTAAAATGGAGATGCACAATGCACAATTGTAGGGAGAGATAACTCCAAAGAGTGTTTGTAATTTTTAGGGATTGTAAGATCTTTTTAGTTTTTGTATCTCAGGTTTTGCAATCGTCGGGAAAACATGGAGGCGTGCTATTTTTAACTGACTGTTGACTCCCGATCCGTATGTCTTTTCTTACAAAAATATAGCCCGTTACTCATGATAAATCACATTACAATCATCTATGATTCTTAGGTCAGCTTTTTGAAAACGGGCAAAATAATGGCTTCTTTCACTCGGGTGAATATCCCACCGCACGTTCACTTCAGAATTTAATGAGTGTTTGTTATTCTAATTAAAAGCTTTGGATCCATAGGTCATTTGCATCTTTAACGTGTTTCAAGCATGCATATCCATTTTTAAAACACGTCTAGAAGAATTCTCTTTCTTGTAAAATTTCAAGCTATTAGGGTTGAACTAGTGGAATTTCCCAAACTTGGATAACAAAAATTTTGTGTTCAATTGTGGTGTGTGAATAAATTTTCATTACTTACATTTGTTAATGTTTTAATTTTTTTCCATACATAAACTCTAAAATTTACATTTTTTTGTGATCTATTTACCTTTTTTTGTTTACGGCATGAAGGGAGAACGAAAACTCAATGTTTTGATTTAATAAAAAAGTGTACATCTAAACTGGAGATGCACAATGCACAAATGTGGAGAGATATAATACCAAAGAGTGTCTGTGATTTTTCAGGATTGTGAGCTCTTTTCAGTTTTTACTTCTCAGGGTTTACAATCGTCGGGAAAAGGGAGAGGCGGGGGATTTTTAATTGAGTGTTGACTCCCAATCCGCAAGTCATTTCTTACAATAATATAGCCCGTTACGAATGAAAAATCACTTTACAATCATCTATGATTGTTAGGTCAGCTTTTTGCAAACGGGGAAAATAATGGCTTGTTTGACTCGGGTAAATATCCCACCGCACGTTCACTAGAGAATTTAATGAGCGTATGTTATTCTCTTTAAAAGCTTTGGATCCATAGGTCATTTGCATCTTTAACATGCTTGAAGCTTGCATATCCATTTTTAAAACACGTGTGGAACAAATCTCTTTCTTGTAAAATTCCAAGCTATTAGGGTTGCACTAGTTGAATTTCCCAAACTTGGATAACAAAAGTTTTGTGGTAATTTTTGGTGTGTGAAAAATTTTTTTTACTTACATTTGTTATTGTTTTAAATTTTTTCCATACATAAACTCAAAAATTTTCATTTTGCTGTGATCTATTTGCCTTTTTATGTTTACGGGATGGAGGGAGAGTGAAAACTCAAAGTTTTGATTTAAGAAAAAAGTGTACATCTAAAATGGAGACGCACAGTGCACAAATGTAGAGAGAGATACTTACAATGAGTGTCTGCAATTTTTAGGGAATTTAAGCTCTCTTTTTAGTTTTTATATCTCAGGTTTTGCAATCGTCGGGAAAAGGGGAAGGCGGGGTGTTTTTAACTGAGTGTTGACTCCCAATCCGTAAGTCATTTCTTACAAAAATATAGCCCGTTACGGATGATAAATAACTTTACAATCATCTATGATTGTTAGGTAAGCTTTTTGTGAACGGGCAAAATAATGGCTAGTTCGATTCTGGTAAATATCCCACCGCACGTTCATTGAGAATTTAATGAGCTTTTGTTATTCTCTTTAAAAGCTTTGGATCCATAGGCCATTTGCATCTTTAACATGTTTCAAGCATGCATATCCATTTTTAAAACACGTGTAGAAGAAATCTCTTTCTTGTAAAATTCCATGCAATTAGGGTTGAACTAGTGGAATTTCTCAAACTTGGAAAACAAAACTTTTGTGTTCATTTGTGGTGTGTGAGTAAATTTTCTATACTTACATTTGTTATTGTTTTAATTTTTTTCACACATAAACTCTAAAATTTTCATTTTGTTGTGATCTATTTGCCTTTTTTGGTTTACAGGATGAAGGGAGAGCGAAAACTCAAAGTTTTGATTTAAGAAAAAAGTGTACATCTAAAATGGAGATGCACAATGCACAATTGTAGGGAGAGATAACTCCAAAGAGTGTTTGTAATTTTTAGGGATTGTAAGATCTTTTTAGTTTTTGTATCTCAGGTTTTGCAATCGTCGGGAAAACATGGAGGCGTGCTATTTTTAACTGACTATTGACTCCCGATCCGTATGTCTTTTCTTACAAAAATATAGCCCGTTACTCATGATAAATCACATTACAATCATCTATGATTCTTAGGTCAGCTTTTTGAAAACGGGCAAAATAATGGCTTCTTTCACTCGGGTGAATATCCCACCGCACGTTCACTTCAGAATTTAATGAGTGTTTGTTATTCTAATTAAAAGCTTTGGATCCATAGGTCATTTGCATCTTTAACGTGTTTCAAGCATGCATATCCATTTTTAAAACACGTCTAGAAGAATTCTCTTTCTTGTAAAATTTCAAGCTATTAGGGTTGAACTAGTGGAATTTCCCAAACTTGGATAACAAAAATTTTGTGTTCAATTGTGGTGTGTGAATAAATTTTCATTACTTACATTTGTTAATGTTTTAATTTTTTTCCATACATAAACTCTAAAATTTACATTTTTTTGTGATCTATTTACCTTTTTTTGTTTACGGCATGAAGGGAGAACGAAAACTCAATGTTTTGATTTAATAAAAAAGTGTACATCTAAACTGGAGATGCACAATGCACAAATGTGGAGAGATATAATACCAAAGAGTGTCTGTGATTTTTCAGGATTGTGAGCTCTTTTCAGTTTTTACTTCTCAGGGTTTACAATCGTCGGGAAAAGGGAGAGGCGGGGGATTTTTAATTGAGTGTTGACTCCCAATCCGCAAGTCATTTCTTACAATAATATAGCCCGTTACGAATGAAAAATCACTTTACAATCATCTATGATTGTTAGGTCAGCTTTTTGCAAACGGGGAAAATAATGGCTTGTTTGACTCGGGTAAATATCCCACCGCACGTTCACTAGAGAATTTAATGAGCGTATGTTATTCTCTTTAAAAGCTTTGGATCCATAGGTCATTTGCATCTTTAACATGCTTGAAGCTTGCATATCCATTTTTAAAACACGTGTGGAACAAATCTCTTTCTTGTAAAATTCCAAGCTATTAGGGTTGCACTAGTTGAATTTCCCAAACTTGGATAACAAAAGTTTTGTGTTAATTTTTGGTGTGTGAAAAATTTTTTTTACTTACATTTGTTATTGTTTTAAATTTTTTCCATACATAAACTCAAAAATTTTCATTTTGCTGTGATCTATTTGCCTTTTTATGTTTACGGGATGGAGGGAGAGTGAAAACTCAAAGTTTTGATTTAAGAAAAAAGTGTACATCTAAAATGGAGACGCACAGTGCACAAATGTAGAGAGAGATACTTACAATGAGTGTCTGCAATTTTTAGGGAATTTAAGCTCTCTTTTTAGTTTTTATATCTCAGGTTTTGCAATCGTCGGGAAAAGGGGAAGGCGGGGTGTTTTTAACTGAGTGTTGACTCCCAATCCGTAAGTCATTTCTTACAAAAATATAGCCCGTTACGGATGATAAATAACTTTACAATCATCTATGATTGTTAGGTAAGCTTTTTGTGAACGGGCAAAATAATGGCTAGTTCGATTCTGGTAAATATCCCACCGCACGTTCATTGAGAATTTAATGAGCTTTTGTTATTCTCTTTAAAAGCTTTGGATCCATAGGCCATTTGCATCTTTAACATGTTTCAAGCATGCATATCCATTTTTAAAACACGTGTAGAAGAAATCTCTTTCTTGTAAAATTCCATGCAATTAGGGTTGAACTAGTGGAATTTCTCAAACTTGGAAAACAAAACTTTTGTGTTCATTTGTGGTGTGTGAGTAAATTTTCTATACTTACATTTGTTATTGTTTTAATTTTTTTCACACATAAACTCTAAAATTTTCATTTTGTTGTGATCTATTTGCCTTTTTTGGTTTACAGGATGAAGGGAGAGCGAAAACTCAAAGTTTTGATTTAAGAAAAAAGTGTACATCTAAAATGGAGATGCACAATGCACAATTGTAGGGAGAGATAACTCCAAAGAGTGTTTGTAATTTTTAGGGATTGTAAGATCTTTTTAGTTTTTGTATCTCAGGTTTTGCAATCGTCGGGAAAACATGGAGGCGTGCTATTTTTAACTGACTGTTGACTCCCGATCCGTATGTCTTTTCTTACAAAAATATAGCCCGTTACTCATGATAAATCACATTACAATCATCTATGATTCTTAGGTCAGCTTTTTGAAAACGGGCAAAATAATGGCTTCTTTCACTCGGGTGAATATCCCACCGCACGTTCACTTCAGAATTTAATGAGTGTTTGTTATTCTAATTAAAAGCTTTGGATCCATAGGTCATTTGCATCTTTAACGTGTTTCAAGCATGCATATCCATTTTTAAAACACGTCTAGAAGAATTCTCTTTCTTGTAAAATTTCAAGCTATTAGGGTTGAACTAGTGGAATTTCCCAAACTTGGATAACAAAAATTTTGTGTTCAATTGTGGTGTGTGAATAAATTTTCATTACTTACATTTGTTAATGTTTTAATTTTTTTCCATACATAAACTCTAAAATTTACATTTTTTTGTGATCTATTTACCTTTTTTTGTTTACGGCATGAAGGGAGAACGAAAACTCAATGTTTTGATTTAATAAAAAAGTGTACATCTAAACTGGAGATGCACAATGCACAAATGTGGAGAGATATAATACCAAAGAGTGTCTGTGATTTTTCAGGATTGTGAGCTCTTTTCAGTTTTTACTTCTCAGGGTTTACAATCGTCGGGAAAAGGGAGAGGCGGGGGATTTTTAATTGAGTGTTGACTCCCAATCCGCAAGTCATTTCTTACAATAATATAGCCCGTTACGAATGAAAAATCACTTTACAATCATCTATGATTGTTAGGTCAGCTTTTTGCAAACGGGGAAAATAATGGCTTGTTTGACTCGGGTAAATATCCCACCGCACGTTCACTAGAGAATTTAATGAGCGTATGTTATTCTCTTTAAAAGCTTTGGATCCATAGGTCATTTGCATCTTTAACATGCTTGAAGCTTGCATATCCATTTTTAAAACACGTGTGGAACAAATCTCTTTCTTGTAAAATTCCAAGCTATTAGGGTTGCACTAGTTGAATTTCCCAAACTTGGATAACAAAAGTTTTGTGTTAATTTTTGGTGTGTGAAAAATTTTTTTTACTTACATTTGTTATTGTTTTAAATTTTTTCCATACATAAACTCAAAAATTTTCATTTTGCTGTGATCTATTTGCCTTTTTATGTTTACGGGATGGAGGGAGAGTGAAAACTCAAAGTTTTGATTTAAGAAAAAAGTGTACATCTAAAATGGAGACGCACAGTGCACAAATGTAGAGAGAGATACTTACAATGAGTGTCTGCAATTTTTAGGGAATTTAAGCTCTCTTTTTAGTTTTTATATCTCAGGTTTTGCAATCGTCGGGAAAAGGGGAAGGCGGGGTGTTTTTAACTGAGTGTTGACTCCCAATCCGTAAGTCATTTCTTACAAAAATATAGCCCGTTACGGATGATAAATAACTTTACAATCATCTATGATTGTTAGGTAAGCTTTTTGTGAACGGGCAAAATAATGGCTAGTTCGATTCTGGTAAATATCCCACCGCACGTTCATTGAGAATTTAATGAGCTTTTGTTATTCTCTTTAAAAGCTTTGGATCCATAGGCCATTTGCATCTTTAACATGTTTCAAGCATGCATATCCATTTTTAAAACACGTGTAGAAGAAATCTCTTTCTTGTAAAATTCCATGCAATTAGGGTTGAACTAGTGGAATTTCTCAAACTTGGAAAACAAAACTTTTGTGTTCATTTGTGGTGTGTGAGTAAATTTTCTATACTTACATTTGTTATTGTTTTAATTTTTTTCACACATAAACTCTAAAATTTTCATTTTGTTGTGATCTATTTGCCTTTTTTGGTTTACAGGATGAAGGGAGAGCGAAAACTCAAAGTTTTGATTTAAGAAAAAAGTGTACATCTAAAATGGAGATGCACAATGCACAATTGTAGGGAGAGATAACTCCAAAGAGTGTTTGTAATTTTTAGGGATTGTAAGATCTTTTTAGTTTTTGTATCTCAGGTTTTGCAATCGTCGGGAAAACATGGAGGCGTGCTATTTTTAACTGACTGTTGACTCCCGATCCGTATGTCTTTTCTTACAAAAATATAGCCCGTTACTCATGATAAATCACATTACAATCATCTATGATTCTTAGGTCAGCTTTTTGAAAACGGGCAAAATAATGGCTTCTTTCACTCGGGTGAATATCCCACCGCACGTTCACTTCAGAATTTAATGAGTGTTTGTTATTCTAATTAAAAGCTTTGGATCCATAGGTCATTTGCATCTTTAACGTGTTTCAAGCATGCATATCCATTTTTAAAACACGTCTAGAAGAATTCTCTTTCTTGTAAAATTTCAAGCTATTAGGGTTGAACTAGTGGAATTTCCCAAACTTGGATAACAAAAATTTTGTGTTCAATTGTGGTGTGTGAATAAATTTTCATTACTTACATTTGTTAATGTTTTAATTTTTTTCCATACATAAACTCTAAAATTTACATTTTTTTGTGATCTATTTACCTTTTTTTGTTTACGGCATGAAGGGAGAACGAAAACTCAATGTTTTGATTTAATAAAAAAGTGTACATCTAAACTGGAGATGCACAATGCACAAATGTGGAGAGATATAATACCAAAGAGTGTCTGTGATTTTTCAGGATTGTGAGCTCTTTTCAGTTTTTACTTCTCAGGGTTTACAATCGTCGGGAAAAGGGAGAGGCGGGGGATTTTTAATTGAGTGTTGACTCCCAATCCGCAAGTCATTTCTTACAATAATATAGCCCGTTACGAATGAAAAATCACTTTACAATCATCTATGATTGTTAGGTCAGCTTTTTGCAAACGGGGAAAATAATGGCTTGTTTGACTCGGGTAAATATCCCACCGCACGTTCACTAGAGAATTTAATGAGCGTATGTTATTCTCTTTAAAAGCTTTGGATCCATAGGTCATTTGCATCTTTAACATGCTTGAAGCTTGCATATCCATTTTTAAAACACGTGTGGAACAAATCTCTTTCTTGTAAAATTCCAAGCTATTAGGGTTGCACTAGTTGAATTTCCCAAACTTGGATAACAAAAGTTTTGTGTTAATTTTTGGTGTGTGAAAAAAATTTTTTTACTTACATTTGTTATTGTTTTAAATTTTTTCCATACATAAACTCAAAAATTTTCATTTTGCTGTGATCTATTTGCCTTTTTATGTTTACGGGATGGAGGGAGAGTGAAAACTCAAAGTTTTGATTTAAGAAAAAAGTGTACATCTAAAATGGAGACGCACAGTGCACAAATGTAGAGAGAGATACTTACAATGAGTGTCTGCAATTTTTAGGGAATTTAAGCTCTCTTTTTAGTTTTTATATCTCAGGTTTTGCAATCGTCGGGAAAAGGGGAAGGCGGGGTGTTTTTAACTGAGTGTTGACTCCCAATCCGTAAGTCATTTCTTACAAAAATATAGCCCGTTACGGATGATAAATAACTTTACAATCATCTATGATTGTTAGGTAAGCTTTTTGTGAACGGGCAAAATAATGGCTAGTTCGATTCTGGTAAATATCCCGCCGCACGTTCATTGAGAATTTAATGAGCTTTTGTTATTCTCTTTAAAAGCTTTGGATCCATAGGTCATTTGCATCTTTAACATGTTTCAAGCATGCATATCCATTTTTAAAACACGTGTAGAAGAAATCTCTTTCTTGTAAAATTCCATGCAATTAGGGTTGAACTAGTGGAATTTCTCAAACTTGGAAAACAAAACTTTTGTGTTCATTTGTGGTGTGTGAGTAAATTTTCTATACTTACATTTGTTATTGTTTTAATTTTTTTCACACATAAACTCTAAAATTTTCATTTTGTTGTGATCTATTTGCCTTTTTTGGTTTACAGGATGAAGGGAGAGCGAAAACTCAAAGTTTTGATTTAAGAAAAAAGTGTACATCTAAAATGGAGATGCACAATGCACAATTGTAGGGAGAGATAACTCCAAAGAGTGTTTGTAATTTTTAGGGATTGTAAGATCTTTTTAGTTTTTGTATCTCAGGTTTTGCAATCGTCGGGAAAACATGGAGGCGTGCTATTTTTAACTGACTGTTGACTCCCGATCCGTATGTCTTTTCTTACAAAAATATAGCCCGTTACTCATGATAAATCACATTACAATCATCTATGATTCTTAGGTCAGCTTTTTGAAAACGGGCAAAATAATGGCTTCTTTCACTCGGGTGAATATCCCACCGCACGTTCACTTCAGAATTTAATGAGTGTTTGTTATTCTAATTAAAAGCTTTGGATCCATAGGTCATTTGCATCTTTAACGTGTTTCAAGCATGCATATCCATTTTTAAAACACGTCTAGAAGAATTCTCTTTCTTGTAAAATTTCAAGCTATTAGGGTTGAACTAGTGGAATTTCCCAAACTTGGATAACAAAAATTTTGTGTTCAATTGTGGTGTGTGAATAAATTTTCATTACTTACATTTGTTAATGTTTTAATTTTTTTCCATACATAAACTCTAAAATTTACATTTTTTTGTGATCTATTTACCTTTTTTTGTTTACGGCATGAAGGGAGAACGAAAACTCAATGTTTTGATTTAATAAAAAAGTGTACATCTAAACTGGAGATGCACAATGCACAAATGTGGAGAGATATAATACCAAAGAGTGTCTGTGATTTTTCAGGATTGTGAGCTCTTTTCAGTTTTTACTTCTCAGGGTTTACAATCGTCGGGAAAAGGGAGAGGCGGGGGATTTTTAATTGAGTGTTGACTCCCAATCCGCAAGTCATTTCTTACAATAATATAGCCCGTTACGAATGAAAAATCACTTTACAATCATCTATGATTGTTAGGTCAGCTTTTTGCAAACAGGCAAAATAATGGCTTGTTTGACTCGGGTAAATATCCCACCGCACGTTCACTAGAGAATTTAATGAGCGTATGTTATTCTCTTTAAAAGCTTTGGATCCATAGGTCATTTGCATCTTTAACATGCTTGAAGCTTGCATATCCATTTTTAAAACACGTGTGGAACAAATCTCTTTCTTGTAAAATTCCAAGCTATTAGGGTTGCACTAGTTGAATTTCCCAAACTTGGATAACAAAAGTTTTGTGTTAATTTTTGGTGTGTGAAAAAAATTTTTTTACTTACATTTGTTATTGTTTTAAATTTTTTCCATACATAAACTCAAAAATTTTCATTTTTGCTGTGATCTATTTGCCTTTTTATGTTTACGGGATGGAGGGAGAGTGAAAACTCAAAGTTTTGATTTAAGAAAAAAGTGTACATCTAAAATGGAGACGCACAGTGCACAAATGTAGAGAGAGATACTTACAATGAGTGTCTGCAATTTTTAGGGAATTTAAGCTCTCTTTTTAGTTTTTATATCTCAGGTTTTGCAATCGTCGGGAAAAGGGGAAGGCGGGGTGTTTTTAACTGAGTGTTGACTCCCAATCCGTAAGTCATTTCTTACAAAAATATAGCCCGTTACGGATGATAAATAACTTTACAATCATCTATGATTGTTAGGTAAGCTTTTTGTGAACGGGCAAAATAATGGCTAGTTCGATTCTGGTAAATATCCCGCCGCACGTTCATTGAGAATTTAATGAGCTTTTGTTATTCTCTTTAAAAGCTTTGGATCCATAGGTCATTTGCATCTTTAACATGTTTCAAGCATGCATATCCATTTTTAAAACACGTGTAGAAGAAATCTCTTTCTTGTAAAATTCCATGCAATTAGGGTTGAACTAGTGGAATTTCTCAAACTTGGAAAACAAAACTTTTGTGTTCATTTGTGGTGTGTGAGTAAATTTTCTATACTTACATTTGTTATTGTTTTAATTTTTTTCACACATAAACTCTAAAATTTTCATTTTGTTGTGATCTATTTGCCTTTTTTGGTTTACAGGATGAAGGGAGAGCGAAAACTCAAAGTTTTGATTTAAGAAAAAAGTGTACATCTAAAATGGAGATGCACAATGCACAATTGTAGGGAGAGATAACTCCAAAGAGTGTTTGTAATTTTTAGGGATTGTAAGATCTTTTTAGTTTTTGTATCTCAGGTTTTGCAATCGTCGGGAAAACATGGAGGCGTGCTATTTTTAACTGACTGTTGACTCCCGATCCGTATGTCTTTTCTTACAAAAATATAGCCCGTTACTCATGATAAATCACATTACAATCATCTATGATTCTTAGGTCAGCTTTTTGAAAACGGGCAAAATAATGGCTTCTTTCACTCGGGTGAATATCCCACCGCACGTTCACTTCAGAATTTAATGAGTGTTTGTTATTCTAATTAAAAGCTTTGGATCCATAGGTCATTTGCATCTTTAACGTGTTTCAAGCATGCATATCCATTTTTAAAACACGTCTAGAAGAATTCTCTTTCTTGTAAAATTTCAAGCTATTAGGGTTGAACTAGTGGAATTTCCCAAACTTGGATAACAAAAATTTTGTGTTCAATTGTGGTGTGTGAATAAATTTTCATTACTTACATTTGTTAATGTTTTAATTTTTTTTCATACATAAACTCTAAAATTTACATTTTTTTGTGATCTATTTACCTTTTTTTGTTTACGGCATGACGGGAGAACGAAAACTCAATGTTTTGATTTAATAAAAAAGTGTACATCTAAACTGGAGATGCACAATGCACAAATGTGGAGAGATATAATACCAAAGAGTGTCTGTGATTTTTCAGGATTGTGAGCTCTTTTCAGTTTTTACTTCTCAGGGTTTACAATCGTCAGGAAAAGGGAGAGGCGGGGGATTTTTAATTGAGTGTTGACTCCCAATCCGCAAGTCATTTCTTACAATAATATAGCCCGTTACGAATGAAAAATCACTTTACAATCATCTATGATTGTTAGGTCAGCTTTTTGCAAACGGGCAAAATAATGGCTTGTTTGACTCGGGTAAATATCCCACCGCACGTTCACTAGAGAATTTAATGAGCGTATGTTATTCTCTTTAAAAGCTTTGGATCCATAGGTCATTTGCATCTTTAACATGCTTGAAGCTTGCATATCCATTTTTAAAACACGTGTGGAACAAATCTCTTTCTTGTAAAATTCCAAGCTATTAGGGTTGCACTAGTTGAATTTCCCAAACTTGGATAACAAAAGTTTTGTGTTAATTTTTGGTGTGTGAAAAATTTTTTTTACTTACATTTGTTATTGTTTTAAATTTTTTCCATACATAAACTCAAAAATTTTCATTTTGCTGTGATCTATTTGCCTTTTTATGTTTACGGGATGGAGGGAGAGTGAAAGCTCAAAGTTTTGATTTAAGAAAAAAGTGTACATCTAAAATGGAGACGCACAGTGCACAAATGTAGAGAGAGATACTTACAATGAGTGTCTGCAATTTTTAGGGAATTTAAGCTCTCTTTTTAGTTTTTATATCTCAGGTTTTGCAATCGTCGGGAAAAGGGGAAGGCGGGGTGTTTTTAACTGAGTGTTGACTCCCAATCCGTAAGTCATTTCTTACAAAAATATAGCCCGTTACGGATGATAAATAACTTTACAATCATCTATGATTGTTAGGTAAGCTTTTTGTGAACGGGCAAAATAATGGCTAGTTCGATTCTGGTAAATATCCCACCGCACGTTCATTGAGAATTTAATGAGCTTTTGTTATTCTCTTTAAAAGCTTTGGATCCATAGGTCATTTGCATCTTTAACATGTTTCAAGCATGCATATCCATTTTTAAAACACGTGTAGAAGAAATCTCTTTCTTGTAAAATTCCATGCAATTAGGGTTGAACTAGTGGAATTTCTCAAACTTGGAAAACAAAACTTTTGTGTTCATTTGTGGTGTGTGAGTAAATTTTCTATACTTACATTTGTTATTGTTTTAATTTTTTTCACACATAAACTCTAAAATTTTCATTTTGTTGTGATCTATTTGCCTTTTTTGGTTTACAGGATGAAGGGAGAGCGAAAACTCAAAGTTTTGATTTAAGAAAAAAGTGTACATCTAAAATGGAGATGCACAATGCACAATTGTAGGGAGAGATAACTCCAAAGAGTGTTTGTAATTTTTAGGGATTGTAAGATCTTTTTAGTTTTTGTATCTCAGGTTTTGCAATCGTCGGGAAAACATGGAGGCGTGCTATTTTTAACTGACTGTTGACTCCCGATCCGTATGTCTTTTCTTACAAAAATATAGCCCGTTACTCATGATAAATCACATTACAATCATCTATGATTCTTAGGTCAGCTTTTTGAAAACGGGCAAAATAATGGCTTCTTTCACTCGGGTGAATATCCCACCGCACGTTCACTTCAGAATTTAATGAGTGTTTGTTATTCTAATTAAAAGCTTTGGATCCATAGGTCATTTGCATCTTTAACGTGTTTCAAGCATGCATATCCATTTTTAAAACACGTCTAGAAGAATTCTCTTTCTTGTAAAATTTCAAGCTATTAGGGTTGAACTAGTGGAATTTCCCAAACTTGGATAACAAAAATTTTGTGTTCAATTGTGGTGTGTGAATAAATTTTCATTACTTACATTTGTTAATGTTTTAATTTTTTTCCATACATAAACTCTAAAATTTACATTTTTTTGTGATCTATTTACCTTTTTTTGTTTACGGCATGAAGGGAGAACGAAAACTCAATGTTTTGATTTAATAAAAAAGTGTACATCTAAACTGGAGATGCACAATGCACAAATGTGGAGAGATATAATACCAAAGAGTGTCTGTGATTTTTCAGGATTGTGAGCTCTTTTCAGTTTTTACTTCTCAGGGTTTACAATCGTCAGGAAAAGGGAGAGGCGGGGGATTTTTAATTGAGTGTTGACTCCCAATCCGCAAGTCATTTCTTACAATAATATAGCCCGTTACGAATGAAAAATCACTTTACAATCATCTATGATTGTTAGGTCAGCTTTTTGCAAACGGGGAAAATAATGGCTTGTTTGACTCGGGTAAATATCCCACCGCACGTTCACTAGAGAATTTAATGAGCGTATGTTATTCTCTTTAAAAGCTTTGGATCCATAGGTCATTTGCATCTTTAACATGCTTGAAGCTTGCATATCCATTTTTAAAACACGTGTGGAACAAATCTCTTTCTTGTAAAATTCCAAGCTATTAGGGTTGCACTAGTTGAATTTCCCAAACTTGGATAACAAAAGTTTTGTGTTAATTTTTGGTGTGTGAAAAATTTTTTTTACTTACATTTGTTATTGTTTTAAATTTTTTCCATACATAAACTCAAAAATTTTCATTTTGCTGTGATCTATTTGCCTTTTTATGTTTACGGGATGGAGGGAGAGTGAAAGCTCAAAGTTTTGATTTAAGAAAAAAGTGTACATCTAAAATGGAGACGCACAGTGCACAAATGTAGAGAGAGATACTTACAATGAGTGTCTGCAATTTTTAGGGAATTTAAGCTCTCTTTTTAGTTTTTATATCTCAGGTTTTGCAATCGTCGGGAAAAGGGGAAGGCGGGGTGTTTTTAACTGAGTGTTGACTCCCAATCCGTAAGTCATTTCTTACAAAAATATAGCCCGTTACGGATGATAAATAACTTTACAATCATCTATGATTGTTAGGTAAGCTTTTTGTGAACGGGCAAAATAATGGCTAGTTCGATTCTGGTAAATATCCCGCCGCACGTTCATTGAGAATTTAATGAGCTTTTGTTATTCTCTTTAAAAGCTTTGGATCCATAGGTCATTTGCATCTTTAACATGTTTCAAGCATGCATATCCATTTTTAAAACACGTGTAGAAGAAATCTCTTTCTTGTAAAATTCCATGCAATTAGGGTTGAACTAGTGGAATTTCTCAAACTTGGAAAACAAAACTTTTGTGTTCATTTGTGGTGTGTGAGTAAATTTTCTATACTTACATTTGTTATTGTTTTAATTTTTTTCACACATAAACTCTAAAATTTTCATTTTGTTGTGATCTATTTGCCTTTTTTGGTTTACAGGATGAAGGGAGAGCGAAAACTCAAAGTTTTGATTTAAGAAAAAAGTGTACATCTAAAATGGAGATGCACAATGCACAATTGTAGGGAGAGATAACTCCAAAGAGTGTTTGTAATTTTTAGGGATTGTAAGATCTTTTTAGTTTTTGTATCTCAGGTTTTGCAATCGTCGGGAAAACATGGAGGCGTGCTATTTTTAACTGACTGTTGACTCCCGATCCGTATGTCTTTTCTTACAAAAATATAGCCCGTTACTCATGATAAATCACATTACAATCATCTATGATTCTTAGGTCAGCTTTTTGAAAACGGGCAAAATAATGGCTTCTTTCACTCGGGTGAATATCCCACCGCACGTTCACTTCAGAATTTAATGAGTGTTTGTTATTCTAATTAAAAGCTTTGGATCCATAGGTCATTTGCATCTTTAACGTGTTTCAAGCATGCATATCCATTTTTAAAACACGTCTAGAAGAATTCTCTTTCTTGTAAAATTTCAAGCTATTAGGGTTGAACTAGTGGAATTTCCCAAACTTGGATAACAAAAATTTTGTGTTCAATTGTGGTGTGTGAATAAATTTTCATTACTTACATTTGTTAATGTTTTAATTTTTTTTCATACATAAACTCTAAAATTTACATTTTTTTGTGATCTATTTACCTTTTTTTGTTTACGGCATGAAGGGAGAACGAAAACTCAATGTTTTGATTTAATAAAAAAGTGTACATCTAAACTGGAGATGCACAATGCACAAATGTGGAGAGATATAATACCAAAGAGTGTCTGTGATTTTTCAGGATTGTGAGCTCTTTTCAGTTTTTACTTCTCAGGGTTTACAATCGTCAGGAAAAGGGAGAGGCGGGGGATTTTTAATTGAGTGTTGACTCCCAATCCGCAAGTCATTTCTTACAATAATATAGCCCGTTACGAATGAAAAATCACTTTACAATCATCTATGATTGTTAGGTCAGCTTTTTGCAAACGGGGAAAATAATGGCTTGTTTGACTCGGGTAAATATCCCACCGCACGTTCACTAGAGAATTTAATGAGCGTATGTTATTCTCTTTAAAAGCTTTGGATCCATAGGTCATTTGCATCTTTAACATGCTTGAAGCTTGCATATCCATTTTTAAAACACGTGTGGAACAAATCTCTTTCTTGTAAAATTCCAAGCTATTAGGGTTGCACTAGTTGAATTTCCCAAACTTGGATAACAAAAGTTTTGTGTTAATTTTTGGTGTGTGAAAAAATTTTTTTACTTACATTTGTTATTGTTTTAAATTTTTTCCATACATAAACTCAAAAATTTTCATTTTGCTGTGATCTATTTGCCTTTTTATGTTTACGGGATGGAGGGAGAGTGAAAGCTCAAAGTTTTGATTTAAGAAAAAAGTGTACATCTAAAATGGAGACGCACAGTGCACAAATGTAGAGAGAGATACTTACAATGAGTGTCTGCAATTTTTAGGGAATTTAAGCTCTCTTTTTAGTTTTTATATCTCAGGTTTTGCAATCGTCGGGAAAAGGGGAAGGCGGGGTGTTTTTAACTGAGTGTTGACTCCCAATCCGTAAGTCATTTCTTACAAAAATATAGCCCGTTACGGATGATAAATAACTTTACAATCATCTATGATTGTTAGGTAAGCTTTTTGTGAACGGGCAAAATAATGGCTAGTTCGATTCTGGTAAATATCCCACCGCACGTTCATTGAGAATTTAATGAGCTTTTGTTATTCTCTTTAAAAGCTTTGGATCCATAGGTCATTTGCATCTTTAACATGTTTCAAGCATGCATATCCATTTTTAAAACACGTGTAGAAGAAATCTCTTTCTTGTAAAATTCCATGCAATTAGGGTTGAACTAGTGGAATTTCTCAAACTTGGAAAACAAAACTTTTGTGTTCATTTGTGGTGTGTGAGTAAATTTTCTATACTTACATTTGTTATTGTTTTAATTTTTTTCACACATAAACTCTAAAATTTTCATTTTGTTGTGATCTATTTGCCTTTTTTGGTTTACAGGATGAAGGGAGAGCGAAAACTCAAAGTTTTGATTTAAGAAAAAAGTGTACATCTAAAATGGAGATGCACAATGCACAATTGTAGGGAGAGATAACTCCAAAGAGTGTTTGTAATTTTTAGGGATTGTAAGATCTTTTTAGTTTTTGTATCTCAGGTTTTGCAATCGTCGGGAAAACATGGAGGCGTGCTATTTTTAACTGACTGTTGACTCCCGATCCGTATGTCTTTTCTTACAAAAATATAGCCCGTTACTCATGATAAATCACATTACAATCATCTATGATTCTTAGGTCAGCTTTTTGAAAACGGGCAAAATAATGGCTTCTTTCACTCGGGTGAATATCCCACCGCACGTTCACTACAGAATTTAATGAGTGTTTGTTATTCTAATTAAAAGCTTTGGATCCATAGGTCATTTGCATCTTTAACGTGTTTCAAGCATGCATATCCATTTTTAAAACACGTCTAGAAGAATTCTCTTTCTTGTAAAATTTCAAGCTATTAGGGTTGAACTAGTGGAATTTCCCAAACTTGGATAACAAAAATTTTGTGTTCAATTGTGGTGTGTGAATAAATTTTCATTACTTACATTTGTTAATGTTTTAATTTTTTTTCATACATAAACTCTAAAATTTACATTTTTTTGTGATCTATTTACCTTTTTTTGTTTACGGCATGAAGGGAGAACGAAAACTCAATGTTTTGATTTAATAAAAAAGTGTACATCTAAACTGGAGATGCACAATGCACAAATGTGGAGAGATATAATACCAAAGAGTGTCTGTGATTTTTCAGGATTGTGAGCTCTTTTCAGTTTTTACTTCTCAGGGTTTACAATCGTCAGGAAAAGGGAGAGGCGGGGGATTTTTAATTGAGTGTTGACTCCCAATCCGCAAGTCATTTCTTACAATAATATAGCCCGTTACGAATGAAAAATCACTTTACAATCATCTATGATTGTTAGGTCAGCTTTTTGCAAACGGGCAAAATAATGGCTTGTTTGACTCGGGTAAATATCCCACCGCACGTTCACTAGAGAATTTAATGAGCGTATGTTATTCTCTTTAAAAGCTTTGGATCCATAGGTCATTTGCATCTTTAACATGCTTGAAGCTTGCATATCCATTTTTAAAACACGTGTGGAACAAATCTCTTTCTTGTAAAATTCCAAGCTATTAGGGTTGCACTAGTTGAATTTCCCAAACTTGGATAACAAAAGTTTTGTGTTAATTTTTGGTGTGTGAAAAAATTTTTTTACTTACATTTGTTATTGTTTTAAATTTTTTCCATACATAAACTCAAAAATTTTCATTTTGCTGTGATCTATTTGCCTTTTTATGTTTACGGGATGGAGGGAGAGTGAAAGCTCAAAGTTTTGATTTAAGAAAAAAGTGTACATCTAAAATGGAGACGCACAGTGCACAAATGTAGAGAGAGATACTTACAATGAGTGTCTGCAATTTTTAGGGAATTTAAGCTCTCTTTTTAGTTTTTATATCTCAGGTTTTGCAATCGTCGGGAAAAGGGGAAGGCGGGGTGTTTTTAACTGAGTGTTGACTCCCAATCCGTAAGTCATTTCTTACAAAAATATAGCCCGTTACGGATGATAAATAACTTTACAATCATCTATGATTGTTAGGTAAGCTTTTTGTGAACGGGCAAAATAATGGCTAGTTCGATTCTGGTAAATATCCCACCGCACGTTCATTGAGAATTTAATGAGCTTTTGTTATTCTCTTTAAAAGCTTTGGATCCATAGGTCATTTGCATCTTTAACATGTTTCAAGCATGCATATCCATTTTTAAAACACGTGTAGAAGAAATCTCTTTCTTGTAAAATTCCATGCAATTAGGGTTGAACTAGTGGAATTTCTCAAACTTGGAAAACAAAACTTTTGTGTTCATTTGTGGTGTGTGAGTAAATTTTCTATACTTACATTTGTTATTGTTTTAATTTTTTTCACACATAAACTCTAAAATTTTCATTTTGTTGTGATCTATTTGCCTTTTTTGGTTTACAGGATGAAGGGAGAGCGAAAACTCAAAGTTTTGATTTAAGAAAAAAGTGTACATCTAAAATGGAGATGCACAATGCACAATTGTAGGGAGAGATAACTCCAAAGAGTGTTTGTAATTTTTAGGGATTGTAAGATCTTTTTAGTTTTTGTATCTCAGGTTTTGCAATCGTCGGGAAAACATGGAGGCGTGCTATTTTTAACTGACTGTTGACTCCCGATCCGTATGTCTTTTCTTACAAAAATATAGCCCGTTACTCATGATAAATCACATTACAATCATCTATGATTCTTAGGTCAGCTTTTTGAAAACGGGCAAAATAATGGCTTCTTTCACTCGGGTGAATATCCCACCGCACGTTCACTTCAGAATTTAATGAGTGTTTGTTATTCTAATTAAAAGCTTTGGATCCATAGGTCATTTGCATCTTTAACGTGTTTCAAGCATGCATATCCATTTTTAAAACACGTCTAGAAGAATTCTCTTTCTTGTAAAATTTCAAGCTATTAGGGTTGAACTAGTGGAATTTCCCAAACTTGGATAACAAAAATTTTGTGTTCAATTGTGGTGTGTGAATAAATTTTCATTACTTACATTTGTTAATGTTTTAATTTTTTTCCATACATAAACTCTAAAATTTACATTTTTTTGTGATCTATTTACCTTTTTTTGTTTACGGCATGAAGGGAGAACGAAAACTCAATGTTTTGATTTAATAAAAAAGTGTACATCTAAACTGGAGATGCACAATGCACAAATGTGGAGAGATATAATACCAAAGAGTGTCTGTGATTTTTCAGGATTGTGAGCTCTTTTCAGTTTTTACTTCTCAGGGTTTACAATCGTCAGGAAAAGGGAGAGGCGGGGGATTTTTAATTGAGTGTTGACTCCCAATCCGCAAGTCATTTCTTACAATAATATAGCCCGTTACGAATGAAAAATCACTTTACAATCATCTATGATTGTTAGGTCAGCTTTTTGCAAACGGGGAAAATAATGGCTTGTTTGACTCGGGTAAATATCCCACCGCACGTTCACTAGAGAATTTAATGAGCGTATGTTATTCTCTTTAAAAGCTTTGGATCCATAGGTCATTTGCATCTTTAACATGCTTGAAGCTTGCATATCCATTTTTAAAACACGTGTGGAACAAATCTCTTTCTTGTAAAATTCCAAGCTATTAGGGTTGCACTAGTTGAATTTCCCAAACTTGGATAACAAAAGTTTTGTGTTAATTTTTGGTGTGTGAAAAATTTTTTTTACTTACATTTGTTATTGTTTTAAATTTTTTCCATACATAAACTCAAAAATTTTCATTTTGCTGTGATCTATTTGCCTTTTTATGTTTACGGGATGGAGGGAGAGTGAAAGCTCAAAGTTTTGATTTAAGAAAAAAGTGTACATCTAAAATGGAGACGCACAGTGCACAAATGTAGAGAGAGATACTTACAATGAGTGTCTGCAATTTTTAGGGAATTTAAGCTCTCTTTTTAGTTTTTATATCTCAGGTTTTGCAATCGTCGGGAAAAGGGGAAGGCGGGGTGTTTTTAACTGAGTGTTGACTCCCAATCCGTAAGTCATTTCTTACAAAAATATAGCCCGTTACGGATGATAAATAACTTTACAATCATCTATGATTGTTAGGTAAGCTTTTTGTGAACGGGCAAAATAATGGCTAGTTCGATTCTGGTAAATATCCCACCGCACGTTCATTGAGAATTTAATGAGCTTTTGTTATTCTCTTTAAAAGCTTTGGATCCATAGGTCATTTGCATCTTTAACATGTTTCAAGCATGCATATCCATTTTTAAAACACGTGTAGAAGAAATCTCTTTCTTGTAAAATTCCATGCAATTAGGGTTGAACTAGTGGAATTTCTCAAACTTGGAAAACAAAACTTTTGTGTTCATTTGTGGTGTGTGAGTAAATTTTCTATACTTACATTTGTTATTGTTTTAATTTTTTTCACACATAAACTCTAAAATTTTCATTTTGTTGTGATCTATTTGCCTTTTTTGGTTTACAGGATGAAGGGAGAGCGAAAACTCAAAGTTTTGATTTAAGAAAAAAGTGTACATCTAAAATGGAGATGCACAATGCACAATTGTAGGGAGAGATAACTCCAAAGAGTGTTTGTAATTTTTAGGGATTGTAAGATCTTTTTAGTTTTTGTATCTCAGGTTTTGCAATCGTCGGGAAAACATGGAGGCGTGCTATTTTTAACTGACTGTTGACTCCCGATCCGTATGTCTTTTCTTACAAAAATATAGCCCGTTACTCATGATAAATCACATTACAATCATCTATGATTCTTAGGTCAGCTTTTTGAAAACGGGCAAAATAATGGCTTCTTTCACTCGGGTGAATATCCCACCGCACGTTCACTTCAGAATTTAATGAGTGTTTGTTATTCTAATTAAAAGCTTTGGATCCATAGGTCATTTGCATCTTTAACGTGTTTCAAGCATGCATATCCATTTTTAAAACACGTCTAGAAGAATTCTCTTTCTTGTAAAATTTCAAGCTATTAGGGTTGAACTAGTGGAATTTCCCAAACTTGGATAACAAAAATTTTGTGTTCAATTGTGGTGTGTGAATAAATTTTCATTACTTACATTTGTTAATGTTTTAATTTTTTTCC
Source organism: Aristolochia californica (assembly GCF_029961685.1). Taxonomy (NCBI): domain Eukaryota; kingdom Viridiplantae; phylum Streptophyta; class Magnoliopsida; order Piperales; family Aristolochiaceae; genus Aristolochia; species Aristolochia californica. The sequence continues at coordinate 240,247 of NW_027181882.1, read as the reverse complement.
ATACATAAACTCTAAAATTTACATTTTTTTGTGATCTATTTACCTTTTTTTGTTTACGGCATGAAGGGAGAACGAAAACTCAATGTTTTGATTTAATAAAAAAGTGTACATCTAAACTGGAGATGCACAATGCACAAATGTGGAGAGATATAATACCAAAGAGTGTCTGTGATTTTTCAGGATTGTGAGCTCTTTTCAGTTTTTAGTTCTCAGGTTTTGCAATCGTCGGGAAAAGGGAGAGGCGGGGGATTTTTAATTGAGTGTTGACTCCCAATCCGCAAGTCATTTCTTACAATAATATAGCCCGTTACGAATGAAAAATCACTTTACAATCATCTATGATTGTTAGGTCAGCTTTTTGCAAACGGGGAAAATAATGGCTTGTTTGACTCGGGTAAATATCCCACCGCACGTTCACTAGAGAATTTAATGAGCGTATGTTATTCTCTTTAAAAGCTTTGGATCCATAGGTCATTTGCATCTTTAACATGCTTGAAGCTTGCATATCCATTTTTAAAACACGTGTGGAACAAATCTCTTTCTTGTAAAATTCCAAGCTATTAGGGTTGCACTAGTTGAATTTCCCAAACTTGGATAACAAAAGTTTTGTGTTAATTTTTGGTGTGTGAAAATTTTTTTTTACTTACATTTGTTATTGTTTTAAATTTTTTCCATACATAAACTCAAAAATTTTCATTTTGCTGTGATCTATTTGCCTTTTTATGTTTACGGGATGGAGGGAGAGTGAAAGCTCAAAGTTTTGATTTAAGAAAAAAGTGTACATCTAAAATGGAGACGCACAGTGCACAAATGTAGAGAGAGATACTTACAATGAGTGTCTGCAATTTTTAGGGAATTGAAGCTCTCTTTTTAGTTTTTATATCTCAGGTTTTGCAATCGTCGGGAAAAGGGGAAGGCGGGGTGTTTTTAACTGAGTGTTGACTCCCAATCCGTAAGTCATTTCTTACAAAAATATAGCCCGTTACGGATGATAAATAACTTTACAATCATCTATGATTGTTAGGTAAGCTTTTTGTGAACGGGCAAAATAATGGCTAGTTCGATTCTGGTAAATATCCCACCGCACGTTCATTGAGAATTTAATGAGCTTTTGTTATTCTCTTTAAAAGCTTTGGATCCATAGGTCATTTGCATCTTTAACATGTTTCAAGCATGCATATCCATTTTTAAAACACGTGTAGAAGAATTCTCTTTCTTGTAAAATTCCATGCAATTAGGGTTGAACTAGTGGAATTTCTCAAACTTGGAAAACAAAACTTTTGTGTTCATTTGTGGTGTGTGAGTAAATTTTCTATACTTACATTTGTTATTGTTTTAATTTTTTTCACACATAAACTCTAAAATTTTCATTTTGTTGTGATCTATTTGCCTTTTTTGGTTTACAGGATGAAGGGAGAGCGAAAACTCAAAGTTTTGATTTAAGAAAAAAGTGTACATCTAAAATGGAGATGCACAATGCACAATTGTAGGGAGAGATAACTCCAAAGAGTGTTTGTAATTTTTAGGGATTGTAAGATCTTTTTAGTTTTTGTATCTCAGGTTTTGCAATCGTCGGGAAAACATGGAGGCGTGCTATTTTTAACTGACTGTTGACTCCCGATCCGTATGTCTTTTCTTACAAAAATATAGCCCGTTACTCATGATAAATCACATTACAATCATCTATGATTCTTAGGTCAGCTTTTTGAAAACGGGCAAAATAATGGCTTCTTTCACTCGGGTGAATATCCCACCGCACGTTCACTTCAGAATTTAATGAGTGTTTGTTATTCTAATTAAAAGCTTTGGATCCATAGGTCATTTGCATCTTTAACGTGTTTCAAGCATGCATATCCATTTTTAAAACACGTCTAGAAGAATTCTCTTTCTTGTAAAATTTCAAGCTATTAGGGTTGAACTAGTGGAATTTCCCAAACTTGGATAACAAAAATTTTGTGTTCAATTGTGGTGTGTGAATAAATTTTCATTACTTACATTTGTTAATGTTTTAATTTTTTTCCATACATAAACTCTAAAATTTACATTTTTTTGTGATCTATTTACCTTTTTTTGTTTACGGCATGAAGGGAGAACGAAAACTCAATGTTTTGATTTAATAAAAAAGTGTACATCTAAACTGGAGATGCACAATGCACAAATGTGGAGAGATATAATACCAAAGAGTGTCTGTGATTTTTCAGGATTGTGAGCTCTTTTCAGTTTTTAGTTCTCAGGTTTTGCAATCGTCGGGAAAAGGGAGAGGCGGGGGATTTTTAATTGAGTGTTGACTCCCAATCCGCAAGTCATTTCTTACAATAATATAGCCCGTTACGAATGAAAAATCACTTTACAATCATCTATGATTGTTAGGTCAGCTTTTTGCAAACGGGGAAAATAATGGCTTGTTTGACTCGGGTAAATATCCCACCGCACGTTCACTAGAGAATTTAATGAGCGTATGTTATTCTCTTTAAAAGCTTTGGATCCATAGGTCATTTGCATCTTTAACATGCTTGAAGCTTGCATATCCATTTTTAAAACACGTGTGGAACAAATCTCTTTCTTGTAAAATTCCAAGCTATTAGGGTTGCACTAGTTGAATTTCCCAAACTTGGATAACAAAAGTTTTGTGTTAATTTTTGGTGTGTGAAAATTTTTTTTTACTTACATTTGTTATTGTTTTAAATTTTTTCCATACATAAACTCAAAAATTTTCATTTTGCTGTGATCTATTTGCCTTTTTATGTTTACGGGATGGAGGGAGAGTGAAAGCTCAAAGTTTTGATTTAAGAAAAAAGTGTACATCTAAAATGGAGACGCACAGTGCACAAATGTAGAGAGAGATACTTACAATGAGTGTCTGCAATTTTTAGGGAATTGAAGCTCTCTTTTTAGTTTTTATATCTCAGGTTTTGCAATCGTCGGGAAAAGGGGAAGGCGGGGTGTTTTTAACTGAGTGTTGACTCCCAATCCGTAAGTCATTTCTTACAAAAATATAGCCCGTTACGGATGATAAATAACTTTACAATCATCTATGATTGTTAGGTAAGCTTTTTGTGAACGGGCAAAATAATGGCTAGTTCGATTCTGGTAAATATCCCACCGCACGTTCATTGAGAATTTAATGAGCTTTTGTTATTCTCTTTAAAAGCTTTGGATCCATAGGTCATTTGCATCTTTAACATGTTTCAAGCATGCATATCCATTTTTAAAACACGTGTAGAAGAATTCTCTTTCTTGTAAAATTCCATGCAATTAGGGTTGAACTAGTGGAATTTCTCAAACTTGGAAAACAAAACTTTTGTGTTCATTTGTGGTGTGTGAGTAAATTTTCTATACTTACATTTGTTATTGTTTTAATTTTTTTCACACATAAACTCTAAAATTTTCATTTTGTTGTGATCTATTTGCCTTTTTTGGTTTACAGGATGAAGGGAGAGCGAAAACTCAAAGTTTTGATTTAAGAAAAAAGTGTACATCTAAAATGGAGATGCACAATGCACAATTGTAGGGAGAGATAACTCCAAAGAGTGTTTGTAATTTTTAGGGATTGTAAGATCTTTTTAGTTTTTGTATCTCAGGTTTTGCAATCGTCGGGAAAACATGGAGGCGTGCTATTTTTAACTGACTTTTGACTCCCGATCCGTATGTCTTTTCTTACAAAAATATAGCCCGTTACTCATGATAAATCACATTACAATCATCTATGATTCTTAGGTCAGCTTTTTGAAAACGGGCAAAATAATGGCTTCTTTCACTCGGGTGAATATCCCACCGCACGTTCACTTCAGAATTTAATGAGTGTTTGTTATTCTAATTAAAAGCTTTGGATCCATAGGTCATTTGCATCTTTAACGTGTTTCAAGCATGCATATCCATTTTTAAAACACGTCTAGAAGAATTCTCTTTCTTGTAAAATTTCAAGCTATTAGGGTTGAACTAGTGGAATTTCCCAAACTTGGATAACAAAAATTTTGTGTTCAATTGTGGTGTGTGAATAAATTTTCTTTACTTACATTTGTTAATGTTTTAATTTTTTTCCATACATAAACTCTAAAATTTACATTTTTTTGTGATCTATTTACCGTTTTTTGTTTACGGCATGAAGGGAGAACGAAAACTCAATGTTTTGATTTAATAAAAAAGTGTACATCTAAACTGGAGATGCACAATGCACAAATGTGGAGAGATATAATACCAAAGAGTGTCTGTGATTTTTCAGGATTGTGAGCTCTTTTCAGTTTTTAGTTCTCAGGTTTTGCAATCGTCCGGAAAAGGGAGAGGCGGGGGATTTTTAATTGAGTGTTGACTCCCAATCCGCAAGTCATTTCTTACAATAATATAGCCCGTTACGAATGAAAAATCACTTTACAATCATCTATGATTGTTAGGTCAGCTTTTTGCAAACGGGGAAAATAATGGCTTGTTTGACTCGGGTAAATATCCCACCGCACGTTCACTAGAGAATTTAATGAGCGTATGTTATTCTCTTTAAAAGCTTTGGATCCATAGGTCATTTGCATCTTTAACATGCTTGAAGCTTGCATATCCATTTTTAAAACACGTGTGGAACAAATCTCTTTCTTGTAAAATTCCAAGCTATTAGGGTTGCACTAGTTGAATTTCCCAAACTTGGATAACAAAAGTTTTGTGTTAATTTTTGGTGTGTGAAAAATTTTTTTTACTTACATTTGTTATTGTTTTAAATTTTTTCCATACATAAACTCAAAAATTTTCATTTTGCTGTGATCTATTTGCCTTTTTATGTTTACGGGATGGAGGGAGAGTGAAAGCTCAAAGTTTTGATTTAAGAAAAAAGTGTACATCTAAAATGGAGACGCACAGTGCACAAATGTAGAGAGAGATACTTACAATGAGTGTCTGCAATTTTTAGGGAATTTAAGCTCTCTTTTTAGTTTTTATATCTCAGGTTTTGCAATCGTCGGGAAAAGGGGAAGGCGGGGTGTTTTTAACTGAGTGTTGACTCCCAATCCGTAAGTCATTTCTTACAAAAATATAGCCCGTTACGGATGATAAATAACTTTACAATCATCTATGATTGTTAGGTAAGCTTTTTGTGAACGGGCAAAATAATGGCTAGTTCGATTCTGGTAAATATCCCACCGCACGTTCATTGAGAATTTAATGAGCTTTTGTTATTCTCTTTAAAAGCTTTGGATCCATAGGTCATTTGCATCTTTAACATGTTTCAAGCATGCATATCCATTTTTAAAACACGTGTAGAAGAAATCTCTTTCTTGTAAAATTCCATGCAATTAGGGTTGAACTAGTGGAATTTCTCAAACTTGGAAAACAAAACTTTTGTGTTCATTTGTGGTGTGTGAGTAAATTTTCTATACTTACATTTGTTATTGTTTTAATTTTTTTCACACATAAACTCTAAAATTTTCATTTTGTTGTGATCTATTTGCCTTTTTTGGTTTACAGGATGAAGGGAGAGCGAAAACTCAAAGTTTTGATTTAAGAAAAAAGTGTACATCTAAAATGGAGATGCACAATGCACAATTGTAGGGAGAGATAACTCCAAAGAGTGTTTGTAATTTTTAGGGATTGTAAGATCTTTTTAGTTTTTGTATCTCAGGTTTTGCAATCGTCGGGAAAACATGGAGGCGTGCTATTTTTAACTGACTTTTGACTCCCGATCCGTATGTCTTTTCTTACAAAAATATAGCCCGTTACTCATGATAAATCACATTACAATCATCTATGATTCTTAGGTCAGCTTTTTGAAAACGGGCAAAATAATGGCTTCTTTCACTCGGGTGAATATCCCACCGCACGTTCACTTCAGAATTTAATGAGTGTTTGTTATTCTAATTAAAAGCTTTGGATCCATAGGTCATTTGCATCTTTAACGTGTTTCAAGCATGCATATCCATTTTTAAAACACGTCTAGAAGAATTCTCTTTCTTGTAAAATTTCAAGCTATTAGGGTTGAACTAGTGGAATTTCCCAAACTTGGATAACAAAAATTTTGTGTTCAATTGTGGTGTGTGAATAAATTTTCTTTACTTACATTTGTTAATGTTTTAATTTTTTTCCATACATAAACTCTAAAATTTACATTTTTTTGTGATCTATTTACCGTTTTTTGTTTACGGCATGAAGGGAGAACGAAAACTCAATGTTTTGATTTAATAAAAAAGTGTACATCTAAACTGGAGATGCACAATGCACAAATGTGGAGAGATATAATACCAAAGAGTGTCTGTGATTTTTCAGGATTGTGAGCTCTTTTCAGTTTTTAGTTCTCAGGTTTTGCAATCGTCCGGAAAAGGGAGAGGCGGGGGATTTTTAATTGAGTGTTGACTCCCAATCCGCAAGTCATTTCTTACAATAATATAGCCCGTTACGAATGAAAAATCACTTTACAATCATCTATGATTGTTAGGTCAGCTTTTTGCAAACGGGGAAAATAATGGCTTGTTTGACTCGGGTAAATATCCCACCGCACGTTCACTAGAGAATTTAATGAGCGTATGTTATTCTCTTTAAAAGCTTTGGATCCATAGGTCATTTGCATCTTTAACATGCTTGAAGCTTGCATATCCATTTTTAAAACACGTGTGGAACAAATCTCTTTCTTGTAAAATTCCAAGCTATTAGGGTTGCACTAGTTGAATTTCCCAAACTTGGATAACAAAAGTTTTGTGTTAATTTTTGGTGTGTGAAAAATTTTTTTTACTTACATTTGTTATTGTTTTAAATTTTTTCCATACATAAACTCAAAAATTTTCATTTTGCTGTGATCTATTTGCCTTTTTATGTTTACGGGATGGAGGGAGAGTGAAAGCTCAAAGTTTTGATTTAAGAAAAAAGTGTACATCTAAAATGGAGACGCACAGTGCACAAATGTAGAGAGAGATACTTACAATGAGTGTCTGCAATTTTTAGGGAATTTAAGCTCTCTTTTTAGTTTTTATATCTCAGGTTTTGCAATCGTCGGGAAAAGGGGAAGGCGGGGTGTTTTTAACTGAGTGTTGACTCCCAATCCGTAAGTCATTTCTTACAAAAATATAGCCCGTTACGGATAACAAATCACTTTACAATCATCTATGATTGTTAGGTAAGCTTTTTGTGAACGGGCAAAATAATGGCTAGTTCGATTCTGGTAAATATCCCACCGCACGTTCATTGAGAATTTAATGAGCTTTTGTTATTCTCTTTAAAAGCTTTGGATCCATAGGTCATTTGCATCTTTAACATGTTTCAAGCATGCATATCCATTTTTAAAACACGTGTAGAAGAAATCTCTTTCTTGTAAAATTCCATGCAATTAGGGTTGAACTAGTGGAATTTCTCAAACTTGGAAAACAAAACTTTTGTGTTCATTTGTGGTGTGTGAGTAAATTTTCTATACTTACATTTGTTATTGTTTTAATTTTTTTCACACATAAACTCTAAAATTTTCATTTTGTTGTGATCTATTTGCCTTTTTTGGTTTACAGGATGAAGGGAGAGCGAAAACTCAAAGTTTTGATTTAAGAAAAAAGTGTACATCTAAAATGGAGATGCACAATGCACAATTGTAGGGAGAGATAACTCCAAAGAGTGTTTGTAATTTTTAGGGATTGTAAGATCTTTTTAGTTTTTGTATCTCAGGTTTTGCAATCGTCGGGAAAACATGGAGGCGTGCTATTTTTAACTGACTGTTGACTCCCGATCCGTATGTCTTTTCTTACAAAAATATAGCCCGTTACTCATGATAAATCACATTACAATCATCTATGATTCTTAGGTCAGCTTTTTGAAAATGGGCAAAATAATGGCTTCTTTCACTCGGGTGAATATCCCACCGCACGTTCACTTCAGAATTTAATGAGTGTTTGTTATTCTAATTAAAAGCTTTGGATCCATAGGTCATTTGCATCTTTAACGTGTTTCAAGCATGCATATCCATTTTTAAAACACGTCTAGAAGAATTCTCTTTCTTGTAAAATTTCAAGCTATTAGGGTTGAACTAGTGGAATTTCCCAAACTTGGATAACAAAAATTTTGTGTTCAATTGTGGTGTGTGAATAAATTTTCATTACTTACATTTGTTAATGTTTTAATTTTTTTCCATACATAAACTCTAAAATTTACATTTTTTTGTGATCTATTTACCTTTTTTTGTTTACGGCATGAAGGGAGAACGAAAACTCAATGTTTTGATTTAATAAAAAAGTGTACATCTAAACTGGAGATGCACAATGCACAAATGTGGAGAGATATAATACCAAAGAGTGTCTGTGATTTTTCAGGATTGTGAGCTCTTTTCAGTTTTTAGTTCTCAGGTTTTGCAATCGTCCGGAAAAGGGAGAGGCGGGGGATTTTTAATTGAGTGTTGACTCCCAATCCGCAAGTCATTTCTTACAATAATATAGCCCGTTACGAATGAAAAATCACTTTACAATCATCTATGATTGTTAGGTCAGCTTTTTGCAAACGGGGAAAATAATGGCTTGTTTGACTCGGGTAAATATCCCACCGCACGTTCACTAGAGAATTTAATGAGCGTATGTTATTCTCTTTAAAAGCTTTGGATCCATAGGTCATTTGCATCTTTAACATGCTTGAAGCTTGCATATCCATTTTTAAAACACGTGTGGAACAAATCTCTTTCTTGTAAAATTCCAAGCTATTAGGGTTGCACTAGTTGAATTTCCCAAACTTGGATAACAAAAGTTTTGTGTTAATTTTTGGTGTGTGAAAAATTTTTTTTACTTACATTTGTTATTGTTTTAAATTTTTTCCATACATAAACTCAAAAATTTTCATTTTGCTGTGATCTATTTGCCTTTTTATGTTTACGGGATGGAGGGAGAGTGAAAGCTCAAAGTTTTGATTTAAGAAAAAAGTGTACATCTAAAATGGAGACGCACAGTGCACAAATGTAGAGAGAGATACTTACAATGAGTGTCTGCAATTTTTAGGGAATTTAAGCTCTCTTTTTAGTTTTTATATCTCAGGTTTTGCAATCGTCGGGAAAAGGGGAAGGCGGGGTGTTTTTAACTGAGTGTTGACTCCCAATCCGTAAGTCATTTCTTACAAAAATATAGCCCGTTACGGATAACAAATCACTTTACAATCATCTATGATTGTTAGGTAAGCTTTTTGTGAACGGGCAAAATAATGGCTAGTTCGATTCTGGTAAATATCCCACCGCACGTTCATTGAGAATTTAATGAGCTTTTGTTATTCTCTTTAAAAGCTTTGGATCCATAGGTCATTTGCATCTTTAACATGTTTCAAGCATGCATATCCATTTTTAAAACACGTGTAGAAGAAATCTCTTTCTTGTAAAATTCCATGCAATTAGGGTTGAACTAGTGGAATTTCTCAAACTTGGAAAACAAAACTTTTGTGTTCATTTGTGGTGTGTGAGTAAATTTTCTATACTTACATTTGTTATTGTTTTAATTTTTTTCACACATAAACTCTAAAATTTTCATTTTGTTGTGATCTATTTGCCTTTTTTGGTTTACAGGATGAAGGGAGAGCGAAAACTCAAAGTTTTGATTTAAGAAAAAAGTGTACATCTAAAATGGAGATGCACAATGCACAATTGTAGGGAGAGATAACTCCAAAGAGTGTTTGTAATTTTTAGGGATTGTAAGATCTTTTTAGTTTTTGTATCTCAGGTTTTGCAATCGTCGGGAAAACATGGAGGCGTGCTATTTTTAACTGACTGTTGACTCCCGATCCGTATGTCTTTTCTTACAAAAATATAGCCCGTTACTCATGATAAATCACATTACAATCATCTATGATTCTTAGGTCAGCTTTTTGAAAACGGGCAAAATAATGGCTTCTTTCACTCGGGTGAATATCCCACCGCACGTTCACTTCAGAATTTAATGAGTGTTTGTTATTCTAATTAAAAGCTTTGGATCCATAGGTCATTTGCATCTTTAACGTGTTTCAAGCATGCATATCCATTTTTAAAACACGTCTAGAAGAATTCTCTTTCTTGTAAAATTTCAAGCTATTAGGGTTGAACTAGTGGAATTTCCCAAACTTGGATAACAAAAATTTTGTGTTCAATTGTGGTGTGTGAATAAATTTTCATTACTTACATTTGTTAATGTTTTAATTTTTTTCCATACATAAACTCTAAAATTTACATTTTTTTGTGATCTATTTACCTTTTTTTGTTTACGGCATGAAGGGAGAACGAAAACTCAATGTTTTGATTTAATAAAAAAGTGTACATCTAAACTGGAGATGCACAATGCACAAATGTGGAGAGATATAATACCAAAGAGTGTCTGTGATTTTTCAGGATTGTGAGCTCTTTTCAGTTTTTAGTTCTCAGGTTTTGCAATCGTCGGGAAAAGGGAGAGGCGGGGGATTTTTAATTGAGAGTTGACTCCCAATCCGCAAGTCATTTCTTACAATAATATAGCCCGTTACGAATGAAAAATCACTTTACAATCATCTATGATTGTTAGGTCAGCTTTTTGCAAACGGGGAAAATAATGGCTTGTTTGACTCGGGTAAATATCCCACCGCACGTTCACTAGAGAATTTAATGAGCGTATGTTATTCTCTTTAAAAGCTTTGGATCCATAGGTCATTTGCATCTTTAACATGCTTGAAGCTTGCATATCCATTTTTAAAACACGTGTGGAACAAATCTCTTTCTTGTAAAATTCCAAGCTATTAGGGTTGCACTAGTTGAATTTCCCAAACTTGGATAACAAAAGTTTTGTGTTAATTTTTGGTGTGTGAAAAATTTTTTTTACTTACATTTGTTATTGTTTTAAATTTTTTCCATACATAAACTCAAAAATTTTCATTTTGCTGTGATCTATTTGCCTTTTTATGTTTACGGGATGGAGGGAGAGTGAAAGCTCAAAGTTTTGATTTAAGAAAAAAGTGTACATCTAAAATGGAGACGCACAGTGCACAAATGCAGAGAGAGATACTTACAATGAGTGTCTGCAATTTTTAGGGAATTTAAGCTCTCTTTTTAGTTTTTATATCTCAGGTTTTGCAATCGTCGGGAAAAGGGGAAGGCGGGGTGTTTTTAACTGAGTGTTGACTCCCAATCCGTAAGTCATTTCTTACAAAAATATAGCCCGTTACGGATGATAAATAACTTTACAATCATCTATGATTGTTAGGTAAGCTTTTTGTGAACGGGCAAAATAATGGCTAGTTCGATTCTGGTAAATATCCCACCGCACGTTCATTGAGAATTTAATGAGCTTTTGTTATTCTCTTTAAAAGCTTTGGATCCATAGGTCATTTGCATCTTTAACATGTTTCAAGCATGCATATCCATTTTTAAAACACGTGTAGAAGAAATCTCTTTCTTGTAAAATTCCATGCAATTAGGGTTGAACTAGTGGAATTTCTCAAACTTGGAAAACAAAACTTTTGTGTTCATTTGTGGTGTGTGAGTAAATTTTCTATACTTACATTTGTTATTGTTTTAATTTTTTTCACACATAAACTCTAAAATTTTCATTTTGTTGTGATCTATTTGCCTTTTTTGGTTTACAGGATGAAGGGAGAGCGAAAACTCAAAGTTTTGATTTAAGAAAAAAGTGTACATCTAAAATGGAGATGCACAATGCACAATTGTAGGGAGAGATAACTCCAAAGAGTGTTTGTAATTTTTAGGGATTGTAAGATCTTTTTAGTTTTTGTATCTCAGGTTTTGCAATCGTCGGGAAAACATGGAGGCGTGCTATTTTTAACTGACTGTTGACTCCCGATCCGTATGTCTTTTCTTACAAAAATATAGCCCGTTACTCATGATAAATCACATTACAATCATCTATGATTCTTAGGTCAGCTTTTTGAAAACGGGCAAAATAATGGCTTCTTTCACTCGGGTGAATATCCCACCGCACGTTCACTTCAGAATTTAATGAGTGTTTGTTATTCTAATTAAAAGCTTTGGATCCATAGGTCATTTGCATCTTTAACGTGTTTCAAGCATGCATATCCATTTTTAAAACACGTCTAGAAGAATTCTCTTTCTTGTAAAATTTCAAGCTATTAGGGTTGAACTAGTGGAATTTCCCAAACTTGGATAACAAAAATTTTGTGTTCAATTGTGGTGTGTGAATAAATTTTCATTACTTACATTTGTTAATGTTTTAATTTTTTTCCATACATAAACTCTAAAATTTACATTTTTTTGTGATCTATTTACCTTTTTTTGTTTACGGCATGAAGGGAGAACGAAAACTCAATGTTTTGATTTAATAAAAAAGTGTACATCTAAACTGGAGATGCACAATGCACAAATGTGGAGAGATATAATACCAAAGAGTGTCTGTGATTTTTCAGGATTGTGAGCTCTTTTCAGTTTTTAGTTCTCAGGTTTTGCAATCGTCGGGAAAAGGGAGAGGCGGGGGATTTTTAATTGAGAGTTGACTCCCAATCCGCAAGTCATTTCTTACAATAATATATCCCGTTACGAATGAAAAATCACTTTACAATCATCTATGATTGTTAGGTCAGCTTTTTGCAAACGGGGAAAATAATGGCTTGTTTGACTCGGGTAAATATCCCACCGCACGTTCACTAGAGAATTTAATGAGCGTATGTTATTCTCTTTAAAAGCTTTGGATCCATAGGTCATTTGCATCTTTAACATGCTTGAAGCTTGCATATCCATTTTTAAAACACGTGTGGAACAAATCTCTTTCTTGTAAAATTCCAAGCTATTAGGGTTGCACTAGTTGAATTTCCCAAACTTGGATAACAAAAGTTTTGTGTTAATTTTTGGTGTGTGAAAAAATTTTTTTACTTACATTTGTTATTGTTTTAAATTTTTTCCATACATAAACTCAAAAATTTTCATTTTGCTGTGATCTATTTGCCTTTTTATGTTTACGGGATGGAGGGAGAGTGAAAGCTCAAAGTTTTGATTTAAGAAAAAAGTGTACATCTAAAATGGAGACGCACAGTGCACAAATGTAGAGAGAGATACTTACAATGAGTGTCTGCAATTTTTAGGGAATTTAAGCTCTCTTTTTAGTTTTTATATCTCAGGTTTTGCAATCGTCGGGAAAAGGGGAAGGCGGGGTGTTTTTAACTGAGTGTTGACTCCCAATCCGTAAGTCATTTCTTACAAAAATATAGCCCGTTACGGATGATAAATAACTTTACAATCATCTATGATTGTTAGGTAAGCTTTTTGTGAACGGGCAAAATAATGGCTAGTTCGATTCTGGTAAATATCCCACCGCACGTTCATTGAGAATTTAATGAGCTTTTGTTATTCTCTTTAAAAGCTTTGGATCCATAGGTCATTTGCATCTTTAACATGTTTCAAGCATGCATATCCATTTTTAAAACACGTGTAGAAGAAATCTCTTTCTTGTAAAATTCCATGCAATTAGGGTTGAACTAGTGGAATTTCTCAAACTTGGAAAACAAAACTTTTGTGTTCATTTGTGGTGTGTGAGTAAATTTTCTATACTTACATTTGTTATTGTTTTAATTTTTTTCACACATAAACTCTAAAATTTTCATTTTGTTGTGATCTATTTGCCTTTTTTGGTTTACAGGATGAAGGGAGAGCGAAAACTCAAAGTTTTGATTTAAGAAAAAAGTGTACATCTAAAATGGAGATGCACAATGCACAATTGTAGGGAGAGATAACTCCAAAGAGTGTTTGTAATTTTTAGGGATTGTAAGATCTTTTTAGTTTTTGTATCTCAGGTTTTGCAATCGTCGGGAAAACATGGAGGCGTGCTATTTTTAACTGACTGTTGACTCCCGATCCGTATGTCTTTTCTTACAAAAATATAGCCCGTTACTCATGATAAATCACATTACAATCATCTATGATTCTTAGGTCAGCTTTTTGAAAACGGGCAAAATAATGGCTTCTTTCACTCGGGTGAATATCCCACCGCACGTTCACTTCAGAATTTAATGAGTGTTTGTTATTCTAATTAAAAGCTTTGGATCCATAGGTCATTTGCATCTTTAACGTGTTTCAAGCATGCATATCCATTTTTAAAACACGTCTAGAAGAATTCTCTTTCTTGTAAAATTTCAAGCTATTAGGGTTGAACTAGTGGAATTTCCCAAACTTGGATAACAAAAATTTTGTGTTCAATTGTGGTGTGTGAATAAATTTTCATTACTTACATTTGTTAATGTTTTAATTTTTTTTCATACATAAACTCTAAAATTTACATTTTTTTGTGATCTATTTACCTTTTTTTGTTTACGGCATGAAGGGAGAACGAAAACTCAATGTTTTGATTTAATAAAAAAGTGTACATCTAAACTGGAGATGCACAATGCACAAATGTGGAGAGATATAATACCAAAGAGTGTCTGTGATTTTTCAGGATTGTGAGCTCTTTTCAGTTTTTACTTCTCAGGGTTTACAATCGTCAGGAAAAGGGAGAGGCGGGGGATTTTTAATTGAGTGTTGACTCCCAATCCGCAAGTCATTTCTTACAATAATATAGCCCGTTACGAATGAAAAATCACTTTACAATCATCTATGATTGTTAGGTCAGCTTTTTGCAAACGGGCAAAATAATGGCTTGTTTGACTCGGGTAAATATCCCACCGCACGTTCACTAGAGAATTTAATGAGCGTATGTTATTCTCTTTAAAAGCTTTGGATCCATAGGTCATTTGCATCTTTAACATGCTTGAAGCTTGCATATCCATTTTTAAAACACGTGTGGAACAAATCTCTTTCTTGTAAAATTCCAAGCTATTAGGGTTGCACTAGTTGAATTTCCCAAACTTGGATAACAAAAGTTTTGTGTTAATTTTTGGTGTGTGAAAAATTTTTTTTACTTACATTTGTTATTGTTTTAAATTTTTTCCATACATAAACTCAAAAATTTTCATTTTGCTGTGATCTATTTGCCTTTTTATGTTTACGGGATGGAGGGAGAGTGAAAGCTCAAAGTTTTGATTTAAGAAAAAAGTGTACATCTAAAATGGAGACGCACAGTGCACAAATGTAGAGAGAGATACTTACAATGAGTGCCTGCAATTTTTAGGGAATTTAAGCTCTCTTTTTAGTTTTTATATCTCAGGTTTTGCAATCGTCGGGAAAAGGGGAAGGCGGGGTGTTTTTAACTGAGTGTTGACTCCCAATCCGTAAGTCATTTCTTACAAAAATATAGCCCGTTACGGATGACAAATCACTTTACAATCATCTATGATTGTTAGGTAAGCTTTTTGTGAACGGGCAAAATAATGGCTAGTTCGATTCTGGTAAATATCCCACCGCACGTTCATTGAGAATTTAATGAGCTTTTGTTATTCTCTTTAAAAGCTTTGGATCCATAGGTCATTTGCATCTTTAACATGTTTCAAGCATGCATATCCATTTTTAAAACACGTGTAGAAGAAATCTCTTTCTTGTAAAATTCCATGCAATTAGGGTTGAACTAGTGGAATTTCTCAAACTTGGAAAACAAAACTTTTGTGTTCATTTGTGGTGTGTGAGTAAATTTTCTATACTTACATTTGTTATTGTTTTAATTTTTTTCACACATAAACTCTAAAATTTTCATTTTGTTGTGATCTATTTGCCTTTTTTGGTTTACAGGATGAAGGGAGAGCGAAAACTCAAAGTTTTGATTTAAGAAAAAAGTGTACATCTAAAATGGAGATGCACAATGCACAATTGTAGGGAGAGATAACTCCAAAGAGTGTTTGTAATTTTTAGGGATTGTAAGATCTTTTTAGTTTTTGTATCTCAGGTTTTGCAATCGTCGGGAAAACATGGAGGCGTGCTATTTTTAACTGACTGTTGACTCCCGATCCGTATGTCTTTTCTTACAAAAATATAGCCCGTTACTCATGATAAATCACATTACAATCATCTATGATTCTTAGGTCAGCTTTTTGAAAACGGGCAAAATAATGGCTTCTTTCACTCGGGTGAATATCCCACCGCACGTTCACTTCAGAATTTAATGAGTGTTTGTTATTCTAATTAAAAGCTTTGGATCCATAGGTCATTTGCATCTTTAACGTGTTTCAAGCATGCATATCCATTTTTAAAACACGTCTAGAAGAATTCTCTTTCTTGTAAAATTTCAAGCTATTAGGGTTGAACTAGTGGAATTTCCCAAACTTGGATAACAAAAATTTTGTGTTCAATTGTGGTGTGTGAATAAATTTTCATTACTTACATTTGTTAATGTTTTAATTTTTTTTCATACATAAACTCTAAAATTTACATTTTTTTGTGATCTATTTACCTTTTTTTGTTTACGGCATGAAGGGAGAACGAAAACTCAATGTTTTGATTTAATAAAAAAGTGTACATCTAAACTGGAGATGCACAATGCACAAATGTGGAGAGATATAATACCAAAGAGTGTCTGTGATTTTTCAGGATTGTGAGCTCTTTTCAGTTTTTACTTCTCAGGGTTTACAATCGTCAGGAAAAGGGAGAGGCGGGGGATTTTTAATTGAGTGTTGACTCCCAATCCGCAAGTCATTTCTTACAATAATATAGCCCGTTACGAATGAAAAATCACTTTACAATCATCTATGATTGTTAGGTCAGCTTTTTGCAAACGGGCAAAATAATGGCTTGTTTGACTCGGGTAAATATCCCACCGCACGTTCACTAGAGAATTTAATGAGCGTATGTTATTCTCTTTAAAAGCTTTGGATCCATAGGTCATTTGCATCTTTAACATGCTTGAAGCTTGCATATCCATTTTTAAAACACGTGTGGAACAAATCTCTTTCTTGTAAAATTCCAAGCTATTAGGGTTGCACTAGTTGAATTTCCCAAACTTGGATAACAAAAGTTTTGTGTTAATTTTTGGTGTGTGAAAAATTTTTTTTACTTACATTTGTTATTGTTTTAAATTTTTTCCATACATAAACTCAAAAATTTTCATTTTGCTGTGATCTATTTGCCTTTTTATGTTTACGGGATGGAGGGAGAGTGAAAGCTCAAAGTTTTGATTTAAGAAAAAAGTGTACATCTAAAATGGAGACGCACAGTGCACAAATGTAGAGAGAGATACTTACAATGAGTGCCTGCAATTTTTAGGGAATTTAAGCTCTCTTTTTAGTTTTTATATCTCAGGTTTTGCAATCGTCGGGAAAAGGGGAAGGCGGGGTGTTTTTAACTGAGTGTTGACTCCCAATCCGTAAGTCATTTCTTACAAAAATATAGCCCGTTACGGATGACAAATCACTTTACAATCATCTATGATTGTTAGGTAAGCTTTTTGTGAACGGGCAAAATAATGGCTAGTTCGATTCTGGTAAATATCCCACCGCACGTTCATTGAGAATTTAATGAGCTTTTGTTATTCTCTTTAAAAGCTTTGGATCCATAGGTCATTTGCATCTTTAACATGTTTCAAGCATGCATATCCATTTTTAAAACACGTGTAGAAGAAATCTCTTTCTTGTAAAATTCCATGCAATTAGGGTTGAACTAGTGGAATTTCTCAAACTTGGAAAACAAAACTTTTGTGTTCATTTGTGGTGTGTGAGTAAATTTTCTATACTTACATTTGTTATTGTTTTAATTTTTTTCACACATAAACTCTAAAATTTTCATTTTGTTGTGATCTATTTGCCTTTTTTGGTTTACAGGATGAAGGGAGAGCGAAAACTCAAAGTTTTGATTTAAGAAAAAAGTGTACATCTAAAATGGAGATGCACAATGCACAATTGTAGGGAGAGATAACTCCAAAGAGTGTTTGTAATTTTTAGGGATTGTAAGATCTTTTTAGTTTTTGTATCTCAGGTTTTGCAATCGTCGGGAAAACATGGAGGCGTGCTATTTTTAACTGACTGTTGACTCCCGATCCGTATGTCTTTTCTTACAAAAATATAGCCCGTTACTCATGATAAATCACATTACAATCATCTATGATTCTTAGGTCAGCTTTTTGAAAACGGGCAAAATAATGGCTTCTTTCACTCGGGTGAATATCCCACCGCACGTTCACTTCAGAATTTAATGAGTGTTTGTTATTCTAATTAAAAGCTTTGGATCCATAGGTCATTTGCATCTTTAACGTGTTTCAAGCATGCATATCCATTTTTAAAACACGTCTAGAAGAATTCTCTTTCTTGTAAAATTTCAAGCTATTAGGGTTGAACTAGTGGAATTTCCCAAACTTGGATAACAAAAATTTTGTGTTCAATTGTGGTGTGTGAATAAATTTTCATTACTTACATTTGTTAATGTTTTAATTTTTTTTCATACATAAACTCTAAAATTTACATTTTTTTGTGATCTATTTACCTTTTTTTGTTTACGGCATGAAGGGAGAACGAAAACTCAATGTTTTGATTTAATAAAAAAGTGTACATCTAAACTGGAGATGCACAATGCACAAATGTGGAGAGATATAATACCAAAGAGTGTCTGTGATTTTTCAGGATTGTGAGCTCTTTTCAGTTTTTACTTCTCAGGGTTTACAATCGTCAGGAAAAGGGAGAGGCGGGGGATTTTTAATTGAGTGTTGACTCCCAATCCGCAAGTCATTTCTTACAATAATATAGCCCGTTACGAATGAAAAATCACTTTACAATCATCTATGATTGTTAGGTCAGCTTTTTGCAAACGGGCAAAATAATGGCTTGTTTGACTCGGGTAAATATCCCACCGCACGTTCACTAGAGAATTCAATGAGCGTATGTTATTCTCTTTAAAAGCTTTGGATCCATAGGTCATTTGCATCTTTAACATGCTTGAAGCTTGCATATCCATTTTTAAAACACGTGTGGAACAAATCTCTTTCTTGTAAAATTCCAAGCTATTAGGGTTGCACTAGTTGAATTTCCCAAACTTGGATAACAATAGTTTTGTGTTAATTTTTGGTGTGTGAAAAAATTTTTTTACTTACATTTGTTATTGTTTTAAATTTTTTCCATACATAAACTCAAAAATTTTCATTTTGCTGTGATCTATTTGCCTTTTTATGTTTACGGGATGGAGGGAGAGTGAAAGCTCAAAGTTTTGATTTAAGAAAAAAGTGTACATCTAAAATGGAGACGCACAGTGCACAAATGTAGAGAGAGATACTTACAATGAGTGTCTGCAATTTTTAGGGAATTTAAGCTCTCTTTTTAGTTTTTATATCTCAGGTTTTGCAATCGTCGGGAAAAGGGGAAGGCGGGGTGTTTTTAACTGAGTGTTGACTCCCAATCCGTAAGTCATTTCTTACAAAAATATAGCCCGTTACGGATGACAAATCACTTTACAATCATCTATGATTGTTAGGTAAGCTTTTTGTGAACGGGCAAAATAATGGCTAGTTCGATTCTGGTAAATATCCCACCGCACGTTCATTGAGAATTTAATGAGCTTTTGTTATTCTCTTTAAAAGCTTTGGATCCATAGGTCATTTGCATCTTTAACATGTTTCAAGCATGCATATCCATTTTTAAAACACGTGTAGAAGAAATCTCTTTCTTGTAAAATTCCATGCAATTAGGGTTGAACTAGTGGAATTTCTCAAACTTGGAAAACAAAACTTTTGTGTTCATTTGTGGTGTGTGAGTAAATTTTCTATACTTACATTTGTTATTGTTTTAATTTTTTTCACACATAAACTCTAAAATTTTCATTTTGTTGTGATCTATTTGCCTTTTTTGGTTTACAGGATGAAGGGAGAGCGAAAACTCAAAGTTTTGATTTAAGAAAAAAGTGTACATCTAAAATGGAGATGCACAATGCACAATTGTAGGGAGAGATAACTCCAAAGAGTGTTTGTAATTTTTAGGGATTGTAAGATCTTTTTAGTTTTTGTATCTCAGGTTTTGCAATCGTCGGGAAAACATGGAGGCGTGCTATTTTTAACTGACTGTTGACTCCCGATCCGTATGTCTTTTCTTACAAAAATATAGCCCGTTACTCATGATAAATCACATTACAATCATCTATGATTCTTAGGTCAGCTTTTTGAAAACGGGCAAAATAATGGCTTCTTTCACTCGGGTGAATATCCCACCGCACGTTCACTTCAGAATTTAATGAGTGTTTGTTATTCTAATTAAAAGCTTTGGATCCATAGGTCATTTGCATCTTTAACGTGTTTCAAGCATGCATATCCATTTTTAAAACACGTCTAGAAGAATTCTCTTTCTTGTAAAATTTCAAGCTATTAGGGTTGAACTAGTGGAATTTCCCAAACTTGGATAACAAAAATTTTGTGTTCAATTGTGGTGTGTGAATAAATTTTCATTACTTACATTTGTTAATGTTTTAATTTTTTTTCATACATAAACTCTAAAATTTACATTTTTTTGTGATCTATTTACCTTTTTTTGTTTACGGCATGAAGGGAGAACGAAAACTCAATGTTTTGATTTAATAAAAAAGTGTACATCTAAACTGGAGATGCACAATGCACAAATGTGGAGAGATATAATACCAAAGAGTGTCTGTGATTTTTCAGGATTGTGAGCTCTTTTCAGTTTTTACTTCTCAGGGTTTACAATCGTCAGGAAAAGGGAGAGGCGGGGGATTTTTAATTGAGTGTTGACTCCCAATCCGCAAGTCATTTCTTACAATAATATAGCCCGTTACGAATGAAAAATCACTTTACAATCATCTATGATTGTTAGGTCAGCTTTTTGCAAACGGGCAAAATAATGGCTTGTTTGACTCGGGTAAATATCCCACCGCACGTTCACTAGAGAATTTAATGAGCGTATGTTATTCTCTTTAAAAGCTTTGGATCCATAGGTCATTTGCATCTTTAACATGCTTGAAGCTTGCATATCCATTTTTAAAACACGTGTGGAACAAATCTCTTTCTTGTAAAATTCCAAGCTATTAGGGTTGCACTAGTTGAATTTCCCAAACTTGGATAACAAAAGTTTTGTGTTAATTTTTGGTGTGTGAAAAAATTTTTTTACTTACATTTGTTATTGTTTTAAATTTTTTCCATACATAAACTCAAAAATTTTCATTTTGCTGTGATCTATTTGCCTTTTTATGTTTACGGGATGGAGGGAGAGTGAAAGCTCAAAGTTTTGATTTAAGAAAAAAGTGTACATCTAAAATGGAGACGCACAGTGCACAAATGTAGAGAGAGATACTTACAATGAGTGCCTGCAATTTTTAGGGAATTTAAGCTCTCTTTTTAGTTTTTATATCTCAGGTTTTGCAATCGTCGGGAAAAGGGGAAGGCGGGGTGTTTTTAACTGAGTGTTGACTCCCAATCCGTAAGTCATTTCTTACAAAAATATAGCCCGTTACGGATGACAAATCACTTTACAATCATCTATGATTGTTAGGTAAGCTTTTTGTGAACGGGCAAAATAATGGCTAGTTCGATTCTGGTAAATATCCCACCGCACGTTCATTGAGAATTTAATGAGCTTTTGTTATTCTCTTTAAAAGCTTTGGATCCATAGGTCATTTGCATCTTTAACATGTTTCAAGCATGCATATCCATTTTTAAAACACGTGTAGAAGAAATCTCTTTCTTGTAAAATTCCATGCAATTAGGGTTGAACTAGTGGAATTTCTCAAACTTGGAAAACAAAACTTTTGTGTTCATTTGTGGTGTGTGAGTAAATTTTCTATACTTACATTTGTTATTGTTTTAATTTTTTTCACACATAAACTCTAAAATTTTCATTTTGTTGTGATCTATTTGCCTTTTTTGGTTTACAGGATGAAGGGAGAGCGAAAACTCAAAGTTTTGATTTAAGAAAAAAGTGTACATCTAAAATGGAGATGCACAATGCACAATTGTAGGGAGAGATAACTCCAAAGAGTGTTTGTAATTTTTAGGGATTGTAAGATCTTTTTAGTTTTTGTATCTCAGGTTTTGCAATCGTCGGGAAAACATGGAGGCGTGCTATTTTTAACTGACTGTTGACTCCCGATCCGTATGTCTTTTCTTACAAAAATATAGCCCGTTACTCATGATAAATCACATTACAATCATCTATGATTCTTAGGTCAGCTTTTTGAAAACGGGCAAAATAATGGCTTCTTTCACTCGGGTGAATATCCCACCGCACGTTCACTTCAGAATTTAATGAGTGTTTGTTATTCTAATTAAAAGCTTTGGATCCATAGGTCATTTGCATCTTTAACGTGTTTCAAGCATGCATATCCATTTTTAAAACACGTCTAGAAGAATTCTCTTTCTTGTAAAATTTCAAGCTATTAGGGTTGAACTAGTGGAATTTCCCAAACTTGGATAACAAAAATTTTGTGTTCAATTGTGGTGTGTGAATAAATTTTCATTACTTACATTTGTTAATGTTTTAATTTTTTTTCATACATAAACTCTAAAATTTACATTTTTTTGTGATCTATTTACCTTTTTTTGTTTACGGCATGAAGGGAGAACGAAAACTCAATGTTTTGATTTAATAAAAAAGTGTACATCTAAACTGGAGATGCACAATGCACAAATGTGGAGAGATATAATACCAAAGAGTGTCTGTGATTTTTCAGGATTGTGAGCTCTTTTCAGTTTTTACTTCTCAGGGTTTACAATCGTCAGGAAAAGGGAGAGGCGGGGGATTTTTAATTGAGTGTTGACTCCCAATCCGCAAGTCATTTCTTACAATAATATAGCCCGTTACGAATGAAAAATCACTTTACAATCATCTATGATTGTTAGGTCAGCTTTTTGCAAACGGGCAAAATAATGGCTTGTTTGACTCGGGTAAATATCCCACCGCACGTTCACTAGAGAATTTAATGAGCGTATGTTATTCTCTTTAAAAGCTTTGGATCCATAGGTCATTTGCATCTTTAACATGCTTGAAGCTTGCATATCCATTTTTAAAACACGTGTGGAACAAATCTCTTTCTTGTAAAATTCCAAGCTATTAGGGTTGCACTAGTTGAATTTCCCAAACTTGGATAACAAAAGTTTTGTGTTAATTTTTGGTGTGTGAAAAAAATTTTTTACTTACATTTGTTATTGTTTTAAATTTTTTCCATACATAAACTCAAAAATTTTCATTTTGCTGTGATCTATTTGCCTTTTTATGTTTACGGGATGGAGGGAGAGTGAAAGCTCAAAGTTTTGATTTAAGAAAAAAGTGTACATCTAAAATGGAGACGCACAGTGCACAAATGTAGAGAGAGATACTTACAATGAGTGTCTGCAATTTTTAGGGAATTTAAGCTCTCTTTTTAGTTTTTATATCTCAGGTTTTGCAATCGTCGGGAAAAGGGGAAGGCGGGGTGTTTTTAACTGAGTGTTGACTCCCAATCCGTAAGTCATTTCTTACAAAAATATAGCCCGTTACGGATGATAAATAACTTTACAATCATCTATGATTGTTAGGTAAGCTTTTTGTGAACGGGCAAAATAATGGCTAGTTCGATTCTGGTAAATATCCCACCGCACGTTCATTGAGAATTTAATGAGCTTTTGTTATTCTCTTTAAAAGCTTTGGATCCATAGGTCATTTGCATCTTTAACATGTTTCAAGCATGCATATCCATTTTTAAAACACGTGTAGAAGAAATCTCTTTCTTGTAAAATTCCATGCAATTAGGGTTGAACTAGTGGAATTTCTCAAACTTGGAAAACAAAACTTTTGTGTTCATTTGTGGTGTGTGAGTAAATTTTCTATACTTACATTTGTTATTGTTTTAATTTTTTTCACACATAAACTCTAAAATTTTCATTTTGTTGTGATCTATTTGCCTTTTTTGGTTTACAGGATGAAGGGAGAGCGAAAACTCAAAGTTTTGATTTAAGAAAAAAGTGTACATCTAAAATGGAGATGCACAATGCACAATTGTAGGGAGAGATAACTCCAAAGAGTGTTTGTAATTTTTAGGGATTGTAAGATCTTTTTAGTTTTTGTATCTCAGGTTTTGCAATCGTCGGGAAAACATGGAGGCGTGCTATTTTTAACTGACTGTTGACTCCCGATCCGTATGTCTTTTCTTACAAAAATATAGCCCGTTACTCATGATAAATCACATTACAATCATCTATGATTCTTAGGTCAGCTTTTTGAAAACGGGCAAAATAATGGCTTCTTTCACTCGGGTGAATATCCCACCGCACGTTCACTTCAGAATTTAATGAGTGTTTGTTATTCTAATTAAAAGCTTTGGATCCATAGGTCATTTGCATCTTTAACGTGTTTCAAGCATGCATATCCATTTTTAAAACACGTCTAGAAGAATTCTCTTTCTTGTAAAATTTCAAGCTATTAGGGTTGAACTAGTGGAATTTCCCAAACTTGGATAACAAAAATTTTGTGTTCAATTGTGGTGTGTGAATAAATTTTCATTACTTACATTTGTTAATGTTTTAATTTTTTTCCATACATAAACTCTAAAATTTACATTTTTTTGTGATCTATTTACCTTTTTTTGTTTACGGCATGAAGGGAGAACGAAAACTCAATGTTTTGATTTAATAAAAAAGTGTACATCTAAACTGGAGATGCACAATGCACAAATGTGGAGAGATATAATACCAAAGAGTGTCTGTGATTTTTCAGGATTGTGAGCTCTTTTCAGTTTTTAGTTCTCAGGTTTTGCAATCGTCGGGAAAAGGGAGAGGCGGGGGATTTTTAATTGAGTGTTGACTCCCAATCCGCAAGTCATTTCTTACAATAATATAGCCCGTTACGAATGAAAAATCACTTTACAATCATCTATGATTGTTAGGTCAGCTTTTTGCAAACGGGGAAAATAATGGCTTGTTTGACTCGGGTAAATATCCCACCGCACGTTCACTAGAGAATTTAATGAGCGTATGTTATTCTCTTTAAAAGCTTTGGATCCATAGGTCATTTGCATCTTTAACATGCTTGAAGCTTGCATATCCATTTTTAAAACACGTGTGGAACAAATCTCTTTCTTGTAAAATTCCAAGCTATTAGGGTTGCACTAGTTGAATTTCCCAAACTTGGATAACAAAAGTTTTGTGTTAATTTTTGGTGTGTGAAAAATTTTTTTTACTTACATTTGTTATTGTTTTAAATTTTTTCCATACATAAACTCAAAAATTTTCATTTTGCTGTGATCTATTTGCCTTTTTATGTTTACGGGATGGAGGGAGAGTGAAAGCTCAAAGTTTTGATTTAAGAAAAAAGTGTACATCTAAAATGGAGACGCACAGTGCACAAATGTAGAGAGAGATACTTACAATGAGTGTCTGCAATTTTTAGGGAATTTAAGCTCTCTTTTTAGTTTTTATATCTCAGGTTTTGCAATCGTCGGGAAAAGGGGAAGGCGGGGTGTTTTTAACTGAGTGTTGACTCCCAATCCGTAAGTCATTTCTTACAAAAATATAGCCCGTTACGGATGATAAATAACTTTACAATCATCTATGATTGTTAGGTAAGCTTTTTGTGAACGGGCAAAATAATGGCTAGTTCGATTCTGGTAAATATCCCACCGCACGTTCATTGAGAATTTAATGAGCTTTTGTTATTCTCTTTAAAAGCTTTGGATCCATAGGTCATTTGCATCTTTAACATGTTTCAAGCATGCATATCCATTTTTAAAACACGTGTAGAAGAAATCTCTTTCTTGTAAAATTCCATGCAATTAGGGTTGAACTAGTGGAATTTCTCAAACTTGGAAAACAAAACTTTTGTGTTCATTTGTGGTGTGTGAGTAAATTTTCTATACTTACATTTGTTATTGTTTTAATTTTTTTCACACATAAACTCTAAAATTTTCATTTTGTTGTGATCTATTTGCCTTTTTTGGTTTACAGGATGAAGGGAGAGCGAAAACTCAAAGTTTTGATTTAAGAAAAAAGTGTACATCTAAAATGGAGATGCACAATGCACAATTGTAGGGAGAGATAACTCCAAAGAGTGTTTGTAATTTTTAGGGATTGTAAGATCTTTTTAGTTTTTGTATCTCAGGTTTTGCAATCGTCGGGAAAACATGGAGGCGTGCTATTTTTAACTGACTGTTGACTCCCGATCCGTATGTCTTTTCTTACAAAAATATAGCCCGTTACTCATGATAAATCACATTACAATCATCTATGATTCTTAGGTCAGCTTTTTGAAAACGGGCAAAATAATGGCTTCTTTCACTCGGGTGAATATCCCACCGCACGTTCACTTCAGAATTTAATGAGTGTTTGTTATTCTAATTAAAAGCTTTGGATCCATAGGTCATTTGCATCTTTAACGTGTTTCAAGCATGCATATCCATTTTTAAAACACGTCTAGAAGAATTCTCTTTCTTGTAAAATTTCAAGCTATTAGGGTTGAACTAGTGGAATTTCCCAAACTTGGATAACAAAAATTTTGTGTTCAATTGTGGTGTGTGAATAAATTTTCATTACTTACATTTGTTAATGTTTTAATTTTTTTCCATACATAAACTCTAAAATTTACATTTTTTTGTGATCTATTTACCTTTTTTTGTTTACGGCATGAAGGGAGAACGAAAACTCAATGTTTTGATTTAATAAAAAAGTGTACATCTAAACTGGAGATGCACAATGCACAAATGTGGAGAGATATAATACCAAAGAGTGTCTGTGATTTTTCAGGATTGTGAGCTCTTTTCAGTTTTTAGTTCTCAGGTTTTGCAATCGTCGGGAAAAGGGAGAGGCGGGGGATTTTTAATTGAGTGTTGACTCCCAATCCGCAAGTCATTTCTTACAATAATATAGCCCGTTACGAATGAAAAATCACTTTACAATCATCTATGATTGTTAGGTCAGCTTTTTGCAAACGGGCAAAATAATGGCTTGTTTGACTCGGGTAAATATCCCACCGCACGTTCACTAGAGAATTTAATGAGCGTATGTTATTCTCTTTAAAAGCTTTGGATCCATAGGTCATTTGCATCTTTAACATGCTTGAAGCTTGCATATCCATTTTTAAAACACGTGTGGAACAAATCTCTTTCTTGTAAAATTCCAAGCTATTAGGGTTGCACTAGTTGAATTTCCCAAACTTGGATAACAAAAGTTTTGTGTTAATTTTTGGTGTGTGAAAAAAATTTTTTACTTGCATTTGTTATTGTTTTAAATTTTTTCCATACATAAACTCAAAAATTTTCATTTTGCTGTGATCTATTTGCCTTTTTATGTTTACGGGATGGAGGGAGAGTGAAAACTCAAAGTTTTGATTTAAGAAAAAAGTGTACATCTAAAATGGAGACGCACAGTGCACAAATGTAGAGAGAGATACTTACAATGAGTGTCTGCAATTTTTAGGGAATTTAAGCTCTCTTTTTAGTTTTTATATCTCAGGTTTTGCAATCGTCGGGAAAAGGGGAAGGCGGGGTGTTTTTAACTGAGTGTTCACTCCCAATCCGTAAGTCATTTCTTACAAAAATATAGCCCGTTACGGATAACAAATCACTTTACAATCATCTATGATTGTTAGGTAAGCTTTTTGTGAACGGGCAAAATAATGGCTAGTTTGATTCTGGTAAATATCCCACCGCACGTTCATTGAGAATTTAATGAGCTTTTGTTATTCTCTATAAAAGCTTTGGATCCATAGGTCATTTGCATCTTTAACATGTTTCAAGCATGCATATCCATTTTTAAAACACGTGTAGAAGAAATCTCTTTCTTGTAAAATTCCATGCAATTAGGGTTGAACTAGTGGAATTTCTCAAACTTGGAAAACAAAACTTTTGTGTTCATTTGTGGTGTGTGAGTAAATTTTCTATACTTACATTTGTTATTGTTTTAATTTTTTTCACACATAAACTCTAAAATTTTCATTTTGTTGTGATCTATTTGCCTTTTTTGGTTTACAGGATGAAGGGAGAGCGAAAACTCAAAGTTTTGATTTAAGAAAAAAGTGTACATCTAAAATGGAGATGCACAATGCACAATTGTAGGGAGAGATAACTCCAAAGAGTGTTTGTAATTTTTAGGGATTGTAAGATCTTTTTAGTTTTTGTATCTCAGGTTTTGCAATCGTCGGGAAAACATGGAGGCGTGCTATTTTTAACTGACTGTTGACTCCCGATCCGTATGTCTTTTCTTACAAAAATATAGCCCGTTACTCATGATAAATCACATTACAATCATCTATGATTCTTAGGTCAGCTTTTTGAAAACGGGCAAAATAATGGCTTCTTTCACTCGGGTGAATATCCCACCGCACGTTCACTTCAGAATTTAATGAGTGTTTGTTATTCTAATTAAAAGCTTTGGATCCATAGGTCATTTGCATCTTTAACGTGTTTCAAGCATGCATATCCATTTTTAAAACACGTCTAGAAGAATTCTCTTTCTTGTAAAATTTCAAGCTATTAGGGTTGAACTAGTGGAATTTCCCAAACTTGGATAACAAAAATTTTGTGTTCAATTGTGGTGTGTGAATAAATTTTCATTACTTACATTTGTTAATGTTTTAATTTTTTTCCATACATAAACTCTAAAATTTACATTTTTTTGTGATCTATTTACCTTTTTTTGTTTACGGCATGAAGGGAGAACGAAAACTCAATGTTTTGATTTAATAAAAAAGTGTACATCTAAACTGGAGATGCACAATGCACAAATGTGGAGAGATATAATACCAAAGAGTGTCTGTGATTTTTCAGGATTGTGAGCTCTTTTCAGTTTTTAGTTCTCAGGTTTTGCAATCGTCGGGAAAAGGGAGAGGCGGGGGATTTTTAATTGAGTGTTGACTCCCAATCCGCAAGTCATTTCTTACAATAATATAGCCCGTTACGAATGAAAAATCACTTTACAATCATCTATGATTGTTAGGTCAGCTTTTTGCAAACGGGCAAAATAATGGCTTGTTTGACTCGGGTAAATATCCCACCGCACGTTCACTAGAGAATTTAATGAGCGTATGTTATTCTCTTTAAAAGCTTTGGATCCATAGGTCATTTGCATCTTTAACATGCTTGAAGCTTGCATATCCATTTTTAAAACACGTGTGGAACAAATCTCTTTCTTGTAAAATTCCAAGCTATTAGGGTTGCACTAGTTGAATTTCCCAAACTTGGATAACAAAAGTTTTGTGTTAATTTTTGGTGTGTGAAAAAAAATTTTTACTTGCATTTGTTATTGTTTTAAATTTTTTCCATACATAAACTCAAAAATTTTCATTTTGCTGTGATCTATTTGCCTTTTTATGTTTACGGGATGGAGGGAGAGAGAGAAAAGTCAAGGTTTTGATTTATGAAAAAAGTGTACATCTAAAATGGAGTCGCACAGTGCAAAAATGTAGAGAGAGATATTTCCAATGAATGTCTGCAATTTTTAGGGAATTTCAGCTCTTTTTAGTTTTTATATCTCAGGTTTTGCAATCGTCGGGAAAAGGGGGAGGTGGGGTGTTTTTAACTGAGTGTTAACTCCCAATCCGTAAGTCATTTCTTACAAAAATATAGCCCATTACGGATGATAAATAACTTTACAATCATCTATGATTGTTAGGTAAGCTTTTTGTGAACGGGCAAAATAATGGCTAGTTTGATTCTGGTAAATATCCCACCGCACGTTCATTGAGAATTTAATGAGCTTTTGTTATTCTCTTTAAAAGCTTTGGATCCATAGGTCATTTGCATCTTTAACATGTTTCAAGCATGCATATCCATTTTTAAAACACGTGTAGAAGAAATCTCTTTCTTGTAAAATTCCATGCAATTAGGGTTGAACTAGTGGAATTTCTCAAACTTGGAAAACAAAAATTTTGTGTTCATTTGTGGTGTGTGAGTAAATTTTCTTTTCTTACATCTGTTATTGTTTTAATTTTTTTTCACACATAAACTCTAAAATTTTCATTTTGTTGTGATCTATTTGCCTTTTTTGGTTTACGGGATTAAGGGAGAGCGAAAACTCAAAGTTTTGATTTAAGAAAAAACGTGTACATCTAAAATGGAGATGCACAATGCACAAATGTAGGGAGAGATAACTCCAAAGAGTGTTTGTAATTTTTAGGGATTGTAAGATCTTTTTAGTTTTTGTATCTCAGGTTTTGCAATCGTCGGGAAAACATGGAGGCGTGCTATTTTTAACTGAGTGTTGACTCCCGATCCGTATGTCTTTTCTTACAAAAATATAGCCCGTTACTCATGATAAATCACATTACAATCATCTATGATTCTTAGGTCAGCTTTTTGAAAACGGGCAAAATAATGGCTTCTTTCACTCGGGTGAATATCCCACCGCACGTTCACTTCAGAATTTAATGAGTGTTTGTTATTCTAATTAAAAGCTTTGGATCCATAGGTCATTTGCATCTTTAACGTGTTTCAAGCATGCATATCCATTTTTAAAACACGTCTAGAAGAATTCTCTTTCTTGTAAAATTTCAAGCTATTAGGGTTGAACTAGTGGAATTTCCCAAACTTGGATAACAAAAATTTTGTGTTCAATTGTGGTGTGTGAATAAATTTTCATTACTTACATTTGTTAATGTTTTAATTTTTTTCCATACATAAACTCTAAAATTTACATTTTTTTGTGATCTATTTACCTTTTTTTGTTTACGGCATGAAGGGAGAACGAAAACTCAATGTTTTGATTTAATAAAAAAGTGTACATCTAAACTGGAGATGCACAATGCACAAATGTGGAGAGATATAATACCAAAGAGTGTCTGTGATTTTTCAGGATTGTGAGCTCTTTTCAGTTTTTAGTTCTCAGGTTTTGCAATCGTCGGGAAAAGGGAGAGGCGGGGGATTTTTAATTGAGTGTTGACTCCCAATCCGCAAGTCATTTCTTAAAATAATATAGCCCGTTACGAATGAAAAATCACTTTACAATCATCTATGATTGTTAGGTCAGCTTTTTGCAAACGGGCAAAATAATGGCTTGTTTGACTCGGGTAAATATCCCACCGCACGTTCACTAGAGAATTTAATGAGCGTATGTTATTCTCTTTAAAAGCTTTGGATCCATAGGTCATTTGCATCTTTAACATGCTTGAAGCTTGCATATCCATTTTTAAAACACGTGTGGAACAAATCTCTTTCTTGTAAAATTCCAAGCTATTAGGGTTGCACTAGTTGAATTTCCCAAACTTGGATAACAAAAGTTTTGTGTTAATTTTTGGTGTGTGAAAAAAATTTTTTACTTGCATTTGTTATTGTTTTAAATTTTTTCCATACATAAACTCAAAAATTTTCATTTTGCTGTGATCTATTTGCCTTTTTATGTTTACGGGATGGAGGGAGAGTGAAAACTCAAAGTTTTGATTTAAGAAAAAAGTGTACATCTAAAATGGAGACGCACAGTGCACAAATGTAGAGAGAGATACTTA
Organism: Aristolochia californica; assembly: GCF_029961685.1. NCBI lineage: Eukaryota > Viridiplantae > Streptophyta > Magnoliopsida > Piperales > Aristolochiaceae > Aristolochia > Aristolochia californica. Next base: position 209,101 of record NW_027181882.1, on the reverse strand, counting down.
CAATGAGTGTCTGCAATTTTTAGGGAATTTAAGCTCTCTTTTTAGTTTTTATATCTCAGGTTTTGCAATCGTCGGGAAAAGGGGAAGGCGGGGTGTTTTTAACTGAGTGTTCACTCCCAATCCGTAAGTCATTTCTTACAAAAATATAGCCCGTTACGGATAACAAATCACTTTACAATCATCTATGATTGTTAGGTAAGCTTTTTGTGAACGGGCAAAATAATGGCTAGTTTGATTCTGGTAAATATCCCACCGCACGTTCATTGAGAATTTAATGAGCTTTTGTTATTCTCTATAAAAGCTTTGGATCCATAGGTCATTTGCATCTTTAACATGTTTCAAGCATGCATATCCATTTTTAAAACACGTGTAGAAGAAATCTCTTTCTTGTAAAATTCCATGCAATTAGGGTTGAACTAGTGGAATTTCTCAAACTTGGAAAACAAAACTTTTGTGTTCATTTGTGGTGTGTGAGTAAATTTTCTATACTTACATTTGTTATTGTTTTAATTTTTTTCACACATAAACTCTAAAATTTTCATTTTGTTGTGATCTATTTGCCTTTTTTGGTTTACAGGATGAAGGGAGAGCGAAAACTCAAAGTTTTGATTTAAGAAAAAAGTGTACATCTAAAATGGAGATGCACAATGCACAATTGTAGGGAGAGATAACTCCAAAGAGTGTTTGTAATTTTTAGGGATTGTAACATCTTTTTAGTTTTTGTATCTCAGGTTTTGCAATCGTCGGGAAAACATGGAGGCGTGCTATTTTTAACTGACTGTTGACTCCCGATCCGTATGTCTTTTCTTACAAAAATATAGCCCGTTACTCATGATAAATCACATTACAATCATCTATGATTCTTAGGTCAGCTTTTTGAAAACGGGCAAAATAATGGCTTCTTTCACTCGGGTGAATATCCCACCGCACGTTCACTTCAGAATTTAATGAGTGTTTGTTATTCTAATTAAAAGCTTTGGATCCATAGGTCATTTGCATCTTTAACGTGTTTCAAGCATGCATATCCATTTTTAAAACACGTCTAGAAGAATTCTCTTTCTTGTAAAATTTCAAGCTATTAGGGTTGAACTAGTGGAATTTCCCAAACTTGGATAACAAAAATTTTGTGTTCAATTGTGGTGTGTGAATAAATTTTCATTACTTACATTTGTTAATGTTTTAATTTTTTTCCACACATAAACTCTAAAATTTACATTTTTTTGTGATCTATTTACCTTTTTTTGTTTACGGCATGAAGGGAGAACGAAAACTCAATGTTTTGATTTAATAAAAAAGTGTACATCTAAACTGGAGATGCACAATGCACAAATGTGGAGAGATATAATACCAAAGAGTGTCTGTGATTTTTCAGGATTGTGAGCTCTTTTCAGTTTTTAGTTCTCAGGTTTTGCAATCGTCGGGAAAAGGGAGAGGCGGGGGATTTTTAATTGAGTGTTGACTCCCAATCCGCAAGTCATTTCTTACAATAATATAGCCCGTTACGAATGAAAAATCACTTTACAATCATCTATGATTGTTAGGTCAGCTTTTTGCAAACGGGCAAAATAATGGCTTGTTTGACTCGGGTAAATATCCCACCGCACGTTCACTAGAGAATTTAATGAGCGTATGTTATTCTCTTTAAAAGCTTTGGATCCATAGGTCATTTGCATCTTTAACATGCTTGAAGCTTGCATATCCATTTTTAAAACACGTGTGGAACAAATCTCTTTCTTGTAAAATTCCAAGCTATTAGGGTTGCACTAGTTGAATTTCCCAAACTTGGATAACAAAAGTTTTGTGTTAATTTTTGGTGTGTGAAAAAAAATTTTTACTTGCATTTGTTATTGTTTTAAATTTTTTCCATACATAAACTCAAAAATTTTCATTTTGCTGTGATCTATTTGCCTTTTTATGTTTACGGGATGGAGGGAGAGAGAGAAAAGTCAAGGTTTTGATTTATGAAAAAAGTGTACATCTAAAATGGAGTCGCACAGTGCAAAAATGTAGAGAGAGATATTTCCAATGAATGTCTGCAATTTTTAGGGAATTTCAGCTCTTTTTAGTTTTTATATCTCAGGTTTTGCAATCGTCGGGAAAAGGGGGAGGTGGGGTGTTTTTAACTGAGTGTTAACTCCCAATCCGTAAGTCATTTCTTACAAAAATATAGCCCATTACGGATGATAAATAACTTTACAATCATCTATGATTGTTAGGTAAGCTTTTTGTGAACGGGCAAAATAATGGCTAGTTTGATTCTGGTAAATATCCCACCGCACGTTCATTGAGAATTTAATGAGCTTTTGTTATTCTCTTTAAAAGCTTTGGATCCATAGGTCATTTGCATCTTTAACATGTTTCAAGCATGCATATCCATTTTTAAAACACGTGTAGAAGAAATCTCTTTCTTGTAAAATTCCATGCAATTAGGGTTGAACTAGTGGAATTTCTCAAACTTGGAAAACAAAAATTTTGTGTTCATTTGTGGTGTGTGAGTAAATTTTCTTTTCTTACATCTGTTATTGTTTTAATTTTTTTTCACACATAAACTCTAAAATTTTCATTTTGTTGTGATCTATTTGCCTTTTTTGGTTTACGGGATTAAGGGAGAGCGAAAACTCAAAGTTTTGATTTAAGAAAAAACGTGTACATCTAAAATGGAGATGCACAATGCACAAATGTAGGGAGAGATAACTCCAAAGAGTGTTTGTAATTTTTAGGGATTGTAAGATCTTTTTAGTTTTTGTATCTCAGGTTTTGCAATCGTCGGGAAAACATGGAGGCGTGCTATTTTTAACTGAGTGTTGACTCCCGATCCGTATGTCTTTTCTTACAAAAATATAGCCCGTTACTCATGATAAATCACATTACAATCATCTATGATTCTTAGGTCAGCTTTTTGAAAACGGGCAAAATAATGGCTTCTTTCACTCGGGTGAATATCCCACCGCACGTTCACTTCAGAATTTAATGAGTGTTTGTTATTCTAATTAAAAGCTTTGGATCCATAGGTCATTTGCATCTTTAACGTGTTTCAAGCATGCATATCCATTTTTAAAACACGTCTAGAAGAATTCTCTTTCTTGTAAAATTTCAAGCTATTAGGGTTGAACTAGTGGAATTTCCCAAACTTGGATAACAAAAATTTTGTGTTCAATTGTGGTGTGTGAATAAATTTTCATTACTTACATTTGTTAATGTTTTAATTTTTTTCCATACATAAACTCTAAAATTTACATTTTTTTGTGATCTATTTACCTTTTTTTGTTTACGGCATGAAGGGAGAACGAAAACTCAATGTTTTGATTTAATAAAAAAGTGTACATCTAAACTGGAGATGCACAATGCACAAATGTGGAGAGATATAATACCAAAGAGTGTCTGTGATTTTTCAGGATTGTGAGCTCTTTTCAGTTTTTAGTTCTCAGGTTTTGCAATCGTCGGGAAAAGGGAGAGGCGGGGGATTTTTAATTGAGTGTTGACTCCCAATCCGCAAGTCATTTCTTACAATAATATAGCCCGTTACGAATGAAAAATCACTTTACAATCATCTATGATTGTTAGGTCAGCTTTTTGCAAACGGGCAAAATAATGGCTTGTTTGACTCGGGTAAATATCCCACCGCACGTTCACTAGAGAATTTAATGAGCGTATGTTATTCTCTTTAAAAGCTTTGGATCCATAGGTCATTTGCATCTTTAACATGCTTGAAGCTTGCATATCCATTTTTAAAACACGTGTGGAACAAATCTCTTTCTTGTAAAATTCCAAGCTATTAGGGTTGCACTAGTTGAATTTCCCAAACTTGGATAACAAAAGTTTTGTGTTAATTTTTGGTGTGTGAAAAAATTTTTTTACTTGCATTTGTTATTGTTTTAAATTTTTTCCATACATAAACTCAAAAATTTTCATTTTGCTGTGATCTATTTGCCTTTTTATGTTTACGGGATGGAGGGAGAGAGAGAAAAGTCAAGGTTTTGATTTATGAAAAAAGTGTACATCTAAAATGGAGACGCACAGTGCAAAAATGTAGAGAGAGATATTTCCAATGAATGTCTATAATTTTTAGGGAATTTCAGCTCTTTTTAGTTTTTATATCTCAGGTTTTGCAATCGTCGGGAAAAGGGGGAGGTGGGGTGTTTTTAACTGAGTGTTAACTCCCAATCCGTAAGTCATTTCTTACAAAAATATAGCCCATTACGGATGATAAATAACTTTACAATCATCTGTGATTGTTAGGTAAGCTTTTTGTGAACGGGCAAAATAATGGCTAGTTCGATTCTGGTAAATATCCCACCGCACGTTCATTGAGAATTTAATGAGCGTTTGTTATTCTCTTTAAAAGCTTTGGATCCATAGGTCATTTGCATCTTTAACATGTTTCAAGCATGCATATCCATTTTTAAAACACGTGTAGAAGAAATCTCTTTCTTGTAAAATTCCATGCAATTAGGGTTGAACTAGTGGAATTTCTCAAACTTGGAAAACAAAAATTTTGTGTTCATTTGTGGTGTGTGAGTAAATTTTCTTTTCTTACATCTGTTATTGTTTTAATTTTTTTTCACACATAAACTCTAAAATTTTCATTTTGTTGTGATCTATTTGCCTTTTTTGGTTTACGGGATTAAGGGAGAGCGAAAACTCAAAGTTTTGATTTAAGAAAAAACGTGTACATCTAAAATGGAGATGCACAATGCACAAATGTAGGGAGAGATAATTCCAAAGAGTGTTTGTAAGTTTTAGGGATTGTATGATCTTTTTAGTTTTTGTATCTCAGGTTTTGCAATCGTCGGGAAAAAATGGAGGCGTGCTATTTTTAACTGACTGTTGACTCCCGATCCGTATGTCTTTTCTTACAAAAATATAGCCCGTTACTCATGATAAATCACATTACAATCATCTATGATTCTTAGGTCAGCTTTTTGAAAACGGGCAAAATAATGGCTTCTTTCACTCGGGTGAATATCCCATCGCACGTTCACTTCAGAATTTAATGAGTGTTTGTTATTCTAATTAAAAGCTTTGGATCCATAGGTCATTTGCATCTTTAACGTGTTTCAAGCATGCATATCCATTTTTAAAACACGTCTAGAAGAATTCTCTTTCTTGTAAAATTTCAAGCTATTAGGGTTGAACTAGTGGAATTTCCCAAACTTGGATAACAAAAATTTTGTGTTCAATTGTGGTGTGTGAATAAATTTTCATTACTTACATTTGTTAATGTTTTAATTTTTTTCCATACATAAACTCTAAAATTTACATTTTTTTGTGATCTATTTACCTTTTTTTGTTTACGGCATGAAGGGAGAACGAAAACTCAATGTTTTGATTTAATAAAAAAGTGTACATCTAAACTGGAGATGCACAATGCACAAATGTGGAGAGATATAATACCAAAGAGTGTCTGTGATTTTTCAGGATTGTGAGCTCTTTTCAGTTTTTAGTTCTCAGGTTTTGCAATCGTCGGGAAAAGGGAGAGGCGGGGGATTTTTAATTGAGTGTTGACTCCCAATCCGCAAGTCATTTCTTACAATAATATAGCCCGTTACGAATGAAAAATCACTTTACAATCATCTATGATTGTTAGGTCAGCTTTTTGCAAACGGGCAAAATAATGGCTTGTTTGACTCGGGTAAATATCCCACCGCACGTTCACTAGAGAATTTAATGAGCGTATGTTATTCTCTTTAAAAGCTTTGGATCCATAGGTCATTTGCATCTTTAACATGCTTGAAGCTTGCATATCCATTTTTAAAACACGTGTGGAACAAATCTCTTTCTAGTAAAATTCCAAGCTATTAGGGTTGCACTAGTTGAATTTCCCAAACTTGGATAACAAAAGTTTTGTGTTAATTTTTGGTGTGTGAAAAAAATTTTTTACTTGCATTTGTTATTGTTTTAAATTTTTTCCATACATAAACTCAAAAATTTTCATTTTGCTGTGATCTATTTGCCTTTTTATGTTTACGGGATGGAGGGAGAGAGAGAAAAGTCAAGGTTTTGATTTATGAAAAAAGTGTACACCTAAAATGGAGACGCACAGTGCAAAAATGTAGAGAGAGATATTTCCAATGAATGTCTATAATTTTTAGGGAATTTCAGCTCTTTTCAGTTTTTATATCTCAGGTTTTGCAATCGTCGGGAAAAGGGGGAGGTGGGGTGTTTTTAACTGAGTGTTAACTCCCAATCCGTAAGTCATTTCTTACAAAAATATAGCCCATTACGAATGAAAAATCACTTTACAATCATCTATGATTGTTAGGTCAGCTTTTTGCAGACGGGCAAAATAATGGCTTGTTTGACTCGGGTAAATATCCCACCGCACGTTCACTAGAGAATTTAATGAGCGTATGTTATTCTCTTTAAAAGCTTTGGATCCATAGGTCATTTGCATCTTTAACATGCTTGAAGCTTGCATATCCATTTTTAAAACACGTGTGGAACAAATCTCTTTCTTGTAAAATTCCAAGCTATTAGGGTTGCACTAGTTGAATTTCCCAAACTTGGATAACAAAAGTTTTGTGTTAATTTTTGGTGTGTGAAAAATTTTTTTTACTTACATTTGTTATTGTTTTAAATTTTTTCCATACATAAAATCAAAAATTTTCATTTTGCTGTGATCTATTTGCCTTTTTATGTTTACGGGATGGAGGGAGAGTGAAAACTCAAAGTTTTGATTTAAGAAAAAAGTGTACATCTAAAATGGAGACGCACAGTGCACAAATGTAGAGAGAGATACTTACAATGAGTGTCTGCAATTTTTAGGGAATTTAAGCTCTCTTTTTTGTTTTTATATCTCAGGTTTTGCAATCGTCGGGAAAAGGGGAAGGCGGGGTGTTTTTAACTGAGTGTTGACTCCCAATCCGTAAGTCATTTCTTACAAAAATATAGCCCATTACGGATAACAAATCACTTTACAATCATCTATGATTGTTAGGTAAGCTTTTTGTGAACGGGCAAAATAATGGCTAGTTTGATTCTGGTAAATATCCCACCGCACGTTCATTGAGAATTTAATGAGCTTTTGTTATTCTCTTCAAAAGCTTTGGATCCATAGGTCATTTGCATCTTTAACATGTTTCAAGCATGCATATCCATTTTTAAAACACGTGTAGAAGAAATCTCTTTCTTGTAAAATTCCATGCAATTAGGGTTGAACTAGTGGAATTTCTCAAACTTGGAAAACAAAACTTTTGTGTTCATTTGTGGTGTGTGAGTAAATTTTCTATACTTACATTTGTTATTGTTTTAATTTTTTTCACACATAAACTCTAAAATTTTCATTTTGTTGTGATCTATTTGCCTTTTTTGGTTTACAGGATGAAGGGAGAGCGAAAACTCAAAGTTTTGATTTAAGAAAAAAGTGTACATCTAAAATGGAGATGCACAATGCACAATTGTAGGGAGAGATAACTCCAAAGAGTGTTTGTAATTTTTAGGGATTGTAAGATCTTTTTAGTTTTTGTATCTCAGGTTTTGCAATCGTCGGGAAAACATGGAGGCGTGCTATTTTTAACTGACTGTTGACTCCCGATCCGTATGTCTTTTCTTACAAAAATATAGCCCGTTACTCATGATAAATCACATTACAATCATCTATGATTCTTAGGTCAGCTTTTTGAAAACGGGCAAAATAATGGCTTCTTTCACTCGGGTGAATATCCCACCGCACGTTCACTTCAGAATTTAATGAGTGTTTGTTATTCTAATTAAAAGCTTTGGATCCATAGGTCATTTGCATCTTTAACGTGTTTCAAGCATGCATATCCATTTTTAAAACACGTCTAGAAGAATTCTCTTTCTTGTAAAATTTCAAGCTATTAGGGTTGAACTAGTGGAATTTCCCAAACTTGGATAACAAAAATTTTGTGTTCAATTGTGGTGTGTGAATAAATTTTCATTACTTACATTTGTTAATGTTTTAATTTTTTTTCATACATAAACTCTAAAATTTACATTTTTTTGTGATCTATTATTTACCTTTTTTTGTTTACGGCATGAAGGGAGATTGAAAACTCAAAGTTTTGATTTAATAAAAAAGTGTATATCTAAAATGGAGATGCACAATGCACAAATGTGGAGACATATAATTCCAAAGAGTGTCTGTGATTTTTCAGGATTGTGACCTCTTTTCAGTTTTTAGTTCTCAGGTTTTGCAATCGTCGGGAAAAGGGCAGGCGGGGGATTTTTAATTGAGTGTTGACTCCCAATCCATAAAAAATTTCCTACAATAATAGAGCGCGTTACGAATGAAAAATCATTTTACAATCATCTATGATTGTTAGGTCAGCTTTTTGCAAACGGGCAAAATAATGGCTTGTTTGACTCGGGTAAATATCCCACCGCACGTTCACTAGAGAATTTAATGAGTGTATGTTATTCTCTTTAAAAGCTTTGGATCCATAGGTCATTTGCATCATTAACATGTTTCAAGCTTGCATATCCATTTTTAAAACTCGTGTGGAACAAATCTCTTTCTTGTAAATTTTCAAGCTGAATGGGTTGAACTAGTGGAATTTCCCAAACTTAGATATCAAAAGTTTTGTGTTTAGTTTTGGTGTGTGAATAAATTTTTTTTACTTACATTTGTTCTTGTTTTAAAATTTTTCCATACATAAACTCAAAAATTTTCATTTTTCTGTGATCTATTTGCCTTTTTTTGTTTACGGGATGGAGGGAGAGAGAGAAAAGTCAAGGTTTTGACTTATGAAAAAAGTGTACATCTAAAATGGAGTCGCACAGTGCAAAAATGTAGAGAGAGATATTTCCAATGAATGTCTATAATTTTTAGGGAATTTCAGCTCTTTTTAGTTTTTATATCTCAGGTTTTGCAATCGTCGGGAAAAGGGGGAGGCGGGGTGTTTTTAACTGAGTGTTAACTCCCAATCCGTAAGTCATTTCTTACAAAAATATAGCCCATTACGGATGATAAATAACTTTACAATCATCTATGATTGTTAGGTAAACTTTTTGTGAACGGGCAAAATAATGGCTAGTTCGATTCTGGTAAATATCCCACCGCACGTTCATTGAGAATTTAATGAGCGTTTGTTATTCTCTTTAAAAGCTTTGGATCCATAGGTCATTTGCATCTTTAACATGTTTCAAACATGCATATCCATTTTTAAAACACGTGTAGAAGAAATCTCTTTCTTGTAAAATTCCATGCAATTAGGGTTGAACTAGTGGAATTTCTCAAACTTGGAAAACAAAAATTTTGTGTTCATTTGTGGTGTGTGAGTAAATTTTCTTTACTTACATCTGTTATTGTTTTAATTTTTTTTCATACATAAACTCTAAAATTTTCATTTTGTTGTGATCTATTTGCCTTTTTTGGTTTACGGGATTAAGGGAGAGCGAAAAATCAAAGTTTTGATTTAAGAAAAAACGTGTACATCTAAAATGGAGATGCACAATGCACAAATGTAGGGAGAGATAATTCCAAAGAGTGTTTGTAATTTTTAGGGATTGTATGATCTTTTTAGTTTTTGTATCTCAGGTTTTGCAATCGTCGGGAAAACGGAGGCGTGGTATTTTTAACTGACTGTTGACTCCCAATCCGTATGTCATTTCTTACAAAAATATAGTCCGTTACTCATGATAAATCACATTACAATCATCTATGATTGTTAGGTCAGCTTTTTGAAAACGGGCAAAATGATGGCTTGTGTGACTCGGGTGAATATCCCGCCGCACGTTCACTTCAGAATTTAATGAGTGTTTGTTATTCTCATTGAAAGCTTCGTATCCATAGGTCATTTGCATCTTTAACATGTTTCAAGCATGCATATCCATTTTTAAAATACGTTTAGAAGAATTTGCTTTCTTGTAAAATTTCAAGCTATTAGGGTTGAACTAGTGGAATTTCCCAAACTTGGATAACAAAAATTTTGTGTTCAATTGTGGTGTGTGAATAAATTTTCATTACTTACATTTGTTAATGTTTTAATTTTTTTTCATACATAAACTCTAAAATTTACATTTTTTTGTGATCTATTATTTACCTTTTTTTGTTTACGGCATGAAGGGAGATTGAAAACTCAAAGTTTTGATTTAATAAAAAAGTGTATATCTAAAATGGAGATGCACAATGCACAAATGTGGAGACATATAATTCCAAAGAGTGTCTGTGATTTTTCAGGATTGTGACCTCTTTTCAGTTTTTAGTTCTCAGGTTTTGCAATCGTCGGGAAAAGGGCAGGCGGGGGATTTTTAATTGAGTGTTGACTCCCAATCCATAAAAAATTTCCTACAATAATAGAGCGCGTTACGAATGAAAAATCATTTTACAATCATCTATGATTGTTAGGTCAGCTTTTTGCAAACGGGCAAAATAATGGCTTGTTTGACTCGGGTAAATATCCCACCGCACGTTCACTAGAGAATTTAATGAGTGTATGTTATTCTCTTTAAAAGCTTTGGATCCATAGGTCATTTGCATCATTAACATGTTTCAAGCTTGCATATCCATTTTTAAAACTCGTGTGGAACAAATCTCTTTCTTGTAAATTTTCAAGCTGAATGGGTTGAACTAGTGGAATTTCCCAAACTTAGATATCAAAAGTTTTGTGTTTAGTTTTGGTGTGTGAATAAATTTTTTTTACTTACATTTGTTCTTGTTTTAAAATTTTTCCATACATAAACTCAAAAATTTTCATTTTTCTGTGATCTATTTGCCTTTTTTTGTTTACGGGATGGAGGGAGAGAGAGAAAAGTCAAGGTTTTGATTTATGAAAAAAGTGTACATCTAAAATGGAGTCGCACAGTGCAAAAATGTAGAGAGAGATATTTCCAATGAATGTCTATAATTTTTAGGGAATTTCAGCTCTTTTTAGTTTTTATATCTCAGGTTTTGCAATCGTCGGGAAAAGGGGGAGGCGGGGTGTTTTGAACTGAGTGTTAACTCCCAATCCGTAAGTCATTTCTTACAAAAATATAGCCCATTACGGATGATAAATAACTTTACAATCATCTATGATTGTTAGGTAAGCTTTTTGTGAACGGGCAAAATAATGGCTAGTTCGATTCTGGTAAATATCCCACCGCACGTTCATTGAGCATTTAATGAGCGTTTGTTATTCTCTTTAAAAGCTTTGGATCCATAGGTCATTTGCATCTTTAACATGTTTCAAACATGCATATCCATTTTTAAAACACGTGTAGAAGAAATCTCTTTCTTGTAAAATTCCATGCAATTAGGGTTGAACTAGTGGAATTTCTCAAACTTGGAAAACAAAAATTTTGTGTTCATTTGTGGTGTGTGAGTAAATTTTCTTTACTTACATCTGTTATTGTTTTAATTTTTTTTCACACATAAACTCTAAAATTTTCATTTTGTTGTGATCTATTTGCCTTTTTTGGTTTACGGGATTAAGGGAGAGCGAAAAATCAAAGTTTTGATTTAAGAAAAAACGTGTACATCTAAAATGGAGATGCACAATGCACAAATGTAGGGAGAGATAATTCCAAAGAGTGTTTGTAATTTTTAGGGATTGTATGATCTTTTTAGTTTTTGTATCTCAGGTTTTGCAATCGTCGGGAAAACGGAGGCGTGGTATTTTTAACTGACTGTTGACTCCCAATCCGTATGTCATTTCTTACAAAAATATAGTCCGTTACTCATGATAAATCACATTACAATCATCTATGATTGTTAGGTCAGCTTTTTGAAAACGGGCAAAATGATGGCTTGTGTGACTCGGGTGAATATCCCGCCGCACGTTCACTTCAAAATTTAATGAGTGTTTGTTATTCTCATTGAAAGCTTCGTATCCATAGGTCATTTGCATCTTTAACATGTTTCAAGCATGCATATCCATTTTTAAAATACGTTTAGAAGAATTTGCTTTCTTGTAAAATTTCAAGCTATTAGGGTTGAACTAGTGGAATTTCCCAAACTTGGATAACAAAAATTTTGTGTTCAATTGTGGTGTGTGAATAAATTTTCATTACTTACATTTGTTAATGTTTTAATTTTTTTTCATACATAAACTCTAAAATTTACATTTTTTTGTGATCTATTATTTACCTTTTTTTGTTTACGGCATGAAGGGAGATTGAAAACTCAAAGTTTTGATTTAATAAAAAAGTGTATATCTAAAATGGAGATGCACAATGCACAAATGTGGAGACATATAATTCCAAAGAGTGTCTGTGATTTTTCAGGATTGTGACCTCTTTTCAGTTTTTAGTTCTCAGGTTTTGCAATCGTCGGGAAAAGGGCAGGCGGGGGATTTTTAATTGAGTGTTGACTCCCAATCCATAAAACATTTCCTACAATAATAGAGCGCGTTACGAATGAAAAATCATTTTACAATCATCTATGATTGTTAGGTCAGCTTTTTGCAAACGGGCAAAATAATGGCTTGTTTGACTCGGGTAAATATCCCACCGCACGTTCACTAGAGAATTTAATGAGTGTATGTTATTCTCTTTAAAAGCTTTGGATCCATAGGTCATTTGCATCATTAACATGTTTCAAGCTTGCATATCCATTTTTAAAACTCGTGTGGAACAAATCTCTTTCTTGTAAATTTTCAAGCTGAATGGGTTGAACTAGTGGAATTTCCCAAACTTAGATATCAAAAGTTTTGTGTTTAGTTTTGGTGTGTGAATAAATTTTTTTTACTTACATTTGTTCTTGTTTTAAAATTTTTCCATACATAAACTCAAAAATTTTCATTTTTCTGTGATCTATTTGCCTTTTTTTGTTTACGGGATGGAGGGAGAGAGAGAAAAGTCAAGGTTTTGATTTATGAAAAAAGTGTACATCTAAAATGGAGTCGCACAGTGCAAAAATGTAGAGAGAGATATTTCCAATGAATGTCTATAATTTTTAGGGAATTTCAGCTCTTTTTAGTTTTTATATCTCAGGTTTTGCAATCGTCGGGAAAAGGGGGAGGCGGGGTGTTTTGAACTGAGTGTTAACTCCCAATCCGTAAGTCATTTCTTACAAAAATATAGCCCATTACGGATGATAAATAACTTTACAATCATCTATGATTGTTAGGTAAGCTTTTTGTGAACGGGCAAAATAATGGCTAGTTCGATTCTGGTAAATATCCCACCGCACGTTCATTGAGCATTTAATGAGCGTTTGTTATTCTCTTTAAAAGCTTTGGATCCATAGGTCATTTGCATCTTTAACATGTTTCAAACATGCATATCCATTTTTAAAACACGTGTAGAAGAAATCTCTTTCTTGTAAAATTCCATGCAATTAGGGTTGAACTAGTGGAATTTCTCAAACTTGGAAAACAAAAATTTTGTGTTCATTTGTGGTGTGTGAGTAAATTTTCTTTACTTACATCTGTTATTGTTTTAATTTTTTTTCACACATAAACTCTAAAATTTTCATTTTGTTGTGATCTATTTGCCTTTTTTGGTTTACGGGATTAAGGGAGAGCGAAAAATCAAAGTTTTGATTTAAGAAAAAACGTGTACATCTAAAATGGAGATGCACAATGCACAAATGTAGGGAGAGATAATTCCAAAGAGTGTTTGTAATTTTTAGGGATTGTATGATCTTTTTAGTTTTTGTATCTCAGGTTTTGCAATCGTCGGGAAAACGGAGGCGTGGTATTTTTAACTGACTGTTGACTCCCAATCCGTATGTCATTTCTTACAAAAATATAGTCCGTTACTCATGATAAATCACATTACAATCATCTATGATTGTTAGGTCAGCTTTTTGAAAACGGGCAAAATGATGGCTTGTGTGACTCGGGTGAATATCCCGCCGCACGTTCACTTCAAAATTTAATGAGTGTTTGTTATTCTCATTAAAAGCTTCGTATCCATAGGTCATTTGCATCTTTAACATGTTTCAAGCATGCATATCCACTTTTAAAATACGTTTAGAAGAATTTGCTTTCTTGTAAAATTTCAAGCTATTAGGGTTGAACTAGTGGAATTTCCCAAACTTGGATAACAAAAATTTTGTGTTCAATTGTGGTGTGTGAATAAATTTTCATTACTTACATTTGTTAATGTTTTAATTTTTTTTCATACATAAACTCTAAAATTTACATTTTTTTGTGATCTATTATTTACCTTTTTTTGTTTACGGCATGAAGGGAGATTGAAAACTCAAAGTTTTGATTTAATAAAAAAGTGTATATCTAAAATGGAGATGCACAATGCACAAATGTGGAGACATATAATTCCAAAGAGTGTCTGTGATTTTTCAGGATTGTGACCTCTTTTCAGTTTTTAGTTCTCAGGTTTTGCAATCGTCGGGAAAAGGGCAGGCGGGGGATTTTTAATTGAGTGTTGACTCCCAATCCATAAAACATTTCCTACAATAATAGAGCGCGTTACGAATGAAAAATCATTTTACAATCATCTATGATTGTTAGGTCAGCTTTTTGCAAACGGGCAAAATAATGGCTTGTTTGACTCGGGTAAATATCCCACCGCACGTTCACTAGAGAATTTAATGAGTGTATGTTATTCTCTTTAAAAGCTTTGGATCCATAGGTCATTTGCATCATTAACATGTTTCAAGCTTGCATATCCATTTTTAAAACTCGTGTGGAACAAATCTCTTTCTTGTAAATTTTCAAGCTGAATGGGTTGAACTAGTGGAATTTCCCAAACTTAGATATCAAAAGTTTTGTGTTTAGTTTTGGTGTGTGAATAAATTTTTTTTACTTACATTTGTTCTTGTTTTAAAATTTTTCCATACATAAACTCAAAAATTTTCATTTTTCTGTGATCTATTTGCCTTTTTTTGTTTACGGGATGGAGGGAGAGAGAGAAAAGTCAAGGTTTTGATTTATGAAAAAAGTGTACATCTAAAATGGAGTCGCACAGTGCAAAAATGTAGAGAGAGATATTTCCAATGAATGTCTATAATTTTTAGGGAATTTCAGCTCTTTTTAGTTTTTATATCTCAGGTTTTGCAATCGTCGGGAAAAGGGGGAGGCGGGGTGTTTTTAACTGAGTGTTAACTCCCAATCCGTAAGTCATTTCTTACAAAAATATAGCCCATTACGGATGATAAATAACTTTACAATCATCTATGATTGTTAGGTAAGCTTTTTGTGAACGGGCAAAATAATGGCTAGTTCGATTCTGGTAAATATCCCACCGCACGTTCATTGAGCATCTAATGAGCGTTTGTTATTCTCTTTAAAAGCTTTGGATCCATAGGTCATTTGCATCTTTAACATGTTTCAAACATGCATATCCATTTTTAAAACACGTGTAGAAGAAATCTCTTTCTTGTAAAATTCCATGCAATTAGGGTTGAACTAGTGGAATTTCTCAAACTTGGAAAACAAAAATTTTGTGTTCATTTGTGGTGTGTGAGTAAATTTTCTTTACTTACATCTGTTATTGTTTTAATTTTTTTTCACACATAAACTCTAAAATTTTCATTTTGTTGTGATCTATTTGCCTTTTTTGGTTTACGGGATTAAGGGAGAGCGAAAAATCAAAGTTTTGATTTAAGAAAAAACGTGTACATCTAAAATGGAGATGCACAATGCACAAATGTAGGGAGAGATAATTCCAAAGAGTGTTTGTAATTTTTAGGGATTGTATGATCTTTTTAGTTTTTGTATCTCAGGTTTTGCAATCGTCGGGAAAACGGAGGCGTGGTATTTTTAACTGACTGTTGACTCCCAATCCGTATGTCATTTCTTACAAAAATATAGTCCGTTACTCATGATAAATCACATTACAATCATCTATGATTGTTAGGTCAGCTTTTTGAAAACGGGCAAAATGATGGCTTGTGTGACTCGGGTGAATATCCCGCCGCACGTTCACTTCAAAATTTAATGAGTGTTTGTTATTCTCATTAAAAGCTTCGTATCCATAGGTCATTTGCATCTTTAACATGTTTCAAGCATGCATATCCATTTTTAAAATACGTTTAGAAGAATTTGCTTTCTTGTAAAATTTCAAGCTATTAGGGTTGAACTAGTGGAATTTCCCAAACTTGGATAACAAAAATTTTGTGTTCAATTGTGGTGTGTGAATAAATTTTCATTACTTACATTTGTTAATGTTTTAATTTTTTTTCATACATAAACTCTAAAATTTACATTTTTTTGTGATCTATTATTTACCTTTTTTTGTTTACGGCATGAAGGGAGATTGAAAACTCAAAGTTTTGATTTAATAAAAAAGTGTATATCTAAAATGGAGATGCACAATGCACAAATGTGGAGACATATAATTCCAAAGAGTGTCTGTGATTTTTCAGGATTGTGACCTCTTTTCAGTTTTTAGTTCTCAGGTTTTGCAATCGTCGGGAAAAGGGCAGGCGGGGGATTTTTAATTGAGTGTTGACTCCCAATCCATAAAACATTTCCTACAATAATAGAGCGCGTTACGAATGAAAAATCATTTTACAATCATCTATGATTGTTAGGTCAGCTTTTTGCAAACGGGCAAAATAATGGCTTGTTTGACTCGGGTAAATATCCCACCGCACGTTCACTAGAGAATTTAATGAGTGTATGTTATTCTCTTTAAAAGCTTTGGATCCATAGGTCATTTGCATCATTAACATGTTTCAAGCTTGCATATCCATTTTTAAAACTCGTGTGGAACAAATCTCTTTCTTGTAAATTTTCAAGCTGAATGGGTTGAACTAGTGGAATTTCCCAAACTTAGATATCAAAAGTTTTGTGTTTAGTTTTGGTGTGTGAATAAATTTTTTTTACTTACATTTGTTCTTGTTTTAAAATTTTTCCATACATAAACTCAAAAATTTTCATTTTTCTGTGATCTATTTGCCTTTATTTGTTTACGGGATGGAGGGAGAGAGAGAAAAGTCAAGGTTTTGATTTATGAAAAAAGTGTACATCTAAAATGGAGTCGCACAGTGCAAAAATGTAGAGAGAGATATTTCCAATGAATGTCTATAATTTTTAGGGAATTTCAGCTCTTTTTAGTTTTTATATCTCAGGTTTTGCAATCGTCGGGAAAAGGGGGAGGCGGGGTGTTTTTAACTGAGTGTTAACTCCCAATCCGTAAGTCATTTCTTACAAAAATATAGCCCATTACGGATGATAAATAACTTTACAATCATCTATGATTGTTAGGTAAGCTTTTTGTGAACGGGCAAAATAATGGCTAGTTCGATTCTGGTAAATATCCCACCGCACGTTCATTGAGCATCTAATGAGCGTTTGTTATTCTCTTTAAAAGCTTTGGATCCATAGGTCATTTGCATCTTTAACATGTTTCAAACATGCATATCCATTTTTAAAACACGTGTAGAAGAAATCTCTTTCTTGTAAAATTCCATGCAATTAGGGTTGAACTAGTGGAATTTCTCAAACTTGGAAAACAAAAATTTTGTGTTCATTTGTGGTGTGTGAGTAAATTTTCTTTACTTACATCTGTTATTGTTTTAATTTTTTTTCACACATAAACTCTAAAATTTTCATTTTGTTGTGATCTATTTGCCTTTTTTGGTTTACGGGATTAAGGGAGAGCGAAAAATCAAAGTTTTGATTTAAGAAAAAACGTGTACATCTAAAATGGAG
Source organism: Aristolochia californica (assembly GCF_029961685.1). Classification (NCBI taxonomy): domain Eukaryota; kingdom Viridiplantae; phylum Streptophyta; class Magnoliopsida; order Piperales; family Aristolochiaceae; genus Aristolochia; species Aristolochia californica. Next base: position 191,597 of record NW_027181882.1, on the reverse strand, counting down.
ATGCACAATGCACAAATGTAGGGAGAGATAATTCCAAAGAGTGTTTGTAATTTTTAGGGATTGTATGATCTTTTTAGTTTTTGTATCTCAGGTTTTGCAATCGTCGGGAAAACGGAGGCGTGGTATTTTTAACTGACTGTTGACTCCCAATCCGTATGTCATTTCTTACAAAAATATAGTCCGTTACTCATGATAAATCACATTACAATCATCTATGATTGTTGGGTCAGCTTTTTGAAAACGGGCAAAATGATGGCTTGTGTGACTCGGGTGAATATCCCGCCGCACGTTCACTTCAAAATTTAATGAGTGTTTGTTATTCTCATTAAAAGCTTCGTATCCATAGGTCATTTGCATCTTTAACATGTTTCAAGCATGCATATCCATTTTTAAAATACGTTTAGAAGAATTTGCTTTCTTGTAAAATTTCAAGCTATTAGGGTTGAACTAGTGGAATTTCCCAAACTTGGATAACAAAAATTTTGTGTTCAATTGTGGTGTGTGAATAAATTTTCATTACTTACATTTGTTAATGTTTTAATTTTTTTTCATACATAAACTCTAAAATTTACATTTTTTTGTGATCTATTATTTACCTTTTTTTGTTTACGGCATGAAGGGAGATTGAAAACTCAAAGTTTTGATTTAATAAAAAAGTGTATATCTAAAATGGAGATGCACAATGCACAAATGTGGAGACATATAATTCCAAAGAGTGTCTGTGATTTTTCAGGATTGTGACCTCTTTTCAGTTTTTAGTTCTCAGGTTTTGCAATCGTCGGGAAAAGGGCAGGCGGGGGATTTTTAATTGAGTGTTGACTCCCAATCCATAAAACATTTCCTACAATAATAGAGCGCGTTACGAATGAAAAATCATTTTACAATCATCTATGATTGTTAGGTCAGCTTTTTGCAAACGGGCAAAATAATGGCTTGTTTGACTCGGGTAAATATCCCACCGCACGTTCACTAGAGAATTTAATGAGTGTATGTTATTCTCTTTAAAGGCTTTGGATCCATAGGTCATTTGCATCATTAACATGTTTCAAGCTTGCATATCCATTTTTAAAACTCGTGTGGAACAAATCTCTTTCTTGTAAATTTTCAAGCTGAATGGGTTGAACTAGTGGAATTTCCCAAACTTAGATATCAAAAGTTTTGTGTTTAGTTTTGGTGTGTGAATAAATTTTTTTTACTTACATTTGTTCTTGTTTTAAAATTTTTCCATACATAAACTCAAAAATTTTCATTTTTCTGTGATCTATTTGCCTTTTTTTGTTTACGGGATGGAGGGAGAGAGAGAAAAGTCAAGGTTTTGATTTATGAAAAAAGTGTACATCTAAAATGGAGTCGCACAGTGCAAAAATGTAGAGAGAGATATTTCCAATGAATGTCTATAATTTTTAGGGAATTTCAGCTCTTTTTAGTTTTTATATCTCAGGTTTTGCAATCGTCGGGAAAAGGGGGAGGCGGGGTGTTTTTAACTGAGTGTTAACTCCCAATCCGTAAGTCATTTCTTACAAAAATATAGCCCATTACGGATGATAAATAACTTTACAATCATCTATGATTGTTAGGTAAGCTTTTTGTGAACGGGCAAAATAATGGCTAGTTCGATTCTGGTAAATATCCCACCGCACGTTCATTGAGCATCTAATGAGCGTTTGTTATTCTCTTTAAAAGCTTTGGATCCATAGGTCATTTGCATCTTTAACATGTTTCAAACATGCATATCCATTTTTAAAACACGTGTAGAAGAAATCTCTTTCTTGTAAAATTCCATGCAATTAGGGTTGAACTAGTGGAATTTCTCAAACTTGGAAAACAAAAATTTTGTGTTCATTTGTGGTGTGTGAGTAAATTTTCTTTACTTACATCTGTTATTGTTTTAATTTTTTTTCACACATAAACTCTAAAATTTTCATTTTGTTGTGATCTATTTGCCTTTTTTGGTTTACGGGATTAAGGGAGAGCGAAAAATCAAAGTTTTGATTTAAGAAAAAACGTGTACATCTAAAATGGAGATGCACAATGCACAAATGTAGGGAGAGATAATTCCAAAGAGTGTTTGTAATTTTTAGGGATTGTATGATCTTTTTAGTTTTTGTATCTCAGGTTTTGCAATCGTCGGGAAAACGGAGGCGTGGTATTTTTAACTGACTGTTGACTCCCAATCCATATGTCATTTCTTACAAAAATATAGTCCGTTACTCATGATAAATCACATTACAATCATCTATGATTGTTGGGTCAGCTTTTTGAAAACGGGCAAAATGATGGCTTGTGTGACTCGGGTGAATATCCCGCCGCACGTTCACTTCAAAATTTAATGAGTGTTTGTTATTCTCATTAAAAGCTTCGTATCCATAGGTCATTTGCATCTTTAACATGTTTCAAGCATGCATATCCATTTTTAAAATACGTTTAGAAGAATTTGCTTTCTTGTAAAATTTCAAGCTATTAGGGTTGAACTAGTGGAATTTCCCAAACTTGGATAACAAAAATTTTGTGTTCAATTGTGGTGTGTGAATAAATTTTCATTACTTACATTTGTTAATGTTTTAATTTTTTTTCATACATAAACTCTAAAATTTACATTTTTTTGTGATCTATTATTTACCTTTTTTTGTTTACGGCATGAAGGGAGATTGAAAACTCAAAGTTTTGATTTAATAAAAAAGTGTATATCTAAAATGGAGATGCACAATGCACAAATGTGGAGACATATAATTCCAAAGAGTGTCTGTGATTTTTCAGGATTGTGACCTCTTTTCAGTTTTTAGTTCTCAGGTTTTGCAATCGTCGGGAAAAGGGCAGGCGGGGGATTTTTAATTGAGTGTTGACTCCCAATCCATAAAACATTTCCTACAATAATAGAGCGCGTTACGAATGAAAAATCATTTTACAATCATCTATGATTGTTAGGTCAGCTTTTTGCAAACGGGCAAAATAATGGCTTGTTTGACTCGGGTAAATATCCCACCGCACGTTCACTAGAGAATTTAATGAGTGTATGTTATTCTCTTTAAAGGCTTTGGATCCATAGGTCATTTGCATCATTAACATGTTTCAAGCTTGCATATCCATTTTTAAAACTCGTGTGGAACAAATCTCTTTCTTGTAAATTTTCAAGCTGAATGGGTTGAACTAGTGGAATTTCCCAAACTTAGATATCAAAAGTTTTGTGTTTAGTTTTGGTGTGTGAATAAATTTTTTTTACTTACATTTGTTCTTGTTTTAAAATTTTTCCATACATAAACTCAAAAATTTTCATTTTTCTGTGATCTATTTGCCTTTTTTTGTTTACGGGATGGAGGGAGAGAGAGAAAAGTCAAGGTTTTGATTTATGAAAAAAGTGTACATCTAAAATGGAGTCGCACAGTGCAAAAATGTAGAGAGAGATATTTCCAATGAATGTCTATAATTTTTAGGGAATTTCAGCTCTTTTTAGTTTTTATATCTCAGGTTTTGCAATCGTCGGGAAAAGGGGGAGGCGGGGTGTTTTTAACTGAGTGTTAACTCCCAATCCGTAAGTCATTTCTTACAAAAATATAGCCCATTACGGATGATAAATAACTTTACAATCATCTATGATTGTTAGGTAAGCTTTTTGTGAACGGGCAAAATAATGGCTAGTTCGATTCTGGTAAATATCCCACCGCACGTTCATTGAGCATCTAATGAGCGTTTGTTATTCTCTTTAAAAGCTTTGGATCCATAGGTCATTTGCATCTTTAACATGTTTCAAACATGCATATCCATTTTTAAAACACGTGTAGAAGAAATCTCTTTCTTGTAAAATTCCATGCAATTAGGGTTGAACTAGTGGAATTTCTCAAACTTGGAAAACAAAAATTTTGTGTTCATTTGTGGTGTGTGAGTAAATTTTCTTTACTTACATCTGTTATTGTTTTAATTTTTTTTCACACATAAACTCTAAAATTTTCATTTTGTTGTGATCTATTTGCCTTTTTTGGTTTACGGGATTAAGGGAGAGCGAAAAATCAAAGTTTTGATTTAAGAAAAAACGTGTACATCTAAAATGGAGATGCACAATGCACAAATGTAGGGAGAGATAATTCCAAAGAGTGTTTGTAATTTTTAGGGATTGTATGATCTTTTTAGTTTTTGTATCTCAGGTTTTGCAATCGTCGGGAAAACGGAGGCGTGGTATTTTTAACTGACTGTTGACTCCCAATCCGTATGTCATTTCTTACAAAAATATAGTCCGTTACTCATGATAAATCACATTACAATCATCTATGATTGTTGGGTCAGCTTTTTGAAAACGGGCAAAATGATGGCTTGTGTGACTCGGGTGAATATCCCGCCGCACGTTCACTTCAAAATTTAATGAGTGTTTGTTATTCTCATTAAAAGCTTCGTATCCATAGGTCATTTGCATCTTTAACATGTTTCAAGCATGCATATCCATTTTTAAAATACGTTTAGAAGAATTTGCTTTCTTGTAAAATTTCAAGCTATTAGGGTTGAACTAGTGGAATTTCCCAAACTTGGATAACAAAAATTTTGTGTTCAATTGTGGTGTGTGAATAAATTTTCATTACTTACATTTGTTAATGTTTTAATTTTTTTTCATACATAAACTCTAAAATTTACATTTTTTTGTGATCTATTATTTACCTTTTTTTGTTTACGGCATGAAGGGAGATTGAAAACTCAAAGTTTTGATTTAATAAAAAAGTGTATATCTAAAATGGAGATGCACAATGCACAAATGTGGAGACATATAATTCCAAAGAGTGTCTGTGATTTTTCAGGATTGTGACCTCTTTTCAGTTTTTAGTTCTCAGGTTTTGCAATCGTCGGGAAAAGGGCAGGCGGGGGATTTTTAATTGAGTGTTGACTCCCAATCCATAAAACATTTCCTACAATAATAGAGCGCGTTACGAATGAAAAATCATTTTACAATCATCTATGATTGTTAGGTCAGCTTTTTGCAAACGGGCAAAATAATGGCTTGTTTGACTCGGGTAAATATCCCACCGCACGTTCACTAGAGAATTTAATGAGTGTATGTTATTCTCTTTAAAGGCTTTGGATCCATAGGTCATTTGCATCATTAACATGTTTCAAGCTTGCATATCCATTTTTAAAACTCGTGTGGAACAAATCTCTTTCTTGTAAATTTTCAAGCTGAATGGGTTGAACTAGTGGAATTTCCCAAACTTAGATATCAAAAGTTTTGTGTTTAGTTTTGGTGTGTGAATAAATTTTTTTTACTTACATTTGTTCTTGTTTTAAAATTTTTCCATACATAAACTCAAAAATTTTCATTTTTCTGTGATCTATTTGCCTTTTTTTGTTTACGGGATGGAGGGAGAGAGAGAAAAGTCAAGGTTTTGATTTATGAAAAAAGTGTACATCTAAAATGGAGTCGCACAGTGCAAAAATGTAGAGAGAGATATTTCCAATGAATGTCTATAATTTTTAGGGAATTTCAGCTCTTTTTAGTTTTTATATCTCAGGTTTTGCAATCGTCGGGAAAAGGGGGAGGCGGGGTGTTTTTAACTGAGTGTTAACTCCCAATCCGTAAGTCATTTCTTACAAAAATATAGCCCATTACGGATGATAAATAACTTTACAATCATCTATGATTGTTAGGTAAGCTTTTTGTGAACGGGCAAAATAATGGCTAGTTCGATTCTGGTAAATATCCCACCGCACGTTCATTGAGCATCTAATGAGCGTTTGTTATTCTCTTTAAAAGCTTTGGATCCATAGGTCATTTGCATCTTTAACATGTTTCAAACATGCATATCCATTTTTAAAACACGTGTAGAAGAAATCTCTTTCTTGTAAAATTCCATGCAATTAGGGTTGAACTAGTGGAATTTCTCAAACTTGGAAAACAAAAATTTTGTGTTCATTTGTGGTGTGTGAGTAAATTTTCTTTACTTACATCTGTTATTGTTTTAATTTTTTTTCACACATAAACTCTAAAATTTTCATTTTGTTGTGATCTATTTGCCTTTTTTGGTTTACGGGATTAAGGGAGAGCGAAAAATCAAAGTTTTGATTTAAGAAAAAACGTGTACATCTAAAATGGAGATGCACAATGCACAAATGTAGGGAGAGATAATTCCAAAGAGTGTTTGTAATTTTTAGGGATTGTATGATCTTTTTAGTTTTTGTATCTCAGGTTTTGCAATCGTCGGGAAAACGGAGGCGTGGTATTTTTAACTGACTGTTGACTCCCAATCCGTATGTCATTTCTTACAAAAATATAGTCCGTTACTCATGATAAATCACATTACAATCATCTATGATTGTTAGGTCAGCTTTTTGAAAACGGGCAAAATGATGGCTTGTGTGACTCGGGTGAATATCCCGCCGCACGTTCACTTCAAAATTTAATGAGTGTTTGTTATTCTCATTAAAAGCTTCGTATCCATAGGTCATTTGCATCTTTAACATGTTTCAAGCATGCATATCCATTTTTAAAATACGTTTAGAAGAATTTGCTTTCTTGTAAAATTTCAAGCTATTAGGGTTGAACTAGTGGAATTTCCCAAACTTGGATAACAAAAATTTTGTGTTCAATTGTGGTGTGTGAATAAATTTTCATTACTTACATTTGTTAATGTTTTAATTTTTTTTCATACATAAACTCTAAAATTTACATTTTTTTGTGATCTATTATTTACCTTTTTTTGTTTACGGCATGAAGGGAGATTGAAAACTCAAAGTTTTGATTTAATAAAAAAGTGTATATCTAAAATGGAGATGCACAATGCACAAATGTGGAGACATATAATTCCAAAGAGTGTCTGTGATTTTTCAGGATTGTGACCTCTTTTCAGTTTTTAGTTCTCAGGTTTTGCAATCGTCGGGAAAAGGGCAGGCGGGGGATTTTTAATTGAGTGTTGACTCCCAATCCATAAAACATTTCCTACAATAATAGAGCGCGTTACGAATGAAAAATCATTTTACAATCATCTATGATTGTTAGGTCAGCTTTTTGCAAACGGGCAAAATAATGGCTTGTTTGACTCGGGTAAATATCCCACCGCACGTTCACTAGAGAATTTAATGAGTGTATGTTATTCTCTTTAAAGGCTTTGGATCCATAGGTCATTTGCATCATTAACATGTTTCAAGCTTGCATATCCATTTTTAAAACTCGTGTGGAACAAATCTCTTTCTTGTAAATTTTCAAGCTGAATGGGTTGAACTAGTGGAATTTCCCAAACTTAGATATCAAAAGTTTTGTGTTTAGTTTTGGTGTGTGAATAAATTTTTTTTACTTACATTTGTTCTTGTTTTAAAATTTTTCCATACATAAACTCAAAAATTTTCATTTTTCTGTGATCTATTTGCCTTTTTTTGTTTACGGGATGGAGGGAGAGAGAGAAAAGTCAAGGTTTTGATTTGTGAAAAAAGTGTACATCTAAAATGGAGTCGCACAGTGCAAAAATGTAGAGAGAGATATTTCCAATGAATGTCTATAATTTTTAGGGAATTTCAGCTCTTTTTAGTTTTTATATCTCAGGTTTTGCAATCGTCGGGAAAAGGGGGAGGCGGGGTGTTTTTAACTGAGTGTTAACTCCCAATCCGTAAGTCATTTCTTACAAAAATATAGCCCATTACGGATGATAAATAACTTTACAATCATCTATGATTGTTAGGTAAGCTTTTTGTGAACGGGCAAAATAATGGCTAGTTCGATTCTGGTAAATATCCCACCGCACGTTCATTGAGCATCTAATGAGCGTTTGTTATTCTCTTTAAAAGCTTTGGATCCATAGGTCATTTGCATCTTTAACATGTTTCAAACATGCATATCCATTTTTAAAACACGTGTAGAAGAAATCTCTTTCTTGTAAAATTCCATGCAATTAGGGTTGAACTAGTGGAATTTCTCAAACTTGGAAAACAAAAATTTTGTGTTCATTTGTGGTGTGTGAGTAAATTTTCTTTACTTACATCTGTTATTGTTTTAATTTTTTTTCACACATAAACTCTAAAATTTTCATTTTGTTGTGATCTATTTGCCTTTTTTGGTTTACGGGATTAAGGGAGAGCGAAAAATCAAAGTTTTGATTTAAGAAAAAACGTGTACATCTAAAATGGAGATGCACAATGCACAAATGTAGGGAGAGATAATTCCAAAGAGTGTTTGTAATTTTTAGGGATTGTATGATCTTTTTAGTTTTTGTATCTCAGGTTTTGCAATCGTCGGGAAAACGGAGGCGTGGTATTTTTAACTGACTGTTGACTCCCAATCCGTATGTCATTTCTTACAAAAATATAGTCCGTTACTCATGATAAATCACATTACAATCATCTATGATTGTTAGGTCAGCTTTTTGAAAACGGGCAAAATGATGGCTTGTGTGACTCGGGTGAATATCCCGCCGCACGTTCACTTCAAAATTTAATGAGTGTTTGTTATTCTCATTAAAAGCTTCGTATCCATAGGTCATTTGCATCTTTAACATGTTTCAAGCATGCATATCCATTTTTAAAATACGTTTAGAAGAATTTGCTTTCTTGTAAAATTTCAAGCTATTAGGGTTGAACTAGTGGAATTTCCCAAACTTGGATAACAAAAATTTTGTGTTCAATTGTGGTGTGTGAATAAATTTTCATTACTTACATTTGTTAATGTTTTAATTTTTTTTCATACATAAACTCTAAAATTTACATTTTTTTGTGATCTATTATTTACCTTTTTTTGTTTACGGCATGAAGGGAGATTGAAAACTCAAAGTTTTGATTTAATAAAAAAGTGTATATCTAAAATGGAGATGCACAATGCACAAATGTGGAGACATATAATTCCAAAGAGTGTCTGTGATTTTTCAGGATTGTGACCTCTTTTCAGTTTTTAGTTCTCAGGTTTTGCAATCGTCGGGAAAAGGGCAGGCGGGGGATTTTTAATTGAGTGTTGACTCCCAATCCATAAAACATTTCCTACAATAATAGAGCGCGTTACGAATGAAAAATCATTTTACAATCATCTATGATTGTTAGGTCAGCTTTTTGCAAACGGGCAAAATAATGGCTTGTTTGACTCGGGTAAATATCCCACCGCACGTTCACTAGAGAATTTAATGAGTGTATGTTATTCTCTTTAAAGGCTTTGGATCCATAGGTCATTTGCATCATTAACATGTTTCAAGCTTGCATATCCATTTTTAAAACTCGTGTGGAACAAATCTCTTTCTTGTAAATTTTCAAGCTGAATGGGTTGAACTAGTGGAATTTCCCAAACTTAGATATCAAAAGTTTTGTGTTTAGTTTTGGTGTGTGAATAAATTTTTTTTACTTACATTTGTTCTTGTTTTAAAATTTTTCCATACATAAACTCAAAAATTTTCATTTTTCTGTGATCTATTTGCCTTTTTTTGTTTACGGGATGGAGGGAGAGAGAGAAAAGTCAAGGTTTTGATTTGTGAAAAAAGTGTACATCTAAAATGGAGTCGCACAGTGCAAAAATGTAGAGAGAGATATTTCCAATGAATGTCTATAATTTTTAGGGAATTTCAGCTCTTTTTAGTTTTTATATCTCAGGTTTTGCAATCGTCGGGAAAAGGGGGAGGCGGGGTGTTTTTAACTGAGTGTTAACTCCCAATCCGTAAGTCATTTCTTACAAAAATATAGCCCATTACGGATGATAAATAACTTTACAATCATCTATGATTGTTAGGTAAGCTTTTTGTGAACGGGCAAAATAATGGCTAGTTCGATTCTGGTAAATATCCCACCGCACGTTCATTGAGCATCTAATGAGCGTTTGTTATTCTCTTTAAAAGCTTTGGATCCATAGGTCATTTGCATCTTTAACATGTTTCAAACATGCATATCCATTTTTAAAACACGTGTAGAAGAAATCTCTTTCTTGTAAAATTCCATGCAATTAGGGTTGAACTAGTGGAATTTCTCAAACTTGGAAAACAAAAATTTTGTGTTCATTTGTGGTGTGTGAGTAAATTTTCTTTACTTACATCTGTTATTGTTTTAATTTTTTTTCACACATAAACTCTAAAATTTTCATTTTGTTGTGATCTATTTGCCTTTTTTGGTTTACGGGATTAAGGGAGAGCGAAAAATCAAAGTTTTGATTTAAGAAAAAACGTGTACATCTAAAATGGAGATGCACAATGCACAAATGTAGGGAGAGATAATTCCAAAGAGTGTTTGTAATTTTTAGGGATTGTATGATCTTTTTAGTTTTTGTATCTCAGGTTTTGCAATCGTCGGGAAAACGGAGGCGTGGTATTTTTAACTGACTGTTGACTCCCAATCCGTATGTCATTTCTTACAAAAATATAGTCCGTTACTCATGATAAATCACATTACAATCATCTATGATTGTTAGGTCAGCTTTTTGAAAACGGGCAAAATGATGGCTTGTGTGACTCGGGTGAATATCCCGCCGCACGTTCACTTCAAAATTTAATGAGTGTTTGTTATTCTCATTAAAAGCTTCGTATCCATAGGTCATTTGCATCTTTAACATGTTTCAAGCATGCATATCCATTTTTAAAATACGTTTAGAAGAATTTGCTTTCTTGTAAAATTTCAAGCTATTAGGGTTGAACTAGTGGAATTTCCCAAACTTGGATAACAAAAATTTTGTGTTCAATTGTGGTGTGTGAATAAATTTTCATTACTTACATTTGTTAATGTTTTAATTTTTTTTCATACATAAACTCTAAAATTTACATTTTTTTGTGATCTATTATTTACCTTTTTTTGTTTACGGCATGAAGGGAGATTGAAAACTCAAAGTTTTGATTTAATAAAAAAGTGTATATCTAAAATGGAGATGCACAATGCACAAATGTGGAGACATATAATTCCAAAGAGTGTCTGTGATTTTTCAGGATTGTGACCTCTTTTCAGTTTTTAGTTCTCAGGTTTTGCAATCGTCGGGAAAAGGGCAGGCGGGGGATTTTTAATTGAGTGTTGACTCCCAATCCATAAAACATTTCCTACAATAATAGAGCGCGTTACGAATGAAAAATCATTTTACAATCATCTATGATTGTTAGGTCAGCTTTTTGCAAACGGGCAAAATAATGGCTTGTTTGACTCGGGTAAATATCCCACCGCACGTTCACTAGAGAATTTAATGAGTGTATGTTATTCTCTTTAAAGGCTTTGGATCCATAGGTCATTTGCATCATTAACATGTTTCAAGCTTGCATATCCATTTTTAAAACTCGTGTGGAACAAATCTCTTTCTTGTAAATTTTCAAGCTGAATGGGTTGAACTAGTGGAATTTCCCAAACTTAGATATCAAAAGTTTTGTGTTTAGTTTTGGTGTGTGAATAAATTTTTTTTACTTACATTTGTTCTTGTTTTAAAATTTTTCCATACATAAACTCAAAAATTTTCATTTTTCTGTGATCTATTTGCCTTTTTTTGTTTACGGGATGGAGGGAGAGAGAGAAAAGTCAAGGTTTTGATTTGTGAAAAAAGTGTACATCTAAAATGGAGTCGCACAGTGCAAAAATGTAGAGAGAGATATTTCCAATGAATGTCTATAATTTTTAGGGAATTTCAGCTCTTTTTAGTTTTTATATCTCAGGTTTTGCAATCGTCGGGAAAAGGGGGAGGCGGGGTGTTTTTAACTGAGTGTTAACTCCCAATCCGTAAGTCATTTCTTACAAAAATATAGCCCATTACGGATGATAAATAACTTTACAATCATCTATGATTGTTAGGTAAGCTTTTTGTGAACGGGCAAAATAATGGCTAGTTCGATTCTGGTAAATATCCCACCGCACGTTCATTGAGCATCTAATGAGCGTTTGTTATTCTCTTTAAAAGCTTTGGATCCATAGGTCATTTGCATCTTTAACATGTTTCAAACATGCATATCCATTTTTAAAACACGTGTAGAAGAAATCTCTTTCTTGTAAAATTCCATGCAATTAGGGTTGAACTAGTGGAATTTCTCAAACTTGGAAAACAAAAATTTTGTGTTCATTTGTGGTGTGTGAGTAAATTTTCTTTACTTACATCTGTTATTGTTTTAATTTTTTTTCACACATAAACTCTAAAATTTTCATTTTGTTGTGATCTATTTGCCTTTTTTGGTTTACGGGATTAAGGGAGAGCGAAAAATCAAAGTTTTGATTTAAGAAAAAACGTGTACATCTAAAATGGAGATGCACAATGCACAAATGTAGGGAGAGATAATTCCAAAGAGTGTTTGTAATTTTTAGGGATTGTATGATCTTTTTAGTTTTTGTATCTCAGGTTTTGCAATCGTCGGGAAAACGGAGGCGTGGTATTTTTAACTGACTGTTGACTCCCAATCCGTATGTCATTTCTTACAAAAATATAGTCCGTTACTCATGATAAATCACATTACAATCATCTATGATTGTTAGGTCAGCTTTTTGAAAACGGGCAAAATGATGGCTTGTGTGACTCGGGTGAATATCCCGCCGCACGTTCACTTCAAAATTTAATGAGTGTTTGTTATTCTCATTAAAAGCTTCGTATCCATAGGTCATTTGCATCTTTAACATGTTTCAAGCATGCATATCCATTTTTAAAATACGTTTAGAAGAATTTGCTTTCTTGTAAAATTTCAAGCTATTAGGGTTGAACTAGTGGAATTTCCCAAACTTGGATAACAAAAATTTTGTGTTCAATTGTGGTGTGTGAATAAATTTTCATTACTTACATTTGTTAATGTTTTAATTTTTTTTCATACATAAACTCTAAAATTTACATTTTTTTGTGATCTATTATTTACCTTTTTTTGTTTACGGCATGAAGGGAGATTGAAAACTCAAAGTTTTGATTTAATAAAAAAGTGTATATCTAAAATGGAGATGCACAATGCACAAATGTGGAGACATATAATTCCAAAGAGTGTCTGTGATTTTTCAGGATTGTGACCTCTTTTCAGTTTTTAGTTCTCAGGTTTTGCAATCGTCGGGAAAAGGGCAGGCGGGGGATTTTTAATTGAGTGTTGACTCCCAATCCATAAAACATTTCCTACAATAATAGAGCGCGTTACGAATGAAAAATCATTTTACAATCATCTATGATTGTTAGGTCAGCTTTTTGCAAACGGGCAAAATAATGGCTTGTTTGACTCGGGTAAATATCCCACCGCACGTTCACTAGAGAATTTAATGAGTGTATGTTATTCTCTTTAAAGGCTTTGGATCCATAGGTCATTTGCATCATTAACATGTTTCAAGCTTGCATATCCATTTTTAAAACTCGTGTGGAACAAATCTCTTTCTTGTAAATTTTCAAGCTGAATGGGTTGAACTAGTGGAATTTCCCAAACTTAGATATCAAAAGTTTTGTGTTTAGTTTTGGTGTGTGAATAAATTTTTTTTACTTACATTTGTTCTTGTTTTAAAATTTTTCCATACATAAACTCAAAAATTTTCATTTTTCTGTGATCTATTTGCCTTTTTTTGTTTACGGGATGGAGGGAGAGAGAGAAAAGTCAAGGTTTTGATTTGTGAAAAAAGTGTACATCTAAAATGGAGTCGCACAGTGCAAAAATGTAGAGAGAGATATTTCCAATGAATGTCTATAATTTTTAGGGAATTTCAGCTCTTTTTAGTTTTTATATCTCAGGTTTTGCAATCGTCGGGAAAAGGGGGAGGCGGGGTGTTTTTAACTGAGTGTTAACTCCCAATCCGTAAGTCATTTCTTACAAAAATATAGCCCATTACGGATGATAAATAACTTTACAATCATCTATGATTGTTAGGTAAGCTTTTTGTGAACGGGCAAAATAATGGCTAGTTCGATTCTGGTAAATATCCCACCGCACGTTCATTGAGCATCTAATGAGCGTTTGTTATTCTCTTTAAAAGCTTTGGATCCATAGGTCATTTGCATCTTTAACATGTTTCAAACATGCATATCCATTTTTAAAACACGTGTAGAAGAAATCTCTTTCTTGTAAAATTCCATGCAATTAGGGTTGAACTAGTGGAATTTCTCAAACTTGGAAAACAAAAATTTTGTGTTCATTTGTGGTGTGTGAGTAAATTTTCTTTACTTACATCTGTTATTGTTTTAATTTTTTTTCACACATAAACTCTAAAATTTTCATTTTGTTGTGATCTGTTTGCCTTTTTTGGTTTACGGGATTAAGGGAGAGCGAAAAATCAAAGTTTTGATTTAAGAAAAAACGTGTACATCTAAAATGGAGATGCACAATGCACAAATGTAGGGAGAGATAATTCCAAAGAGTGTTTGTAATTTTTAGGGATTGTATGATCTTTTTAGTTTTTGTATCTCAGGTTTTGCAATCGTCGGGAAAACGGAGGCGTGGTATTTTTAACTGACTGTTGACTCCCAATCCGTATGTCATTTCTTACAAAAATATAGTCCGTTACTCATGATAAATCACATTACAATCATCTATGATTGTTAGGTCAGCTTTTTGAAAACGGGCAAAATGATGGCTTGTGTGACTCGGGTGAATATCCCGCCGCACGTTCACTTCAAAATTTAATGAGTGTTTGTTATTCTCATTAAAAGCTTCGTATCCATAGGTCATTTGCATCTTTAACATGTTTCAAGCATGCATATCCATTTTTAAAATACGTTTAGAAGAATTTGCTTTCTTGTAAAATTTCAAGCTATTAGGGTTGAACTAGTGGAATTTCCCAAACTTGGATAACAAAAATTTTGTGTTCAATTGTGGTGTGTGAATAAATTTTCATTACTTACATTTGTTAATGTTTTAATTTTTTTTCATACATAAACTCTAAAATTTACATTTTTTTGTGATCTATTATTTACCTTTTTTTGTTTACGGCATGAAGGGAGATTGAAAACTCAAAGTTTTGATTTAATAAAAAAGTGTATATCTAAAATGGAGATGCACAATGCACAAATGTGGAGACATATAATTCCAAAGAGTGTCTGTGATTTTTCAGGATTGTGACCTCTTTTCAGTTTTTAGTTCTCAGGTTTTGCAATCGTCGGGAAAAGGGCAGGCGGGGGATTTTTAATTGAGTGTTGACTCCCAATCCATAAAACATTTCCTACAATAATAGAGCGCGTTACGAATGAAAAATCATTTTACAATCATCTATGATTGTTAGGTCAGCTTTTTGCAAACGGGCAAAATAATGGCTTGTTTGACTCGGGTAAATATCCCACCGCACGTTCACTAGAGAATTTAATGAGTGTATGTTATTCTCTTTAAAGGCTTTGGATCCATAGGTCATTTGCATCATTAACATGTTTCAAGCTTGCATATCCATTTTTAAAACTCGTGTGGAACAAATCTCTTTCTTGTAAATTTTCAAGCTGAATGGGTTGAACTAGTGGAATTTCCCAAACTTAGATATCAAAAGTTTTGTGTTTAGTTTTGGTGTGTGAATAAATTTTTTTTACTTACATTTGTTCTTGTTTTAAAATTTTTCCATACATAAACTCAAAAATTTTCATTTTTCTGTGATCTATTTGCCTTTTTTTGTTTACGGGATGGAGGGAGAGAGAGAAAAGTCAAGGTTTTGATTTGTGAAAAAAGTGTACATCTAAAATGGAGTCGCACAGTGCAAAAATGTAGAGAGAGATATTTCCAATGAATGTCTATAATTTTTAGGGAATTTCAGCTCTTTTTAGTTTTTATATCTCAGGTTTTGCAATCGTCGGGAAAAGGGGGAGGCGGGGTGTTTTTAACTGAGTGTTAACTCCCAATCCGTAAGTCATTTCTTACAAAAATATAGCCCATTACGGATGATAAATAACTTTACAATCATCTATGATTGTTAGGTAAGCTTTTTGTGAACGGGCAAAATAATGGCTAGTTCGATTCTGGTAAATATCCCACCGCACGTTCATTGAGCATCTAATGAGCGTTTGTTATTCTCTTTAAAAGCTTTGGATCCATAGGTCATTTGCATCTTTAACATGTTTCAAACATGCATATCCATTTTTAAAACACGTGTAGAAGAAATCTCTTTCTTGTAAAATTCCATGCAATTAGGGTTGAACTAGTGGAATTTCTCAAACTTGGAAAACAAAAATTTTGTGTTCATTTGTGGTGTGTGAGTAAATTTTCTTTACTTACATCTGTTATTGTTTTAATTTTTTTTCACACATAAACTCTAAAATTTTCATTTTGTTGTGATCTATTTGCCTTTTTTGGTTTACGGGATTAAGGGAGAGCGAAAAATCAAAGTTTTGATTTAAGAAAAAACGTGTACATCTAAAATGGAGATGCACAATGCACAAATGTAGGGAGAGATAATTCCAAAGAGTGTTTGTAATTTTTAGGGATTGTATGATCTTTTTAGTTTTTGTATCTCAGGTTTTGCAATCGTCGGGAAAACGGAGGCGTGGTATTTTTAACTGACTGTTGACTCCCAATCCGTATGTCATTTCTTACAAAAATATAGTCCGTTACTCATGATAAATCACATTACAATCATCTATGATTGTTAGGTCAGCTTTTTGAAAACGGGCAAAATGATGGCTTGTGTGACTCGGGTGAATATCCCGCCGCACGTTCACTTCAAAATTTAATGAGTGTTTGTTATTCTCATTAAAAGCTTCGTATCCATAGGTCATTTGCATCTTTAACATGTTTCAAGCATGCATATCCATTTTTAAAATACGTTTAGAAGAATTTGCTTTCTTGTAAAATTTCAAGCTATTAGGGTTGAACTAGTGGAATTTCCCAAACTTGGATAACAAAAATTTTGTGTTCAATTGTGGTGTGTGAATAAATTTTCATTACTTACATTTGTTAATGTTTTAATTTTTTTTCATACATAAACTCTAAAATTTACATTTTTTTGTGATCTATTATTTACCTTTTTTTGTTTACGGCATGAAGGGAGATTGAAAACTCAAAGTTTTGATTTAATAAAAAAGTGTATATCTAAAATGGAGATGCACAATGCACAAATGTGGAGACATATAATTCCAAAGAGTGTCTGTGATTTTTCAGGATTGTGACCTCTTTTCAGTTTTTAGTTCTCAGGTTTTGCAATCGTCGGGAAAAGGGCAGGCGGGGGATTTTTAATTGAGTGTTGACTCCCAATCCATAAAACATTTCCTACAATAATAGAGCGCGTTACGAATGAAAAATCATTTTACAATCATCTATGATTGTTAGGTCAGCTTTTTGCAAACGGGCAAAATAATGGCTTGTTTGACTCGGGTAAATATCCCACCGCACGTTCACTAGAGAATTTAATGAGTGTATGTTATTCTCTTTAAAGGCTTTGGATCCATAGGTCATTTGCATCATTAACATGTTTCAAGCTTGCATATCCATTTTTAAAACTCGTGTGGAACAAATCTCTTTCTTGTAAATTTTCAAGCTGAATGGGTTGAACTAGTGGAATTTCCCAAACTTAGATATCAAAAGTTTTGTGTTTAGTTTTGGTGTGTGAATAAATTTTTTTTACTTACATTTGTTCTTGTTTTAAAATTTTTCCATACATAAACTCAAAAATTTTCATTTTTCTGTGATCTATTTGCCTTTTTTTGTTTACGGGATGGAGGGAGAGAGAGAAAAGTCAAGGTTTTGATTTGTGAAAAAAGTGTACATCTAAAATGGAGTCGCACAGTGCAAAAATGTAGAGAGAGATATTTCCAATGAATGTCTATAATTTTTAGGGAATTTCAGCTCTTTTTAGTTTTTATATCTCAGGTTTTGCAATCGTCGGGAAAAGGGGGAGGCGGGGTGTTTTTAACTGAGTGTTAACTCCCAATCCGTAAGTCATTTCTTACAAAAATATAGCCCATTACGGATGATAAATAACTTTACAATCATCTATGATTGTTAGGTAAGCTTTTTGTGAACGGGCAAAATAATGGCTAGTTCGATTCTGGTAAATATCCCACCGCACGTTCATTGAGCATCTAATGAGCGTTTGTTATTCTCTTTAAAAGCTTTGGATCCATAGGTCATTTGCATCTTTAACATGTTTCAAACATGCATATCCATTTTTAAAACACGTGTAGAAGAAATCTCTTTCTTGTAAAATTCCATGCAATTAGGGTTGAACTAGTGGAATTTCTCAAACTTGGAAAACAAAAATTTTGTGTTCATTTGTGGTGTGTGAGTAAATTTTCTTTACTTACATCTGTTATTGTTTTAATTTTTTTTCACACATAAACTCTAAAATTTTCATTTTGTTGTGATCTATTTGCCTTTTTTGGTTTACGGGATTAAGGGAGAGCGAAAAATCAAAGTTTTGATTTAAGAAAAAACGTGTACATCTAAAATGGAGATGCACAATGCACAAATGTAGGGAGAGATAATTCCAAAGAGTGTTTGTAATTTTTAGGGATTGTATGATCTTTTTAGTTTTTGTATCTCAGGTTTTGCAATCGTCGGGAAAACGGAGGCGTGGTATTTTTAACTGACTGTTGACTCCCAATCCGTATGTCATTTCTTACAAAAATATAGTCCGTTACTCATGATAAATCACATTACAATCATCTATGATTGTTAGGTCAGCTTTTTGAAAACGGGCAAAATGATGGCTTGTGTGACTCGGGTGAATATCCCGCCGCACGTTCACTTCAAAATTTAATGAGTGTTTGTTATTCTCATTAAAAGCTTCGTATCCATAGGTCATTTGCATCTTTAACATGTTTCAAGCATGCATATCCATTTTTAAAATACGTTTAGAAGAATTTGCTTTCTTGTAAAATTTCAAGCTATTAGGGTTGAACTAGTGGAATTTCCCAAACTTGGATAACAAAAATTTTGTGTTCAATTGTGGTGTGTGAATAAATTTTCATTACTTACATTTGTTAATGTTTTAATTTTTTTTCATACATAAACTCTAAAATTTACATTTTTTTGTGATCTATTATTTACCTTTTTTTGTTTACGGCATGAAGGGAGATTGAAAACTCAAAGTTTTGATTTAATAAAAAAGTGTATATCTAAAATGGAGATGCACAATGCACAAATGTGGAGACATATAATTCCAAAGAGTGTCTGTGATTTTTCAGGATTGTGACCTCTTTTCAGTTTTTAGTTCTCAGGTTTTGCAATCGTCGGGAAAAGGGCAGGCGGGGGATTTTTAATTGAGTGTTGACTCCCAATCCATAAAACATTTCCTACAATAATAGAGCGCGTTACGAATGAAAAATCATTTTACAATCATCTATGATTGTTAGGTCAGCTTTTTGCAAACGGGCAAAATAATGGCTTGTTTGACTCGGGTAAATATCCCACCGCACGTTCACTAGAGAATTTAATGAGTGTATGTTATTCTCTTTAAAGGCTTTGGATCCATAGGTCATTTGCATCATTAACATGTTTCAAGCTTGCATATCCATTTTTAAAACTCGTGTGGAACAAATCTCTTTCTTGTAAATTTTCAAGCTGAATGGGTTGAACTAGTGGAATTTCCCAAACTTAGATATCAAAAGTTTTGTGTTTAGTTTTGGTGTGTGAATAAATTTTTTTTACTTACATTTGTTCTTGTTTTAAAATTTTTCCATACATAAACTCAAAAATTTTCATTTTTCTGTGATCTATTTGCCTTTTTTTGTTTACGGGATGGAGGGAGAGAGAGAAAAGTCAAGGTTTTGATTTGTGAAAAAAGTGTACATCTAAAATGGAGTCGCACAGTGCAAAAATGTAGAGAGAGATATTTCCAATGAATGTCTATAATTTTTAGGGAATTTCAGCTCTTTTTAGTTTTTATATCTCAGGTTTTGCAATCGTCGGGAAAAGGGGGAGGCGGGGTGTTTTTAACTGAGTGTTAACTCCCAATCCGTAAGTCATTTCTTACAAAAATATAGCCCATTACGGATGATAAATAACTTTACAATCATCTATGATTGTTAGGTAAGCTTTTTGTGAACGGGCAAAATAATGGCTAGTTCGATTCTGGTAAATATCCCACCGCACGTTCATTGAGCATCTAATGAGCGTTTGTTATTCTCTTTAAAAGCTTTGGATCCATAGGTCATTTGCATCTTTAACATGTTTCAAACATGCATATCCATTTTTAAAACACGTGTAGAAGAAATCTCTTTCTTGTAAAATTCCATGCAATTAGGGTTGAACTAGTGGAATTTCTCAAACTTGGAAAACAAAAATTTTGTGTTCATTTGTGGTGTGTGAGTAAATTTTCTTTACTTACATCTGTTATTGTTTTAATTTTTTTTCACACATAAACTCTAAAATTTTCATTTTGTTGTGATCTATTTGCCTTTTTTGGTTTACGGGATTAAGGGAGAGCGAAAAATCAAAGTTTTGATTTAAGAAAAAACGTGTACATCTAAAATGGAGATGCACAATGCACAAATGTAGGGAGAGATAATTCCAAAGAGTGTTTGTAATTTTTAGGGATTGTATGATCTTTTTAGTTTTTGTATCTCAGGTTTTGCAATCGTCGGGAAAACGGAGGCGTGGTATTTTTAACTGACTGTTGACTCCCAATCCGTATGTCATTTCTTACAAAAATATAGTCCGTTACTCATGATAAATCACATTACAATCATCTATGATTGTTAGGTCAGCTTTTTGAAAACGGGCAAAATGATGGCTTGTGTGACTCGGGTGAATATCCCGCCGCACGTTCACTTCAAAATTTAATGAGTGTTTGTTATTCTCATTAAAAGCTTCGTATCCATAGGTCATTTGCATCTTTAACATGTTTCAAGCATGCATATCCATTTTTAAAATACGTTTAGAAGAATTTGCTTTCTTGTAAAATTTCAAGCTATTAGGGTTGAACTAGTGGAATTTCCCAAACTTGGATAACAAAAATTTTGTGTTCAATTGTGGTGTGTGAATAAATTTTCATTACTTACATTTGTTAATGTTTTAATTTTTTTTCATACATAAACTCTAAAATTTACATTTTTTTGTGATCTATTATTTACCTTTTTTTGTTTACGGCATGAAGGGAGATTGAAAACTCAAAGTTTTGATTTAATAAAAAAGTGTATATCTAAAATGGAGATGCACAATGCACAAATGTGGAGACATATAATTCCAAAGAGTGTCTGTGATTTTTCAGGATTGTGACCTCTTTTCAGTTTTTAGTTCTCAGGTTTTGCAATCGTCGGGAAAAGGGCAGGCGGGGGATTTTTAATTGAGTGTTGACTCCCAATCCATAAAACATTTCCTACAATAATAGAGCGCGTTACGAATGAAAAATCATTTTACAATCATCTATGATTGTTAGGTCAGCTTTTTGCAAACGGGCAAAATAATGGCTTGTTTGACTCGGGTAAATATCCCACCGCACGTTCACTAGAGAATTTAATGAGTGTATGTTATTCTCTTTAAAGGCTTTGGATCCATAGGTCATTTGCATCATTAACATGTTTCAAGCTTGCATATCCATTTTTAAAACTCGTGTGGAACAAATCTCTTTCTTGTAAATTTTCAAGCTGAATGGGTTGAACTAGTGGAATTTCCCAAACTTAGATATCAAAAGTTTTGTGTTTAGTTTTGGTGTGTGAATAAATTTTTTTTACTTACATTTGTTCTTGTTTTAAAATTTTTCCATACATAAACTCAAAAATTTTCATTTTTCTGTGATCTATTTGCCTTTTTTTGTTTACGGGATGGAGGGAGAGAGAGAAAAGTCAAGGTTTTGATTTGTGAAAAAAGTGTACATCTAAAATGGAGTCGCACAGTGCAAAAATGTAGAGAGAGATATTTCCAATGAATGTCTATAATTTTTAGGGAATTTCAGCTCTTTTTAGTTTTTATATCTCAGGTTTTGCAATCGTCGGGAAAAGGGGGAGGCGGGGTGTTTTTAACTGAGTGTTAACTCCCAATCCGTAAGTCATTTCTTACAAAAATATAGCCCATTACGGATGATAAATAACTTTACAATCATCTATGATTGTTAGGTAAGCTTTTTGTGAACGGGCAAAATAATGGCTAGTTCGATTCTGGTAAATATCCCACCGCACGTTCATTGAGCATCTAATGAGCGTTTGTTATTCTCTTTAAAAGCTTTGGATCCATAGGTCATTTGCATCTTTAACATGTTTCAAACATGCATATCCATTTTTAAAACACGTGTAGAAGAAATCTCTTTCTTGTAAAATTCCATGCAATTAGGGTTGAACTAGTGGAATTTCTCAAACTTGGAAAACAAAAATTTTGTGTTCATTTGTGGTGTGTGAGTAAATTTTCTTTACTTACATCTGTTATTGTTTTAATTTTTTTTCACACATAAACTCTAAAATTTTCATTTTGTTGTGATCTGTTTGCCTTTTTTGGTTTACGGGATTAAGGGAGAGCGAAAAATCAAAGTTTTGATTTAAGAAAAAACGTGTACATCTAAAATGGAGATGCACAATGCACAAATGTAGGGAGAGATAATTCCAAAGAGTGTTTGTAATTTTTAGGGATTGTATGATCTTTTTAGTTTTTGTATCTCAGGTTTTGCAATCGTCGGGAAAACGGAGGCGTGGTATTTTTAACTGACTGTTGACTCCCAATCCGTATGTCATTTCTTACAAAAATATAGTCCGTTACTCATGATAAATCACATTACAATCATCTATGATTGTTAGGTCAGCTTTTTGAAAACGGGCAAAATGATGGCTTGTGTGACTCGGGTGAATATCCCGCCGCACGTTCACTTCAAAATTTAATGAGTGTTTGTTATTCTCATTAAAAGCTTCGTATCCATAGGTCATTTGCATCTTTAACATGTTTCAAGCATGCATATCCATTTTTAAAATACGTTTAGAAGAATTTGCTTTCTTGTAAAATTTCAAGCTATTAGGGTTGAACTAGTGGAATTTCCCAAACTTGGATAACAAAAATTTTGTGTTCAATTGTGGTGTGTGAATAAATTTTCATTACTTACATTTGTTAATGTTTTAATTTTTTTTCATACATAAACTCTAAAATTTACATTTTTTTGTGATCTATTATTTACCTTTTTTTGTTTACGGCATGAAGGGAGATTGAAAACTCAAAGTTTTGATTTAATAAAAAAGTGTATATCTAAAATGGAGATGCACAATGCACAAATGTGGAGACATATAATTCCAAAGAGTGTCTGTGATTTTTCAGGATTGTGACCTCTTTTCAGTTTTTAGTTCTCAGGTTTTGCAATCGTCGGGAAAAGGGCAGGCGGGGGATTTTTAATTGAGTGTTGACTCCCAATCCATAAAACATTTCCTACAATAATAGAGCGCGTTACGAATGAAAAATCATTTTACAATCATCTATGATTGTTAGGTCAGCTTTTTGCAAACGGGCAAAATAATGGCTTGTTTGACTCGGGTAAATATCCCACCGCACGTTCACTAGAGAATTTAATGAGTGTATGTTATTCTCTTTAAAAGCTTTGGATCCATAGGTCATTTGCATCATTAACATGTTTCAAGCTTGCATATCCATTTTTAAAACTCGTGTGGAACAAATCTCTTTCTTGTAAATTTTCAAGCTGAATGGGTTGAACTAGTGGAATTTCCCAAACTTAGATATCAAAAGTTTTGTGTTTAGTTTTGGTGTGTGAATAAATTTTTTTTACTTACATTTGTTCTTGTTTTAAAATTTTTCCATACATAAACTCAAAAATTTTCATTTTTCTGTGATCTATTTGCCTTTTTTTGTTTACGGGATGGAGGGAGAGAGAGAAAAGTCAAGGTTTTGATTTATGAAAAAAGTGTACATCTAAAATGGAGTCGCACAGTGCAAAAATGTAGAGAGAGATATTTCCAATGAATGTCTATAATTTTTAGGGAATTTCAGCTCTTTTTAGTTTTTATATCTCAGGTTTTGCAATCGTCGGGAAAAGGGGGAGGCGGGGTGTTTTTAACTGAGTGTTAACTCCCAATCCGTAAGTCATTTCTTACAAAAATATAGCCCATTACGGATGATAAATAACTTTACAATCATCTATGATTGTTAGGTAAGCTTTTTGTGAACGGGCAAAATAATGGCTAGTTCGATTCTGGTAAATATCCCACCGCACGTTCATTGAGCATCTAATGAGCGTTTGTTATTCTCTTTAAAAGCTTTGGATCCATAGGTCATTTGCATCTTTAACATGTTTCAAACATGCATATCCATTTTTAAAACACGTGTAGAAGAAATCTCTTTCTTGTAAAATTCCATGCAATTAGGGTTGAACTAGTGGAATTTCTCAAACTTGGAAAACAAAAATTTTGTGTTCATTTGTGGTGTGTGAGTAAATTTTCTTTACTTACATCTGTTATTGTTTTAATTTTTTTTCACACATAAACTCTAAAATTTTCATTTTGTTGTGATCTGTTTGCCTTTTTTGGTTTACGGGATTAAGGGAGAGCGAAAAATCAAAGTTTTGATTTAAGAAAAAACGTGTACATCTAAAATGGAGATGCACAATGCACAAATGTAGGGAGAGATAATTCCAAAGAGTGTTTGTAATTTTTAGGGATTGTATGATCTTTTTAGTTTTTGTATCTCAGGTTTTGCAATCGTCGGGAAAACGGAGGCGTGGTATTTTTAACTGACTGTTGACTCCCAATCCGTATGTCATTTCTTACAAAAATATAGTCCGTTACTCATGATAAATCACATTACAATCATCTATGATTGTTAGGTCAGCTTTTTGAAAACGGGCAAAATGATGGCTTGTGTGACTCGGGTGAATATCCCGCTGCACGTTCACTTCAAAATTTAATGAGTGTTTGTTATTCTCATTAAAAGCTTCGTATCCATAGGTCATTTGCATCTTTAACATGTTTCAAGCATGCATATCCATTTTTAAAATACGTTTAGAAGAATTTGCTTTCTTGTAAAATTTCAAGCTATTAGGGTTGAACTAGTGGAATTTCCCAAACTTGGATAACAAAAATTTTGTGTTCAATTGTGGTGTGTGAATAAATTTTCATTACTTACATTTGTTAATGTTTTAATTTTTTTTCATACATAAACTCTAAAATTTACATTTTTTTGTGATCTATTATTTACCTTTTTTTGTTTACGGCATGAAGGGAGATTGAAAACTCAAAGTTTTGATTTAATAAAAAAGTGTATATCTAAAATGGAGATGCACAATGCACAAATGTGGAGACATATAATTCCAAAGAGTGTCTGTGATTTTTCAGGATTGTGACCTCTTTTCAGTTTTTAGTTCTCAGGTTTTGCAATCGTCGGGAAAAGGGCAGGCGGGGGATTTTTAATTGAGTGTTGACTCCCAATCCATAAAACATTTCCTACAATAATAGAGCGCGTTACGAATGAAAAATCATTTTACAATCATCTATGATTGTTAGGTCAGCTTTTTGCAAACGGGCAAAATAATGGCTTGTTTGACTCGGGTAAATATCCCACCGCACGTTCACTAGAGAATTTAATGAGTGTATGTTATTCTCTTTAAAGGCTTTGGATCCATAGGTCATTTGCATCATTAACATGTTTCAAGCTTGCATATCCATTTTTAAAACTCGTGTGGAACAAATCTCTTTCTTGTAAATTTTCAAGCTGAATGGGTTGAACTAGTGGAATTTCCCAAACTTAGATATCAAAAGTTTTGTGTTTAGTTTTGGTGTGTGAATAAATTTTTTTTACTTACATTTGTTCTTGTTTTAAAATTTTTCCATACATAAACTCAAAAATTTTCATTTTTCTGTGATCTATTTGCCTTTTTTTGTTTACGGGATGGAGGGAGAGAGAGAAAAGTCAAGGTTTTGATTTGTGAAAAAAGTGTACATCTAAAATGGAGTCGCACAGTGCAAAAATGTAGAGAGAGATATTTCCAATGAATGTCTATAATTTTTAGGGAATTTCAGCTCTTTTTAGTTTTTATATCTCAGGTTTTGCAATCGTCGGGAAAAGGGGGAGGCGGGGTGTTTTTAACTGAGTGTTAACTCCCAATCCGTAAGTCATTTCTTACAAAAATATAGCCCATTACGGATGATAAATAACTTTACAATCATCTATGATTGTTAGGTAAGCTTTTTGTGAACGGGCAAAATAATGGCTAGTTCGATTCTGGTAAATATCCCACCGCACGTTCATTGAGCATCTAATGAGCGTTTGTTATTCTCTTTAAAAGCTTTGGATCCATAGGTCATTTGCATCTTTAACATGTTTCAAACATGCATATCCATTTTTAAAACACGTGTAGAAGAAATCTCTTTCTTGTAAAATTCCATGCAATTAGGGTTGAACTAGTGGAATTTCTCAAACTTGGAAAACAAAAATTTTGTGTTCATTTGTGGTGTGTGAGTAAATTTTCTTTACTTACATCTGTTATTGTTTTAATTTTTTTTCACACATAAACTCTAAAATTTTCATTTTGTTGTGATCTGTTTGCCTTTTTTGGTTTACGGGATTAAGGGAGAGCGAAAAATCAAAGTTTTGATTTAAGAAAAAACGTGTACATCTAAAATGGAGATGCACAATGCACAAATGTAGGGAGAGATAATTCCAAAGAGTGTTTGTAATTTTTAGGGATTGTATGATCTTTTTAGTTTTTGTATCTCAGGTTTTGCAATCGTCGGGAAAACGGAGGCGTGGTATTTTTAACTGACTGTTGACTCCCAATCCGTATGTCATTTCTTACAAAAATATAGTCCGTTACTCATGATAAATCACATTACAATCATCTATGATTGTTAGGTCAGCTTTTTGAAAACGGGCAAAATGATGGCTTGTGTGACTCGGGTGAATATCCCGCCGCACGTTCACTTCAAAATTTAATGAGTGTTTGTTATTCTCATTAAAAGCTTCGTATCCATAGGTCATTTGCATCTTTAACATGTTTCAAGCATGCATATCCATTTTTAAAATACGTTTAGAAGAATTTGCTTTCTTGTAAAATTTCAAGCTATTAGGGTTGAACTAGTGGAATTTCCCAAACTTGGATAACAAAAATTTTGTGTTCAATTGTGGTGTGTGAATAAATTTTCATTACTTACATTTGTTAATGTTTTAATTTTTTTTCATACATAAACTCTAAAATTTACATTTTTTTGTGATCTATTATTTACCTTTTTTTGTTTACGGCATGAAGGGAGATTGAAAACTCAAAGTTTTGATTTAATAAAAAAGTGTATATCTAAAATGGAGATGCACAATGCACAAATGTGGAGACATATAATTCCAAAGAGTGTCTGTGATTTTTCAGGATTGTGACCTCTTTTCAGTTTTTAGTTCTCAGGTTTTGCAATCGTCGGGAAAAGGGCAGGCGGGGGATTTTTAATTGAGTGTTGACTCCCAATCCATAAAACATTTCCTACAATAATAGAGCGCGTTACGAATGAAAAATCATTTTACAATCATCTATGATTGTTAGGTCAGCTTTTTGCAAACGGGCAAAATAATGGCTTGTTTGACTCGGGTAAATATCCCACCGCACGTTCACTAGAGAATTTAATGAGTGTATGTTATTCTCTTTAAAAGCTTTGGATCCATAGGTCATTTGCATCATTAACATGTTTCAAGCTTGCATATCCATTTTTAAAACTCGTGTGGAACAAATCTCTTTCTTGTAAATTTTCAAGCTGAATGGGTTGAACTAGTGGAATTTCCCAAACTTAGATATCAAAAGTTTTGTGTTTAGTTTTGGTGTGTGAATAAATTTTTTTTACTTACATTTGTTCTTGTTTTAAAATTTTTCCATACATAAACTCAAAAATTTTCATTTTTCTGTGATCTATTTGCCTTTTTTTGTTTACGGGATGGAGGGAGAGAGAGAAAAGTCAAGGTTTTGATTTATGAAAAAAGTGTACATCTAAAATGGAGTCGCACAGTGCAAAAATGTAGAGAGAGATATTTCCAATGAATGTCTATAATTTTTAGGGAATTTCAGCTCTTTTTAGTTTTTATATCTCAGGTTTTGCAATCGTCGGGAAAAGGGGGAGGCGGGGTGTTTTTAACTGAGTGTTAACTCCCAATCCGTAAGTCATTTCTTACAAAAATATAGCCCATTACGGATGATAAATAACTTTACAATCATCTATGATTGTTAGGTAAGCTTTTTGTGAACGGGCAAAATAATGGCTAGTTCGATTCTGGTAAATATCCCACCGCACGTTCATTGAGCATCTAATGAGCGTTTGTTATTCTCTTTAAAAGCTTTGGATCCATAGGTCATTTGCATCTTTAACATGTTTCAAACATGCATATCCATTTTTAAAACACGTGTAGAAGAAATCTCTTTCTTGTAAAATTCCATGCAATTAGGGTTGAACTAGTGGAATTTCTCAAACTTGGAAAACAAAAATTTTGTGTTCATTTGTGGTGTGTGAGTAAATTTTCTTTACTTACATCTGTTATTGTTTTAATTTTTTTTCACACATAAACTCTAAAATTTTCATTTTGTTGTGATCTGTTTGCCTTTTTTGGTTTACGGGATTAAGGGAGAGCGAAAAATCAAAGTTTTGATTTAAGAAAAAACGTGTACATCTAAAATGGAGATGCACAATGCACAAATGTAGGGAGAGATAATTCCAAAGAGTGTTTGTAATTTTTAGGGATTGTATGATCTTTTTAGTTTTTGTATCTCAGGTTTTGCAATCGTCGGGAAAACGGAGGCGTGGTATTTTTAACTGACTGTTGACTCCCAATCCGTATGTCATTTCTTACAAAAATATAGTCCGTTACTCATGATAAATCACATTACAATCATCTATGATTGTTAGGTCAGCTTTTTGAAAACGGGCAAAATGATGGCTTGTGTGACTCGGGTGAATATCCCGCCGCACGTTCACTTCAAAATTTAATGAGTGTTTGTTATTCTCATTAAAAGCTTCGTATCCATAGGTCATTTGCATCTTTAACATGTTTCAAGCATGCATATCCATTTTTAAAATACGTTTAGAAGAATTTGCTTTCTTGTAAAATTTCAAGCTATTAGGGTTGAACTAGTGGAATTTCCCAAACTTGGATAACAAAAATTTTGTGTTCAATTGTGGTGTGTGAATAAATTTTCATTACTTACATTTGTTAATGTTTTAATTTTTTTTCATACATAAACTCTAAAATTTACATTTTTTTGTGATCTATTATTTACCTTTTTTTGTTTACGGCATGAAGGGAGATTGAAAACTCAAAGTTTTGATTTAATAAAAAAGTGTATATCTAAAATGGAGATGCACAATGCACAAATGTGGAGACATATAATTCCAAAGAGTGTCTGTGATTTTTCAGGATTGTGACCTCTTTTCAGTTTTTAGTTCTCAGGTTTTGCAATCGTCGGGAAAAGGGCAGGCGGGGGATTTTTAATTGAGTGTTGACTCCCAATCCATAAAACATTTCCTACAATAATAGAGCGCGTTACGAATGAAAAATCATTTTACAATCATCTATGATTGTTAGGTCAGCTTTTTGCAAACGGGCAAAATAATGGCTTGTTTGACTCGGGTAAATATCCCACCGCACGTTCACTAGAGAATTTAATGAGTGTATGTTATTCTCTTTAAAGGCTTTGGATCCATAGGTCATTTGCATCATTAACATGTTTCAAGCTTGCATATCCATTTTTAAAACTCGTGTGGAACAAATCTCTTTCTTGTAAATTTTCAAGCTGAATGGGTTGAACTAGTGGAATTTCCCAAACTTAGATATCAAAAGTTTTGTGTTTAGTTTTGGTGTGTGAATAAATTTTTTTTACTTACATTTGTTCTTGTTTTAAAATTTTTCCATACATAAACTCAAAAATTTTCATTTTTCTGTGATCTATTTGCCTTTTTTTGTTTACGGGATGGAGGGAGAGAGAGAAAAGTCAAGGTTTTGATTTATGAAAAAAGTGTACATCTAAAATGGAGTCGCACAGTGCAAAAATGTAGAGAGAGATATTTCCAATGAATGTCTATAATTTTTAGGGAATTTCAGCTCTTTTTAGTTTTTATATCTCAGGTTTTGCAATCGTCGGGAAAAGGGGGAGGCGGGGTGTTTTTAACTGAGTGTTAACTCCCAATCCGTAAGTCATTTCTTACAAAAATATAGCCCATTACGGATGATAAATAACTTTACAATCATCTATGATTGTTAGGTAAGCTTTTTGTGAACGGGCAAAATAATGGCTAGTTCGATTCTGGTAAATATCCCACCGCACGTTCATTGAGCATCTAATGAGCGTTTGTTATTCTCTTTAAAAGCTTTGGATCCATAGGTCATTTGCATCTTTAACATGTTTCAAACATGCATATCCATTTTTAAAACACGTGTAGAAGAAATCTCTTTCTTGTAAAATTCCATGCAATTAGGGTTGAACTAGTGGAATTTCTCAAACTTGGAAAACAAAAATTTTGTGTTCATTTGTGGTGTGTGAGTAAATTTTCTTTACTTACATCTGTTATTGTTTTAATTTTTTTTCACACATAAACTCTAAAATTTTCATTTTGTTGTGATCTGTTTGCCTTTTTTGGTTTACGGGATTAAGGGAGAGCGAAAAATCAAAGTTTTGATTTAAGAAAAAACGTGTACATCTAAAATGGAGATGCACAATGCACAAATGTAGGGAGAGATAATTCCAAAGAGTGTTTGTAATTTTTAGGGATTGTATGATCTTTTTAGTTTTTGTATCTCAGGTTTTGCAATCGTCGGGAAAACGGAGGCGTGGTATTTTTAACTGACTGTTGACTCCCAATCCGTATGTCATTTCTTACAAAAATATAGTCCGTTACTCATGATAAATCACATTACAATCATCTATGATTGTTAGGTCAGCTTTTTGAAAACGGGCAAAATGATGGCTTGTGTGACTCGGGTGAATATCCCGCCGCACGTTCACTTCAAAATTTAATGAGTGTTTGTTATTCTCATTAAAAGCTTCGTATCCATAGGTCATTTGCATCTTTAACATGTTTCAAGCATGCATATCCATTTTTAAAATACGTTTAGAAGAATTTGCTTTCTTGTAAAATTTCAAGCTATTAGGGTTGAACTAGTGGAATTTCCCAAACTTGGATAACAAAAATTTTGTGTTCAATTGTGGTGTGTGAATAAATTTTCATTACTTACATTTGTTAATGTTTTAATTTTTTTTCATACATAAACTCTAAAATTTACATTTTTTTGTGATCTATTATTTACCTTTTTTTGTTTACGGCATGAAGGGAGATTGAAAACTCAAAGTTTTGATTTAATAAAAAAGTGTATATCTAAAATGGAGATGCACAATGCACAAATGTGGAGACATATAATTCCAAAGAGTGTCTGTGATTTTTCAGGATTGTGACCTCTTTTCAGTTTTTAGTTCTCAGGTTTTGCAATCGTCGGGAAAAGGGCAGGCGGGGGATTTTTAATTGAGTGTTGACTCCCAATCCATAAAACATTTCCTACAATAATAGAGCGCGTTACGAATGAAAAATCATTTTACAATCATCTATGATTGTTAGGTCAGCTTTTTGCAAACGGGCAAAATAATGGCTTGTTTGACTCGGGTAAATATCCCACCGCACGTTCACTAGAGAATTTAATGAGTGTATGTTATTCTCTTTAAAGGCTTTGGATCCATAGGTCATTTGCATCATTAACATGTTTCAAGCTTGCATATCCATTTTTAAAACTCGTGTGGAACAAATCTCTTTCTTGTAAATTTTCAAGCTGAATGGGTTGAACTAGTGGAATTTCCCAAACTTAGATATCAAAAGTTTTGTGTTTAGTTTTGGTGTGTGAATAAATTTTTTTTACTTACATTTGTTCTTGTTTTAAAATTTTTCCATACATAAACTCAAAAATTTTCATTTTTCTGTGATCTATTTGCCTTTTTTTGTTTACGGGATGGAGGGAGAGAGAGAAAAGTCAAGGTTTTGATTTGTGAAAAAAGTGTACATCTAAAATGGAGTCGCACAGTGCAAAAATGTAGAGAGAGATATTTCCAATGAATGTCTATAATTTTTAGGGAATTTCAGCTCTTTTTAGTTTTTATATCTCAGGTTTTGCAATCGTCGGGAAAAGGGGGAGGCGGGGTGTTTTTAACTGAGTGTTAACTCCCAATCCGTAAGTCATTTCTTACAAAAATATAGCCCATTACGGATGATAAATAACTTTACAATCATCTATGATTGTTAGGTAAGCTTTTTGTGAACGGGCAAAATAATGGCTAGTTCGATTCTGGTAAATATCCCACCGCACGTTCATTGAGCATCTAATGAGCGTTTGTTATTCTCTTTAAAAGCTTTGGATCCATAGGTCATTTGCATCTTTAACATGTTTCAAACATGCATATCCATTTTTAAAACACGTGTAGAAGAAATCTCTTTCTTGTAAAATTCCATGCAATTAGGGTTGAACTAGTGGAATTTCTCAAACTTGGAAAACAAAAATTTTGTGTTCATTTGTGGTGTGTGAGTAAATTTTCTTTACTTACATCTGTTATTGTTTTAATTTTTTTTCACACATAAACTCTAAAATTTTCATTTTGTTGTGATCTATTTGCCTTTTTTGGTTTACGGGATTAAGGGAGAGCGAAAAATCAAAGTTTTGATTTAAGAAAAAACGTGTACATCTAAAATGGAGATGCACAATGCACAAATGTAGGGAGAGATAATTCCAAAGAGTGTTTGTAATTTTTAGGGATTGTATGATCTTTTTAGTTTTTGTATCTCAGGTTTTGCAATCGTCGGGAAAACGGAGGCGTGGTATTTTTAACTGACTGTTGACTCCCAATCCGTATGTCATTTCTTACAAAAATATAGTCCGTTACTCATGATAAATCACATTACAATCATCTATGATTGTTAGGTCAGCTTTTTGAAAACGGGCAAAATGATGGCTTGTGTGACTCGGGTGAATATCCCGCCGCACGTTCACTTCAAAATTTAATGAGTGTTTGTTATTCTCATTAAAAGCTTCGTATCCATAGGTCATTTGCATCTTTAACATGTTTCAAGCATGCATATCCATTTTTAAAATACGTTTAGAAGAATTTGCTTTCTTGTAAAATTTCAAGCTATTAGGGTTGAACTAGTGGAATTTCCCAAACTTGGATAACAAAAATTTTGTGTTCAATTGTGGTGTGTGAATAAATTTTCATTACTTACATTTGTTAATGTTTTAATTTTTTTTCATACATAAACTCTAAAATTTACATTTTTTTGTGATCTATTATTTACCTTTTTTTGTTTACGGCATGAAGGGAGATTGAAAACTCAAAGTTTTGATTTAATAAAAAAGTGTATATCTAAAATGGAGATGCACAATGCACAAATGTGGAGACATATAATTCCAAAGAGTGTCTGTGATTTTTCAGGATTGTGACCTCTTTTCAGTTTTTAGTTCTCAGGTTTTGCAATCGTCGGGAAAAGGGCAGGCGGGGGATTTTTAATTGAGTGTTGACTCCCAATCCATAAAACATTTCCTACAATAATAGAGCGCGTTACGAATGAAAAATCATTTTACAATCATCTATGATTGTTAGGTCAGCTTTTTGCAAACGGGCAAAATAATGGCTTGTTTGACTCGGGTAAATATCCCACCGCACGTTCACTAGAGAATTTAATGAGTGTATGTTATTCTCTTTAAAGGCTTTGGATCCATAGGTCATTTGCATCATTAACATGTTTCAAGCTTGCATATCCATTTTTAAAACTCGTGTGGAACAAATCTCTTTCTTGTAAATTTTCAAGCTGAATGGGTTGAACTAGTGGAATTTCCCAAACTTAGATATCAAAAGTTTTGTGTTTAGTTTTGGTGTGTGAATAAATTTTTTTTACTTACATTTGTTCTTGTTTTAAAATTTTTCCATACATAAACTCAAAAATTTTCATTTTTCTGTGATCTATTTGCCTTTTTTTGTTTACGGGATGGAGGGAGAGAGAGAAAAGTCAAGGTTTTGATTTATGAAAAAAGTGTACATCTAAAATGGAGTCGCACAGTGCAAAAATGTAGAGAGAGATATTTCCAATGAATGTCTATAATTTTTAGGGAATTTCAGCTCTTTTTAGTTTTTATATCTCAGGTTTTGCAATCGTCGGGAAAAGGGGGAGGCGGGGTGTTTTTAACTGAGTGTTAACTCCCAATCCGTAAGTCATTTCTTACAAAAATATAGCCCATTACGGATGATAAATAACTTTACAATCATCTATGATTGTTAGGTAAGCTTTTTGTGAACGGGCAAAATAATGGCTAGTTCGATTCTGGTAAATATCCCACCGCACGTTCATTGAGCATC
The DNA here is from genome assembly GCF_029961685.1 of Aristolochia californica. Classification (NCBI taxonomy): domain Eukaryota; kingdom Viridiplantae; phylum Streptophyta; class Magnoliopsida; order Piperales; family Aristolochiaceae; genus Aristolochia; species Aristolochia californica. The sequence goes on along the minus strand of NW_027181882.1, from coordinate 157,559 downwards.
TAATGAGCGTTTGTTATTCTCTTTAAAAGCTTTGGATCCATAGGTCATTTGCATCTTTAACATGTTTCAAACATGCATATCCATTTTTAAAACACGTGTAGAAGAAATCTCTTTCTTGTAAAATTCCATGCAATTAGGGTTGAACTAGTGGAATTTCTCAAACTTGGAAAACAAAAATTTTGTGTTCATTTGTGGTGTGTGAGTAAATTTTCTTTACTTACATCTGTTATTGTTTTAATTTTTTTTCACACATAAACTCTAAAATTTTCATTTTGTTGTGATCTGTTTGCCTTTTTTGGTTTACGGGATTAAGGGAGAGCGAAAAATCAAAGTTTTGATTTAAGAAAAAACGTGTACATCTAAAATGGAGATGCACAATGCACAAATGTAGGGAGAGATAATTCCAAAGAGTGTTTGTAATTTTTAGGGATTGTATGATCTTTTTAGTTTTTGTATCTCAGGTTTTGCAATCGTCGGGAAAACGGAGGCGTGGTATTTTTAACTGACTGTTGACTCCCAATCCGTATGTCATTTCTTACAAAAATATAGTCCGTTACTCATGATAAATCACATTACAATCATCTATGATTGTTAGGTCAGCTTTTTGAAAACGGGCAAAATGATGGCTTGTGTGACTCGGGTGAATATCCCGCCGCACGTTCACTTCAAAATTTAATGAGTGTTTGTTATTCTCATTAAAAGCTTCGTATCCATAGGTCATTTGCATCTTTAACATGTTTCAAGCATGCATATCCATTTTTAAAATACGTTTAGAAGAATTTGCTTTCTTGTAAAATTTCAAGCTATTAGGGTTGAACTAGTGGAATTTCCCAAACTTGGATAACAAAAATTTTGTGTTCAATTGTGGTGTGTGAATAAATTTTCATTACTTACATTTGTTAATGTTTTAATTTTTTTTCATACATAAACTCTAAAATTTACATTTTTTTGTGATCTATTATTTACCTTTTTTTGTTTACGGCATGAAGGGAGATTGAAAACTCAAAGTTTTGATTTAATAAAAAAGTGTATATCTAAAATGGAGATGCACAATGCACAAATGTGGAGACATATAATTCCAAAGAGTGTCTGTGATTTTTCAGGATTGTGACCTCTTTTCAGTTTTTAGTTCTCAGGTTTTGCAATCGTCGGGAAAAGGGCAGGCGGGGGATTTTTAATTGAGTGTTGACTCCCAATCCATAAAACATTTCCTACAATAATAGAGCGCGTTACGAATGAAAAATCATTTTACAATCATCTATGATTGTTAGGTCAGCTTTTTGCAAACGGGCAAAATAATGGCTTGTTTGACTCGGGTAAATATCCCACCGCACGTTCACTAGAGAATTTAATGAGTGTATGTTATTCTCTTTAAAGGCTTTGGATCCATAGGTCATTTGCATCATTAACATGTTTCAAGCTTGCATATCCATTTTTAAAACTCGTGTGGAACAAATCTCTTTCTTGTAAATTTTCAAGCTGAATGGGTTGAACTAGTGGAATTTCCCAAACTTAGATATCAAAAGTTTTGTGTTTAGTTTTGGTGTGTGAATAAATTTTTTTTACTTACATTTGTTCTTGTTTTAAAATTTTTCCATACATAAACTCAAAAATTTTCATTTTTCTGTGATCTATTTGCCTTTTTTTGTTTACGGGATGGAGGGAGAGAGAGAAAAGTCAAGGTTTTGATTTGTGAAAAAAGTGTACATCTAAAATGGAGTCGCACAGTGCAAAAATGTAGAGAGAGATATTTCCAATGAATGTCTATAATTTTTAGGGAATTTCAGCTCTTTTTAGTTTTTATATCTCAGGTTTTGCAATCGTCGGGAAAAGGGGGAGGCGGGGTGTTTTTAACTGAGTGTTAACTCCCAATCCGTAAGTCATTTCTTACAAAAATATAGCCCATTACGGATGATAAATAACTTTACAATCATCTATGATTGTTAGGTAAGCTTTTTGTGAACGGGCAAAATAATGGCTAGTTCGATTCTGGTAAATATCCCACCGCACGTTCATTGAGCATCTAATGAGCGTTTGTTATTCTCTTTAAAAGCTTTGGATCCATAGGTCATTTGCATCTTTAACATGTTTCAAACATGCATATCCATTTTTAAAACACGTGTAGAAGAAATCTCTTTCTTGTAAAATTCCATGCAATTAGGGTTGAACTAGTGGAATTTCTCAAACTTGGAAAACAAAAATTTTGTGTTCATTTGTGGTGTGTGAGTAAATTTTCTTTACTTACATCTGTTATTGTTTTAATTTTTTTTCACACATAAACTCTAAAATTTTCATTTTGTTGTGATCTATTTGCCTTTTTTGGTTTACGGGATTAAGGGAGAGCGAAAAATCAAAGTTTTGATTTAAGAAAAAACGTGTACATCTAAAATGGAGATGCACAATGCACAAATGTAGGGAGAGATAATTCCAAAGAGTGTTTGTAATTTTTAGGGATTGTATGATCTTTTTAGTTTTTGTATCTCAGGTTTTGCAATCGTCGGGAAAACGGAGGCGTGGTATTTTTAACTGACTGTTGACTCCCAATCCGTATGTCATTTCTTACAAAAATATAGTCCGTTACTCATGATAAATCACATTACAATCATCTATGATTGTTAGGTCAGCTTTTTGAAAACGGGCAAAATGATGGCTTGTGTGACTCGGGTGAATATCCCGCCGCACGTTCACTTCAAAATTTAATGAGTGTTTGTTATTCTCATTAAAAGCTTCGTATCCATAGGTCATTTGCATCTTTAACATGTTTCAAGCATGCATATCCATTTTTAAAATACGTTTAGAAGAATTTGCTTTCTTGTAAAATTTCAAGCTATTAGGGTTGAACTAGTGGAATTTCCCAAACTTGGATAACAAAAATTTTGTGTTCAATTGTGGTGTGTGAATAAATTTTCATTACTTACATTTGTTAATGTTTTAATTTTTTTTCATACATAAACTCTAAAATTTACATTTTTTTGTGATCTATTATTTACCTTTTTTTGTTTACGGCATGAAGGGAGATTGAAAACTCAAAGTTTTGATTTAATAAAAAAGTGTATATCTAAAATGGAGATGCACAATGCACAAATGTGGAGACATATAATTCCAAAGAGTGTCTGTGATTTTTCAAGATTGTGACCTCTTTTCAGTTTTTAGTTCTCAGGTTTTGCAATCGTCGGGAAAAGGGCAGGCGGGGGATTTTTAATTGAGTGTTGACTCCCAATCCATAAAACATTTCCTACAATAATAGAGCGCGTTACGAATGAAAAATCATTTTACAATCATCTATGATTGTTAGGTCAGCTTTTTGCAAACGGGCAAAATAATGGCTTGTTTGACTCGGGTAAATATCCCACCGCACGTTCACCAGAGAATTTAATGAGTGTATGTTATTCTCTTTAAAAGCTTTGGATCCATAGGTCATTTGCATCATTAACATGTTTCAAGCTTGCATATCCATTTTTAAAACTCGTGTGGAACAAATCTCTTTCTTGTAAATTTTCAAGCTGAATGGGTTGAACTAGTGGAATTTCCCAAACTTAGATATCAAAAGTTTTGTGTTTAGTTTTGGTGTGTGAATAAATTTTTTTTACTTACATTTGTTCTTGTTTTAAAATTTTTCCATACATAAACTCAAAAATTTTCATTTTTCTGTGATCTATTTGCCTTTTTTTGTTTACGGGATGGAGGGAGAGAGAGAAAAGTCAAGGTTTTGATTTATGAAAAAAGTGTACATCTAAAATGGAGTCGCACAGTGCAAAAATGTAGAGAGAGATATTTCCAATGAATGTCTATAATTTTTAGGGAATTTCAGCTCTTTTTAGTTTTTATATCTCAGGTTTTGCAATCGTCGGGAAAAGGGGGAGGCGGGGTGTTTTTAACTGAGTGTTAACTCCCAATCCGTAAGTCATTTCTTACAAAAATATAGCCCATTACGGATGATAAATAACTTTACAATCATCTATGATTGTTAGGTAAGCTTTTTGTGAACGGGCAAAATAATGGCTAGTTCGATTCTGGTAAATATCCCACCGCACGTTCATTGAGCATCTAATGAGCGTTCGTTATTCTCTTTAAAAGCTTTGGATCCATAGGTCATTTGCATCTTTAACATGTTTCAAACATGCATATCCATTTTTAAAACACGTGTAGAAGAAATCTCTTTCTTGTAAAATTCCATGCAATTAGGGTTGAACTAGTGGAATTTCTCAAACTTGGAAAACAAAAATTTTGTGTTCATTTGTGGTGTGTGAGTAAATTTTCTTTACTTACATCTGTTATTGTTTTAATTTTTTTTCACACATAAACTCTAAAATTTTCATTTTGTTGTGATCTATTTGCCTTTTTTGGTTTACGGGATTAAGGGAGAGCGAAAAATCAAAGTTTTGATTTAAGAAAAAACGTGTACATCTAAAATGGAGATGCACAATGCACAAATGTAGGGAGAGATAATTCCAAAGAGTGTTTGTAATTTTTAGGGATTGTATGATCTTTTTAGTTTTTGTATCTCAGGTTTTGCAATCGTCGGGAAAACGGAGGCGTGGTATTTTTAACTGACTGTTGACTCCCAATCCGTATGTCATTTCTTACAAAAATATAGTCCGTTACTCATGATAAATCACATTACAATCATCTATGATTGTTAGGTCAGCTTTTTGAAAACGGGCAAAATGATGGCTTGTGTGACTCGGGTGAATATCCCGCCGCACGTTCACTTCAAAATTTAATGAGTGTTTGTTATTCTCATTAAAAGCTTCGTATCCATAGGTCATTTGCATCTTTAACATGTTTCAAGCATGCATATCCATTTTTAAAATACGTTTAGAAGAATTTGCTTTCTTGTAAAATTTCAAGCTATTAGGGTTGAACTAGTGGAATTTCCCAAACTTGGATAACAAAAATTTTGTGTTCAATTGTGGTGTGTGAATAAATTTTCATTACTTACATTTGTTAATGTTTTAATTTTTTTTCATACATAAACTCTAAAATTTACATTTTTTTGTGATCTATTATTTACCTTTTTTTGTTTACGGCATGAAGGGAGATTGAAAACTCAAAGTTTTGATTTAATAAAAAAGTGTATATCTAAAATGGAGATGCACAATGCACAAATGTGGAGACATATAATTCCAAAGAGTGTCTGTGATTTTTCAGGATTGTGACCTCTTTTCAGTTTTTAGTTCTCAGGTTTTGCAATCGTCGGGAAAAGGGCAGGCGGGGGATTTTTAATTGAGTGTTGACTCCCAATCCATAAAACATTTCCTACAATAATAGAGCGCGTTACGAATGAAAAATCATTTTACAATCATCTATGATTGTTAGGTCAGCTTTTTGCAAACGGGCAAAATAATGGCTTGTTTGACTCGGGTAAATATCCCACCGCACGTTCACTAGAGAATTTAATGAGTGTATGTTATTCTCTTTAAAAGCTTTGGATCCATAGGTCATTTGCATCATTAACATGTTTCAAGCTTGCATATCCATTTTTAAAACTCGTGTGGAACAAATCTCTTTCTTGTAAATTTTCAAGCTGAATGGGTTGAACTAGTGGAATTTCCCAAACTTAGATATCAAAAGTTTTGTGTTTAGTTTTGGTGTGTGAATAAATTTTTTTTACTTACATTTGTTCTTGTTTTAAAATTTTTCCATACATAAACTCAAAAATTTTCATTTTTCTGTGATCTATTTGCCTTTTTTTGTTTACGGGATGGAGGGAGAGAGAGAAAAGTCAAGGTTTTGATTTATGAAAAAAGTGTACATCTAAAATGGAGTCGCACAGTGCAAAAATGTAGAGAGAGATATTTCCAATGAATGTCTATAATTTTTAGGGAATTTCAGCTCTTTTTAGTTTTTATATCTCAGGTTTTGCAATCGTCGGGAAAAGGGGGAGGCGGGGTGTTTTTAACTGAGTGTTAACTCCCAATCCGTAAGTCATTTCTTACAAAAATATAGCCCATTACGGATGATAAATAACTTTACAATCATCTATGATTGTTAGGTAAGCTTTTTGTGAACGGGCAAAATAATGGCTAGTTCGATTCTGGTAAATATCCCACCGCACGTTCATTGAGCATCTAATGAGCGTTTGTTATTCTCTTTAAAAGCTTTGGATCCATAGGTCATTTGCATCTTTAACATGTTTCAAACATGCATATCCATTTTTAAAACACGTGTAGAAGAAATCTCTTTCTTGTAAAATTCCATGCAATTAGGGTTGAACTAGTGGAATTTCTCAAACTTGGAAAACAAAAATTTTGTGTTCATTTGTGGTGTGTGAGTAAATTTTCTTTACTTACATCTGTTATTGTTTTAATTTTTTTTCACACATAAACTCTAAAATTTTCATTTTGTTGTGATCTATTTGCCTTTTTTGGTTTACGGGATTAAGGGAGAGCGAAAAATCAAAGTTTTGATTTAAGAAAAAACGTGTACATCTAAAATGGAGATGCACAATGCACAAATGTAGGGAGAGATAATTCCAAAGAGTGTTTGTAATTTTTAGGGATTGTATGATCTTTTTAGTTTTTGTATCTCAGGTTTTGCAATCGTCGGGAAAACGGAGGCGTGGTATTTTTAACTGACTGTTGACTCCCAATCCGTATGTCATTTCTTACAAAAATATAGTCCGTTACTCATGATAAATCACATTACAATCATCTATGATTGTTAGGTCAGCTTTTTGAAAACGGGCAAAATGATGGCTTGTGTGACTCGGGTGAATATCCCGCCGCACGTTCACTTCAAAATTTAATGAGTGTTTGTTATTCTCATTAAAAGCTTCGTATCCATAGGTCATTTGCATCTTTAACATGTTTCAAGCATGCATATCCATTTTTAAAATACGTTTAGAAGAATTTGCTTTCTTGTAAAATTTCAAGCTATTAGGGTTGAACTAGTGGAATTTCCCAAACTTGGATAACAAAAATTTTGTGTTCAATTGTGGTGTGTGAATAAATTTTCATTACTTACATTTGTTAATGTTTTAATTTTTTTTCATACATAAACTCTAAAATTTACATTTTTTTGTGATCTATTATTTACCTTTTTTTGTTTACGGCATGAAGGGAGATTGAAAACTCAAAGTTTTGATTTAATAAAAAAGTGTATATCTAAAATGGAGATGCACAATGCACAAATGTGGAGACATATAATTCCAAAGAGTGTCTGTGATTTTTCAAGATTGTGACCTCTTTTCAGTTTTTAGTTCTCAGGTTTTGCAATCGTCGGGAAAAGGGCAGGCGGGGGATTTTTAATTGAGTGTTGACTCCCAATCCATAAAACATTTCCTACAATAATAGAGCGCGTTACGAATGAAAAATCATTTTACAATCATCTATGATTGTTAGGTCAGCTTTTTGCAAACGGGCAAAATAATGGCTTGTTTGACTCGGGTAAATATCCCACCGCACGTTCACCAGAGAATTTAATGAGTGTATGTTATTCTCTTTAAAAGCTTTGGATCCATAGGTCATTTGCATCATTAACATGTTTCAAGCTTGCATATCCATTTTTAAAACTCGTGTGGAACAAATCTCTTTCTTGTAAATTTTCAAGCTGAATGGGTTGAACTAGTGGAATTTCCCAAACTTAGATATCAAAAGTTTTGTGTTTAGTTTTGGTGTGTGAATAAATTTTTTTTACTTACATTTGTTCTTGTTTTAAAATTTTTCCATACATAAACTCAAAAATTTTCATTTTTCTGTGATCTATTTGCCTTTTTTTGTTTACGGGATGGAGGGAGAGAGAGAAAAGTCAAGGTTTTGATTTATGAAAAAAGTGTACATCTAAAATGGAGTCGCACAGTGCAAAAATGTAGAGAGAGATATTTCCAATGAATGTCTATAATTTTTAGGGAATTTCAGCTCTTTTTAGTTTTTATATCTCAGGTTTTGCAATCGTCGGGAAAAGGGGGAGGCGGGGTGTTTTTAACTGAGTGTTAACTCCCAATCCGTAAGTCATTTCTTACAAAAATATAGCCCATTACGGATGATAAATAACTTTACAATCATCTATGATTGTTAGGTAAGCTTTTTGTGAACGGGCAAAATAATGGCTAGTTCGATTCTGGTAAATATCCCACCGCACGTTCATTGAGCATCTAATGAGCGTTCGTTATTCTCTTTAAAAGCTTTGGATCCATAGGTCATTTGCATCTTTAACATGTTTCAAACATGCATATCCATTTTTAAAACACGTGTAGAAGAAATCTCTTTCTTGTAAAATTCCATGCAATTAGGGTTGAACTAGTGGAATTTCTCAAACTTGGAAAACAAAAATTTTGTGTTCATTTGTGGTGTGTGAGTAAATTTTCTTTACTTACATCTGTTATTGTTTTAATTTTTTTTCACACATAAACTCTAAAATTTTCATTTTGTTGTGATCTATTTGCCTTTTTTGGTTTACGGGATTAAGGGAGAGCGAAAAATCAAAGTTTTGATTTAAGAAAAAACGTGTACATCTAAAATGGAGATGCACAATGCACAAATGTAGGGAGAGATAATTCCAAAGAGTGTTTGTAATTTTTAGGGATTGTATGATCTTTTTAGTTTTTGTATCTCAGGTTTTGCAATCGTCGGGAAAACGGAGGCGTGGTATTTTTAACTGACTGTTGACTCCCAATCCGTATGTCATTTCTTACAAAAATATAGTCCGTTACTCATGATAAATCACATTACAATCATCTATGATTGTTAGGTCAGCTTTTTGAAAACGGGCAAAATGATGGCTTGTGTGACTCGGGTGAATATCCCGCCGCACGTTCACTTCAAAATTTAATGAGTGTTTGTTATTCTCATTAAAAGCTTCGTATCCATAGGTCATTTGCATCTTTAACATGTTTCAAGCATGCATATCCATTTTTAAAATACGTTTAGAAGAATTTGCTTTCTTGTAAAATTTCAAGCTATTAGGGTTGAACTAGTGGAATTTCCCAAACTTGGATAACAAAAATTTTGTGTTCAATTGTGGTGTGTGAATAAATTTTCATTACTTACATTTGTTAATGTTTTAATTTTTTTTCATACATAAACTCTAAAATTTACATTTTTTTGTGATCTATTATTTACCTTTTTTTGTTTACGGCATGAAGGGAGATTGAAAACTCAAAGTTTTGATTTAATAAAAAAGTGTATATCTAAAATGGAGATGCACAATGCACAAATGTGGAGACATATAATTCCAAAGAGTGTCTGTGATTTTTCAGGATTGTGACCTCTTTTCAGTTTTTAGTTCTCAGGTTTTGCAATCGTCGGGAAAAGGGCAGGCGGGGGGTTTTTAATTGAGTGTTGACTCCCAATCCATAAAACATTTCCTACAATAATAGAGCGCGTTACGAATGAAAAATCATTTTACAATCATCTATGATTGTTAGGTCAGCTTTTTGCAAACGGGCAAAATAATGGCTTGTTTGACTCGGGTAAATATCCCACCGCACGTTCACTAGAGAATTTAATGAGTGTATGTTATTCTCTTTAAAAGCTTTGGATCCATAGGTCATTTGCATCATTAACATGTTTCAAGCTTGCATATCCATTTTTAAAACTCGTGTGGAACAAATCTCTTTCTTGTAAATTTTCAAGCTGAATGGGTTGAACTAGTGGAATTTCCCAAACTTAGATATCAAAAGTTTTGTGTTTAGTTTTGGTGTGTGAATAAATTTTTTTTACTTACATTTGTTCTTGTTTTAAAATTTTTCCATACATAAACTCAAAAATTTTCATTTTTCTGTGATCTATTTGCCTTTTTTTGTTTACGGGATGGAGGGAGAGAGAGAAAAGTCAAGGTTTTGATTTATGAAAAAAGTGTACATCTAAAATGGAGTCGCACAGTGCAAAAATGTAGAGAGAGATATTTCCAATGAATGTCTATAATTTTTAGGGAATTTCAGCTCTTTTTAGTTTTTATATCTCAGGTTTTGCAATCGTCGGGAAAAGGGGGAGGCGGGGTGTTTTTAACTGAGTGTTAACTCCCAATCCGTAAGTCATTTCTTACAAAAATATAGCCCATTACGGATGATAAATAACTTTACAATCATCTATGATTGTTAGGTAAGCTTTTTGTGAACGGGCAAAATAATGGCTAGTTCGATTCTGGTAAATATCCCACCGCACGTTCATTGAGCATCTAATGAGCGTTTGTTATTCTCTTTAAAAGCTTTGGATCCATAGGTCATTTGCATCTTTAACATGTTTCAAACATGCATATCCATTTTTAAAACACGTGTAGAAGAAATCTCTTTCTTGTAAAATTCCATGCAATTAGGGTTGAACTAGTGGAATTTCTCAAACTTGGAAAACAAAAATTTTGTGTTCATTTGTGGTGTGTGAGTAAATTTTCTTTACTTACATCTGTTATTGTTTTAATTTTTTTTCACACATAAACTCTAAAATTTTCATTTTGTTGTGATCTATTTGCCTTTTTTGGTTTACGGGATTAAGGGAGAGCGAAAAATCAAAGTTTTGATTTAAGAAAAAACGTGTACATCTAAAATGGAGATGCACAATGCACAAATGTAGGGAGAGATAATTCCAAAGAGTGTTTGTAATTTTTAGGGATTGTATGATCTTTTTAGTTTTTGTATCTCAGGTTTTGCAATCGTCGGGAAAACGGAGGCGTGGTATTTTTAACTGACTGTTGACTCCCAATCCGTATGTCATTTCTTACAAAAATATAGTCCGTTACTCATGATAAATCACATTACAATCATCTATGATTGTTAGGTCAGCTTTTTGAAAACGGGCAAAATGATGGCTTGTGTGACTCGGGTGAATATCCCGCCGCACGTTCACTTCAAAATTTAATGAGTGTTTGTTATTCTCATTAAAAGCTTCGTATCCATAGGTCATTTGCATCTTTAACATGTTTCAAGCATGCATATCCATTTTTAAAATACGTTTAGAAGAATTTGCTTTCTTGTAAAATTTCAAGCTATTAGGGTTGAACTAGTGGAATTTCCCAAACTTGGATAACAAAAATTTTGTGTTCAATTGTGGTGTGTGAATAAATTTTCATTACTTACATTTGTTAATGTTTTAATTTTTTTTCATACATAAACTCTAAAATTTACATTTTTTTGTGATCTATTATTTACCTTTTTTTGTTTACGGCATGAAGGGAGATTGAAAACTCAAAGTTTTGATTTAATAAAAAAGTGTATATCTAAAATGGAGATGCACAATGCACAAATGTGGAGACATATAATTCCAAAGAGTGTCTGTGATTTTTCAAGATTGTGACCTCTTTTCAGTTTTTAGTTCTCAGGTTTTGCAATCGTCGGGAAAAGGGCAGGCGGGGGATTTTTAATTGAGTGTTGACTCCCAATCCATAAAACATTTCCTACAATAATAGAGCGCGTTACGAATGAAAAATCATTTTACAATCATCTATGATTGTTAGGTCAGCTTTTTGCAAACGGGCAAAATAATGGCTTGTTTGACTCGGGTAAATATCCCACCGCACGTTCACCAGAGAATTTAATGAGTGTATGTTATTCTCTTTAAAAGCTTTGGATCCATAGGTCATTTGCATCATTAACATGTTTCAAGCTTGCATATCCATTTTTAAAACTCGTGTGGAACAAATCTCTTTCTTGTAAATTTTCAAGCTGAATGGGTTGAACTAGTGGAATTTCCCAAACTTAGATATCAAAAGTTTTGTGTTTAGTTTTGGTGTGTGAATAAATTTTTTTTACTTACATTTGTTCTTGTTTTAAAATTTTTCCATACATAAACTCAAAAATTTTCATTTTTCTGTGATCTATTTGCCTTTTTTTGTTTACGGGATGGAGGGAGAGAGAGAAAAGTCAAGGTTTTGATTTATGAAAAAAGTGTACATCTAAAATGGAGTCGCACAGTGCAAAAATGTAGAGAGAGATATTTCCAATGAATGTCTATAATTTTTAGGGAATTTCAGCTCTTTTTAGTTTTTATATCTCAGGTTTTGCAATCGTCGGGAAAAGGGGGAGGCGGGGTGTTTTTAACTGAGTGTTAACTCCCAATCCGTAAGTCATTTCTTACAAAAATATAGCCCATTACGGATGATAAATAACTTTACAATCATCTATGATTGTTAGGTAAGCTTTTTGTGAACGGGCAAAATAATGGCTAGTTCGATTCTGGTAAATATCCCACCGCACGTTCATTGAGCATCTAATGAGCGTTCGTTATTCTCTTTAAAAGCTTTGGATCCATAGGTCATTTGCATCTTTAACATGTTTCAAACATGCATATCCATTTTTAAAACACGTGTAGAAGAAATCTCTTTCTTGTAAAATTCCATGCAATTAGGGTTGAACTAGTGGAATTTCTCAAACTTGGAAAACAAAAATTTTGTGTTCATTTGTGGTGTGTGAGTAAATTTTCTTTACTTACATCTGTTATTGTTTTAATTTTTTTTCACACATAAACTCTAAAATTTTCATTTTGTTGTGATCTATTTGCCTTTTTTGGTTTACGGGATTAAGGGAGAGCGAAAAATCAAAGTTTTGATTTAAGAAAAAACGTGTACATCTAAAATGGAGATGCACAATGCACAAATGTAGGGAGAGATAATTCCAAAGAGTGTTTGTAATTTTTAGGGATTGTATGATCTTTTTAGTTTTTGTATCTCAGGTTTTGCAATCGTCGGGAAAACGGAGGCGTGGTATTTTTAACTGACTGTTGACTCCCAATCCGTATGTCATTTCTTACAAAAATATAGTCCGTTACTCATGATAAATCACATTACAATCATCTATGATTGTTAGGTCAGCTTTTTGAAAACGGGCAAAATGATGGCTTGTGTGACTCGGGTGAATATCCCGCCGCACGTTCACTTCAAAATTTAATGAGTGTTTGTTATTCTCATTAAAAGCTTCGTATCCATAGGTCATTTGCATCTTTAACATGTTTCAAGCATGCATATCCATTTTTAAAATACGTTTAGAAGAATTTGCTTTCTTGTAAAATTTCAAGCTATTAGGGTTGAACTAGTGGAATTTCCCAAACTTGGATAACAAAAATTTTGTGTTCAATTGTGGTGTGTGAATAAATTTTCATTACTTACATTTGTTAATGTTTTAATTTTTTTTCATACATAAACTCTAAAATTTACATTTTTTTGTGATCTATTATTTACCTTTTTTTGTTTACGGCATGAAGGGAGATTGAAAACTCAAAGTTTTGATTTAATAAAAAAGTGTATATCTAAAATGGAGATGCACAATGCACAAATGTGGAGACATATAATTCCAAAGAGTGTCTGTGATTTTTCAGGATTGTGACCTCTTTTCAGTTTTTAGTTCTCAGGTTTTGCAATCGTCGGGAAAAGGGCAGGCGGGGGGTTTTTAATTGAGTGTTGACTCCCAATCCATAAAACATTTCCTACAATAATAGAGCGCGTTACGAATGAAAAATCATTTTACAATCATCTATGATTGTTAGGTCAGCTTTTTGCAAACGGGCAAAATAATGGCTTGTTTGACTCGGGTAAATATCCCACCGCACGTTCACTAGAGAATTTAATGAGTGTATGTTATTCTCTTTAAAAGCTTTGGATCCATAGGTCATTTGCATCATTAACATGTTTCAAGCTTGCATATCCATTTTTAAAACTCGTGTGGAACAAATCTCTTTCTTGTAAATTTTCAAGCTGAATGGGTTGAACTAGTGGAATTTCCCAAACTTAGATATCAAAAGTTTTGTGTTTAGTTTTGGTGTGTGAATAAATTTTTTTTACTTACATTTGTTCTTGTTTTAAAATTTTTCCATACATAAACTCAAAAATTTTCATTTTTCTGTGATCTATTTGCCTTTTTTTGTTTACGGGATGGAGGGAGAGAGAGAAAAGTCAAGGTTTTGATTTATGAAAAAAGTGTACATCTAAAATGGAGTCGCACAGTGCAAAAATGTAGAGAGAGATATTTCCAATGAATGTCTATAATTTTTAGGGAATTTCAGCTCTTTTTAGTTTTTATATCTCAGGTTTTGCAATCGTCGGGAAAAGGGGGAGGCGGGGTGTTTTTAACTGAGTGTTAACTCCCAATCCGTAAGTCATTTCTTACAAAAATATAGCCCATTACGGATGATAAATAACTTTACAATCATCTATGATTGTTAGGTAAGCTTTTTGTGAACGGGCAAAATAATGGCTAGTTCGATTCTGGTAAATATCCCACCGCACGTTCATTGAGCATCTAATGAGCGTTTGTTATTCTCTTTAAAAGCTTTGGATCCATAGGTCATTTGCATCTTTAACATGTTTCAAACATGCATATCCATTTTTAAAACACGTGTAGAAGAAATCTCTTTCTTGTAAAATTCCATGCAATTAGGGTTGAACTAGTGGAATTTCTCAAACTTGGAAAACAAAAATTTTGTGTTCATTTGTGGTGTGTGAGTAAATTTTCTTTACTTACATCTGTTATTGTTTTAATTTTTTTTCACACATAAACTCTAAAATTTTCATTTTGTTGTGATCTATTTGCCTTTTTTGGTTTACGGGATTAAGGGAGAGCGAAAAATCAAAGTTTTGATTTAAGAAAAAACGTGTACATCTAAAATGGAGATGCACAATGCACAAATGTAGGGAGAGATAATTCCAAAGAGTGTTTGTAATTTTTAGGGATTGTATGATCTTTTTAGTTTTTGTATCTCAGGTTTTGCAATCGTCGGGAAAACGGAGGCGTGGTATTTTTAACTGACTGTTGACTCCCAATCCGTATGTCATTTCTTACAAAAATATAGTCCGTTACTCATGATAAATCACATTACAATCATCTATGATTGTTAGGTCAGCTTTTTGAAAACGGGCAAAATGATGGCTTGTGTGACTCGGGTGAATATCCCGCCGCACGTTCACTTCAAAATTTAATGAGTGTTTGTTATTCTCATTAAAAGCTTCGTATCCATAGGTCATTTGCATCTTTAACATGTTTCAAGCATGCATATCCATTTTTAAAATACGTTTAGAAGAATTTGCTTTCTTGTAAAATTTCAAGCTATTAGGGTTGAACTAGTGGAATTTCCCAAACTTGGATAACAAAAATTTTGTGTTCAATTGTGGTGTGTGAATAAATTTTCATTACTTACATTTGTTAATGTTTTAATTTTTTTTCATACATAAACTCTAAAATTTACATTTTTTTGTGATCTATTATTTACCTTTTTTTGTTTACGGCATGAAGGGAGATTGAAAACTCAAAGTTTTGATTTAATAAAAAAGTGTATATCTAAAATGGAGATGCACAATGCACAAATGTGGAGAGATATAATTCCAAAGAGTGTCTGTGATTTTTCAGGATTGTGACCTCTTTTCAGTTTTTAGTTCTCAGGTTTTGCAATCGTCGGGAAAAGGGCAGGCGGGGGGTTTTTAATTGAGTGTTGACTCCCAATCCATAAAACATTTCCTACAATAATAGAGCGCGTTACGAATGAAAAATCATTTTACAATCATCTATGATTGTTAGGTCAGCTTTTTGCAAACGGGCAAAATAATGGCTTGTTTGACTCGGGTAAATATCCCACCGCACGTTCACTAGAGAATTTAATGAGTGTATGTTATTCTCTTTAAAAGCTTTGGATCCATAGGTCATTTGCATCATTAACATGTTTCAAGCTTGCATATCCATTTTTAAAACTCGTGTGGAACAAATCTCTTTCTTGTAAATTTTCAAGCTGAATGGGTTGAACTAGTGGAATTTCCCAAACTTAGATATCAAAAGTTTTGTGTTTAGTTTTGGTGTGTGAATAAATTTTTTTTACTTACATTTGTTCTTGTTTTAAAATTTTTCCATACATAAACTCAAAAATTTTCATTTTTCTGTGATCTATTTGCCTTTTTTTGTTTACGGGATGGAGGGAGAGAGAGAAAAGTCAAGGTTTTGATTTATGAAAAAAGTGTACATCTAAAATGGAGTCGCACAGTGCAAAAATGTAGAGAGAGATATTTCCAATGAATGTCTATAATTTTTAGGGAATTTCAGCTCTTTTTAGTTTTTATATCTCAGGTTTTGCAATCGTCGGGAAAAGGGGGAGGCGGGGTGTTTTTAACTGAGTGTTAACTCCCAATCCGTAAGTCATTTCTTACAAAAATATAGCCCATTACGGATGATAAATAACTTTACAATCATCTATGATTGTTAGGTAAGCTTTTTGTGAACGGGCAAAATAATGGCTAGTTCGATTCTGGTAAATATCCCACCGCACGTTCATTGAGCATCTAATGAGCGTTCGTTATTCTCTTTAAAAGCTTTGGATCCATAGGTCATTTGCATCTTTAACATGTTTCAAACATGCATATCCATTTTTAAAACACGTGTAGAAGAAATCTCTTTCTTGTAAAATTCCATGCAATTAGGGTTGAACTAGTGGAATTTCTCAAACTTGGAAAACAAAAATTTTGTGTTCATTTGTGGTGTGTGAGTAAATTTTCTTTACTTACATCTGTTATTGTTTTAATTTTTTTTCACACATAAACTCTAAAATTTTCATTTTGTTGTGATCTATTTGCCTTTTTTGGTTTACGGGATTAAGGGAGAGCGAAAAATCAAAGTTTTGATTTAAGAAAAAACGTGTACATCTAAAATGGAGATGCACAATGCACAAATGTAGGGAGAGATAATTCCAAAGAGTGTTTGTAATTTTTAGGGATTGTATGATCTTTTTAGTTTTTGTATCTCAGGTTTTGCAATCGTCGGGAAAACGGAGGCGTGGTATTTTTAACTGACTGTTGACTCCCAATCCGTATGTCATTTCTTACAAAAATATAGTCCGTTACTCATGATAAATCACATTACAATCATCTATGATTGTTAGGTCAGCTTTTTGAAAACGGGCAAAATGATGGCTTGTGTGACTCGGGTGAATATCCCGCCGCACGTTCACTTCAAAATTTAATGAGTGTTTGTTATTCTCATTAAAAGCTTCGTATCCATAGGTCATTTGCATCTTTAACATGTTTCAAGCATGCATATCCATTTTTAAAATACGTTTAGAAGAATTTGCTTTCTTGTAAAATTTCAAGCTATTAGGGTTGAACTAGTGGAATTTCCCAAACTTGGATAACAAAAATTTTGTGTTCAATTGTGGTGTGTGAATAAATTTTCATTACTTACATTTGTTAATGTTTTAATTTTTTTTCATACATAAACTCTAAAATTTACATTTTTTTGTGATCTATTATTTACCTTTTTTTGTTTACGGCATGAAGGGAGATTGAAAACTCAAAGTTTTGATTTAATAAAAAAGTGTATATCTAAAATGGAGATGCACAATGCACAAATGTGGAGAGATATAATTCCAAAGAGTGTCTGTGATTTTTCAGGATTGTGACCTCTTTTCAGTTTTTAGTTCTCAGGTTTTGCAATCGTCGGGAAAAGGGCAGGCGGGGGGTTTTTAATTGAGTGTTGACTCCCAATCCATAAAACATTTCCTACAATAATAGAGCGCGTTACGAATGAAAAATCATTTTACAATCATCTATGATTGTTAGGTCAGCTTTTTGCAAACGGGCAAAATAATGGCTTGTTTGACTCGGGTAAATATCCCACCGCACGTTCACTAGAGAATTTAATGAGTGTATGTTATTCTCTTTAAAAGCTTTGGATCCATAGGTCATTTGCATCATTAACATGTTTCAAGCTTGCATATCCATTTTTAAAACTCGTGTGGAACAAATCTCTTTCTTGTAAATTTTCAAGCTGAATGGGTTGAACTAGTGGAATTTCCCAAACTTAGATATCAAAAGTTTTGTGTTTAGTTTTGGTGTGTGAATAAATTTTTTTTACTTACATTTGTTCTTGTTTTAAAATTTTTCCATACATAAACTCAAAAATTTTCATTTTTCTGTGATCTATTTGCCTTTTTTTGTTTACGGGATGGAGGGAGAGAGAGAAAAGTCAAGGTTTTGATTTATGAAAAAAGTGTACATCTAAAATGGAGTCGCACAGTGCAAAAATGTAGAGAGAGATATTTCCAATGAATGTCTATAATTTTTAGGGAATTTCAGCTCTTTTTAGTTTTTATATCTCAGGTTTTGCAATCGTCGGGAAAAGGGGGAGGCGGGGTGTTTTTAACTGAGTGTTAACTCCCAATCCGTAAGTCATTTCTTACAAAAATATAGCCCATTACGGATGATAAATAACTTTACAATCATCTATGATTGTTAGGTAAGCTTTTTGTGAACGGGCAAAATAATGGCTAGTTCGATTCTGGTAAATATCCCACCGCACGTTCATTGAGCATCTAATGAGCGTTTGTTATTCTCTTTAAAAGCTTTGGATCCATAGGTCATTTGCATCTTTAACATGTTTCAAACATGCATATCCATTTTTAAAACACGTGTAGAAGAAATCTCTTTCTTGTAAAATTCCATGCAATTAGGGTTGAACTAGTGGAATTTCTCAAACTTGGAAAACAAAAATTTTGTGTTCATTTGTGGTGTGTGAGTAAATTTTCTTTACTTACATCTGTTATTGTTTTAATTTTTTTTCACACATAAACTCTAAAATTTTCATTTTGTTGTGATCTATTTGCCTTTTTTGGTTTACGGGATTAAGGGAGAGCGAAAAATCAAAGTTTTGATTTAAGAAAAAACGTGTACATCTAAAATGGAGATGCACAATGCACAAATGTAGGGAGAGATAATTCCAAAGAGTGTTTGTAATTTTTAGGGATTGTATGATCTTTTTAGTTTTTGTATCTCAGGTTTTGCAATCGTCGGGAAAACGGAGGCGTGGTATTTTTAACTGACTGTTGACTCCCAATCCGTATGTCATTTCTTACAAAAATATAGTCCGTTACTCATGATAAATCACATTACAATCATCTATGATTGTTAGGTCAGCTTTTTGAAAACGGGCAAAATGATGGCTTGTGTGACTCGGGTGAATATCCCGCCGCACGTTCACTTCAAAATTTAATGAGTGTTTGTTATTCTCATTAAAAGCTTCGTATCCATAGGTCATTTGCATCTTTAACATGTTTCAAGCATGCATATCCATTTTTAAAATACGTTTAGAAGAATTTGCTTTCTTGTAAAATTTCAAGCTATTAGGGTTGAACTAGTGGAATTTCCCAAACTTGGATAACAAAAATTTTGTGTTCAATTGTGGTGTGTGAATAAATTTTCATTACTTACATTTGTTAATGTTTTAATTTTTTTTCATACATAAACTCTAAAATTTACATTTTTTTGTGATCTATTATTTACCTTTTTTTGTTTACGGCATGAAGGGAGATTGAAAACTCAAAGTTTTGATTTAATAAAAAAGTGTATATCTAAAATGGAGATGCACAATGCACAAATGTGGAGAGATATAATTCCAAAGAGTGTCTGTGATTTTTCAGGATTGTGACCTCTTTTCAGTTTTTAGTTCTCAGGTTTTGCAATCGTCGGGAAAAGGGCAGGCGGGGGGTTTTTAATTGAGTGTTGACTCCCAATCCATAAAACATTTCCTACAATAATAGAGCGCGTTACGAATGAAAAATCATTTTACAATCATCTATGATTGTTAGGTCAGCTTTTTGCAAACGGGCAAAATAATGGCTTGTTTGACTCGGGTAAATATCCCACCGCACGTTCACTAGAGAATTTAATGAGTGTATGTTATTCTCTTTAAAAGCTTTGGATCCATAGGTCATTTGCATCATTAACATGTTTCAAGCTTGCATATCCATTTTTAAAACTCGTGTGGAACAAATCTCTTTCTTGTAAATTTTCAAGCTGAATGGGTTGAACTAGTGGAATTTCCCAAACTTAGATATCAAAAGTTTTGTGTTTAGTTTTGGTGTGTGAATAAATTTTTTTTACTTACATTTGTTCTTGTTTTAAAATTTTTCCATACATAAACTCAAAAATTTTCATTTTTCTGTGATCTATTTGCCTTTTTTTGTTTACGGGATGGAGGGAGAGAGAGAAAAGTCAAGGTTTTGATTTATGAAAAAAGTGTACATCTAAAATGGAGTCGCACAGTGCAAAAATGTAGAGAGAGATATTTCCAATGAATGTCTATAATTTTTAGGGAATTTCAGCTCTTTTTAGTTTTTATATCTCAGGTTTTGCAATCGTCGGGAAAAGGGGGAGGCGGGGTGTTTTTAACTGAGTGTTAACTCCCAATCCGTAAGTCATTTCTTACAAAAATATAGCCCATTACGGATGATAAATAACTTTACAATCATCTATGATTGTTAGGTAAGCTTTTTGTGAACGGGCAAAATAATGGCTAGTTCGATTCTGGTAAATATCCCACCGCACGTTCATTGAGCATCTAATGAGCGTTCGTTATTCTCTTTAAAAGCTTTGGATCCATAGGTCATTTGCATCTTTAACATGTTTCAAACATGCATATCCATTTTTAAAACACGTGTAGAAGAAATCTCTTTCTTGTAAAATTCCATGCAATTAGGGTTGAACTAGTGGAATTTCTCAAACTTGGAAAACAAAAATTTTGTGTTCATTTGTGGTGTGTGAGTAAATTTTCTTTACTTACATCTGTTATTGTTTTAATTTTTTTTCACACATAAACTCTAAAATTTTCATTTTGTTGTGATCTATTTGCCTTTTTTGGTTTACGGGATTAAGGGAGAGCGAAAAATCAAAGTTTTGATTTAAGAAAAAACGTGTACATCTAAAATGGAGATGCACAATGCACAAATGTAGGGAGAGATAATTCCAAAGAGTGTTTGTAATTTTTAGGGATTGTATGATCTTTTTAGTTTTTGTATCTCAGGTTTTGCAATCGTCGGGAAAACGGAGGCGTGGTATTTTTAACTGACTGTTGACTCCCAATCCGTATGTCATTTCTTACAAAAATATAGTCCGTTACTCATGATAAATCACATTACAATCATCTATGATTGTTAGGTCAGCTTTTTGAAAACGGGCAAAATGATGGCTTGTGTGACTCGGGTGAATATCCCGCCGCACGTTCACTTCAAAATTTAATGAGTGTTTGTTATTCTCATTAAAAGCTTCGTATCCATAGGTCATTTGCATCTTTAACATGTTTCAAGCATGCATATCCATTTTTAAAATACGTTTAGAAGAATTTGCTTTCTTGTAAAATTTCAAGCTATTAGGGTTGAACTAGTGGAATTTCCCAAACTTGGATAACAAAAATTTTGTGTTCAATTGTGGTGTGTGAATAAATTTTCATTACTTACATTTGTTAATGTTTTAATTTTTTTTCATACATAAACTCTAAAATTTACATTTTTTTGTGATCTATTATTTACCTTTTTTTGTTTACGGCATGAAGGGAGATTGAAAACTCAAAGTTTTGATTTAATAAAAAAGTGTATATCTAAAATGGAGATGCACAATGCACAAATGTGGAGAGATATAATTCCAAAGAGTGTCTGTGATTTTTCAGGATTGTGACCTCTTTTCAGTTTTTAGTTCTCAGGTTTTGCAATCGTCGGGAAAAGGGCAGGCGGGGGGTTTTTAATTGAGTGTTGACTCCCAATCCATAAAACATTTCCTACAATAATAGAGCGCGTTACGAATGAAAAATCATTTTACAATCATCTATGATTGTTAGGTCAGCTTTTTGCAAACGGGCAAAATAATGGCTTGTTTGACTCGGGTAAATATCCCACCGCACGTTCACTAGAGAATTTAATGAGTGTATGTTATTCTCTTTAAAAGCTTTGGATCCATAGGTCATTTGCATCATTAACATGTTTCAAGCTTGCATATCCATTTTTAAAACTCGTGTGGAACAAATCTCTTTCTTGTAAATTTTCAAGCTGAATGGGTTGAACTAGTGGAATTTCCCAAACTTAGATATCAAAAGTTTTGTGTTTAGTTTTGGTGTGTGAATAAATTTTTTTTACTTACATTTGTTCTTGTTTTAAAATTTTTCCATACATAAACTCAAAAATTTTCATTTTTCTGTGATCTATTTGCCTTTTTTTGTTTACGGGATGGAGGGAGAGAGAGAAAAGTCAAGGTTTTGATTTATGAAAAAAGTGTACATCTAAAATGGAGTCGCACAGTGCAAAAATGTAGAGAGAGATATTTCCAATGAATGTCTATAATTTTTAGGGAATTTCAGCTCTTTTTAGTTTTTATATCTCAGGTTTTGCAATCGTCGGGAAAAGGGGGAGGCGGGGTGTTTTTAACTGAGTGTTAACTCCCAATCCGTAAGTCATTTCTTACAAAAATATAGCCCATTACGGATGATAAATAACTTTACAATCATCTATGATTGTTAGGTAAGCTTTTTGTGAACGGGCAAAATAATGGCTAGTTCGATTCTGGTAAATATCCCACCGCACGTTCATTGAGCATCTAATGAGCGTTCGTTATTCTCTTTAAAAGCTTTGGATCCATAGGTCATTTGCATCTTTAACATGTTTCAAACATGCATATCCATTTTTAAAACACGTGTAGAAGAAATCTCTTTCTTGTAAAATTCCATGCAATTAGGGTTGAACTAGTGGAATTTCTCAAACTTGGAAAACAAAAATTTTGTGTTCATTTGTGGTGTGTGAGTAAATTTTCTTTACTTACATCTGTTATTGTTTTAATTTTTTTTCACACATAAACTCTAAAATTTTCATTTTGTTGTGATCTATTTGCCTTTTTTGGTTTACGGGATTAAGGGAGAGCGAAAAATCAAAGTTTTGATTTAAGAAAAAACGTGTACATCTAAAATGGAGATGCACAATGCACAAATGTAGGGAGAGATAATTCCAAAGAGTGTTTGTAATTTTTAGGGATTGTATGATCTTTTTAGTTTTTGTATCTCAGGTTTTGCAATCGTCGGGAAAACGGAGGCGTGGTATTTTTAACTGACTGTTGACTCCCAATCCGTATGTCATTTCTTACAAAAATATAGTCCGTTACTCATGATAAATCACATTACAATCATCTATGATTGTTAGGTCAGCTTTTTGAAAACGGGCAAAATGATGGCTTGTGTGACTCGGGTGAATATCCCGCCGCACGTTCACTTCAAAATTTAATGAGTGTTTGTTATTCTCATTAAAAGCTTCGTATCCATAGGTCATTTGCATCTTTAACATGTTTCAAGCATGCATATCCATTTTTAAAATACGTTTAGAAGAATTTGCTTTCTTGTAAAATTTCAAGCTATTAGGGTTGAACTAGTGGAATTTCCCAAACTTGGATAACAAAAATTTTGTGTTCAATTGTGGTGTGTGAATAAATTTTCATTACTTACATTTGTTAATGTTTTAATTTTTTTTCATACATAAACTCTAAAATTTACATTTTTTTGTGATCTATTATTTACCTTTTTTTGTTTACGGCATGAAGGGAGATTGAAAACTCAAAGTTTTGATTTAATAAAAAAGTGTATATCTAAAATGGAGATGCACAATGCACAAATGTGGAGAGATATAATTCCAAAGAGTGTCTGTGATTTTTCAGGATTGTGACCTCTTTTCAGTTTTTAGTTCTCAGGTTTTGCAATCGTCGGGAAAAGGGCAGGCGGGGGGTTTTTAATTGAGTGTTGACTCCCAATCCATAAAACATTTCCTACAATAATAGAGCGCGTTACGAATGAAAAATCATTTTACAATCATCTATGATTGTTAGGTCAGCTTTTTGCAAACGGGCAAAATAATGGCTTGTTTGACTCGGGTAAATATCCCACCGCACGTTCACTAGAGAATTTAATGAGTGTATGTTATTCTCTTTAAAAGCTTTGGATCCATAGGTCATTTGCATCATTAACATGTTTCAAGCTTGCATATCCATTTTTAAAACTCGTGTGGAACAAATCTCTTTCTTGTAAATTTTCAAGCTGAATGGGTTGAACTAGTGGAATTTCCCAAACTTAGATATCAAAAGTTTTGTGTTTAGTTTTGGTGTGTGAATAAATTTTTTTTACTTACATTTGTTCTTGTTTTAAAATTTTTCCATACATAAACTCAAAAATTTTCATTTTTCTGTGATCTATTTGCCTTTTTTTGTTTACGGGATGGAGGGAGAGAGAGAAAAGTCAAGGTTTTGATTTATGAAAAAAGTGTACATCTAAAATGGAGTCGCACAGTGCAAAAATGTAGAGAGAGATATTTCCAATGAATGTCTATAATTTTTAGGGAATTTCAGCTCTTTTTAGTTTTTATATCTCAGGTTTTGCAATCGTCGGGAAAAGGGGGAGGCGGGGTGTTTTTAACTGAGTGTTAACTCCCAATCCGTAAGTCATTTCTTACAAAAATATAGCCCATTACGGATGATAAATAACTTTACAATCATCTATGATTGTTAGGTAAGCTTTTTGTGAACGGGCAAAATAATGGCTAGTTCGATTCTGGTAAATATCCCACCGCACGTTCATTGAGCATCTAATGAGCGTTCGTTATTCTCTTTAAAAGCTTTGGATCCATAGGTCATTTGCATCTTTAACATGTTTCAAACATGCATATCCATTTTTAAAACACGTGTAGAAGAAATCTCTTTCTTGTAAAATTCCATGCAATTAGGGTTGAACTAGTGGAATTTCTCAAACTTGGAAAACAAAAATTTTGTGTTCATTTGTGGTGTGTGAGTAAATTTTCTTTACTTACATCTGTTATTGTTTTAATTTTTTTTCACACATAAACTCTAAAATTTTCATTTTGTTGTGATCTATTTGCCTTTTTTGGTTTACGGGATTAAGGGAGAGCGAAAAATCAAAGTTTTGATTTAAGAAAAAACGTGTACATCTAAAATGGAGATGCACAATGCACAAATGTAGGGAGAGATAATTCCAAAGAGTGTTTGTAATTTTTAGGGATTGTATGATCTTTTTAGTTTTTGTATCTCAGGTTTTGCAATCGTCGGGAAAACGGAGGCGTGGTATTTTTAACTGACTGTTGACTCCCAATCCGTATGTCATTTCTTACAAAAATATAGTCCGTTACTCATGATAAATCACATTACAATCATCTATGATTGTTAGGTCAGCTTTTTGAAAACGGGCAAAATGATGGCTTGTGTGACTCGGGTGAATATCCCGCCGCACGTTCACTTCAAAATTTAATGAGTGTTTGTTATTCTCATTAAAAGCTTCGTATCCATAGGTCATTTGCATCTTTAACATGTTTCAAGCATGCATATCCATTTTTAAAATACGTTTAGAAGAATTTGCTTTCTTGTAAAATTTCAAGCTATTAGGGTTGAACTAGTGGAATTTCCCAAACTTGGATAACAAAAATTTTGTGTTCAATTGTGGTGTGTGAATAAATTTTCATTACTTACATTTGTTAATGTTTTAATTTTTTTTCATACATAAACTCTAAAATTTACATTTTTTTGTGATCTATTATTTACCTTTTTTTGTTTACGGCATGAAGGGAGATTGAAAACTCAAAGTTTTGATTTAATAAAAAAGTGTATATCTAAAATGGAGATGCACAATGCACAAATGTGGAGAGATATAATTCCAAAGAGTGTCTGTGATTTTTCAGGATTGTGACCTCTTTTCAGTTTTTAGTTCTCAGGTTTTGCAATCGTCGGGAAAAGGGCAGGCGGGGGGTTTTTAATTGAGTGTTGACTCCCAATCCATAAAACATTTCCTACAATAATAGAGCGCGTTACGAATGAAAAATCATTTTACAATCATCTATGATTGTTAGGTCAGCTTTTTGCAAACGGGCAAAATAATGGCTTGTTTGACTCGGGTAAATATCCCACCGCACGTTCACTAGAGAATTTAATGAGTGTATGTTATTCTCTTTAAAAGCTTTGGATCCATAGGTCATTTGCATCATTAACATGTTTCAAGCTTGCATATCCATTTTTAAAACTCGTGTGGAACAAATCTCTTTCTTGTAAATTTTCAAGCTGAATGGGTTGAACTAGTGGAATTTCCCAAACTTAGATATCAAAAGTTTTGTGTTTAGTTTTGGTGTGTGAATAAATTTTTTTTACTTACATTTGTTCTTGTTTTAAAATTTTTCCATACATAAACTCAAAAATTTTCATTTTTCTGTGATCTATTTGCCTTTTTTTGTTTACGGGATGGAGGGAGAGAGAGAAAAGTCAAGGTTTTGATTTATGAAAAAAGTGTACATCTAAAATGGAGTCGCACAGTGCAAAAATGTAGAGAGAGATATTTCCAATGAATGTCTATAATTTTTAGGGAATTTCAGCTCTTTTTAGTTTTTATATCTCAGGTTTTGCAATCGTCGGGAAAAGGGGGAGGCGGGGTGTTTTTAACTGAGTGTTAACTCCCAATCCGTAAGTCATTTCTTACAAAAATATAGCCCATTACGGATGATAAATAACTTTACAATCATCTATGATTGTTAGGTAAGCTTTTTGTGAACGGGCAAAATAATGGCTAGTTCGATTCTGGTAAATATCCCACCGCACGTTCATTGAGCATCTAATGAGCGTTCGTTATTCTCTTTAAAAGCTTTGGATCCATAGGTCATTTGCATCTTTAACATGTTTCAAACATGCATATCCATTTTTAAAACACGTGTAGAAGAAATCTCTTTCTTGTAAAATTCCATGCAATTAGGGTTGAACTAGTGGAATTTCTCAAACTTGGAAAACAAAAATTTTGTGTTCATTTGTGGTGTGTGAGTAAATTTTCTTTACTTACATCTGTTATTGTTTTAATTTTTTTTCACACATAAACTCTAAAATTTTCATTTTGTTGTGATCTATTTGCCTTTTTTGGTTTACGGGATTAAGGGAGAGCGAAAAATCAAAGTTTTGATTTACGAAAAAACGTGTACATCTAAAATGGAGATGCACAATGCACAAATGTAGGGAGAGATAATTCCAAAGAGTGTTTGTAATTTCTAGGGATTGTATGATCTTTTTAGTTTTTGTATCTCAGGTTTTGCAATCGTCGGGAAAACGGAGGCGTGGTATTTTTAACTGACTGTTGACTCCCAATCCGTATGTCATTTCTTACAAAAATATAGTCCGTTACTCATGATAAATCACATTACAATCATCTATGATTGTTAGGTCAGCTTTTTGAAAACGGGCAAAATGATGGCTTGTGTGACTCGGGTGAATATCCCGCCGCACGTTCACTTCAAAATTTAATGAGTGTTTGTTATTCTCATTAAAAGCTTCGTATCCATAGGTCATTTGCATCTTTAACATGTTTCAAGCATGCATATCCATTTTTAAAATACGTTTAGAAGAATTTGCTTTCTTGTAAAATTTCAAGCTATTAGGGTTGAACTAGTGGAATTTCCCAAACTTGGATAACAAAAATTTTGTGTTCAATTGTGGTGTGTGAATAAATTTTCATTACTTACATTTGTTAATGTTTTAATTTTTTTTCATACATAAACTCTAAAATTTACATTTTTTTGTGATCTATTATTTACCTTTTTTTGTTTACGGCATGAAGGGAGATTGAAAACTCAAAGTTTTGATTTAATAAAAAAGTGTATATCTAAAATGGAGATGCACAATGCACAAATGTGGAGACATATAATTCCAAAGAGTGTCTGTGATTTTTCAGGATTGTGACCTCTTTTCAGTTTTTAGTTCTCAGGTTTTGCAATCGTCGGGAAAAGGGCAGGCGGGGGATTTTTAATTGAGTGTTGACTCCCAATGCATAAAACATTTCCTACAATAATAGAGCGCGTTACGAATGAAAAATCATTTTACAATCATCTATGATTGTTAGGTCAGCTTTTTGCAAACGGGCAAAATAATGGCTTGTTTGACTCGGGTAAATATCCCACCGCACGTTCACCAGAGAATTTAATGAGTGTATGTTATTCTCTTTAAAAGCTTTGGATCCATAGGTCATTTGCATCATTAACATGTTTCAAGCTTGCATATCCATTTTTAAAACTCGTGTGGAACAAATCTCTTTCTTGTAAATTTTCAAGCTGAATGGGTTGAACTAGTGGAATTTCCCAAACTTAGATATCAAAAGTTTTGTGTTTAGTTTTGGTGTGTGAATAAATTTTTTTTACTTACATTTGTTCTTGTTTTAAAATTTTTCCATACATAAACTCAAAAATTTTCATTTTTCTGTGATCTATTTGCCTTTTTTTGTTTACGGGATGGAGGGAGAGAGAGAAAAGTCAAGGTTTTGATTTATGAAAAAAGTGTACATCTAAAATGGAGTCGCACAGTGCAAAAATGTAGAGAGAGATATTTCCAATGAATGTCTATAATTTTTAGGGAATTTCAGCTCTTTTTAGTTTTTATATCTCAGGTTTTGCAATCGTCGGGAAAAGGGGGAGGCGGGGTGTTTTTAACTGAGTGTTAACTCCCAATCCGTAAGTCATTTCTTACAAAAATATAGCCCATTACGGATGATAAATAACTTTACAATCATCTATGATTGTTAGGTAAGCTTTTTGTGAACGGGCAAAATAATGGCTAGTTCGATTCTGGTAAATATCCCACCGCACGTTCATTGAGCATCTAATGAGCGTTCGTTATTCTCTTTAAAAGCTTTGGATCCATAGGTCATTTGCATCTTTAACATGTTTCAAACATGCATATCCATTTTTAAAACACGTGTAGAAGAAATCTCTTTCTTGTAAAATTCCATGCAATTAGGGTTGAACTAGTGGAATTTCTCAAACTTGGAAAACAAAAATTTTGTGTTCATTTGTGGTGTGTGAGTAAATTTTCTTTACTTACATCTGTTATTGTTTTAATTTTTTTTCACACATAAACTCTAAAATTTTCATTTTGTTGTGATCTATTTGCCTTTTTTGGTTTACGGGATTAAGGGAGAGCGAAAAATCAAAGTTTTGATTTACGAAAAAACGTGTACATCTAAAATGGAGATGCACAATGCACAAATGTAGGGAGAGATAATTCCAAAGAGTGTTTGTAATTTCTAGGGATTGTATGATCTTTTTAGTTTTTGTATCTCAGGTTTTGCAATCGTCGGGAAAACGGAGGCGTGGTATTTTTAACTGACTGTTGACTCCCAATCCGTATGTCATTTCTTACAAAAATATAGTCCGTTACTCATGATAAATCACATTACAATCATCTATGATTGTTAGGTCAGCTTTTTGAAAACGGGCAAAATGATGGCTTGTGTGACTCGGGTGAATATCCCGCCGCACGTTCACTTCAAAATTTAATGAGTGTTTGTTATTCTCATTAAAAGCTTCGTATCCATAGGTCATTTGCATCTTTAACATGTTTCAAGCATGCATATCCATTTTTAAAATACGTTTAGAAGAATTTGCTTTCTTGTAAAATTTCAAGCTATTAGGGTTGAACTAGTGGAATTTCCCAAACTTGGATAACAAAAATTTTGTGTTCAATTGTGGTGTGTGAATAAATTTTCATTACTTACATTTGTTAATGTTTTAATTTTTTTTCATACATAAACTCTAAAATTTACATTTTTTTGTGATCTATTATTTACCTTTTTTTGTTTACGGCATGAAGGGAGATTGAAAACTCAAAGTTTTGATTTAATAAAAAAGTGTATATCTAAAATGGAGATGCACAATGCACAAATGTGGAGACATATAATTCCAAAGAGTGTCTGTGATTTTTCAGGATTGTGACCTCTTTTCAGTTTTTAGTTCTCAGGTTTTGCAATCGTCGGGAAAAGGGCAGGCGGGGGATTTTTAATTGAGTGTTGACTCCCAATGCATAAAACATTTCCTACAATAATAGAGCGCGTTACGAATGAAAAATCATTTTACAATCATCTATGATTGTTAGGTCAGCTTTTTGCAAACGGGCAAAATAATGGCTTGTTTGACTCGGGTAAATATCCCACCGCACGTTCACCAGAGAATTTAATGAGTGTATGTTATTCTCTTTAAAAGCTTTGGATCCATAGGTCATTTGCATCATTAACATGTTTCAAGCTTGCATATCCATTTTTAAAACTCGTGTGGAACAAATCTCTTTCTTGTAAATTTTCAAGCTGAATGGGTTGAACTAGTGGAATTTCCCAAACTTAGATATCAAAAGTTTTGTGTTTAGTTTTGGTGTGTGAATAAATTTTTTTTACTTACATTTGTTCTTGTTTTAAAATTTTTCCATACATAAACTCAAAAATTTTCATTTTTCTGTGATCTATTTGCCTTTTTTTGTTTACGGGATGGAGGGAGAGAGAGAAAAGTCAAGGTTTTGATTTATGAAAAAAGTGTACATCTAAAATGGAGTCGCACAGTGCAAAAATGTAGAGAGAGATATTTCCAATGAATGTCTATAATTTTTAGGGAATTTCAGCTCTTTTTAGTTTTTATATCTCAGGTTTTGCAATCGTCGGGAAAAGGGGGAGGCGGGGTGTTTTTAACTGAGTGTTAACTCCCAATCCGTAAGTCATTTCTTACAAAAATATAGCCCATTACGGATGATAAATAACTTTACAATCATCTATGATTGTTAGGTAAGCTTTTTGTGAACGGGCAAAATAATGGCTAGTTCGATTCTGGTAAATATCCCACCGCACGTTCATTGAGCATCTAATGAGCGTTCGTTATTCTCTTTAAAAGCTTTGGATCCATAGGTCATTTGCATCTTTAACATGTTTCAAACATGCATATCCATTTTTAAAACACGTGTAGAAGAAATCTCTTTCTTGTAAAATTCCATGCAATTAGGGTTGAACTAGTGGAATTTCTCAAACTTGGAAAACAAAAATTTTGTGTTCATTTGTGGTGTGTGAGTAAATTTTCTTTACTTACATCTGTTATTGTTTTAATTTTTTTTCACACATAAACTCTAAAATTTTCATTTTGTTGTGATCTATTTGCCTTTTTTGGTTTACGGGATTAAGGGAGAGCGAAAAATCAAAGTTTTGATTTACGAAAAAACGTGTACATCTAAAATGGAGATGCACAATGCACAAATGTAGGGAGAGATAATTCCAAAGAGTGTTTGTAATTTCTAGGGATTGTATGATCTTTTTAGTTTTTGTATCTCAGGTTTTGCAATCGTCGGGAAAACGGAGGCGTGGTATTTTTAACTGACTGTTGACTCCCAATCCGTATGTCATTTCTTACAAAAATATAGTCCGTTACTCATGATAAATCACATTACAATCATCTATGATTGTTAGGTCAGCTTTTTGAAAACGGGCAAAATGATGGCTTGTGTGACTCGGGTGAATATCCCGCCGCACGTTCACTTCAAAATTTAATGAGTGTTTGTTATTCTCATTAAAAGCTTCGTATCCATAGGTCATTTGCATCTTTAACATGTTTCAAGCATGCATATCCATTTTTAAAATACGTTTAGAAGAATTTGCTTTCTTGTAAAATTTCAAGCTATTAGGGTTGAACTAGTGGAATTTCCCAAACTTGGATAACAAAAATTTTGTGTTCAATTGTGGTGTGTGAATAAATTTTCATTACTTACATTTGTTAATGTTTTAATTTTTTTTCATACATAAACTCTAAAATTTACATTTTTTTGTGATCTATTATTTACCTTTTTTTGTTTACGGCATGAAGGGAGATTGAAAACTCAAAGTTTTGATTTAATAAAAAAGTGTATATCTAAAATGGAGATGCACAATGCACAAATGTGGAGACATATAATTCCAAAGAGTGTCTGTGATTTTTCAGGATTGTGACCTCTTTTCAGTTTTTAGTTCTCAGGTTTTGCAATCGTCGGGAAAAGGGCAGGCGGGGGATTTTTAATTGAGTGTTGACTCCCAATGCATAAAACATTTCCTACAATAATAGAGCGCGTTACGAATGAAAAATCATTTTACAATCATCTATGATTGTTAGGTCAGCTTTTTGCAAACGGGCAAAATAATGGCTTGTTTGACTCGGGTAAATATCCCACCGCACGTTCACCAGAGAATTTAATGAGTGTATGTTATTCTCTTTAAAAGCTTTGGATCCATAGGTCATTTGCATCATTAACATGTTTCAAGCTTGCATATCCATTTTTAAAACTCGTGTGGAACAAATCTCTTTCTTGTAAATTTTCAAGCTGAATGGGTTGAACTAGTGGAATTTCCCAAACTTAGATATCAAAAGTTTTGTGTTTAGTTTTGGTGTGTGAATAAATTTTTTTTACTTACATTTGTTCTTGTTTTAAAATTTTTCCATACATAAACTCAAAAATTTTCATTTTTCTGTGATCTATTTGCCTTTTTTTGTTTACGGGATGGAGGGAGAGAGAGAAAAGTCAAGGTTTTGATTTATGAAAAAAGTGTACATCTAAAATGGAGTCGCACAGTGCAAAAATGTAGAGAGAGATATTTCCAATGAATGTCTATAATTTTTAGGGAATTTCAGCTCTTTTTAGTTTTTATATCTCAGGTTTTGCAATCGTCGGGAAAAGGGGGAGGCGGGGTGTTTTTAACTGAGTGTTAACTCCCAATCCGTAAGTCATTTCTTACAAAAATATAGCCCATTACGGATGATAAATAACTTTACAATCATCTATGATTGTTAGGTAAGCTTTTTGTGAACGGGCAAAATAATGGCTAGTTCGATTCTGGTAAATATCCCACCGCACGTTCATTGAGCATCTAATGAGCGTTCGTTATTCTCTTTAAAAGCTTTGGATCCATAGGTCATTTGCATCTTTAACATGTTTCAAACATGCATATCCATTTTTAAAACACGTGTAGAAGAAATCTCTTTCTTGTAAAATTCCATGCAATTAGGGTTGAACTAGTGGAATTTCTCAAACTTGGAAAACAAAAATTTTGTGTTCATTTGTGGTGTGTGAGTAAATTTTCTTTACTTACATCTGTTATTGTTTTAATTTTTTTTCACACATAAACTCTAAAATTTTCATTTTGTTGTGATCTATTTGCCTTTTTTGGTTTACGGGATTAAGGGAGAGCGAAAAATCAAAGTTTTGATTTACGAAAAAACGTGTACATCTAAAATGGAGATGCACAATGCACAAATGTAGGGAGAGATAATTCCAAAGAGTGTTTGTAATTTCTAGGGATTGTATGATCTTTTTAGTTTTTGTATCTCAGGTTTTGCAATCGTCGGGAAAACGGAGGCGTGGTATTTTTAACTGACTGTTGACTCCCAATCCGTATGTCATTTCTTACAAAAATATAGTCCGTTACTCATGATAAATCACATTACAATCATCTATGATTGTTAGGTCAGCTTTTTGAAAACGGGCAAAATGATGGCTTGTGTGACTCGGGTGAATATCCCGCCGCACGTTCACTTCAAAATTTAATGAGTGTTTGTTATTCTCATTAAAAGCTTCGTATCCATAGGTCATTTGCATCTTTAACATGTTTCAAGCATGCATATCCATTTTTAAAATACGTTTAGAAGAATTTGCTTTCTTGTAAAATTTCAAGCTATTAGGGTTGAACTAGTGGAATTTCCCAAACTTGGATAACAAAAATTTTGTGTTCAATTGTGGTGTGTGAATAAATTTTCATTACTTACATTTGTTAATGTTTTAATTTTTTTTCATACATAAACTCTAAAATTTACATTTTTTTGTGATCTATTATTTACCTTTTTTTGTTTACGGCATGAAGGGAGATTGAAAACTCAAAGTTTTGATTTAATAAAAAAGTGTATATCTAAAATGGAGATGCACAATGCACAAATGTGGAGACATATAATTCCAAAGAGTGTCTGTGATTTTTCAGGATTGTGACCTCTTTTCAGTTTTTAGTTCTCAGGTTTTGCAATCGTCGGGAAAAGGGCAGGCGGGGGATTTTTAATTGAGTGTTGACTCCCAATGCATAAAACATTTCCTACAATAATAGAGCGCGTTACGAATGAAAAATCATTTTACAATCATCTATGATTGTTAGGTCAGCTTTTTGCAAACGGGCAAAATAATGGCTTGTTTGACTCGGGTAAATATCCCACCGCACGTTCACCAGAGAATTTAATGAGTGTATGTTATTCTCTTTAAAAGCTTTGGATCCATAGGTCATTTGCATCATTAACATGTTTCAAGCTTGCATATCCATTTTTAAAACTCGTGTGGAACAAATCTCTTTCTTGTAAATTTTCAAGCTGAATGGGTTGAACTAGTGGAATTTCCCAAACTTAGATATCAAAAGTTTTGTGTTTAGTTTTGGTGTGTGAATAAATTTTTTTTACTTACATTTGTTCTTGTTTTAAAATTTTTCCATACATAAACTCAAAAATTTTCATTTTTCTGTGATCTATTTGCCTTTTTTTGTTTACGGGATGGAGGGAGAGAGAGAAAAGTCAAGGTTTTGATTTATGAAAAAAGTGTACATCTAAAATGGAGTCGCACAGTGCAAAAATGTAGAGAGAGATATTTCCAATGAATGTCTATAATTTTTAGGGAATTTCAGCTCTTTTTAGTTTTTATATCTCAGGTTTTGCAATCGTCGGGAAAAGGGGGAGGCGGGGTGTTTTTAACTGAGTGTTAACTCCCAATCCGTAAGTCATTTCTTACAAAAATATAGCCCATTACGGATGATAAATAACTTTACAATCATCTATGATTGTTAGGTAAGCTTTTTGTGAACGGGCAAAATAATGGCTAGTTCGATTCTGGTAAATATCCCACCGCACGTTCATTGAGCATCTAATGAGCGTTCGTTATTCTCTTTAAAAGCTTTGGATCCATAGGTCATTTGCATCTTTAACATGTTTCAAACATGCATATCCATTTTTAAAACACGTGTAGAAGAAATCTCTTTCTTGTAAAATTCCATGCAATTAGGGTTGAACTAGTGGAATTTCTCAAACTTGGAAAACAAAAATTTTGTGTTCATTTGTGGTGTGTGAGTAAATTTTCTTTACTTACATCTGTTATTGTTTTAATTTTTTTTCACACATAAACTCTAAAATTTTCATTTTGTTGTGATCTATTTGCCTTTTTTGGTTTACGGGATTAAGGGAGAGCGAAAAATCAAAGTTTTGATTTACGAAAAAACGTGTACATCTAAAATGGAGATGCACAATGCACAAATGTAGGGAGAGATAATTCCAAAGAGTGTTTGTAATTTCTAGGGATTGTATGATCTTTTTAGTTTTTGTATCTCAGGTTTTGCAATCGTCGGGAAAACGGAGGCGTGGTATTTTTAACTGACTGTTGACTCCCAATCCGTATGTCATTTCTTACAAAAATATAGTCCGTTACTCATGATAAATCACATTACAATCATCTATGATTGTTAGGTCAGCTTTTTGAAAACGGGCAAAATGATGGCTTGTGTGACTCGGGTGAATATCCCGCCGCACGTTCACTTCAAAATTTAATGAGTGTTTGTTATTCTCATTAAAAGCTTCGTATCCATAGGTCATTTGCATCTTTAACATGTTTCAAGCATGCATATCCATTTTTAAAATACGTTTAGAAGAATTTGCTTTCTTGTAAAATTTCAAGCTATTAGGGTTGAACTAGTGGAATTTCCCAAACTTGGATAACAAAAATTTTGTGTTCAATTGTGGTGTGTGAATAAATTTTTATTACTTACATTTGTTAATGTTTTAATTTTTTTTCATACATAAACTCTAAAATTTACATTTTTTTGTGATCTATTATTTACCTTTTTTTGTTTACGGCATGAAGGGAGATTGAAAACTCAAAGTTTTGATTTAATAAAAAAGTGTATATCTAAAATGGAGATGCACAATGCACAAATGTGGAGACATATAATTCCAAAGAGTGTCTGTGATTTTTCAGGATTGTGACCTCTTTTCAGTTTTTAGTTCTCAGGTTTTGCAATCGTCGGGAAAAGGGCAGGCGGGGGATTTTTAATTGAGTGTTGACTCCCAATCCATAAAACATTTCCTACAATAATAGAGCGCGTTACGAATGAAAAATCATTTTACAATCATCTATGATTGTTAGGTCAGCTTTTTGCAAACGGGCAAAATAATGGCTTGTTTGACTCGGGTAAATATCCCACCGCACGTTCACGAGAGAATTTAATGAGTGTATGTTATTCTCTTTAAAAGCTTTGGATCCATAGGTCATTTGCATCATTAACATGTTTCAAGCTTGCATATCCATTTTTAAAACTCGTGTGGAACAAATCTCTTTCTTGTAAATTTTCAAGCTGAATGGGTTGAACTAGTGGAATTTCCCAAACTTAGATATCAAAAGTTTTGTGTTTAGTTTTGGTGTGTGAATAAATTTTTTTTACTTACATTTGTTCTTGTTTTAAAATTTTTCCATACATAAACTCAAAAATTTTCATTTTTCTGTGATCTATTTGCCTTTTTTTGTTTACGGGATGGAGGGAGAGAGAGAAAAGTCAAGGTTTTGATTTATGAAAAAAGTGTACATCTAAAATGGAGTCGCACAGTGCAAAAATGTAGAGAGAGATATTTCCAATGAATGTCTATAATTTTTAGGGAATTTCAGCTCTTTTTAGTTTTTATATCTCAGGTTTTGCAATCGTCGGGAAAAGGGGGAGGCGGGGTGTTTTTAACTGAGTGTTAACTCCCAATCCGTAAGTCATTTCTTACAAAAATATAGCCCATTACGGATGATAAATAACTTTACAATCATCTATGATTGTTAGGTAAGCTTTTTGTGAACGGGCAAAATAATGGCTAGTTCGATTCTGGTAAATATCCCACCGCACGTTCATTGAGCATCTAATGAGCGTTCGTTATTCTCTTTAAAAGCTTTGGATCCATAGGTCATTTGCATCTTTAACATGTTTCAAACATGCATATCCATTTTTAAAACACGTGTAGAAGAAATCTCTTTCTTGTAAAATTCCATGCAATTAGGGTTGAACTAGTGGAATTTCTCAAACTTGGAAAACAAAAATTTTGTGTTCATTTGTGGTGTGTGAGTAAATTTTCTTTACTTACATCTGTTATTGTTTTAATTTTTTTTCACACATAAACTCTAAAATTTTCATTTTGTTGTGATCTATTTGCCTTTTTTGGTTTACGGGATTAAGGGAGAGCGAAAAATCAAAGTTTTGATTTAAGAAAAAACGTGTACATCTAAAATGGTGATGCACAATGCACAAATGTAGGGAGAGATAATTCCAAAGAGTGTTTGTAATTTTTAGGGATTGTATGATCTTTTTAGTTTTTGTATCTCAGGTTTTGCAATCGTCGGGAAAACGGAGGCGTGGTATTTTTAACTGACTGTTGACTCCCAATCCGTATGTCATTTCTTACAAAAATATAGTCCGTTACTCATGATAAATCACATTACAATCATCTATGATTGTTAGGTCAGCTTTTTGAAAACGGGCAAAATGATGGCTTGTGTGACTCGGGTGAATATCCCGCCGCACGTTCACTTCAAAATTTAATGAGTGTTTGTTATTCTCATTAAAAGCTTCGTATCCATAGGTCATTTGCATCTTTAACATGTTTCAAGCATGCATATCCATTTTTAAAATACGTTTAGAAGAATTTGCTTTCTTGTAAAATTTCAAGCTATTAGGGTTGAACTAGTGGAATTTCCCAAACTTGGATAACAAAAATTTTGTGTTCAATTGTGGTGTGTGAATAAATTTTCATTACTTACATTTGTTAATGTTTTAATTTTTTTTCATACATAAACTCTAAAATTTACATTTTTTTGTGATCTATTATTTACCTTTTTTTGTTTACGGCATGAAGGGAGATTGAAAACTCAAAGTTTTGATTTAATAAAAAAGTGTATATCTAAAATGGAGATGCACAATGCACAAATGTGGAGACATATAATTCCAAAGAGTGTCTGTGATTTTTCAGGATTGTGACCTCTTTTCAGTTTTTAGTTCTCAGGTTTTGCAATCGTCGGGAAAAGGGCAGGCGGGGGATTTTTAATTGAGTGTTGACTCCCAATCCATAAAACATTTCCTACAATAATAGAGCGCGTTACGAATGAAAAATCATTTTACAATCATCTATGATTGTTAGGTCAGCTTTTTGCAAACGGGCAAAATAATGGCTTGTTTGACTCGGGTAAATATCCCACCGCACGTTCACCAGAGAATTTAATGAGTGTATGTTATTCTCTTTAAAAGCTTTGGATCCATAGGTCATTTGCATCATTAACATGTTTCAAGCTTGCATATCCATTTTTAAAACTCGTGTGGAACAAATCTCTTTCTTGTAAATTTTCAAGCTGAATGGGTTGAACTAGTGGAATTTCCCAAACTTAGATATCAAAAGTTTTGTGTTTAGTTTTGGTGTGTGAATAAATTTTTTTTACTTACATTTGTTCTTGTTTTAAAATTTTTCCATACATAAACTCAAAAATTTTCATTTTTCTGTGATCTATTTGCCTTTTTTTGTTTACGGGATGGAGGGAGAGAGAGAAAAGTCAAGGTTTTGATTTATGAAAAAAGTGTACATCTAAAATGGAGTCGCACAGTGCAAAAATGTAGAGAGAGATATTTCCAATGAATGTCTATAATTTTTAGGGAATTTCAGCTCTTTTTAGTTTTTATATCTCAGGTTTTGCAATCGTCGGGAAAAGGGGGAGGCGGGGTGTTTTTAACTGAGTGTTAACTCCCAATCCGTAAGTCATTTCTTACAAAAATATAGCCCATTACGGATGATAAATAACTTTACAATCATCTATGATTGTTAGGTAAGCTTTTTGTGAACGGGCAAAATAATGGCTAGTTCGATTCTGGTAAATATCCCACCGCACGTTCATTGAGCATCTAATGAGCGTTCGTTATTCTCTTTAAAAGCTTTGGATCCATAGGTCATTTGCATCTTTAACATGTTTCAAACATGCATATCCATTTTTAAAACACGTGTAGAAGAAATCTCTTTCTTGTAAAATTCCATGCAATTAGGGTTGAACTAGTGGAATTTCTCAAACTTGGAAAACAAAAATTTTGTGTTCATTTGTGGTGTGTGAGTAAATTTTCTTTACTTACATCTGTTATTGTTTTAATTTTTTTTCACACATAAACTCTAAAATTTTCATTTTGTTGTGATCTATTTGCCTTTTTTGGTTTACGGGATTAAGGGAGAGCGAAAAATCAAAGTTTTGATTTAAGAAAAAACGTGTACATCTAAAATGGTGATGCACAATGCACAAATGTAGGGAGAGATAATTCCAAAGAGTGTTTGTAATTTTTAGGGATTGTATGATCTTTTTAGTTTTTGTATCTCAGGTTTTGCAATCGTCGGGAAAACGGAGGCGTGGTATTTTTAACTGACTGTTGACTCCCAATCCGTATGTCATTTCTTACAAAAATATAGTCCGTTACTCATGATAAATCACATTACAATCATCTATGATTGTTAGGTCAGCTTTTTGAAAACGGGCAAAATGATGGCTTGTGTGACTCGGGTGAATATCCCGCCGCACGTTCACTTCAAAATTTAATGAGTGTTTGTTATTCTCATTAAAAGCTTCGTATCCATAGGTCATTTGCATCTTTAACATGTTTCAAGCATGCATATCCATTTTTAAAATACGTTTAGAAGAATTTGCTTTCTTGTAAAATTTCAAGCTATTAGGGTTGAACTAGTGGAATTTCCCAAACTTGGATAACAAAAATTTTGTGTTCAATTGTGGTGTGTGAATAAATTTTCATTACTTACATTTGTTAATGTTTTAATTTTTTTTCATACATAAACTCTAAAATTTACATTTTTTTGTGATCTATTATTTACCTTTTTTTGTTTACGGCATGAAGGGAGATTGAAAACTCAAAGTTTTGATTTAATAAAAAAGTGTATATCTAAAATGGAGATGCACAATGCACAAATGTGGAGACATATAATTCCAAAGAGTGTCTGTGATTTTTCAGGATTGTGACCTCTTTTCAGTTTTTAGTTCTCAGGTTTTGCAATCGTCGGGAAAAGGGCAGGCGGGGGATTTTTAATTGAGTGTTGACTCCCAATGCATAAAACATTTCCTACAATAATAGAGCGCGTTACGAATGAAAAATCATTTTACAATCATCTATGATTGTTAGGTCAGCTTTTTGCAAACGGGCAAAATAATGGCTTGTTTGACTCGGGTAAATATCCCACCGCACGTTCACCAGAGAATTTAATGAGTGTATGTTATTCTCTTTAAAAGCTTTGGATCCATAGGTCATTTGCATCATTAACATGTTTCAAGCTTGCATATCCATTTTTAAAACTCGTGTGGAACAAATCTCTTTCTTGTAAATTTTCAAGCTGAATGGGTTGAACTAGTGGAATTTCCCAAACTTAGATATCAAAAGTTTTGTGTTTAGTTTTGGTGTGTGAATAAATTTTTTTTACTTACATTTGTTCTTGTTTTAAAATTTTTCCATACATAAACTCAAAAATTTTCATTTTTCTGTGATCTATTTGCCTTTTTTTGTTTACGGGATGGAGGGAGAGAGAGAAAAGTCAAGGTTTTGATTTATGAAAAAAGTGTACATCTAAAATGGAGTCGCACAGTGCAAAAATGTAGAGAGAGATATTTCCAATGAATGTCTATAATTTTTAGGGAATTTCAGCTCTTTTTAGTTTTTATATCTCAGGTTTTGCAATCGTCGGGAAAAGGGGGAGGCGGGGTGTTTTTAACTGAGTGTTAACTCCCAATCCGTAAGTCATTTCTTACAAAAATATAGCCCATTACGGATGATAAATAACTTTACAATCATCTATGATTGTTAGGTAAGCTTTTTGTGAACGGGCAAAATAATGGCTAGTTCGATTCTGGTAAATATCCCACCGCACGTTCATTGAGCATCTAATGAGCGTTCGTTATTCTCTTTAAAAGCTTTGGATCCATAGGTCATTTGCATCTTTAACATGTTTCAAACATGCATATCCATTTTTAAAACACGTGTAGAAGAAATCTCTTTCTTGTAAAATTCCATGCAATTAGGGTTGAACTAGTGGAATTTCTCAAACTTGGAAAACAAAAATTTTGTGTTCATTTGTGGTGTGTGAGTAAATTTTCTTTACTTACATCTGTTATTGTTTTAATTTTTTTTCACACATAAACTCTAAAATTTTCATTTTGTTGTGATCTATTTGCCTTTTTTGGTTTACGGGATTAAGGGAGAGCGAAAAATCAAAGTTTTGATTTAAGAAAAAACGTGTACATCTAAAATGGAGATGCACAATGCACAAATGTAGGGAGAGATAATTCCAAAGAGTGTTTGTAATTTTTAGGGATTGTATGATCTTTTTAGTTTTTGTATCTCAGGTTTTGCAATCGTCGGGAAAACGGAGGCGTGGTATTTTTAACTGACTGTTGACTCCCAATCCGTATGTCATTTCTTACAAAAATATAGTCCGTTACTCATGATAAATCACATTACAATCATCTATGATTGTTAGGTCAGCTTTTTGAAAACGGGCAAAATGATGGCTTGTGTGACTCGGGTGAATATCCCGCCGCACGTTCACTTCAAAATTTAATGAGTGTTTGTTATTCTCATTAAAAGCTTCATATCCATAGGTCATTTGCATCTTTAACATGTTTCAAGCATGCATATCCATTTTTAAAATACGTTTAGAAGAATTTGCTTTCTTGTAAAATTTCAAGCTATTAGGGTTGAACTAGTGGAATTTCCCAAACTTGGATAACAAAAATTTTGTGTTCAATTGTGGTGTGTGAATAAATTTTCATTACTTACATTTGTTAATGTTTTAATTTTTTTTCATACATAAACTCTAAAATTTACATTTTTTTGTGATCTATTATTTACCTTTTTTTGTTTACGGCATGAAGGGAGATTGAAAACTCAAAGTTTTGATTTAATAAAAAAGTGTATATCTAAAATGGAGATGCACAATGCACAAATGTGGAGACATATAATTCCAAAGAGTGTCTGTGATTTTTCAGGATTGTGACCTCTTTTCAGTTTTTAGTTCTCAGGTTTTGTAATCGTCGGGAAAAGGGCAGGCGGGGGATTTTTAATTGAGTGTTGACTCCCAATCCATAAAACATTTCCTACAATAATAGAGCGCGTTACGAATGAAAAATCATTTTACAATCATCTATGATTTTAGGTCAGCTTTTTGCAAACGGGCAAAATAATGGCTTGTTTGACTCGGGTAAATATCCCACCGCACGTTCACCAGAGAATTTAATGAGTGTATGTTATTCTCTTTAAAAGCTTTGGATCCATAGGTCATTTGCATCATTAACATGTTTCAAGCTTGCATATCCATTTTTAAAACTCGTGTGGAACAAATCTCTTTCTTGTAAATTTTCAAGCTGAATGGGTTGAACTAGTGGAATTTCCCAAACTTAGATATCAAAAGTTTTGTGTTTAGTTTTGGTGTGTGAATAAATTTTTTTTACTTACATTTGTTCTTGTTTTAAAATTTTTCCATACATAAACTCAAAAATTTTCATTTTTCTGTGATCTATTTGCCTTTTTTTGTTTACGGGATGGAGGGAGAGAGAGAAAAGTCAAGGTTTTGATTTATGAAAAAAGTGTACATCTAAAATGGAGTCGCACAGTGCAAAAATGTAGAGAGAGATATTTCCAATGAATGTCTATAATTTTTAGGGAATTTCAGCTCTTTTTAGTTTTTATATCTCAGGTTTTGCAATCGTCGGGAAAAGGGGGAGGCGGGGTGTTTTTAACTGAGTGTTAACTCCCAATCCGTAAGTCATTTCTTACAAAAATATAGCCCATTACGGATGATAAATAACTTTACAATCATCTATGATTGTTAGGTAAGCTTTTTGTGAACGGGCAAAATAATGGCTAGTTCGATTCTGGTAAATATCCCACCGCACGTTCATTGAGCATCTAATGAGCGTTCGTTATTCTCTTTAAAAGCTTTGGATCCATAGGTCATTTGCATCTTTAACATGTTTCAAACATGCATATCCATTTTTAAAACACGTGTAGAAGAAATCTCTTTCTTGTAAAATTCCATGCAATTAGGGTTGAACTAGTGGAATTTCTCAAACTTGGAAAACAAAAATTTTGTGTTCATTTGTGGTGTGTGAGTAAATTTTCTTTACTTACATCTGTTATTGTTTTAATTTTTTTTCACACATAAACTCTAAAATTTTCATTTTGTTGTGATCTATTTGCCTTTTTTGGTTTACGGGATTAAGGGAGAGCGAAAAATCAAAGTTTTGATTTAAGAAAAAACGTGTACATCTAAAATGGAGATGCACAATGCACAAATGTAGGGAGAGATAATTCCAAAGAGTGTTTGTAATTTTTAGGGATTGTATGATCTTTTTAGTTTTTGTATCTCAGGTTTTGCAATCGTCGGGAAAACGGAGGCGTGGTATTTTTAACTGACTGTTGACTCCCAATCCGTATGTCATTTCTTACAAAAATATAGTCCGTTACTCATGATAAATCACATTACAATCATCTATGATTGTTAGGTCAGCTTTTTGAAAACGGGCAAAATGATGGCTTGTGTGACTCGGGTGAATATCCCGCCGCACGTTCACTTCAAAATTTAATGAGTGTTTGTTATTCTCATTAAAAGCTTCATATCCATAGGTCATTTGCATCTTTAACATGTTTCAAGCATGCATATCCATTTTTAAAATACGTTTAGAAGAATTTGCTTTCTTGTAAAATTTCAAGCTATTAGGGTTGAACTAGTGGAATTTCCCAAACTTGGATAACAAAAATTTTGTGTTCAATTGTGGTGTGTGAATAAATTTTCATTACTTACATTTGTTAATGTTTTAATTTTTTTTCATACATAAACTCTAAAATTTACATTTTTTTGTGATCTATTATTTACCTTTTTTTGTTTACGGCATGAAGGGAGATTGAAAACTCAAAGTTTTGATTTAATAAAAAAGTGTATATCTAAAATGGAGATGCACAATGCACAAATGTGGAGACATATAATTCCAAAGAGTGTCTGTGATTTTTCAGGATTGTGACCACTTTTCAGTTTTTAGTTCTCAGGTTTTGCAATCGTCGGGAAAAGGGCAGGCGGGGGATTTTTAATTGAGTGTTGACTCCCAATCCATAAAACATTTCCTACAATAATAGAGCGCGTTACGAATGAAAAATCATTTTACAATCATCTATGATTTTAGGTCAGCTTTTTGCAAACGGGCAAAATAATGGCTTGTTTGACTCGGGTAAATATCCCACCGCAC
The DNA here is from genome assembly GCF_029961685.1 of Aristolochia californica. Lineage (NCBI taxonomy): Eukaryota > Viridiplantae > Streptophyta > Magnoliopsida > Piperales > Aristolochiaceae > Aristolochia > Aristolochia californica. The sequence goes on along the minus strand of NW_027181882.1, from coordinate 113,723 downwards.
GTTCACCAGAGAATTTAATGAGTGTATGTTATTCTCTTTAAAAGCTTTGGATCCATAGGTCATTTGCATCATTAACATGTTTCAAGCTTGCATATCCATTTTTAAAACTCGTGTGGAACAAATCTCTTTCTTGTAAATTTTCAAGCTGAATGGGTTGAACTAGTGGAATTTCCCAAACTTAGATATCAAAAGTTTTGTGTTTAGTTTTGGTGTGTGAATAAATTTTTTTTACTTACATTTGTTCTTGTTTTAAAATTTTTCCATACATAAACTCAAAAATTTTCATTTTTCTGTGATCTATTTGCCTTTTTTTGTTTACGGGATGGAGGGAGAGAGAGAAAAGTCAAGGTTTTGATTTATGAAAAAAGTGTACATCTAAAATGGAGTCGCACAGTGCAAAAATGTAGAGAGAGATATTTCCAATGAATGTCTATAATTTTTAGGGAATTTCAGCTCTTTTTAGTTTTTATATCTCAGGTTTTGCAATCGTCGGGAAAAGGGGGAGGCGGGGTGTTTTTAACTGAGTGTTAACTCCCAATCCGTAAGTCATTTCTTACAAAAATATAGCCCATTACGGATGATAAATAACTTTACAATCATCTATGATTGTTAGGTAAGCTTTTTGTGAACGGGCAAAATAATGGCTAGTTCGATTCTGGTAAATATCCCACCGCACGTTCATTGAGCATCTAATGAGCGTTCGTTATTCTCTTTAAAAGCTTTGGATCCATAGGTCATTTGCATCTTTAACATGTTTCAAACATGCATATCCATTTTTAAAACACGTGTAGAAGAAATCTCTTTCTTGTAAAATTCCATGCAATTAGGGTTGAACTAGTGGAATTTCTCAAACTTGGAAAACAAAAATTTTGTGTTCATTTGTGGTGTGTGAGTAAATTTTCTTTACTTACATCTGTTATTGTTTTAATTTTTTTTCACACATAAACTCTAAAATTTTCATTTTGTTGTGATCTATTTGCCTTTTTTGGTTTACGGGATTAAGGGAGAGCGAAAAATCAAAGTTTTGATTTAAGAAAAAACGTGTACATCTAAAATGGTGATGCACAATGCACAAATGTAGGGAGAGATAATTCCAAAGAGTGTTTGTAATTTTTAGGGATTGTATGATCTTTTTAGTTTTTGTATCTCAGGTTTTGCAATCGTCGGGAAAACGGAGGCGTGGTATTTTTAACTGACTGTTGACTCCCAATCCGTATGTCATTTCTTACAAAAATATAGTCCGTTACTCATGATAAATCACATTACAATCATCTATGATTGTTAGGTCAGCTTTTTGAAAACGGGCAAAATGATGGCTTGTGTGACTCGGGTGAATATCCCGCCGCACGTTCACTTCAAAATTTAATGAGTGTTTGTTATTCTCATTAAAAGCTTCGTATCCATAGGTCATTTGCATCTTTAACATGTTTCAAGCATGCATATCCATTTTTAAAATACGTTTAGAAGAATTTGCTTTCTTGTAAAATTTCAAGCTATTAGGGTTGAACTAGTGGAATTTCCCAAACTTGGATAACAAAAATTTTGTGTTCAATTGTGGTGTGTGAATAAATTTTCATTACTTACATTTGTTAATGTTTTAATTTTTTTTCATACATAAACTCTAAAATTTACATTTTTTTGTGATCTATTATTTACCTTTTTTTGTTTACGGCATGAAGGGAGATTGAAAACTCAAAGTTTTGATTTAATAAAAAAGTGTATATCTAAAATGGAGATGCACAATGCACAAATGTGGAGACATATAATTCCAAAGAGTGTCTGTGATTTTTCAGGATTGTGACCTCTTTTCAGTTTTTAGTTCTCAGGTTTTGCAATCGTCGGGAAAAGGGCAGGCGGGGGATTTTTAATTGAGTGTTGACTCCCAATCCATAAAACATTTCCTACAATAATAGAGCGCGTTACGAATGAAAAATCATTTTACAATCATCTATGATTGTTAGGTCAGCTTTTTGCAAACGGGCAAAATAATGGCTTGTTTGACTCGGGTAAATATCCCACCGCACGTTCACCAGAGAATTTAATGAGTGTATGTTATTCTCTTTAAAAGCTTTGGATCCATAGGTCATTTGCATCATTAACATGTTTCAAGCTTGCATATCCATTTTTAAAACTCGTGTGGAACAAATCTCTTTCTTGTAAATTTTCAAGCTGAATGGGTTGAACTAGTGGAATTTCCCAAACTTAGATATCAAAAGTTTTGTGTTTAGTTTTGGTGTGTGAATAAATTTTTTTTACTTACATTTGTTCTTGTTTTAAAATTTTTCCATACATAAACTCAAAAATTTTCATTTTTCTGTGATCTATTTGCCTTTTTTTGTTTACGGGATGGAGGGAGAGAGAGAAAAGTCAAGGTTTTGATTTATGAAAAAAGTGTACATCTAAAATGGAGTCGCACAGTGCAAAAATGTAGAGAGAGATATTTCCAATGAATGTCTATAATTTTTAGGGAATTTCAGCTCTTTTTAGTTTTTATATCTCAGGTTTTGCAATCGTCGGGAAAAGGGGGAGGCGGGGTGTTTTTAACTGAGTGTTAACTCCCAATCCGTAAGTCATTTCTTACAAAAATATAGCCCATTACGGATGATAAATAACTTTACAATCATCTATGATTGTTAGGTAAGCTTTTTGTGAACGGGCAAAATAATGGCTAGTTCGATTCTGGTAAATATCCCACCGCACGTTCATTGAGCATCTAATGAGCGTTCGTTATTCTCTTTAAAAGCTTTGGATCCATAGGTCATTTGCATCTTTAACATGTTTCAAACATGCATATCCATTTTTAAAACACGTGTAGAAGAAATCTCTTTCTTGTAAAATTCCATGCAATTAGGGTTGAACTAGTGGAATTTCTCAAACTTGGAAAACAAAAATTTTGTGTTCATTTGTGGTGTGTGAGTAAATTTTCTTTACTTACATCTGTTATTGTTTTAATTTTTTTTCACACATAAACTCTAAAATTTTCATTTTGTTGTGATCTATTTGCCTTTTTTGGTTTACGGGATTAAGGGAGAGCGAAAAATCAAAGTTTTGATTTAAGAAAAAACGTGTACATCTAAAATGGAGATGCACAATGCACAAATGTAGGGAGAGATAATTCCAAAGAGTGTTTGTAATTTTTAGGGATTGTATGATCTTTTTAGTTTTTGTATCTCAGGTTTTGCAATCGTCGGGAAAACGGAGGCGTGGTATTTTTAACTGACTGTTGACTCCCAATCCGTATGTCATTTCTTACAAAAATATAGTCCGTTACTCATGATAAATCACATTACAATCATCTATGATTGTTAGGTCAGCTTTTTGAAAACGGGCAAAATGATGGCTTGTGTGACTCGGGTGAATATCCCGCCGCACGTTCACTTCAAAATTTAATGAGTGTTTGTTATTCTCATTAAAAGCTTCGTATCCATAGGTCATTTGCATCTTTAACATGTTTCAAGCATGCATATCCATTTTTAAAATACGTTTAGAAGAATTTGCTTTCTTGTAAAATTTCAAGCTATTAGGGTTGAACTAGTGGAATTTCCCAAACTTGGATAACAAAAATTTTGTGTTCAATTGTGGTGTGTGAATAAATTTTCATTACTTACATTTGTTAATGTTTTAATTTTTTTTCATACATAAACTCTAAAATTTACATTTTTTTGTGATCTATTATTTACCTTTTTTTGTTTACGGCATGAAGGGAGATTGAAAACTCAAAGTTTTGATTTAATAAAAAAGTGTATATCTAAAATGGAGATGCACAATGCACAAATGTGGAGACATATAATTCCAAAGAGTGTCTGTGATTTTTCAGGATTGTGACCTCTTTTCAGTTTTTAGTTCTCAGGTTTTGCAATCGTCGGGAAAAGGGCAGGCGGGGGATTTTTAATTGAGTGTTGACTCCCAATCCATAAAACATTTCCTACAATAATAGAGCGCGTTACGAATGAAAAATCATTTTACAATCATCTATGATTTTAGGTCAGCTTTTTGCAAACGGGCAAAATAATGGCTTGTTTGACTCGGGTAAATATCCCACCGCACGTTCACCAGAGAATTTAATGAGTGTCTGTTATTCTCTTTAAAAGCTTTGGATCCATAGGTCATTTGCATCATTAACATGTTTCAAGCTTGCATATCCATTTTTAAAACTCGTGTGGAACAAATCTCTTTCTTGTAAATTTTCAAGCTGAATGGGTTGAACTAGTGGAATTTCCCAAACTTAGATATCAAAAGTTTTGTGTTTAGTTTTGGTGTGTGAATAAATTTTTTTTACTTACATTTGTTCTTGTTTTAAAATTTTTCCATACATAAACTCAAAAATTTTCATTTTTCTGTGATCTATTTGCCTTTTTTTGTTTACGGGATGGAGGGAGAGAGAGAAAAGTCAAGGTTTTGATTTATGAAAAAAGTGTACATCTAAAATGGAGTCGCACAGTGCAAAAATGTAGAGAGAGATATTTCCAATGAATGTCTATAATTTTTAGGGAATTTCAGCTCTTTTTAGTTTTTATATCTCAGGTTTTGCAATCGTCGGGAAAAGGGGGAGGCGGGGTGTTTTTAACTGAGTGTTAACTCCCAATCCGTAAGTCATTTCTTACAAAAATATAGCCCATTACGGATGATAAATAACTTTACAATCATCTATGATTGTTAGGTAAGCTTTTTGTGAACGGGCAAAATAATGGCTAGTTCGATTCTGGTAAATATCCCACCGCACGTTCATTGAGCATCTAATGAGCGTTCGTTATTCTCTTTAAAAGCTTTGGATCCATAGGTCATTTGCATCTTTAACATGTTTCAAACATGCATATCCATTTTTAAAACACGTGTAGAAGAAATCTCTTTCTTGTAAAATTCCATGCAATTAGGGTTGAACTAGTGGAATTTCTCAAACTTGGAAAACAAAAATTTTGTGTTCATTTGTGGTGTGTGAGTAAATTTTCTTTACTTACATCTGTTATTGTTTTAATTTTTTTTCACACATAAACTCTAAAATTTTCATTTTGTTGTGATCTATTTGCCTTTTTTGGTTTACGGGATTAAGGGAGAGCGAAAAATCAAAGTTTTGATTTAAGAAAAAACGTGTACATCTAAAATGGAGATGCACAATGCACAAATGTAGGGAGAGATAATTCCAAAGAGTGTTTGTAATTTTTAGGGATTGTATGATCTTTTTAGTTTTTGTATCTCAGGTTTTGCAATCGTCGGGAAAACGGAGGCGTGGTATTTTTAACTGACTGTTGACTCCCAATCCGTATGTCATTTCTTACAAAAATATAGTCCGTTACTCATGATAAATCACATTACAATCATCTATGATTGTTAGGTCAGCTTTTTGAAAACGGGCAAAATGATGGCTTGTGTGACTCGGGTGAATATCCCGCCGCACGTTCACTTCAAAATTTAATGAGTGTTTGTTATTCTCATTAAAAGCTTCGTATCCATAGGTCATTTGCATCTTTAACATGTTTCAAGCATGCATATCCATTTTTAAAATACGTTTAGAAGAATTTGCTTTCTTGTAAAATTTCAAGCTATTAGGGTTGAACTAGTGGAATTTCCCAAACTTGGATAACAAAAATTTTGTGTTCAATTGTGGTGTGTGAATAAATTTTCATTACTTACATTTGTTAATGTTTTAATTTTTTTTCATACATAAACTCTAAAATTTACATTTTTTTGTGATCTATTATTTACCTTTTTTTGTTTACGGCATGAAGGGAGATTGAAAACTCAAAGTTTTGATTTAATAAAAAAGTGTATATCTAAAATGGAGATGCACAATGCACAAATGTGGAGACATATAATTCCAAAGAGTGTCTGTGATTTTTCAGGATTGTGACCTCTTTTCAGTTTTTAGTTCTCAGGTTTTGCAATCGTCGGGAAAAGGGCAGGCGGGGGATTTTTAATTGAGTGTTGACTCCCAATCCATAAAACATTTCCTACAATAATAGAGCGCGTTACGAATGAAAAATCATTTTACAATCATCTATGATTTTAGGTCAGCTTTTTGCAAACGGGCAAAATAATGGCTTGTTTGACTCGGGTAAATATCCCACCGCACGTTCACCAGAGAATTTAATGAGTGTATGTTATTCTCTTTAAAAGCTTTGGATCCATAGGTCATTTGCATCATTAACATGTTTCAAGCTTGCATATCCATTTTTAAAACTCGTGTGGAACAAATCTCTTTCTTGTAAATTTTCAAGCTGAATGGGTTGAACTAGTGGAATTTCCCAAACTTAGATATCAAAAGTTTTGTGTTTAGTTTTGGTGTGTGAATAAATTTTTTTTACTTACATTTGTTCTTGTTTTAAAATTTTTCCATACATAAACTCAAAAATTTTCATTTTTCTGTGATCTATTTGCCTTTTTTTGTTTACGGGATGGAGGGAGAGAGAGAAAAGTCAAGGTTTTGATTTATGAAAAAAGTGTACATCTAAAATGGAGTCGCACAGTGCAAAAATGTAGAGAGAGATATTTCCAATGAATGTCTATAATTTTTAGGGAATTTCAGCTCTTTTTAGTTTTTATATCTCAGGTTTTGCAATCGTCGGGAAAAGGGGGAGGCGGGGTGTTTTTAACTGAGTGTTAACTCCCAATCCGTAAGTCATTTCTTACAAAAATATAGCCCATTACGGATGATAAATAACTTTACAATCATCTATGATTGTTAGGTAAGCTTTTTGTGAACGGGCAAAATAATGGCTAGTTCGATTCTGGTAAATATCCCACCGCACGTTCATTGAGCATCTAATGAGCGTTCGTTATTCTCTTTAAAAGCTTTGGATCCATAGGTCATTTGCATCTTTAACATGTTTCAAACATGCATATCCATTTTTAAAACACGTGTAGAAGAAATCTCTTTCTTGTAAAATTCCATGCAATTAGGGTTGAACTAGTGGAATTTCTCAAACTTGGAAAACAAAAATTTTGTGTTCATTTGTGGTGTGTGAGTAAATTTTCTTTACTTACATCTGTTATTGTTTTAATTTTTTTTCACACATAAACTCTAAAATTTTCATTTTGTTGTGATCTATTTGCCTTTTTTGGTTTACGGGATTAAGGGAGAGCGAAAAATCAAAGTTTTGATTTAAGAAAAAACGTGTACATCTAAAATGGAGATGCACAATGCACAAATGTAGGGAGAGATAATTCCAAAGAGTGTTTGTAATTTTTAGGGATTGTATGATCTTTTTAGTTTTTGTATCTCAGGTTTTGCAATCGTCGGGAAAACGGAGGCGTGGTATTTTTAACTGACTGTTGACTCCCAATCCGTATGTCATTTCTTACAAAAATATAGTCCGTTACTCATGATAAATCACATTACAATCATCTATGATTGTTAGGTCAGCTTTTTGAAAACGGGCAAAATGATGGCTTGTGTGACTCGGGTGAATATCCCGCCGCACGTTCACTTCAAAATTTAATGAGTGTTTGTTATTCTCATTAAAAGCTTCGTATCCATAGGTCATTTGCATCTTTAACATGTTTCAAGCATGCATATCCATTTTTAAAATACGTTTAGAAGAATTTGCTTTCTTGTAAAATTTCAAGCTATTAGGGTTGAACTAGTGGAATTTCCCAAACTTGGATAACAAAAATTTTGTGTTCAATTGTGGTGTGTGAATAAATTTTCATTACTTACATTTGTTAATGTTTTAATTTTTTTTCATACATAAACTCTAAAATTTACATTTTTTTGTGATCTATTATTTACCTTTTTTTGTTTACGGCATGAAGGGAGATTGAAAACTCAAAGTTTTGATTTAATAAAAAAGTGTATATCTAAAATGGAGATGCACAATGCACAAATGTGGAGACATATAATTCCAAAGAGTGTCTGTGATTTTTCAGGATTGTGACCTATTTTCAGTTTTTAGTTCTCAGGTTTTGCAATCGTCGGGAAAAGGGCAGGCGGGGGATTTTTAATTGAGTGTTGACTCCCAATCCATAAAACATTTCCTACAATAATAGAGCGCGTTACGAATGAAAAATCATTTTACAATCATCTATGATTTTAGGTCAGCTTTTTGCAAACGGGCAAAATAATGGCTTGTTTGACTCGGGTAAATATCCCACCGCACGTTCACCAGAGAATTTAATGAGTGTATGTTATTCTCTTTAAAAGCTTTGGATCCATAGGTCATTTGCATCATTAACATGTTTCAAGCTTGCATATCCATTTTTAAAACTCGTGTGGAACAAATCTCTTTCTTGTAAATTTTCAAGCTGAATGGGTTGAACTAGTGGAATTTCCCAAACTTAGATATCAAAAGTTTTGTGTTTAGTTTTGGTGTGTGAATAAATTTTTTTTACTTACATTTGTTCTTGTTTTAAAATTTTTCCATACATAAACTCAAAAATTTTCATTTTTCTGTGATCTATTTGCCTTTTTTTGTTTACGGGATGGAGGGAGAGAGAGAAAAGTCAAGGTTTTGATTTATGAAAAAAGTGTACATCTAAAATGGAGTCGCACAGTGCAAAAATGTAGAGAGAGATATTTCCAATGAATGTCTATAATTTTTAGGGAATTTCAGCTCTTTTTAGTTTTTATATCTCAGGTTTTGCAATCGTCGGGAAAAGGGGGAGGCGGGGTGTTTTTAACTGAGTGTTAACTCCCAATCCGTAAGTCATTTCTTACAAAAATATAGCCCATTACGGATGATAAATAACTTTACAATCATCTATGATTGTTAGGTAAGCTTTTTGTGAACGGGCAAAATAATGGCTAGTTCGATTCTGGTAAATATCCCACCGCACGTTCATTGAGCATCTAATGAGCGTTCGTTATTCTCTTTAAAAGCTTTGGATCCATAGGTCATTTGCATCTTTAACATGTTTCAAACATGCATATCCATTTTTAAAACACGTGTAGAAGAAATCTCTTTCTTGTAAAATTCCATGCAATTAGGGTTGAACTAGTGGAATTTCTCAAACTTGGAAAACAAAAATTTTGTGTTCATTTGTGGTGTGTGAGTAAATTTTCTTTACTTACATCTGTTATTGTTTTAATTTTTTTTCACACATAAACTCTAAAATTTTCATTTTGTTGTGATCTATTTGCCTTTTTTGGTTTACGGGATTAAGGGAGAGCGAAAAATCAAAGTTTTGATTTAAGAAAAAACGTGTACATCTAAAATGGAGATGCACAATGCACAAATGTAGGGAGAGATAATTCCAAAGAGTGTTTGTAATTTTTAGGGATTGTATGATCTTTTTAGTTTTTGTATCTCAGGTTTTGCAATCGTCGGGAAAACGGAGGCGTGGTATTTTTAACTGACTGTTGACTCCCAATCCGTATGTCATTTCTTACAAAAATATAGTCCGTTACTCATGATAAATCACATTACAATCATCTATGATTGTTAGGTCAGCTTTTTGAAAACGGGCAAAATGATGGCTTGTGTGACTCGGGTGAATATCCCGCCGCACGTTCACTTCAAAATTTAATGAGTGTTTGTTATTCTCATTAAAAGCTTCGTATCCATAGGTCATTTGCATCTTTAACATGTTTCAAGCATGCATATCCATTTTTAAAATACGTTTAGAAGAATTTGCTTTCTTGTAAAATTTCAAGCTATTAGGGTTGAACTAGTGGAATTTCCCAAACTTGGATAACAAAAATTTTGTGTTCAATTGTGGTGTGTGAATAAATTTTCATTACTTACATTTGTTAATGTTTTAATTTTTTTTCATACATAAACTCTAAAATTTACATTTTTTTGTGATCTATTATTTACCTTTTTTTGTTTACGGCATGAAGGGAGATTGAAAACTCAAAGTTTTGATTTAATAAAAAAGTGTATATCTAAAATGGAGATGCACAATGCACAAATGTGGAGACATATAATTCCAAAGAGTGTCTGTGATTTTTCAGGATTGTGACCTCTTTTCAGTTTTTAGTTCTCAGGTTTTGCAATCGTCGGGAAAAGGGCAGGCGGGGGATTTTTAATTGAGTGTTGACTCCCAATCCATAAAACATTTCCTACAATAATAGAGCGCGTTACGAATGAAAAATCATTTTACAATCATCTATGATTGTTAGGTCAGCTTTTTGCAAACGGGCAAAATAATGGCTTGTTTGACTCGGGTAAATATCCCACCGCACGTTCACGAGAGAATTTAATGAGTGTATGTTATTCTCTTTAAAAGCTTTGGATCCATAGGTCATTTGCATCATTAACATGTTTCAAGCTTGCATATCCATTTTTAAAACTCGTGTGGAACAAATCTCTTTCTTGTAAATTTTCAAGCTGAATGGGTTGAACTAGTGGAATTTCCCAAACTTAGATATCAAAAGTTTTGTGTTTAGTTTTGGTGTGTGAATAAATTTTTTTTACTTACATTTGTTCTTGTTTTAAAATTTTTCCATACATAAACTCAAAAATTTTCATTTTTCTGTGATCTATTTGCCTTTTTTTGTTTACGGGATGGAGGGAGAGAGAGAAAAGTCAAGGTTTTGATTTATGAAAAAAGTGTACATCTAAAATGGAGTCGCACAGTGCAAAAATGTAGAGAGAGATATTTCCAATGAATGTCTATAATTTTTAGGGAATTTCAGCTCTTTTTAGTTTTTATATCTCAGGTTTTGCAATCGTCGGGAAAAGGGGGAGGCGGGGTGTTTTTAACTGAGTGTTAACTCCCAATCCGTAAGTCATTTCTTACAAAAATATAGCCCATTACGGATGATAAATAACTTTACAATCATCTATGATTGTTAGGTAAGCTTTTTGTGAACGGGCAAAATAATGGCTAGTTCGATTCTGGTAAATATCCCACCGCACGTTCATTGAGCATCTAATGAGCGTTCGTTATTCTCTTTAAAAGCTTTGGATCCATAGGTCATTTGCATCTTTAACATGTTTCAAACATGCATATCCATTTTTAAAACACGTGTAGAAGAAATCTCTTTCTTGTAAAATTCCATGCAATTAGGGTTGAACTAGTGGAATTTCTCAAACTTGGAAAACAAAAATTTTGTGTTCATTTGTGGTGTGTGAGTAAATTTTCTTTACTTACATCTGTTATTGTTTTAATTTTTTTTCACACATAAACTCTAAAATTTTCATTTTGTTGTGATCTATTTGCCTTTTTTGGTTTACGGGATTAAGGGAGAGCGAAAAATCAAAGTTTTGATTTAAGAAAAAACGTGTACATCTAAAATGGAGATGCACAATGCACAAATGTAGGGAGAGATAATTCCAAAGAGTGTTTGTAATTTTTAGGGATTGTATGATCTTTTTAGTTTTTGTATCTCAGGTTTTGCAATCGTCGGGAAAACGGAGGCGTGGTATTTTTAACTGACTGTTGACTCCCAATCCGTATGTCATTTCTTACAAAAATATAGTCCGTTACTCATGATAAATCACATTACAATCATCTATGATTGTTAGGTCAGCTTTTTGAAAACGGGCAAAATGATGGCTTGTGTGACTCGGGTGAATATCCCGCCGCACGTTCACTTCAAAATTTAATGAGTGTTTGTTATTCTCATTAAAAGCTTCGTATCCATAGGTCATTTGCATCTTTAACATGTTTCAAGCATGCATATCCATTTTTAAAATACGTTTAGAAGAATTTGCTTTCTTGTAAAATTTCAAGCTATTAGGGTTGAACTAGTGGAATTTCCCAAACTTGGATAACAAAAATTTTGTGTTCAATTGTGGTGTGTGAATAAATTTTCATTACTTACATTTGTTAATGTTTTAATTTTTTTTCATACATAAACTCTAAAATTTACATTTTTTTGTGATCTATTATTTACCTTTTTTTGTTTACGGCATGAAGGGAGATTGAAAACTCAAAGTTTTGATTTAATAAAAAAGTGTATATCTAAAATGGAGATGCACAATGCACAAATGTGGAGACATATAATTCCAAAGAGTGTCTGTGATTTTTCAGGATTGTGACCTCTTTTCAGTTTTTAGTTCTCAGGTTTTGCAATCGTCGGGAAAAGGGCAGGCGGGGGATTTTTAATTGAGTGTTGACTCCCAATCCATAAAACATTTCCTACAATAATAGAGCGCGTTACGAATGAAAAATCATTTTACAATCATCTATGATTTTAGGTCAGCTTTTTGCAAACGGGCAAAATAATGGCTTGTTTGACTCGGGTAAATATCCCACCGCACGTTCACGAGAGAATTTAATGAGTGTATGTTATTCTCTTTAAAAGCTTTGGATCCATAGGTCATTTGCATCATTAACATGTTTCAAGCTTGCATATCCATTTTTAAAACTCGTGTGGAACAAATCTCTTTCTTGTAAATTTTCAAGCTGAATGGGTTGAACTAGTGGAATTTCCCAAACTTAGATATCAAAAGTTTTGTGTTTAGTTTTGGTGTGTGAATAAATTTTTTTTACTTACATTTGTTCTTGTTTTAAAATTTTTCCATACATAAACTCAAAAATTTTCATTTTTCTGTGATCTATTTGCCTTTTTTTGTTTACGGGATGGAGGGAGAGAGAGAAAAGTCAAGGTTTTGATTTATGAAAAAAGTGTACATCTAAAATGGAGTCGCACAGTGCAAAAATGTAGAGAGAGATATTTCCAATGAATGTCTATAATTTTTAGGGAATTTCAGCTCTTTTTAGTTTTTATATCTCAGGTTTTGCAATCGTCGGGAAAAGGGGGAGGCGGGGTGTTTTTAACTGAGTGTTAACTCCCAATCCGTAAGTCATTTCTTACAAAAATATAGCCCATTACGGATGATAAATAACTTTACAATCATCTATGATTGTTAGGTAAGCTTTTTGTGAACGGGCAAAATAATGGCTAGTTCGATTCTGGTAAATATCCCACCGCACGTTCATTGAGCATCTAATGAGCGTTCGTTATTCTCTTTAAAAGCTTTGGATCCATAGGTCATTTGCATCTTTAACATGTTTCAAACATGCATATCCATTTTTAAAACACGTGTAGAAGAAATCTCTTTCTTGTAAAATTCCATGCAATTAGGGTTGAACTAGTGGAATTTCTCAAACTTGGAAAACAAAAATTTTGTGTTCATTTGTGGTGTGTGAGTAAATTTTCTTTACTTACATCTGTTATTGTTTTAATTTTTTTTCACACATAAACTCTAAAATTTTCATTTTGTTGTGATCTATTTGCCTTTTTTGGTTTACGGGATTAAGGGAGAGCGAAAAATCAAAGTTTTGATTTAAGAAAAAACGTGTACATCTAAAATGGAGATGCACAATGCACAAATGTAGGGAGAGATAATTCCAAAGAGTGTTTGTAATTTTTAGGGATTGTATGATCTTTTTAGTTTTTGTATCTCAGGTTTTGCAATCGTCGGGAAAACGGAGGCGTGGTATTTTTAACTGACTGTTGACTCCCAATCCGTATGTCATTTCTTACAAAAATATAGTCCGTTACTCATGATAAATCACATTACAATCATCTATGATTGTTAGGTCAGCTTTTTGAAAACGGGCAAAATGATGGCTTGTGTGACTCGGGTGAATATCCCGCCGCACGTTCACTTCAAAATTTAATGAGTGTTTGTTATTCTCATTAAAAGCTTCGTATCCATAGGTCATTTGCATCTTTAACATGTTTCAAGCATGCATATCCATTTTTAAAATACGTTTAGAAGAATTTGCTTTCTTGTAAAATTTCAAGCTATTAGGGTTGAACTAGTGGAATTTCCCAAACTTGGATAACAAAAATTTTGTGTTCAATTGTGGTGTGTGAATAAATTTTCATTACTTACATTTGTTAATGTTTTAATTTTTTTTCATACATAAACTCTAAAATTTACATTTTTTTGTGATCTATTATTTACCTTTTTTTGTTTACGGCATGAAGGGAGATTGAAAACTCAAAGTTTTGATTTAATAAAAAAGTGTATATCTAAAATGGAGATGCACAATGCACAAATGTGGAGACATATAATTCCAAAGAGTGTCTGTGATTTTTCAGGATTGTGACCTATTTTCAGTTTTTAGTTCTCAGGTTTTGCAATCGTCGGGAAAAGGGCAGGCGGGGGATTTTTAATTGAGTGTTGACTCCCAATCCATAAAACATTTCCTACAATAATAGAGCGCGTTACGAATGAAAAATCATTTTACAATCATCTATGATTTTAGGTCAGCTTTTTGCAAACGGGCAAAATAATGGCTTGTTTGACTCGGGTAAATATCCCACCGCACGTTCACCAGAGAATTTAATGAGTGTATGTTATTCTCTTTAAAAGCTTTGGATCCATAGGTCATTTGCATCATTAACATGTTTCAAGCTTGCATATCCATTTTTAAAACTCGTGTGGAACAAATCTCTTTCTTGTAAATTTTCAAGCTGAATGGGTTGAACTAGTGGAATTTCCCAAACTTAGATATCAAAAGTTTTGTGTTTAGTTTTGGTGTGTGAATAAATTTTTTTTACTTACATTTGTTCTTGTTTTAAAATTTTTCCATACATAAACTCAAAAATTTTCATTTTTCTGTGATCTATTTGCCTTTTTTTGTTTACGGGATGGAGGGAGAGAGAGAAAAGTCAAGGTTTTGATTTATGAAAAAAGTGTACATCTAAAATGGAGTCGCACAGTGCAAAAATGTAGAGAGAGATATTTCCAATGAATGTCTATAATTTTTAGGGAATTTCAGCTCTTTTTAGTTTTTATATCTCAGGTTTTGCAATCGTCGGGAAAAGGGGGAGGCGGGGTGTTTTTAACTGAGTGTTAACTCCCAATCCGTAAGTCATTTCTTACAAAAATATAGCCCATTACGGATGATAAATAACTTTACAATCATCTATGATTGTTAGGTAAGCTTTTTGTGAACGGGCAAAATAATGGCTAGTTCGATTCTGGTAAATATCCCACCGCACGTTCATTGAGCATCTAATGAGCGTTCGTTATTCTCTTTAAAAGCTTTGGATCCATAGGTCATTTGCATCTTTAACATGTTTCAAACATGCATATCCATTTTTAAAACACGTGTAGAAGAAATCTCTTTCTTGTAAAATTCCATGCAATTAGGGTTGAACTAGTGGAATTTCTCAAACTTGGAAAACAAAAATTTTGTGTTCATTTGTGGTGTGTGAGTAAATTTTCTTTACTTACATCTGTTATTGTTTTAATTTTTTTTCACACATAAACTCTAAAATTTTCATTTTGTTGTGATCTATTTGCCTTTTTTGGTTTACGGGATTAAGGGAGAGCGAAAAATCAAAGTTTTGATTTAAGAAAAAACGTGTACATCTAAAATGGAGATGCACAATGCACAAATGTAGGGAGAGATAATTCCAAAGAGTGTTTGTAATTTTTAGGGATTGTATGATCTTTTTAGTTTTTGTATCTCAGGTTTTGCAATCGTCGGGAAAACGGAGGCGTGGTATTTTTAACTGACTGTTGACTCCCAATCCGTATGTCATTTCTTACAAAAATATAGTCCGTTACTCATGATAAATCACATTACAATCATCTATGATTGTTAGGTCAGCTTTTTGAAAACGGGCAAAATGATGGCTTGTGTGACTCGGGTGAATATCCCGCCGCACGTTCACTTCAAAATTTAATGAGTGTTTGTTATTCTCATTAAAAGCTTCGTATCCATAGGTCATTTGCATCTTTAACATGTTTCAAGCATGCATATCCATTTTTAAAATACGTTTAGAAGAATTTGCTTTCTTGTAAAATTTCAAGCTATTAGGGTTGAACTAGTGGAATTTCCCAAACTTGGATAACAAAAATTTTGTGTTCAATTGTGGTGTGTGAATAAATTTTCATTACTTACATTTGTTAATGTTTTAATTTTTTTTCATACATAAACTCTAAAATTTACATTTTTTTGTGATCTATTATTTACCTTTTTTTGTTTACGGCATGAAGGGAGATTGAAAACTCAAAGTTTTGATTTAATAAAAAAGTGTATATCTAAAATGGAGATGCACAATGCACAAATGTGGAGACATATAATTCCAAAGAGTGTCTGTGATTTTTCAGGATTGTGACCTCTTTTCAGTTTTTAGTTCTCAGGTTTTGCAATCGTCGGGAAAAGGGCAGGCGGGGGATTTTTAATTGAGTGTTGACTCCCAATCCATAAAACATTTCCTACAATAATAGAGCGCGTTACGAATGAAAAATCATTTTACAATCATCTATGATTTTAGGTCAGCTTTTTGCAAACGGGCAAAATAATGGCTTGTTTGACTCGGGTAAATATCCCACCGCACGTTCACGAGAGAATTTAATGAGTGTATGTTATTCTCTTTAAAAGCTTTGGATCCATAGGTCATTTGCATCATTAACATGTTTCAAGCTTGCATATCCATTTTTAAAACTCGTGTGGAACAAATCTCTTTCTTGTAAATTTTCAAGCTGAATGGGTTGAACTAGTGGAATTTCCCAAACTTAGATATCAAAAGTTTTGTGTTTAGTTTTGGTGTGTGAATAAATTTTTTTTACTTACATTTGTTCTTGTTTTAAAATTTTTCCATACATAAACTCAAAAATTTTCATTTTTCTGTGATCTATTTGCCTTTTTTTGTTTACGGGATGGAGGGAGAGAGAGAAAAGTCAAGGTTTTGATTTATGAAAAAAGTGTACATCTAAAATGGAGTCGCACAGTGCAAAAATGTAGAGAGAGATATTTCCAATGAATGTCTATAATTTTTAGGGAATTTCAGCTCTTTTTAGTTTTTATATCTCAGGTTTTGCAATCGTCGGGAAAAGGGGGAGGCGGGGTGTTTTTAACTGAGTGTTAACTCCCAATCCGTAAGTCATTTCTTACAAAAATATAGCCCATTACGGATGATAAATAACTTTACAATCATCTATGATTGTTAGGTAAGCTTTTTGTGAACGGGCAAAATAATGGCTAGTTCGATTCTGGTAAATATCCCACCGCACGTTCATTGAGCATCTAATGAGCGTTCGTTATTCTCTTTAAAAGCTTTGGATCCATAGGTCATTTGCATCTTTAACATGTTTCAAACATGCATATCCATTTTTAAAACACGTGTAGAAGAAATCTCTTTCTTGTAAAATTCCATGCAATTAGGGTTGAACTAGTGGAATTTCTCAAACTTGGAAAACAAAAATTTTGTGTTCATTTGTGGTGTGTGAGTAAATTTTCTTTACTTACATCTGTTATTGTTTTAATTTTTTTTCACACATAAACTCTAAAATTTTCATTTTGTTGTGATCTATTTGCCTTTTTTGGTTTACGGGATTAAGGGAGAGCGAAAAATCAAAGTTTTGATTTAAGAAAAAACGTGTACATCTAAAATGGAGATGCACAATGCACAAATGTAGGGAGAGATAATTCCAAAGAGTGTTTGTAATTTTTAGGGATTGTATGATCTTTTTAGTTTTTGTATCTCAGGTTTTGCAATCGTCGGGAAAACGGAGGCGTGGTATTTTTAACTGACTGTTGACTCCCAATCCGTATGTCATTTCTTACAAAAATATAGTCCGTTACTCATGATAAATCACATTACAATCATCTATGATTGTTAGGTCAGCTTTTTGAAAACGGGCAAAATGATGGCTTGTGTGACTCGGGTGAATATCCCGCCGCACGTTCACTTCAAAATTTAATGAGTGTTTGTTATTCTCATTAAAAGCTTCGTATCCATAGGTCATTTGCATCTTTAACATGTTTCAAGCATGCATATCCATTTTTAAAATACGTTTAGAAGAATTTGCTTTCTTGTAAAATTTCAAGCTATTAGGGTTGAACTAGTGGAATTTCCCAAACTTGGATAACAAAAATTTTGTGTTCAATTGTGGTGTGTGAATAAATTTTCATTACTTACATTTGTTAATGTTTTAATTTTTTTTCATACATAAACTCTAAAATTTACATTTTTTTGTGATCTATTATTTACCTTTTTTTGTTTACGGCATGAAGGGAGATTGAAAACTCAAAGTTTTGATTTAATAAAAAAGTGTATATCTAAAATGGAGATGCACAATGCACAAATGTGGAGACATATAATTCCAAAGAGTGTCTGTGATTTTTCAGGATTGTGACCTATTTTCAGTTTTTAGTTCTCAGGTTTTGCAATCGTCGGGAAAAGGGCAGGCGGGGGATTTTTAATTGAGTGTTGACTCCCAATCCATAAAACATTTCCTACAATAATAGAGCGCGTTACGAATGAAAAATCATTTTACAATCATCTATGATTTTAGGTCAGCTTTTTGCAAACGGGCAAAATAATGGCTTGTTTGACTCGGGTAAATATCCCACCGCACGTTCACCAGAGAATTTAATGAGTGTATGTTATTCTCTTTAAAAGCTTTGGATCCATAGGTCATTTGCATCATTAACATGTTTCAAGCTTGCATATCCATTTTTAAAACTCGTGTGGAACAAATCTCTTTCTTGTAAATTTTCAAGCTGAATGGGTTGAACTAGTGGAATTTCCCAAACTTAGATATCAAAAGTTTTGTGTTTAGTTTTGGTGTGTGAATAAATTTTTTTTACTTACATTTGTTCTTGTTTTAAAATTTTTCCATACATAAACTCAAAAATTTTCATTTTTCTGTGATCTATTTGCCTTTTTTTGTTTACGGGATGGAGGGAGAGAGAGAAAAGTCAAGGTTTTGATTTATGAAAAAAGTGTACATCTAAAATGGAGTCGCACAGTGCAAAAATGTAGAGAGAGATATTTCCAATGAATGTCTATAATTTTTAGGGAATTTCAGCTCTTTTTAGTTTTTATATCTCAGGTTTTGCAATCGTCGGGAAAAGGGGGAGGCGGGGTGTTTTTAACTGAGTGTTAACTCCCAATCCGTAAGTCATTTCTTACAAAAATATAGCCCATTACGGATGATAAATAACTTTACAATCATCTATGATTGTTAGGTAAGCTTTTTGTGAACGGGCAAAATAATGGCTAGTTCGATTCTGGTAAATATCCCACCGCACGTTCATTGAGCATCTAATGAGCGTTCGTTATTCTCTTTAAAAGCTTTGGATCCATAGGTCATTTGCATCTTTAACATGTTTCAAACATGCATATCCATTTTTAAAACACGTGTAGAAGAAATCTCTTTCTTGTAAAATTCCATGCAATTAGGGTTGAACTAGTGGAATTTCTCAAACTTGGAAAACAAAAATTTTGTGTTCATTTGTGGTGTGTGAGTAAATTTTCTTTACTTACATCTGTTATTGTTTTAATTTTTTTTCACACATAAACTCTAAAATTTTCATTTTGTTGTGATCTATTTGCCTTTTTTGGTTTACGGGATTAAGGGAGAGCGAAAAATCAAAGTTTTGATTTAAGAAAAAACGTGTACATCTAAAATGGAGATGCACAATGCACAAATGTAGGGAGAGATAATTCCAAAGAGTGTTTGTAATTTTTAGGGATTGTATGATCTTTTTAGTTTTTGTATCTCAGGTTTTGCAATCGTCGGGAAAACGGAGGCGTGGTATTTTTAACTGACTGTTGACTCCCAATCCGTATGTCATTTCTTACAAAAATATAGTCCGTTACTCATGATAAATCACATTACAATCATCTATGATTGTTAGGTCAGCTTTTTGAAAACGGGCAAAATGATGGCTTGTGTGACTCGGGTGAATATCCCGCCGCACGTTCACTTCAAAATTTAATGAGTGTTTGTTATTCTCATTAAAAGCTTCGTATCCATAGGTCATTTGCATCTTTAACATGTTTCAAGCATGCATATCCATTTTTAAAATACGTTTAGAAGAATTTGCTTTCTTGTAAAATTTCAAGCTATTAGGGTTGAACTAGTGGAATTTCCCAAACTTGGATAACAAAAATTTTGTGTTCAATTGTGGTGTGTGAATAAATTTTCATTACTTACATTTGTTAATGTTTTAATTTTTTTTCATACATAAACTCACAAATTTACATTTTTTTGTGATCTATTATTTACCTTTTTTTGTTTACGGCATGAAGGGAGATTGAAAACTCAAAGTTTTGATTTAATAAAAAAGTGTATATCTAAAATGGAGATGCACAATGCACAAATGTGGAGACATATAATTCCAAAGAGTGTCTGTGATTTTTCAGGATTGTGACCTCTTTTCAGTTTTTAGTTCTCAGGTTTTGCAATCGTCGGGAAAAGGGCAGGCGGGGGATTTTTAATTGAGTGTTGACTCCCAATCCGTAAGTCATTTCTTAAAATAATATAGCCCGTTACGAATGAAAAATCACTTTACAATCATCTATGATTGTTAGGTCAGCTTTTTGCAATCGGGCAAAATAATGGCTTGTTTGAATCGGGTAAATATCCCACCGCACGTTCACCAGAGAATTTAATGAGTGTATGTTATTCTCTTTAAAAGCTTTGGATCCATAGGTCATTTGCATCATTAACATGTTTCAAGCTTGCATATCCATTTTTAAAACTCGTGTGGAACAAATCTCTTTCTTGTAAATTTTCAAGCTGAATGGGTTGAACTAGTGGAATTTCCCAAACTTAGATATCAAAAGTTTTGTGTTTAGTTTTGGTGTGTGAATAAATTTTTTTTACTTACATTTGTTCTTGTTTTAAAATTTTTCCATACATAAACTCAAAAATTTTCATTTTTCTGTGATCTATTTGCCTTTTTTTGTTTACGGGATGGAGGGAGAGAGAGAAAAGTCAAGGTTTTGATTTATGAAAAAAGTGTACATCTAAAATGGAGTCGCACAGTGCAAAAATGTAGAGAGAGATATTTCCAATGAATGTCTATAATTTTTAGGGAATTTCAGCTCTTTTTAGTTTTTATATCTCAGGTTTTGCAATCGTCGGGAAAAGGGGGAGGCGGGGTGTTTTTAACTGAGTGTTAACTCCCAATCCGTAAGTCATTTCTTACAAAAATATAGCCCATTACGGATGATAAATAACTTTACAATCATCTATGATTGTTAGGTAAGCTTTTTGTGAACGGGCAAAATAATGGCTAGTTCGATTCTGGTAAATATCCCACCGCACGTTCATTGAGAATTTAATGAGCGTTTGTTATTCTCTTTAAAAGCTTTGGATCCATAGGTCATTTGCATCTTTAACATGTTTCAAACATGCATATCCATTTTTAAAACACGTGTAGAAGAAATCTCTTTCTTGTAAAATTCCATGCAATTAGGGTTGAACTAGTGGAATTTCTCAAACTTGGAAAACAAAAATTTTGTGTTCATTTGTGGTGTGTGAGTAAATTTTCTTTACTTACATCTGTTATTGTTTTAATTTTTTTTCACACATAAACTCTAAAATTTTCATTTTGTTGTGATCTATTTGCCTTTTTTGGTTTACGGGATTAAGGGAGAGCGAAAAATCAAAGTTTTGATTTAAGAAAAAACGTGTACATCTAAAATGGTGATGCACAATGCACAAATGTAGGGAGAGATAATTCCAAAGAGTGTTTGTAATTTTTAGGGATTGTATGATCTTTTTAGTTTTTGTATCTCAGGTTTTGCAATCGTCGGGAAAACGGAGGCGTGGTATTTTTAACTGACTGTTGACTCCCAATCCGTATGTCATTTCTTACAAAAATATAGTCCGTTACTCATGATAAATCACATTACAATCATCTATGATTGTTAGGTCAGCTTTTTGAAAACGGGCAAAATGATGGCTTGTGTGACTCGGGTGAATATCCCGCCGCACGTTCACTTCAAAATTTAATGAGTGTTTGTTATTCTC
Source organism: Aristolochia californica (assembly GCF_029961685.1). Lineage (NCBI taxonomy): Eukaryota > Viridiplantae > Streptophyta > Magnoliopsida > Piperales > Aristolochiaceae > Aristolochia > Aristolochia californica. The sequence goes on along the minus strand of NW_027181882.1, from coordinate 92,106 downwards.
ATTAAAAGCTTCGTATCCATAGGTCATTTGCATCTTTAACATGTTTCAAGCATGCATATCCATTTTTAAAATACGTTTAGAAGAATTTGCTTTCTTGTAAAATTTCAAGCTATTAGGGTTGAACTAGTGGAATTTCCCAAACTTGGATAACAAAAATTTTGTGTTCAATTGTGGTGTGTGAATAAATTTTCATTACTTACATTTGTTAATGTTTTAATTTTTTTTCATACATAAACTCACAAATTTACATTTTTTTGTGATCTATTATTTACCTTTTTTTGTTTACGGCATGAAGGGAGATTGAAAACTCAAAGTTTTGATTTAATAAAAAAGTGTATATCTAAAATGGAGATGCACAATGCACAAATGTGGAGACATATAATTCCAAAGAGTGTCTGTGATTTTTCAGGATTGTGACCTCTTTTCAGTTTTTAGTTCTCAGGTTTTGCAATCGTCGGGAAAAGGGCAGGCGGGGGATTTTTAATTGAGTGTTGACTCCCAATCCGTAAGTCATTTCTTAAAATAATATAGCCCGTTACGAATGAAAAATCACTTTACAATCATCTATGATTGTTAGGTCAGCTTTTTGCAATCGGGCAAAATAATGGCTTGTTTGAATCGGGTAAATATCCCACCGCACTTTCACTAGAGAATTTAATGAGCGTATGTTATTCTCTTTAAAAGCTTTGGATCCATAGGTCATTTGCATCTTTAACATGTTTCAAGCTTGCATATCCATTTTTAAAACACGTGTGGAACAAATCTCTTTCGTGTAAAATTCCAAGCTATTAGGGTTGAACTAGTGGAATTTCCCAAACTTAGATATCAAAAGTTTTGTCTTAATTTTTGGTGTGTGAATAAATTTTTTTTACTTACATTTGTTCTTGTTTTAAAATTTTTCCATACATAAACTCAAAAATTTTCATTTTTCTGTGATCTATTTGCCTTTTTTTGTTTACGGGATGGAGGGAGAGAGAGAAAAGTCAAGGTTTTGATTTATGAAAAAAGTGTACATCTAAAATGGAGTCGCACAGTGCAAAAATGTAGAGAGAGATATTTCCAATGAATGTCTATAATTTTTAGGGAATTTCAGCTCTTTTTAGTTTTTATATCTCAGGTTTTGCAATCGTCGGGAAAAGGGGGAGGCGGGGTGTTTTTAACTGAGTGTTAACTCCCAATCCGTAAGTCATTTCTTACAAAAATATAGCCCATTACGGATGATAAATAACTTTACAATCATCTATGATTGTTAGGTAAGCTTTTTGTGAACGGGCAAAATAATGGCTAGTTCGATTCTGGTAAATATCCCACCGCACGTTCATTGAGAATTTAATGAGCGTTTGTTATTCTCTTTAAAAGCTTTGGATCCATAGGTCATTTGCATCTTTAACATGTTTCAAACATGCATATCCATTTTTAAAACACGTGTAGAAGAAATCTCTTTCTTGTAAAATTCCATGCAATTAGGGTTGAACTAGTGGAATTTCTCAAACTTGGAAAACAAAAATTTTGTGTTCATTTGTGGTGTGTGAGTAAATTTTCTTTACTTACATCTGTTATTGTTTTAATTTTTTTTCACACATAAACTCTAAAATTTTCATTTTGTTGTGATCTATTTGCCTTTTTTGGTTTACGGGATTAAGGGAGAGCAAAAAATCAAAGTTTTGATTTAAGAAAAAACGTGTACATCTAAAATGGAGATGCACAATGCACAAATGTAGGGAGAGATAATTCCAAAGAGTGTTTGTAATTTTTAGGGATTGTATGATCTTTTTAGATTTTGTATCTCAGGTTTTGCAATCGTCGGGAAAACGGAGGCGTGGTATTTTTAACTGACTGTTGACTCCCAATCCGTATGTCATTTCTTACAAAAATATAGTCCGTTACTCATGATAAATCACATTACAATCATCTATGATTGTTAGGTCAGCTTTTTGAAAACGGGCAAAATAATGGCTTCTTTCACTCGGGTGAATATCCCACCGCACATTCACTTCAGAATTTAATGAGTGTTTGTTATTCTAATTAAAAGCTTTGGATCCATTGGTCATTTGCATCTTTAACGTGTTTCAAGCATGCATATCCATTTTTAAAACACGTCTAGAAGAATTCTCTTTCTTGTAAAATTTCAAGCTATTAGGGTTGAACTAGTGGAATTTCCCAAACTTGGATAACAAAAATTTTGTGTTCAATTGTGGTGTGTGAATAAATTTTCATTACTTACATTTGTTAATGTTTTAATTTTTTTTCATACATAAACTCTAAAATTTACATTTTTTTGTGATCTATTTACCTTTTTTTGTTTACGGCATGAAGGGAGATTGAAAACTCAAAGTTTTGATTTAATAAAAAAGTGTATATCTAAAATGGAGATGCACAATGCACAAATGTGGAGACATATAATTCCAAAGAGTGTCTGTGATTTTTCAGGATTGTGACCTCTTTTCAGTTTTTAGTTCTCAGGTTTTGCAATCGTCGGGAAAAGGGCAGGCGGGGGATTTTTAATTGAGTGTTGACTCCCAATCCATAAAACATTTCCTACAATAATAGAGCGCGTTACGAATGAAAAATCATTTTACAATCATCTATGATTGTTAGGTCAGCTTTTTGCAAACGGGCAAAATAATGGCTTGTTTGACTCGGGTAAATATCCCACCGCACGTTCACTAGAGAATTTAATGAGTGTATGTTATTCTCTTTAAAAGCTTTGGATCCATAGGTCATTTGCATCATTAACATGTTTCAAGCTTGCATATCCATTTTTAAAACTCGTGTGGAACAAATCTCTTTCTTGTAAATTTTCAAGCTGAATGGGTTGAACTAGTGGAATTTCCCAAACTTAGATATCAAAAGTTTTGTGTTTAGTTTTGGTGTGTGAATAAATTTTCTTTACTTACATTTGTTCTTGTTTTAAAATTTTTCCATACATAAACTCAAAAATTTTCATTTTTCTGTGATCTATTTGCCTTTTTTTGTTTACGGGATGGAGGGAGAGAGAGAAAAGTCAAGGTTTTGATTTATGAAAAAAGTGTACATCTAAAATGGAGTCGCACAGTGCAAAAATGTAGAGAGAGATATTTCCAATGAATGTCTATAATTTTTAGGGAATTTCAGCTCTTTTTAGTTTTTATATCTCAGGTTTTGATATCGTTGGGAAAAGGGGGAGGCGGGGTGTTTTTAACTGAGTGTTAACTCCCAATCCGTAAGTCATTTCTTACAAAAATATAGCCCATTACGGATGATAAATAACTTTACAATCATCTATGATTGTTAGGTAGGCTTTTTGTGAACGGGCAAAATAATGGCTAGTTCGATTCTGGTAAATATCCCACCGCACGTTCATTGAGAATTTAATGAGCGTTTGTTATTCTCTTTAAAAGCTTTGGATCCATAGGTCATTTGCATCTTTAACATGTTTCAAACATGCATATCCATTTTTAAAACACGTGTAGAAGAAATCTCTTTCTTGTAAAATTCCATGCAATTAGGGTTGAACTAGTGGAATTTCTCAAACTTGGAAAACAAAAATTTTGTGTTCATTTGTGGTGTGTGAGTAAATTTTCTTTACTTACATCTGTTATTGTTTTAATTTTTTTTCACACATAAACTCTAAAATTTTCATTTTGTTGTGATCTATTTGCCTTTTTTGGTTTACGGGATTAAGGGAGAGCGAAAAATCAAAGTTTTGATTTAAGAAAAAACGTGTACATCTAAAATGGAGATGCACAATGCACAAATGTAGGGAGAGATAATTCCAAAGAGTGTTTGTAATTTTTAGGGATTGTATGATCTTTTTAGTTTTTGTATCTCAGGTTTTGCAATCGTCGGGAAAACGGAGGCGTGGTATTTTTAACTGACTGTTGACTCCCAATCCGTATGTCATTTCTTACAAAAATATAGTCCGTTACTCATGATAAATCACATTACAATCATCTATGATTGTTAGGTCAGCTTTTTGAAAACGGGCAAAATGATGGCTTGTGTGACTCGGGTGAATATCCCGCCGCACGTTCACTTCAAAATTTAATGAGTGTTTGTTATTCTCATTAAAAGCTTCGTATCCATAGGTCATTTGCATCTTTAACATGTTTCAAGCATGCATATCCATTTTTAAAATACGTTTAGAAGAATTTGCTTTCTTGTAAAATTTCAAGCTATTAGGGTTGAACTAGTGGAATTTCCCAAACTTGGATAACAAAAATTTTGTGTTCAATTGTGGTGTGTGAATAAATTTTCATTACTTACATTTGTTAATGTTTTAATTTTTTTCCATACATAAACTCACAAATTTACATTTTTTTGTGATCTATTTACCTTTTGTTGTTTACGGCATGAAGGGAGAATGAAAACTTAAAGTTTTGATTTAATATAAAGTGTACATCTAAAATGGAGATGCACAATGTACAAATGTGGAGAGATATAATTCCAAAGAGTGTCTGTGATTTTTCAGGATTGTGAGCTCTTTTCAGTTTTTAGTTCTCAGATTTGGCAATCGCCGGGAAAAGGGGGAGGCGGGGGATTTTTAATTGAGTGTTGACTCCCAATCCGTAAGTCATTTCTTAAAATAATATAGCCCGTTACGAATGAAAAATCACTTTACAATCATCTATGATTGTTAGGTCAGCTTTTTGCAATCGGGCAAAATAATGGCTTGTTTGACTCGGGTAAATATCCCACCGCACGTTCACTAGAGAATTTAATGAGCGTATGTTATTCTCTTTAAAAGCTTTGGATCCATAGGTCATTTGCATCTTTAACATGTTTCAAGTTTGCATATCCATTTTTAAAACACGTGTGGAACAAATCTCTTTCGTGTAAAATTCCAAGCTATTAGGGTTGAACTAGTGGAATTTCCCAAACTTGGATAACAAAAGTTTTGTCTTAATTTTTGGTGTGTGAATAAATTTGCTTTACTTACATTTGTTATTGTTTTAAAATTTTTCCATACATAAACTCAAAAATTTTCATTTGGCTGTGATCTATTTGCCTTTTTTTGTTTACGGGATGGAGGGAGAGAGAAAACTCAAAGTTTTGATTTTAGAAAAAAGTGTACATCAAAAATAGAGACGCACAGTGCACAAATGTAGAGAGAGATAATTCCAATGAGTGTCTGTAATTTTTAAGGAATTTAAGCTCTTTTTAGTTTTTATATCTCAGGTTTTGCACTCGTCGGGAAAAGGGGGAGGCGGGGTGTTTTTAACTGAGTGTTGGCTCCCAATCCGTAAGTCATTTCTTACAAAAATATAGCCCATTACGGATGATAAATCACTCTACAATCATCGATAATTTTTAGGTAAGCTTTTTGTGAACAGGAAAAATAATGGCTAGTTTGATTCTGGTAAATATCCCACCGCACGTTCATTGAGAATTTTATGAGTGTTTGTTATTCTCTTTAAAAGCTTTGGATCCATAGGTCATTTGCATCTTTAACATGTTTCAAGCATGCCTATCCATTTTTGAAACACGTGTGGAACAAATCTCTTTCTGGTAAAATTCCATGAAATTAGGGTTGAACTAGTGGAATTTCGCAAACTTGGAAAACAAAAACTTTTATGTTCATTTTTGGTGTGTGAGTAAATTTTCTATACTTATATTTGTTATTGTTTTATTATTTTTTCACACATAAACTCTAAAATCTTCATTTTGTTGTGATCTATTTGCCTTTTTTGGTTTACGGGATGAAGGGAGAGCGAAAACTCAAAGTTTTGATTTAAGAAAAGAGTTTACATCTAAAATGGAGATTCACAATGCACAAATGTTGGGAGAGATAATTCCAAAGAGTGTTTCAAATTTTTAGGGATTGTAAGATCTTTTTAGTTTTTGTATCTCAGGTTTTGCAATCGTCGGGAAAATGGGGAGGCGTGGTATTTTTAACTGACTGTTGACTCCCAATCCGTATGTCATTACTTACAAAAATATAGCCCGTTACTCATGATAAATCACATTACAATCATCTATGATTGTTAGGTCAGCTTTTTGAAAACGGGCAAAATAATGGCTTGTTTGACTCGGGTGAGTATCCCGCTGCACGTTCACTTCAGAATTTAATGAGTGTTTGTTATTCTCATTAAAAGCTTTGGATCCATAGGTCGTTTGCATCTTTAACATGTTTCAAGCATGCATATCCATTTTTAAAACACGTCTAGAAGAATTCTCTTTCTTGTAAAATTTCAAGCTATTAGGGTTGAACTAGTGGAATTTCCCAAACTTGGATAACGAAAATTTTGTGTTCAATTGTGGTGAGTGAATAAATTATCATTTCTTACATTTGTTAATGTTTGAATTTTTTTCCATACATAAACTCTAAAATTAAATTTTTTTGTGATCTATTTACCTTTTTTTGTTTACGGCATGAAGGGAGAACGAAAACTCAATGTTTTGATTTAATAAAAAAGTGTACATCTAAACTGGAGATGCACAATGCACAAATGTGGAGAGATATAATACCAAAGAGTGTCTGTGATTTTTCAGGATTGTGAGCTCTTTTCAGTTTTTACTTCTCAGGGTTTACAATCGTCAGGAAAAGGGAGAGGCGGGGGATTTTTAATTGAGTGTTGACTCCCAATCCGCAAGTCATTTCTTACAATAATATAGCCCGTTACGAATGAAAAATCACTTTACAATCATCTATGATTGTTAGGTCAGCTTTTTGCAAACGGGCAAAATAATGGCTTGTTTGACTCGGGTAAATATCCCACCGCACGTTCACTAGAGAATTTAATGAGCGTATGTTATTCTCTTTAAAAGCTTTGGATCCATAGGTCATTTGCATCTTTAACATGCTTGAAGCTTGCATATCCATTTTTAAAACACGTGTGGAACAAATCTCTTTCTTGTAAAATTCCAAGCTATTAGGGTTGCACTAGTTGAATTTCCCAAACTTGGATAACAAAAGTTTTGTGTTAATTTTTGGTGTGTGAAAATTTTTTTTTACTTACATTTATTATTGTTTTAAATTTTTTCCATACATAAACTCAAAAATTTTCATTTTGCTGTGATCTATTTGCCTTTTTTTGTTTACGGGATCAAGGGAGAGTGAAAACTCAAAGTTTTGATTTAAGAAAAAAGTGTACATCTAAAATGGAGACGCACAGTGCACAAATGAAGAGAGAGATAATTCCAATGAGTGTCTGTAATTTTTAGGGAATTTAAGCTCTTTTTAGTTTTTATATCTCAGGTTTTACAATCTTCGGGAAAAGGGGGAGGCGGGGTGTTTTTAACTGAGTGTTGACTCCCAATCCGTAAGTCATTTCTTACAAAAATATAGCCCGTTACGGATGATAAATCACTTTACAATCATCTATGATTGTTAGGTAAGCTTTTTGTGAACGGGCAAAATAATGGCTAGTTTGATTCTGGTAAATATCCCACCGCACGTTCATTGAGAATTTAATGAGTGTTTGTTATTCTCTTTAAAAGCTTTGGATCCATAGGTCATTTGCATCTTTAACATGTTTCAAGCTTGCATATCCATTTTTAAAACACGTGTGGAACAAATCTCTTTCTTGTAAAATTCCAAGCTATTAGGGTTGAACTAGTGGAATTTCCCAAACTTGGATAACAAAAGTTTTGTGTTAATTTTTGGTGTGTTAATAAATTTTCTTTACTTACATTTGTTATTGTTTTAAAATTTTACCATACATAAACTCAAAAATTTTCATTTTGCTGTGATCTATTTTCCTTTTTTGGTTTACGGGATGAAGGGAGAGCGAAAACTCAAAGTTTTGATTTAAGAAAAAATTTCACATCTAAAATGGAGATGCACAATGCCCAAATGTTGGGAGATATAATTCCAAAGAGTGTTTGTAATTTAGATCTTTTTAGTTTTTGTATCTCAGGATTGGCAATCGTCGGGAAAACGAGGAGGTGTGGTGTTTTTAACTGACTGTTGACTCCCATTCCGTATGTCATTTCTTACAAAAATATAGCCCGTTACTCACGATAAATCACATTACAATCATCTATGATTGTTAGGTCAGCTTTTTGAAAACGGACAAAATAATGGCTTGTTAGGTAAATATCCCGCCGCACGTTCACTTCTGAATTTAATGAGTGTTTGTTATTCTCATTAAAAGCTTTGGATCCATAGGTCATTTTCAACTTTAACATGTTTCAAGCATGCATATCCATTTTAAAACACGTCTAGAAGAGTTCTCTTTTTTGTTAAATTTCAAGCTATTAGGGTTGAACTAGTGGAATTTCCCAAACTTGGATAACAAAATTTTGTGTTCAGTTGTGGTGTGTGAATAAATTTTCATTACTTACATTTTTTCCCATACATAAACTCTAAAATTTACATTTTTTTTTGTGATCTATTTACCTTTTTTTTGTTTATGGCATGAAGGGAGAACGAAAAACTAGAAATTTTGATTTAATAAAAAAGTGTACATCTAAAATGGAGATGCACAATGCACAAATGTGGAGAGATATAATTCCAAAGAGTGTCTATGGTTTTTCAGGATTGTGAGGTCTTTTCAGTTTTTAGTTCTCAGGTTTTGCAATCGTCGGGAAAAGGGGGAGGCGGGGGATTTTTAATTGAGTGTTGACTCCCAACCCGTAAGTCATTTCTTACAATAATACATCCCGTTACGAATGAAAAATCACTTTACAATCATCTATGATTGTTAGGTCAGCTTTTTGCAAACGGGCAAAATAATGGCTTGTTTGACTCTGGTAAATATCCCACCGCACGTTCACTAGATAATTTAATGAGCGTATGTTATTCTCTTTAAAAGCTTTGGATCCATAGGCCATTTGCATCTTTAACATGTTTCAAGCTTGCATATCCATTTTTAAAACACGTGTGGAACAAATCTCTTTCTTGTAAAATTCCGAGCTATTAGGGTTGAACAAGTGGAATTTCCCAAACTTGGATAACAAAAGTTTTGTGTTAATTTTTGGTGTGTGAATAAGTTTTCTTTACTTACATTTGTTATTGTTTCCATACATAAACTCAAAAATTTTCATTTTGCTGTGATATATTTGCCTTTTTTTGTTTACGGGATGAAGGGAGAGAGAAAACTCAAAGTTTTGATTTAAGAAAAAAGTGTACATCTAAAATGGAGATGGACGGTGCACAAATGTAGAGAGAGATAATTCCAATGAGTGTCTGTAATTTTTAGGGAATTTAAGCTTTTTTTAGTTTTTATATCTCAGGTTTTACAATCTTCGGGAAAATGGGGAGGCGGGGTGTTTTTAACTGAGTGTTGACTCCCAATCCGTAAGTCATTTCTTACAAAAATATAGCCCGTTACGGATGATAAATCACTTTACAATCATCTATGATTGTTCGGTAAGCTTTTTGTGAACTGGCAAAATAATGGCTAGTTTGATTCTGGTAAATATCCCACCACACGTTCATTGATAATTTAATGAGTGTTTGTTATTCTCTTTAAAAGCTTTGGATCCATAGGTCATTTGCATCTTTAACATGTTTCAAGCTTGCATATCCATTTTTAAAACACGTGTGGAACAAATCACTTTCTTGTAAAATTCCAAGCTATTAGGGTTGGACTAGTGGAATTTCCCAAACTTGGATAACAAAAGTTTTGTGTTAATTTTTGGTGTGTGAATAAATTTTCTTAACTTACATTTGTTATTGTTTTAAAATTTTTCCATACATAAACTCAAAAATTTTCATTTTGCTGTGATCTATTTGCCTTTTTTTGTTTACGGGATCAAGGGAGAGTGAAAACTCAAAGTTTTGATTTAAGAAAAAAGTGTACATCTAAAATGGAGACGCACAGTGCACAAATGAAGAGAGAGATAATTCCAATGAGTGTCTGTAATTTTTAGGGAATTTAAGCTCTTTTTAGTTTTTATATCTCAGGTTTTACAATCTTCGGGAAAAGGGGGAGGCGGGGTGTTTTTAACTGAGTGTTGACTCCCAATCCGTAAGTCATTTCTTACAAAAATATAGCCCGTTACGGATGATAAATCACTTTACAATCATCTATGATTGTTAGGTAAGCTTTTTGTGAACGGGCAAAATAATGGCTAGTTTGATTCTGGTAAATATCCCACCGCACGTTCATTGAGAATTTAATGAGTGTTTGTTATTCTCTTTAAAAGCTTTGGATCCATAGGTCATTTGCATCTTTAACATGTTTCAAGCTTGCATATCCATTTTTAAAACACGTGTGGAACAAATCTCTTTCTTGTAAAATTCCAAGCTATTAGGGTTGAACTAGTGGAATTTCCCAAACTTGGATAACAAAAGTTTTGTGTTAATTTTTGGTGTGTTAATAAATTTTCTTTACTTACATTTGTTATTGTTTTAAAATTTTACCATACATAAACTCAAAAATTTTCATTTTGCTGTGATCTATTTTCCTTTTTTGGTTTACGGGATGAAGGGAGAGCGAAAACTCAAAGTTTTGATTTAAGAAAAAATTTCGCATCTAAAATGGAGATGCACAATGCCCAAATGTTGGGAGATATAATTCCAAAGAGTGTTTGTAATTTAGATCTTTTTAGTTTTTGTATCTCAGGATTTGCAATCGTCGGGAAAACGAGGAGGTGTGGTGCTTTTAACTGACTGTTGACTCCCATTCCGTATGTCATTTCTTACAAAAATATAGCCCGTTACTCATGATAAATCACATTACAATCATCTATGATTGTTAGGTCAGCTTTTTGAAAACGGACAAAATAATGGCTTGTTAGGTAAATATCCCGCCGCACGTTCACTTCTGAATTTAATGAGTGTTTGTTATTCTCATTAAAAGCTTTGGATCCATAGGTCATTTTCAACTTTAAAAGCATGCATATCCATTTTAAAACACGTCTAGAAGAGTTCTCTTTTTTGTTAAATTTCAAGCTATTAGGGTTGAACTAGTGGAATTTCCCAAACTTGGATAACAAAATTTTGTGTTCAGTTGTGGTGTGTGAATAAATTTTCATTACTTACATTTTTTCCCATACATAAACTCTAAAATTTACATTTTTTTTGTGATCTTTTTACCTTTTTTTTGTTTATGGCATGAAGGGAGAACGAAAAACTAGAAATTTTGATTTAATAAAAAAGTGTACATCTAAAATGGAGATGCACAATGCACAAATGTGGAGAGATATAATTCCAAAGAGTGTCTATGATTTTTCAGGATTGTGAGGTCTTTTCAGTTTTTAGTTCTCAGGTTTTGCAATCGTCGGGAAAAGGGGGAGGCGGGGGATTTTTAATTGAGTGTTGACTCCCAACCCGTAAGTCATTTCTTACAATAATACATCCCGTTACGAATGAAAAATCACTTTACAATCATCTATGATTGTTAGGTCAGCTTTTTGCAAACGGGCAAAATAATGGCTTGTTTGACTCTGGTAAATATCCCACCGCACGTTCACTAGATAATTTAATGAGCGTATGTTATTCTCTTTAAAAGCTTTGGATCCATAGGCCATTTGCATCTTTAACATGTTTCAAGCTTGCATATCCATTTTTAAAACACGTGTGGAACAAATCTCTTTCTTGTAAAATTCCGAGCTATTAGGGTTGAACAAGTGGAATTTCCCAAACTTGGATAACAAAAGTTTTGTGTTAATTTTTGGTGTGTGAATAAGTTTTCTTTACTTACATTTGTTATTGTTTCCATACATAAACTCAAAAATTTTCATTTTGCTGTGATATATTTGCCTTTTTTTGTTTACGGGATGAAGGGAGAGAGAAAACTCAAAGTTTTGATTTAAGAAAAAAGTGTACATCTAAAATGGAGATGGACGGTGCACAAATGTAGAGAGAGATAATTCCAATGAGTGTCTGTAATTTTTAGGGAATTTAAGCTTTTTTTAGTTTTTATATCTCAGGTTTTACAATCTTCGGGAAAATGGGGAGGCGGGGTGTTTTTAACTGAGTGTTGACTCCCAATCCGTAAGTCATTTCTTACAAAAATATAGCCCGTTACGGATGATAAATCACTTTACAATCATCTATGATTGTTCGGTAAGCTTTTTGTGAACTGGCAAAATAATGGCTAGTTTGATTCTGGTAAATATCCCACCGCACGTTCATTGATAATTTAATGAGTGTTTGTTATTCTCTTTAAAAGCTTTGGATCCATAGGTCATTTGTCTCTTTAACATGTTTCAAGCTTGCATATCCATTTTTAAAACACGTGTGGAACAAATCTCTTTCTTGTAAAATTCCAAGCTATTAGGGTTGAACTAGTGGAATTTCCCAAACTTGGATAACAAAAGTTTTGTGTTAATTTTTGGTGTGTTAATAAATTTTCTTTACTTACATTTGTTATTGTTTTAAAATTTTACCATACATAAACTCAAAAATTTTCATTTTGCTGTGATCTATTTTCCTTTTTTGGTTTACGGGATGAAGGGAGAGCGAAAACTCAAAGTTTTGATTTAAGAAAAAATTTCGCATCTAAAATGGAGATGCACAATGCCCAAATGTTGGGAGATATAATTCCAAAGAGTGTTTGTAATTTAGATCTTTTTAGTTTTTGTATCTCAGGATTTGCAATCGTCGGGAAAACGAGGAGGTGTGGTGCTTTTAACTGACTATTGACTCCCATTCCGTATGTCATTTCTTACAAAAATATAGCCCGTTACTCATGATAAATCACATTACAATCATCTATGATTGTTAGGTCAGCTTTTTGAAAACGGACAAAATAATGGCTTGTTAGGTAAATATCCCGCCGCACGTTCACTTCTGAATTTAATGAGTGTTTGTTATTCTCATTAAAAGCTTTGGATCCATAGGTCATTTTCAACTTTAAAAGCATGCATATCCATTTTAAAACACGTCTAGAAGAGTTCTCTTTTTTGTTAAATTTCAAGCTATTAGGGTTGAACTAGTGGAATTTCCCAAACTTGGATAACAAAATTTTGTGTTCAGTTGTGGTGTGTGAATAAATTTTCATTACTTACATTTTTTCCCATACATAAACTCTAAAATTTACATTTTTTTTTGTGATCTATTTACCTTTTTTTTGTTTATGGCATGAAGGGAGAACGAAAAACTAGAAATTTTGATTTAATAAAAAAGTGTACATCTAAAATGGAGATGCACAATGCACAAATGTGGAGAGATATAATTCCAAAGAGTGTCTATGGTTTTTCAGGATTGTGAGGTCTTTTCAGTTTTTAGTTCTCAGGTTTTGCAATCGTCGGGAAAAGGGGGAGGCGGGGGATTTTTAATTGAGTGTTGACTCCCAACCCGTAAGTCATTTCTTACAATAATACATCCCGTTACGAATGAAAAATCACTTTACAATCATCTATGATTGTTAGGTCAGCTTTTTGCAAACGGGCAAAATAATGGCTTGTTTGACTCTGGTAAATATCCCACCGCACGTTCACTAGATAATTTAATGAGCGTATGTTATTCTCTTTAAAAGCTTTGGATCCATAGGCCATTTGCATCTTTAACATGTTTCAAGCTTGCATATCCATTTTTAAAACACGTGTGGAACAAATCTCTTTCTTGTAAAATTCCGAGCTATTAGGGTTGAACAAGTGGAATTTCCCAAACTTGGATAACAAAAGTTTTGTGTTAATTTTTGGTGTGTGAATAAGTTTTCTTTACTTACATTTGTTATTGTTTCCATACATAAACTCAAAAATTTTCATTTTGCTGTGATATATTTGCCTTTTTTTGTTTACGGGATGAAGGGAGAGAGAAAACTCAAAGTTTTGATTTAAGAAAAAAGTGTACATCTAAAATGGAGATGGACGGTGCACAAATGTAGAGAGAGATAATTCCAATGAGTGTCTGTAATTTTTAGGGAATTTAAGCTTTTTTTAGTTTTTATATCTCAGGTTTTACAATCTTCGGGAAAATGGGGAGGCGGGGTGTTTTTAACTGAGTGTTGACTCCCAATCCGTAAGTCATTTCTTACAAAAATATAGCCCGTTACGGATGATAAATCACTTTACAATCATCTATGATTGTTCGGTAAGCTTTTTGTGAACTGGCAAAATAATGGCTAGTTTGATTCTGGTAAATATCCCACCGCACGTTCATTGATAATTTAATGAGTGTTTGTTATTCTCTTTAAAAGCTTTGGATCCATAGGTCATTTGCATCTTTAACATGTTTCAAGCTTGCATATCCATTTTTAAAACACGTGTGGAACAAATCACTTTCTTGTAAAATTCCAAGCTATAAGGGTTGGACTAGTGGAATTTCCCAAACTTGGATAACAAAAGTTTTGTGTTAATTTTTGGTGTGTGAATAAATTTTCTTAACTTACATTTGTTATTGTTTTAAAATTTTTCCATACATAAACTCAAAAATTTTCATTTTGCTGTGATCTATTTGCCTTTTTTTGTTTACGGGATCAAGGGAGAGTGAAAACTCAAAGTTTTGATTTAAGAAAAAAGTGTACATCTAAAATGGAGACGCACAGTGCACAAATGAAGAGAGAGATAATTCCAATGAGTGTCTGTAATTTTTAGGGAATTTAAGCTCTTTTTAGTTTTTATATCTCAGGTTTTACAATCTTCGGGAAAAGGGGGAGGCGGGGTGTTTTTAACTGAGTGTTGACTCCCAATCCGTAAGTCATTTCTTACAAAAATATAGCCCGTTACGGATGATAAATCACTTTACAATCATCTATGATTGTTAGGTAAGCTTTTTGTGAACGGGCAAAATAATGGCTAGTTTGATTCTGGTAAATATCCCACCGCACGTTCATTGAGAATTTAATGAGTGTTTGTTATTATCTTTAAAAGCTTTGGATCCATAGGTCATTTGCATCTTTAACATGTTTCAAGCTTGCATATCCATTTTTAAAACACGTGTGGAACAAATCTCTTTCTTGTAAAATTCCAAGCTATTAGGGTTGAACTAGTGGAATTTCCCAAACTTGGATAACAAAAGTTTTGTGTTAATTTTTGGTGTGTTAATAAATTTTCTTTACTTACATTTGTTATTGTTTTAAAATTTTACCATACATAAACTCAAAAATTTTCATTTTGCTGTGATCTATTTTCCTTTTTTGGTTTACGGGATGAAGGGAGAGCGAAAACTCAAAGTTTTGATTTAAGAAAAAATTTCGCATCTAAAATGGAGATGCACAATGCCCAAATGTTGGGAGATATAATTCCAAAGAGTGTTTGTAATTTAGATCTTTTTAGTTTTTGTATCTCAGGATTTGCAATCGTCGGGAAAACGAGGAGGTGTGGTGCTTTTAACTGACTGTTGACTCCCATTCCGTATGTCATTTCTTACAAAAATATAGCCCGTTACTCATGATAAATCACATTACAATCATCTATGATTGTTAGGTCAGCTTTTTGAAAACGGACAAAATAATGGCTTGTTAGGTAAATATCCCGCCGCACGTTCACTTCTGAATTTAATGAGTGTTTGTTATTCTCATTAAAAGCTTTGGATCCATAGGTCATTTTCAACTTTAAAAGCATGCATATCCATTTTAAAACACGTCTAGAAGAGTTCTCTTTTTTGTTAAATTTCAAGCTATTAGGGTTGAACTAGTGGAATTTCCCAAACTTGGATAACAAAATTTTGTGTTCAGTTGTGGTGTGTGAATAAATTTTCATTACTTACATTTTTTCCCATACATAAACTCTAAAATTTACATTTTTTTTGTGATCTTTTTACCTTTTTTTTGTTTATGGCATGAAGGGAGAACGAAAAACTAGAAATTTTGATTTAATAAAAAAGTGTACATCTAAAATGGAGATGCACAATGCACAAATGTGGAGAGATATAATTCCAAAGAGTGTCTATGATTTTTCAGGATTGTGAGGTCTTTTTAGTTTTTAGTTCTCAGGTTTTGCAATCGTCGGGAAAAGGGGGAGGCGGGGGATTTTTAATTGAGTGTTGACTCCCAACCCGTAAGTCATTTCTTACAATAATACATCCCGTTACGAATGAAAAATCACTTTACAATCATCTATGATTGTTAGGTCAGCTTTTTGCAAACGGGCAAAATAATGGCTTGTTTGACTCTGGTAAATATCCCACCGCACGTTCACTAGATAATTTAATGAGCGTATGTTATTCTCTTTAAAAGCTTTGGATCCATAGGCCATTTGCATCTTTAACATGTTTCAAGCTTGCATATCCATTTTTAAAACACGTGTGGAACAAATCTCTTTCTTGTAAAATTCCGAGCTATTAGGGTTGAACAAGTGGAATTTCCCAAACTTGGATAACAAAAGTTTTGTGTTAATTTTTGGTGTGTGAATAAGTTTTCTTTACTTACATTTGTTATTGTTTCCATACATAAACTCAAAAATTTTCATTTTGCTGTGATATATTTGCCTTTTTTTGTTTACGGGATGAAGGGAGAGAGAAAACTCAAAGTTTTGATTTAAGAAAAAACTGTACATCTAAAATGGAGATGGACGGTGCACAAATGTAGAGAGAGATAATTCCAATGAGTGTCTGTAATTTTTAGGGAATTTAAGCTTTTTTTAGTTTTTATATCTCAGGTTTTACAATCTTCGGGAAAATGGGGAGGCGGGGTGTTTTTAACTGAGTGTTGACTCCCAATCCGTAAGTCATTTCTTACAAAAATATAGCCCGTTACGGATGATAAATCACTTTACAATCATCTATGATTGTTCGGTAAGCTTTTTGTGAACTGGCAAAATAATGGCTAGTTTGATTCTGGTAAATATCCCACCGCACGTTCATTGATAATTTAATGAGTGTTTGTTATTCTCTTTAAAAGCTTTGGATCCATAGGTCATTTGCATCTTTAACATGTTTCAAGCTTGCATATCCATTTTTAAAACACGTGTGGAACAAATCACTTTCTTGTAAAATTCCAAGCTATTAGGGTTGGACTAGTGGAATTTCCCAAACTTGGATAACAAAAGTTTTGTGTTAATTTTTGGTGTGTGAATAAATTTTCTTAACTTACATTTGTTATTGTTTTAAAATTTTTCCATACATAAACTCAAAAATTTTCATTTTGCTGTGATCTATTTGCCTTTTTTTGTTTACGGGATCAAGGGAGAGTGAAAACTCAAAGTTTTGATTTAAGAAAAAAGTGTACATCTAAAATGGAGACGCACAGTGCACAAATGAAGAGAGAGATAATTCCAATGAGTGTCTGTAATTTTTAGGGAATTTAAGCTCTTTTTAGTTTTTATATCTCAGGTTTTACAATCTTCGGGAAAAGGGGGAGGCGGGGTGTTTTTAACTGAGTGTTGACTCCCAATCCGTAAGTCATTTCTTACAAAAATATAGCCCGTTACGGATGATAAATCACTTTACAATCATCTATGATTGTTAGGTAAGCTTTTTGTGAACGGGCAAAATAATGGCTAGTTTGATTCTGGTAAATATCCCACCGCACGTTCATTGAGAATTTAATGAGTGTTTGTTATTATCTTTAAAAGCTTTGGATCCATAGGTCATTTGCATCTTTAACATGTTTCAAGCTTGCATATCCATTTTTAAAACACGTGTGGAACAAATCTCTTTCTTGTAAAATTCCAAGCTATTAGGGTTGAACTAGTGGAATTTCCCAAACTTGGATAACAAAAGTTTTGTGTTAATTTTTGGTGTGTTAATAAATTTTCTTTACTTACATTTGTTATTGTTTTAAAATTTTACCATACATAAACTCAAAAATTTTCATTTTGCTGTGATCTATTTTCCTTTTTTGGTTTACGGGATGAAGGGAGAGCGAAAACTCAAAGTTTTGATTTAAGAAAAAATTTCGCATCTAAAATGGAGATGCACAATGCCCAAATGTTGGGAGATATAATTCCAAAGAGTGTTTGTAATTTAGATCTTTTTAGTTTTTGTATCTCAGGATTTGCAATCGTCGGGAAAACGAGGAGGTGTGGTGCTTTTAACTGACTGTTGACTCCCATTCCGTATGTCATTTCTTACAAAAATATAGCCCGTTACTCATGATAAATCACATTACAATCATCTATGATTGTTAGGTCAGCTTTTTGAAAACGGACAAAATAATGGCTTGTTAGGTAAATATCCCACCGCACGTTCACTTCTGAATTTAATGAGTGTTTGTTATTCTCATTAAAAGCTTTGGATCCATAGGTCATTTTCAACTTTAAAAGCATGCATATCCATTTTAAAACACGTCTAGAAGAGTTCTCTTTTTTGTTAAATTTCAAGCTATTAGGGTTGAACTAGTGGAATTTCCCAAACTTGGATAACAAAATTTTGTGTTCAGTTGTGGTGTGTGAATAAATTTTCATTACTTACATTTTTTCCCATACATAAACTCTAAAATTTACATTTTTTTTTGTGATCTATTTACCTTTTTTTTGTTTATGGCATGAAGGGAGAACGAAAAACTAGAAATTTTGATTTAATAAAAAAGTGTACATCTAAAATGGAGATGCACAATGCACAAATGTGGAGAGATATAATTCCAAAGAGTGTCTATGGTTTTTCAGGATTGTGAGGTCTTTTCAGTTTTTAGTTCTCAGGTTTTGCAATCGTCGGGAAAAGGGGGAGGCGGGGGATTTTTAATTGAGTGTTGACTCCCAACCCGTAAGTCATTTCTTACAATAATACATCCCGTTACGAATGAAAAATCACTTTACAATCATCTATGATTGTTAGGTCAGCTTTTTGCAAACGGGCAAAATAATGGCTTGTTTGACTCTGGTAAATATCCCACCGCACGTTCACTAGATAATTTAATGAGCGTATGTTATTCTCTTTAAAAGCTTTGGATCCATAGGCCATTTGCATCTTTAACATGTTTCAAGCTTGCATATCCATTTTTAAAACACGTGTGGAACAAATCTCTTTCTTGTAAAATTCCGAGCTATTAGGGTTGAACAAGTGGAATTTCCCAAACTTGGATAACAAAAGTTTTGTGTTAATTTTTGGTGTGTGAATAAGTTTTCTTTACTTACATTTGTTATTGTTTCCATACATAAACTCAAAAATTTTCATTTTGCTGTGATATATTTGCCTTTTTTTGTTTACGGGATGAAGGGAGAGAGAAAACTCAAAGTTTTGATTTAAGAAAAAACTGTACATCTAAAATGGAGATGGACGGTGCACAAATGTAGAGAGAGATAATTCCAATGAGTGTCTGTAATTTTTAGGGAATTTAAGCTTTTTTTAGTTTTTATATCTCAGGTTTTACAATCTTCGGGAAAATGGGGAGGCGGGGTGTTTTTAACTGAGTGTTGACTCCCAATCCGTAAGTCATTTCTTACAAAAATATAGCCCGTTACGGATGATAAATCACTTTACAATCATCTATGATTGTTCGGTAAGCTTTTTGTGAACTGGCAAAATAATGGCTAGTTTGATTCTGGTAAATATCCCACCGCACGTTCATTGATAATTTAATGAGTGTTTGTTATTCTCTTTAAAAGCTTTGGATCCATAGGTCATTTGCATCTTTAACATGTTTCAAGCTTGCATATCCATTTTTAAAACACGTGTGGAACAAATCACTTTCTTGTAAAATTCCAAGCTATTAGGGTTGGACTAGTGGAATTTCCCAAACTTGGATAACAAAAGTTTTGTGTTAATTTTTGGTGTGTGAATAAATTTTCTTAACTTACATTTGTTATTGTTTTAAAATTTTTCCATACATAAACTCAAAAATTTTCATTTTGCTGTGATCTATTTGCCTTTTTTTGTTTACGGGATCAAGGGAGAGTGAAAACTCAAAGTTTTGATTTAAGAAAAAAGTGTACATCTAAAATGGAGACGCACAGTGCACAAATGAAGAGAGAGATAATTCCAATGAGTGTCTGTAATTTTTAGGGAATTTAAGCTCTTTTTAGTTTTTATATCTCAGGTTTTACAATCTTCGGGAAAAGGGGGAGGCGGGGTGTTTTTAACTGAGTGTTGACTCCCAATCCGTAAGTCATTTCTTACAAAAATATAGCCCGTTACGGATGATAAATCACTTTACAATCATCTATGATTGTTAGGTAAGCTTTTTGTGAACGGGCAAAATAATGGCTAGTTTGATTCTGGTAAATATCCCACCGCACGTTCATTGAGAATTTAATGAGTGTTTGTTATTATCTTTAAAAGCTTTGGATCCATAGGTCATTTGCATCTTTAACATGTTTCAAGCTTGCATATCCATTTTTAAAACACGTGTGGAACAAATCTCTTTCTTGTAAAATTCCAAGCTATTAGGGTTGAACTAGTGGAATTTCCCAAACTTGGATAACAAAAGTTTTGTGTTAATTTTTGGTGTGTTAATAAATTTTCTTTACTTACATTTGTTATTGTTTTAAAATTTTACCATACATAAACTCAAAAATTTTCATTTTGCTGTGATCTATTTTCCTTTTTTGGTTTACGGGATGAAGGGAGAGCGAAAACTCAAAGTTTTGATTTAAGAAAAAATTTCGCATCTAAAATGGAGATGCACAATGCCCAAATGTTGGGAGATATAATTCCAAAGAGTGTTTGTAATTTAGATCTTTTTAGTTTTTGTATCTCAGGATTTGCAATCGTCGGGAAAACGAGGAGGTGTGGTGCTTTTAACTGACTGTTGACTCCCATTCCGTATGTCATTTCTTACAAAAATATAGCCCGTTACTCATGATAAATCACATTACAATCATCTATGATTGTTAGGTCAGCTTTTTGAAAACGGACAAAATAATGGCTTGTTAGGTAAATATCCCACCGCACGTTCACTTCTGAATTTAATGAGTGTTTGTTATTCTCATTAAAAGCTTTGGATCCATAGGTCATTTTCAACTTTAAAAGCATGCATATCCATTTTAAAACACGTCTAGAAGAGTTCTCTTTTTTGTTAAATTTCAAGCTATTAGGGTTGAACTAGTGGAATTTCCCAAACTTGGATAACAAAATTTTGTGTTCAGTTGTGGTGTGTGAATAAATTTTCATTACTTACATTTTTTCCCATACATAAACTCTAAAATTTACATTTTTTTTTGTGATCTATTTACCTTTTTTTTGTTTATGGCATGAAGGGAGAACGAAAAACTAGAAATTTTGATTTAATAAAAAAGTGTACATCTAAAATGGAGATGCACAATGCACAAATGTGGAGAGATATAATTCCAAAGAGTGTCTATGGTTTTTCAGGATTGTGAGGTCTTTTCAGTTTTTAGTTCTCAGGTTTTGCAATCGTCGGGAAAAGGGGGAGGCGGGGGATTTTTAATTGAGTGTTGACTCCCAACCCGTAAGTCATTTCTTACAATAATACATCCCGTTACGAATGAAAAATCACTTTACAATCATCTATGATTGTTAGGTCAGCTTTTTGCAAACGGGCAAAATAATGGCTTGTTTGACTCTGGTAAATATCCCACCGCACGTTCACTAGATAATTTAATGAGCGTATGTTATTCTCTTTAAAAGCTTTGGATCCATAGGCCATTTGCATCTTTAACATGTTTCAAGCTTGCATATCCATTTTTAAAACACGTGTGGAACAAATCTCTTTCTTGTAAAATTCCGAGCTATTAGGGTTGAACAAGTGGAATTTCCCAAACTTGGATAACAAAAGTTTTGTGTTAATTTTTGGTGTGTGAATAAGTTTTCTTTACTTACATTTGTTATTGTTTCCATACATAAACTCAAAAATTTTCATTTTGCTGTGATATATTTGCCTTTTTTTGTTTACGGGATGAAGGGAGAGAGAAAACTCAAAGTTTTGATTTAAGAAAAAAGTGTACATCTAAAATGGAGATGGACGGTGCACAAATGTAGAGAGAGATAATTCCAATGAGTGTCTGTAATTTTTAGGGAATTTAAGCTTTTTTTAGTTTTTATATCTCAGGTTTTACAATCTTCGGGAAAATGGGGAGGCGGGGTGTTTTTAACTGAGTGTTGACTCCCAATCCGTAAGTCATTTCTTACAAAAATATAGCCCGTTACGGATGATAAATCACTTTACAATCATCTATGATTGTTCGGTAAGCTTTTTGTGAACTGGCAAAATAATGGCTAGTTTGATTCTGGTAAATATCCCACCGCACGTTCATTGATAATTTAATGAGTGTTTGTTATTCTCTTTAAAAGCTTTGGATCCATAGGTCATTTGCATCTTTAACATGTTTCAAGCTTGCATATCCATTTTTAAAACACGTGTGGAACAAATCACTTTCTTGTAAAATTCGAAGCTATTAGGGTTGGACTAGTAGAATTTCCCAAACTTGGATAACAAAAGTTTTGTGTTAATTTTTGGTGTGTGAATAAATTTTCTTAACTTACATTTGTTATTGTTTTAAAATTTTTCCATACATAAACTCAAAAATTTTCATTTTGCTGTGATCTATTTGCCTTTTTTTGTTTACGGGATGAAGGGAGAGTGAAAACTCAAAGTTTTGATTTAAGAAAAAAGTGTACATCTAAAATGGAGACGCACAGTGCACAAATGAAGAGAGAGATAATTCCAATGAGTGTCTGTAATTTTTAGGGAATTTAAGCTCTTTTTAGTTTTTATATCTCAGGTTTTACAATCTTCGGGAAAAGGGGGAGGCGGGGTGTTTTTAACTGAGTGTTGACTCCCAATCCGTAAGTCATTTCTTACAAAAATATAGCCCGTTACGGATGATAAATCACTTTACAATCATCTATGATTGTTCGGTAAGCTTTTTGTGAACGGGCAAAATAATGGCTAGTTTGATTCTGGTAAATATCCCACCGCACGTTCATTGATAATTTAATGAGTGTTTGTTATTCTCTTTAAAAGCTTTGGATCCATAGGTCATTTGCATCTTTAACATGTTTCAAGCTTGCGTATCCATTTTTAAAACACGTGTGGAACAAATCACTTTCTTGTAAAATTCCAAGCTATTAGGGTTGGACTAGTGAAATTTCCCAAACTTGGATAACAAAAGTTTTGTGTTAATTTTTGGTGTGTGAATAAATTTTCTTAACTTACATTTGTTATTGTTTTAAAATTTTTCCATACATAAACTCAAAAATTTTCATTTTGCTGTGATCTATTTGCCTTTTTTTGTTTACGGGATGAAGGGAGAGTGAAAACTCAAAGTTTTGATTTAAGAAAAAAGTGTACATCTAAAATGGAGACGCACAGTGCACAAATGAAGAGAGAGATAATTCCAATGAGTGTCTGTAATTTTTAGGGAATTTAAGCTCTTTTTAGTTTTTATATCTCAGGTTTTACAATCTTCGGGAAAAGGGGGAGGCGGGGTGTTTTTAACTGAGTGTTGACTCCCAATCCGTAAGTCATTTCTTACAAAAATATAGCCCGTTACGGATGATAAATCACTTTACAATCATCTATGATTGTTAGGTAAGCTTTTTGTGAACGGGCAAAATAATGGCTAGTTTGATTCTGGTAAATATCCCACCGCACGTTCATTGAGAATTTAATGAGTGTTTGTTATTCTCTTTAAAAGCTTTGGATCCATAGGTCATTTGCATCTTTAACATGTTTCAAGCTTGCATATCCATTTTTAAAACACGTGTGGAACAAATCTCTTTCTTGTAAAATTCCAAGCTATTAGGGTTGAACTAGTGGAATTTCCCAAACTTGGATAACAAAAGTTTTGTGTTAATTTTTGGTGTGTTAATAAATTTTCTTTACTTACATTTGTTATTGTTTTAAAATTTTACCATACATAAACTCAAAAAGTTTCATTTTGCTGTGATCTATTTTCCTTTTTTGGTTTACGGGATGAAGGGAGAGCGAAAACTCAAAGTTTTGATTTAAGAAAAAATTTCACATCTAAAATGGAGATGCACAATGCCCAAATGTTGGGAGATATAATTCCAAAGAGTGTTTGTAATTTAGATCTTTTTAGTTTTTGTATCTCAGGATTTGCAATCGTCGGGAAAACGAGGAGGTGTGGTGTTTTTAACTGACTGTTGACTCCCATTCCGTATGTCATTTCTTACAAAAATATAGCCCGTTACTCACGATAAATCACATTACAATCATCTATGATTGTTAGGTCAGCTTTTTGAAAACGGACAAAATAATGGCTTGTTAGGTAAATATCCCGCCGCACGTTCACTTCTGAATTTAATGAGTGTTTGTTATTCTCATTAAAAGCTTTGGATCCATAGGTCATTTTCAACTTTAACATGTTTCAAGCATGCATATCCATTTTAAAACACGTCTAGAAGAGTTCTCTTTTTTGTTAAATTTCAAGCTATTAGGGTTGAACTAGTGGAATTTCCCAAACTTGGATAACAAAATTTTGTGTTCAGTTGTGGTGTGTGAATAAATTTTCATTACTTACATTTTTTCCCATACATAAACTCTAAAATTTACATTTTTTTTTGTGATCTATTTACCTTTTTTTTGTTTATGGCATGAAGGGAGAACGAAAAACTAGAAATTTTGATTTAATAAAAAAGTGTACATCTAAAATGGAGATGCACAATGCACAAATGTGGAGAGATATAATTCCAAAGAGTGTCTATGATTTTTCAGGATTGTGAGGTCTTTTCAGTTTTTAGTTCTCAGGTTTTGCAATCGTCGGGAAAAGGGGGAGGCGGGGGATTTTTAATTGAGTGTTGACTCCCAACCCGTAAGTCATTTCTTACAATAATACATCCCGTTACGAATGAAAAATCACTTTACAATCATCTATGATTGTTAGGTCAGCTTTTTGCAAACGGGCAAAATAATGGCTTGTTTGACTCTGGTAAATATCCCACCGCACGTTCACTAGATAATTTAATGAGCGTATGTTATTCTCTTTAAAAGCTTTGGATCCATAGGCCATTTGCATCTTTAACATGTTTCAAGCTTGCATATCCATTTTTAAAACACGTGTGGAACAAATCTCTTTCTTGTAAAATTCCGAGCTATTAGGGTTGAACAAGTGGAATTTCCCAAACTTGGATAACAAAAGTTTTGTGTTAATTTTTGGTGTGTGAATAAGTTTTCTTTACTTACATTTGTTATTGTTTCCATACATAAACTCAAAAATTTTCATTTTGCTGTGATATATTTGCCTTTTTTTGTTTACGGGATGAAGGGAGAGAGAAAACTCAAAGTTTTGATTTAAGAAAAAAGTGTACATCTAAAATGGAGATGGACGGTGCACAAATGTAGAGAGAGATAATTCCAATGAGTGTCTGTAATTTTTAGGGAATTTAAGCTTTTTTTAGTTTTTATATCTCAGGTTTTACAATCTTCGGGAAAATGGGGAGGCGGGGTGTTTTTAACTGAGTGTTGACTCCCAATCCGTAAGTCATTTCTTACAAAAATATAGCCCGTTACGGATGATAAATCACTTTACAATCATCTATGATTGTTCGGTAAGCTTTTTGTGAACTGGCAAAATAATGGCTAGTTTGATTCTGGTAAATATCCCACCGCACGTTCATTGATAATTTAATGAGTGTTTGTTATTCTCTTTAAAAGCTTTGGATCCATAGGTCATTTGCATCTTTAACATGTTTCAAGCTTGCGTATCCATTTTTAAAACACGTGTGGAACAAATCACTTTCTTGTAAAATTCCAAGCTATTAGGGTTGGACTAGTGGAATTTCCCAAACTTGGATAACAAAAGTTTTGTGTTAATTTTTGGTGTGTGAATAAATTTTCTTAACTTACATTTGTTATTGTTTTAAAATTTTTCCATACATAAACTCAAAAATTTTCATTTTGCTGTGATCTATTTGCCTTTTTTTGTTTACGGGATCAAGGGAGAGTGAAAACTCAAAGTTTTGATTTAAGAAAAAAGTGTACATCTAAAATGGAGACGCACAGTGCACAAATGAAGAGAGAGATAATTCCAATGAGTGTCTGTAATTTTTAGGGAATTTAAGCTCTTTTTAGTTTTTATATCTCAGGTTTTACAATCTTCGGGAAAAGGGGGAGGCGGGGTGTTTTTAACTGAGTGTTGACTCCCAATCCGTAAGTCATTTCTTACAAAAATATAGCCCGTTACGGATGATAAATCACTTTACAATCATCTATGATTGTTAGGTAAGCTTTTTGTGAACGGGCAAAATAATGGCTAGTTTGATTCTGGTAAATATCCCACCGCACGTTCATTGAGAATTTAATGAGTGTTTGTTATTCTCTTTAAAAGCTTTGGATCCATAGGTCATTTGCATCTTTAACATGTTTCAAGCTTGCATATCCATTTTTAAAACACGTGTGGAACAAATCTCTTTCTTGTAAAATTCCAAGCTATTAGGGTTGAACTAGTGGAATTTCCCAAACTTGGATAACAAAAGTTTTGTGTTAATTTTTGGTGTGTTAATAAATTTTCTTTACTTACATTTGTTATTGTTTTAAAATTTTACCATACATAAACTCAAAAAGTTTCATTTTGCTGTGATCTATTTTCCTTTTTTGGTTTACGGGATGAAGGGAGAGCGAAAACTCAAAGTTTTGATTTAAGAAAAAATTTCACATCTAAAATGGAGATGCACAATGCCCAAATGTTGGGAGATATAATTCCAAAGAGTGTTTGTAATTTAGATCTTTTTAGTTTTTGTATCTCAGGATTTGCAATCGTCGGGAAAACGAGGAGGTGTGGTGTTTTTAACTGACTGTTGACTCCCATTCCGTATGTCATTTCTTACAAAAATATAGCCCGTTACTCACGATAAATCACATTACAATCATCTATGATTGTTAGGTCAGCTTTTTGAAAACGGACAAAATAATGGCTTGTTAGGTAAATATCCCGCCGCACGTTCACTTCTGAATTTAATGAGTGTTTGTTATTCTCATTAAAAGCTTTGGATCCATAGGTCATTTTCAACTTTAACATGTTTCAAGCATGCATATCCATTTTAAAACACGTCTAGAAGAGTTCTCTTTTTTGTTAAATTTCAAGCTATTAGGGTTGAACTAGTGGAATTTCCCAAACTTGGATAACAAAATTTTGTGTTCAGTTGTGGTGTGTGAATAAATTTTCATTACTTACATTTTTTCCCATACATAAACTCTAAAATTTACATTTTTTTTTGTGATCTATTTACCTTTTTTTTGTTTATGGCATGAAGGGAGAACGAAAAACTAGAAATTTTGATTTAATAAAAAAGTGTACATCTAAAATGGAGATGCACAATGCACAAATGTGGAGAGATATAATTCCAAAGAGTGTCTATGATTTTTCAGGATTGTGAGGTCTTTTCAGTTTTTAGTTCTCAGGTTTTGCAATCGTCGGGAAAAGGGGGAGGCGGGGGATTTTTAATTGAGTGTTGACTCCCAACCCGTAAGTCATTTCTTACAATAATACATCCCGTTACGAATGAAAAATCACTTTACAATCATCTATGATTGTTAGGTCAGCTTTTTGCAAACGGGCAAAATAATGGCTTGTTTGACTCTGGTAAATATCCCACCGCACGTTCACTAGATAATTTAATGAGCGTATGTTATTCTCTTTAAAAGCTTTGGATCCATAGGCCATTTGCATCTTTAACATGTTTCAAGCTTGCATATCCATTTTTAAAACACGTGTGGAACAAATCTCTTTCTTGTAAAATTCCGAGCTATTAGGGTTGAACAAGTGGAATTTCCCAAACTTGGATAACAAAAGTTTTGTGTTAATTTTTGGTGTGTGAATAAGTTTTCTTTACTTACATTTGTTATTGTTTCCATACATAAACTCAAAAATTTTCATTTTGCTGTGATATATTTGCCTTTTTTTGTTTACGGGATGAAGGGAGAGAGAAAACTCAAAGTTTTGATTTAAGAAAAAAGTGTACATCTAAAATGGAGATGGACGGTGCACAAATGTAGAGAGAGATAATTCCAATGAGTGTCTGTAATTTTTAGGGAATTTAAGCTTTTTTTAGTTTTTATATCTCAGGTTTTACAATCTTCGGGAAAAGGGGGAGGCGGGGTGTTTTTAACTGAGTGTTGACTCCCAATCCGTAAGTCATTTCTTACAAAAATATAGCCCGTTACGGATGATAAATCACTTTACAATCATCTATGATTGTTCGGTAAGCTTTTTGTGAACTGGCAAAATAATGGCTAGTTTGATTCTGGTAAATATCCCACCGCACGTTCATTGATAATTTAATGAGTGTTTGTTATTCTCTTTAAAAGCTTTGGATCCATAGGTCATTTGCATCTTTAACATGTTTCAAGCTTGCGTATCCATTTTTAAAACACGTGTGGAACAAATCACTTTCTTGTAAAATTCCAAGCTATTAGGGTTGGACTAGTGGAATTTCCCAAACTTGGATAACAAAAGTTTTGTGTTAATTTTTGGTGTGTGAATAAATTTTCTTAACTTACATTTGTTATTGTTTTAAAATTTTTCCATACATAAACTCAAAAATTTTCATTTTGCTGTGATCTATTTGCCTTTTTTTGTTTACGGGATCAAGGGAGAGTGAAAACTCAAAGTTTTGATTTAAGAAAAAAGTGTACATCTAAAATGGAGACGCACAGTGCACAAATGAAGAGAGAGATAATTCCAATGAGTGTCTGTAATTTTTAGGGAATTTAAGCTCTTTTTAGTTTTTATATCTCAGGTTTTACAATCTTCGGGAAAAGGGGGAGGCGGGGTGTTTTTAACTGAGTGTTGACTCCCAATCCGTAAGTCATTTCTTACAAAAATATAGCCCGTTACGGATGATAAATCACTTTACAATCATCTATGATTGTTAGGTAAGCTTTTTGTGAACGGGCAAAATAATGGCTAGTTTGATTCTGGTAAATATCCCACCGCACGTTCATTGAGAATTTAATGAGTGTTTGTTATTCTCTTTAAAAGCTTTGGATCCATAGGTCATTTGCATCTTTAACATGTTTCAAGCTTGCATATCCATTTTTAAAACACGTGTGGAACAAATCTCTTTCTTGTAAAATTCCAAGCTATTAGGGTTGAACTAGTGGAATTTCCCAAACTTGGATAACAAAAGTTTTGTGTTAATTTTTGGTGTGTTAATAAATTTTCTTTACTTACATTTGTTATTGTTTTAAAATTTTACCATACATAAACTCAAAAATTTTCATTTTGCTGTGATCTATTTTCCTTTTTTGGTTTACGGGATGAAGGGAGAGCGAAAACTCAAAGTTTTGATTTAAGAAAAAATTTCACATCTAAAATGGAGATGCACAATGCCCAAATGTTGGGAGATATAATTCCAAAGAGTGTTTGTAATTTAGATCTTTTTAGTTTTTGTATCTCAGGATTTGCAATCGTCGGGAAAACGAGGAGGTGTGGTGTTTTTAACTGACTGTTGACTCCCATTCCGTATGTCATTTCTTACAAAAATATAGCCCGTTACTCACGATAAATCACATTACAATCATCTATGATTGTTAGGTCAGCTTTTTGAAAACGGACAAAATAATGGCTTGTTAGGTAAATATCCCGCCGCACGTTCACTTCTGAATTTAATGAGTGTTTGTTATTCTCATTAAAAGCTTTGGATCCATAGGTCATTTTCAACTTTAACATGTTTCAAGCATGCATATCCATTTTAAAACACGTCTAGAAGAGTTCTCTTTTTTGTTAAATTTCAAGCTATTAGGGTTGAACTAGTGGAATTTCCCAAACTTGGATAACAAAATTTTGTGTTCAGTTGTGGTGTGTGAATAAATTTTCATTACTTACATTTTTTCCCATACATAAACTCTAAAATTTACATTTTTTTTTGTGATCTATTTACCTTTTTTTTGTTTATGGCATGAAGGGAGAACGAAAAACTAGAAATTTTGATTTAATAAAAAAGTGTACATCTAAAATGGAGATGCACAATGCACAAATGTGGAGAGATATAATTCCAAAGAGTGTCTATGATTTTTCAGGATTGTGAGGTCTTTTCAGTTTTTAGTTCTCAGGTTTTGCAATCGTCGGGAAAAGGGGGAGGCGGGGGATTTTTAATTGAGTGTTGACTCCCAACCCGTAAGTCATTTCTTACAATAATACATCCCGTTACGAATGAAAAATCACTTTACAATCATCTATGATTGTTAGGTCAGCTTTTTGCAAACGGGCAAAATAATGGCTTGTTTGACTCTGGTAAATATCCCACCGCACGTTCACTAGATAATTTAATGAGCGTATGTTATTCTCTTTAAAAGCTTTGGATCCATAGGCCATTTGCATCTTTAACATGTTTCAAGCTTGCATATCCATTTTTAAAACACGTGTGGAACAAATCTCTTTCTTGTAAAATTCCGAGCTATTAGGGTTGAACAAGTGGAATTTCCCAAACTTGGATAACAAAAGTTTTGTGTTAATTTTTGGTGTGTGAATAAGTTTTCTTTACTTACATTTGTTATTGTTTCCATACATAAACTCAAAAATTTTCATTTTGCTGTGATATATTTGCCTTTTTTTGTTTACGGGATGAAGGGAGAGAGAAAACTCAAAGTTTTGATTTAAGAAAAAAGTGTACATCTAAAATGGAGATGGACGGTGCACAAATGTAGAGAGAGATAATTCCAATGAGTGTCTGTAATTTTTAGGGAATTTAAGCTTTTTTTAGTTTTTATATCTCAGGTTTTACAATCTTCGGGAAAATGGGGAGGCGGGGTGTTTTTAACTGAGTGTTGACTCCCAATCCGTAAGTCATTTCTTACAAAAATATAGCCCGTTACGGATGATAAATCACTTTACAATCATCTATGATTGTTCGGTAAGCTTTTTGTGAACTGGCAAAATAATGGCTAGTTTGATTCTGGTAAATATCCCACCGCACGTTCATTGATAATTTAATGAGTGTTTGTTATTCTCTTTAAAAGCTTTGGATCCATAGGTCATTTGCATCTTTAACATGTTTCAAGCTTGCGTATCCATTTTTAAAACACGTGTGGAACAAATCACTTTCTTGTAAAATTCCAAGCTATTAGGGTTGGACTAGTGGAATTTCCCAAACTTGGATAACAAAAGTTTTGTGTTAATTTTTGGTGTGTGAATAAATTTTCTTAACTTACATTTGTTATTGTTTTAAAATTTTTCCATACATAAACTCAAAAATTTTCATTTTGCTGTGATCTATTTGCCTTTTTTTGTTTACGGGATCAAGGGAGAGTGAAAACTCAAAGTTTTGATTTAAGAAAAAAGTGTACATCTAAAATGGAGACGCACAGTGCACAAATGAAGAGAGAGATAATTCCAATGAGTGTCTGTAATTTTTAGGGAATTTAAGCTCTTTTTAGTTTTTATATCTCAGGTTTTACAATCTTCGGGAAAAGGGGGAGGCGGGGTGTTTTTAACTGAGTGTTGACTCCCAATCCGTAAGTCATTTCTTACAAAAATATAGCCCGTTACGGATGATAAATCACTTTACAATCATCTATGATTGTTAGGTAAGCTTTTTGTGAACGGGCAAAATAATGGCTAGTTTGATTCTGGTAAATATCCCACCGCACGTTCATTGAGAATTTAATGAGTGTTTGTTATTCTCTTTAAAAGCTTTGGATCCATAGGTCATTTGCATCTTTAACATGTTTCAAGCTTGCATATCCATTTTTAAAACACGTGTGGAACAAATCTCTTTCTTGTAAAATTCCAAGCTATTAGGGTTGAACTAGTGGAATTTCCCAAACTTGGATAACAAAAGTTTTGTGTTAATTTTTGGTGTGTTAATAAATTTTCTTTACTTACATTTGTTATTGTTTTAAAATTTTACCATACATAAACTCAAAAATTTTCATTTTGCTGTGATCTATTTTCCTTTTTTGGTTTACGGGATGAAGGGAGAGCGAAAACTCAAAGTTTTGATTTAAGAAAAAATTTCACATCTAAAATGGAGATGCACAATGCCCAAATGTTGGGAGATATAATTCCAAAGAGTGTTTGTAATTTAGATCTTTTTAGTTTTTGTATCTCAGGATTTGCAATCGTCGGGAAAACGAGGAGGTGTGGTGTTTTTAACTGACTGTTGACTCCCATTCCGTATGTCATTTCTTACAAAAATATAGCCCGTTACTCACGATAAATCACATTACAATCATCTATGATTGTTAGGTCAGCTTTTTGAAAACGGACAAAATAATGGCTTGTTAGGTAAATATCCCGCCGCACGTTCACTTCTGAATTTAATGAGTGTTTGTTATTCTCATTAAAAGCTTTGGATCCATAGGTCATTTTCAACTTTAACATGTTTCAAGCATGCATATCCATTTTAAAACACGTCTAGAAGAGTTCTCTTTTTTGTTAAATTTCAAGCTATTAGGGTTGAACTAGTGGAATTTCCCAAACTTGGATAACAAAATTTTGTGTTCAGTTGTGGTGTGTGAATAAATTTTCATTACTTACATTTTTTCCCATACATAAACTCTAAAATTTACATTTTTTTTTGTGATCTATTTACCTTTTTTTTGTTTATGGCATGAAGGGAGAACGAAAAACTAGAAATTTTGATTTAATAAAAAAGTGTACATCTAAAATGGAGATGCACAATGCACAAATGTGGAGAGATATAATTCCAAAGAGTGTCTATGATTTTTCAGGATTGTGAGGTCTTTTCAGTTTTTAGTTCTCAGGTTTTGCAATCGTCGGGAAAAGGGGGAGGCGGGGGATTTTTAATTGAGTGTTGACTCCCAACCCGTAAGTCATTTCTTACAATAATACATCCCGTTACGAATGAAAAATCACTTTACAATCATCTATGATTGTTAGGTCAGCTTTTTGCAAACGGGCAAAATAATGGCTTGTTTGACTCTGGTAAATATCCCACCGCACGTTCACTAGATAATTTAATGAGCGTATGTTATTCTCTTTAAAAGCTTTGGATCCATAGGCCATTTGCATCTTTAACATGTTTCAAGCTTGCATATCCATTTTTAAAACACGTGTGGAACAAATCTCTTTCTTGTAAAATTCCGAGCTATTAGGGTTGAACAAGTGGAATTTCCCAAACTTGGATAACAAAAGTTTTGTGTTAATTTTTGGTGTGTGAATAAGTTTTCTTTACTTACATTTGTTATTGTTTCCATACATAAACTCAAAAATTTTCATTTTGCTGTGATATATTTGCCTTTTTTTGTTTACGGGATGAAGGGAGAGAGAAAACTCAAAGTTTTGATTTAAGAAAAAAGTGTACATCTAAAATGGAGATGGACGGTGCACAAATGTAGAGAGAGATAATTCCAATGAGTGTCTGTAATTTTTAGGGAATTTAAGCTTTTTTTAGTTTTTATATCTCAGGTTTTACAATCTTCGGGAAAATGGGGAGGCGGGGTGTTTTTAACTGAGTGTTGACTCCCAATCCGTAAGTCATTTCTTACAAAAATATAGCCCGTTACGGATGATAAATCACTTTACAATCATCTATGATTGTTCGGTAAGCTTTTTGTGAACTGGCAAAATAATGGCTAGTTTGATTCTGGTAAATATCCCACCGCACGTTCATTGATAATTTAATGAGTGTTTGTTATTCTCTTTAAAAGCTTTGGATCCATAGGTCATTTGCATCTTTAACATGTTTCAAGCTTGCGTATCCATTTTTAAAACACGTGTGGAACAAATCACTTTCTTGTAAAATTCCAAGCTATTAGGGTTGGACTAGTGGAATTTCCCAAACTTGGATAACAAAAGTTTTGTGTTAATTTTTGGTGTGTGAATAAATTTTCTTAACTTACATTTGTTATTGTTTTAAAATTTTTCCATACATAAACTCAAAAATTTTCATTTTGCTGTGATCTATTTGCCTTTTTTTGTTTACGGGATCAAGGGAGAGTGAAAACTCAAAGTTTTGATTTAAGAAAAAAGTGTACATCTAAAATGGAGACGCACAGTGCACAAATGAAGAGAGAGATAATTCCAATGAGTGTCTGTAATTTTTAGGGAATTTAAGCTCTTTTTAGTTTTTATATCTCAGGTTTTACAATCTTCGGGAAAAGGGGGAGGCGGGGTGTTTTTAACTGAGTGTTGACTCCCAATCCGTAAGTCATTTCTTACAAAAATATAGCCCGTTACGGATGATAAATCACTTTACAATCATCTATGATTGTTAGGTAAGCTTTTTGTGAACGGGCAAAATAATGGCTAGTTTGATTCTGGTAAATATCCCACCGCACGTTCATTGAGAATTTAATGAGTGTTTGTTATTCTCTTTAAAAGCTTTGGATCCATAGGTCATTTGCATCTTTAACATGTTTCAAGCTTGCATATCCATTTTTAAAACACGTGTGGAACAAATCTCTTTCTTGTAAAATTCCAAGCTATTAGGGTTGAACTAGTGGAATTTCCCAAACTTGGATAACAAAAGTTTTGTGTTAATTTTTGGTGTGTTAATAAATTTTCTTTACTTACATTTGTTATTGTTTTAAAATTTTACCATACATAAACTCAAAAATTTTCATTTTGCTGTGATCTATTTTCCTTTTTTGGTTTACGGGATGAAGGGAGAGCGAAAACTCAAAGTTTTGATTTAAGAAAAAATTTCACATCTAAAATGGAGATGCACAATGCCCAAATGTTGGGAGATATAATTCCAAAGAGTGTTTGTAATTTAGATCTTTTTAGTTTTTGTATCTCAGGATTTGCAATCGTCGGGAAAACGAGGAGGTGTGGTGTTTTTAACTGACTGTTGACTCCCATTCCGTATGTCATTTCTTACAAAAATATAGCCCGTTACTCACGATAAATCACATTACAATCATCTATGATTGTTAGGTCAGCTTTTTGAAAACGGGCAAAATAATGGCTTGTTAGGTAAATATCCCGCCGCACGTTCACTTCTGAATTTAATGAGTGTTTGTTATTCTCATTAAAAGCTTTGGATCCATAGGTCATTTTCAACTTTAACATGTTTCAAGCATGCATATCCATTTTAAAACACGTCTAGAAGAGTTCTCTTTTTTGTTAAATTTCAAGCTATTAGGGTTGAACTAGTGGAATTTCCCAAACTTGGATAACAAAATTTTGTGTTCAGTTGTGGTGTGTGAATAAATTTTCATTACTTACATTTTTTCCCATACATAAACTCTAAAATTTACATTTTTTTTTGTGATCTATTTACCTTTTTTTTGTTTATGGCATGAAGGGAGAACGAAAAACTAGAAATTTTGATTTAATAAAAAAGTGTACATCTAAAATGGAGATGCACAATGCACAAATGTGGAGAGATATAATTCCAAAGAGTGTCTATGATTTTTCAGGATTGTGAGGTCTTTTCAGTTTTTAGTTCTCAGGTTTTGCAATCGTCGGGAAAAGGGGGAGGCGGGGGATTTTTAATTGAGTGTTGACTCCCAACCCGTAAGTCATTTCTTACAATAATACATCCCGTTACGAATGAAAAATCACTTTACAATCATCTATGATTGTTAGGTCAGCTTTTTGCAAACGGGCAAAATAATGGCTTGTTTGACTCTGGTAAATATCCCACCGCACGTTCACTAGATAATTTAATGAGCGTATGTTATTCTCTTTAAAAGCTTTGGATCCATAGGCCATTTGCATCTTTAACATGTTTCAAGCTTGCATATCCATTTTTAAAACACGTGTGGAACAAATCTCTTTCTTGTAAAATTCCGAGCTATTAGGGTTGAACAAGTGGAATTTCCCAAACTTGGATAACAAAAGTTTTGTGTTAATTTTTGGTGTGTGAATAAGTTTTCTTTACTTACATTTGTTATTGTTTCCATACATAAACTCAAAAATTTTCATTTTGCTGTGATATATTTGCCTTTTTTTGTTTACGGGATGAAGGGAGAGAGAAAACTCAAAGTTTTGATTTAAGAAAAAAGTGTACATCTAAAATGGAGATGGACGGTGCACAAATGTAGAGAGAGATAATTCCAATGAGTGTCTGTAATTTTTAGGGAATTTAAGCTTTTTTTAGTTTTTATATCTCAGGTTTTACAATCTTCGGGAAAATGGGGAGGCGGGGTGTTTTCAACTGAGTGTTGACTCCCAATCCGTAAGTCATTTCTTACAAAAATATAGCCCGTTACGGATGATAAATCACTTTACAATCATCTATGATTGTTCGGTAAGCTTTTTGTGAACTGGCAAAATAATGGCTAGTTTGATTCTGGTAAATATCCCACCGCACGTTCATTGATAATTTAATGAGTGTTTGTTATTCTCTTTAAAAGCTTTGGATCCATAGGTCATTTGCATCTTTAACATGTTTCAAGCTTGCCTATCCATTTTTAAAACACGTGTGGAACAAATCACTTTCTTGTAAAATTCCAAGCTATTAGGGTTGGACTAGTGGAATTTCCCAAACTTGGATAACAAAAGTTTTGTGTTAATTTTTGGTGTGTGAATAAATTTTCTTAACTTACATTTGTTATTGTTTTAAAATTTTTCCATACATAAACTCAAAAATTTTCATTTTGCTGTGATCTATTTGCCTTTTTTTGTTTACGGGATCAAGGGAGAGTGAAAACTCAAAGTTTTGATTTAAGAAAAAAGTGTACATCTAAAATGGAGACGCACAGTGCACAAATGAAGAGAGAGATAATTCCAATGAGTGTCTGTAATTTTTAGGGAATTTAAGCTCTTTTTAGTTTTTATATCTCAGGTTTTACAATCTTCGGGAAAAGGGGGAGGCGGGGTGTTTTTAACTGAGTGTTGACTCCCAATCCGTAAGTCATTTCTTACAAAAATATAGCCCGTTACGGATGATAAATCACTTTACAATCATCTATGATTGTTAGGTAAGCTTTTTGTGAACGGGCAAAATAATGGCTAGTTTGATTCTGGTAAATATCCCACCGCACGTTCATTGAGAATTTAATGAGTGTTTGTTATTCTCTTTAAAAGCTTTGGATCCATAGGTCATTTGCATCTTTAACATGTTTCAAGCTTGCATATCCATTTTTAAAACACGTGTGGAACAAATCTCTTTCTTGTAAAATTCCAAGCTATTAGGGTTGAACTAGTGGAATTTCCCAAACTTGGATAACAAAAGTTTTGTGTTAATTTTTGGTGTGTTAATAAATTTTCTTTACTTACATTTGTTATTGTTTTAAAATTTTACCATACATAAACTCAAAAATTTTCATTTTGCTGTGATCTATTTTCCTTTTTTGGTTTACGGGATGAAGGGAGAGCGAAAACTCAAAGTTTTGATTTAAGAAAAAATTTCACATCTAAAATGGAGATGCACAATGCCCAAATGTTGGGAGATATAATTCCAAAGAGTGTTTGTAATTTAGATCTTTTTAGTTTTTGTATCTCAGGATTTGCAATCGTCGGGAAAACGAGGAGGTGTGGTGTTTTTAACTGACTGTTGACTCCCATTCCGTATGTCATTTCTTACAAAAATATAGTCCGTTACTCACGATAAATCACATTACAATCATCTATGATTGTTAGGTCAGCTTTTTGAAAACGGGCAAAATAATGGCTTGTTAGGTAAATATCCCGCCGCACGTTCACTTCTGAATTTAATGAGTGTTTGTTATTCTCATTAAAAGCTTTGGATCCATAGGTCATTTTCAACTTTAACATGTTTCAAGCATGCATATCCATTTTAAAACACGTCTAGAAGAGTTCTCTTTTTTGTTAAATTTCAAGCTATTAGGGTTGAACTAGTGGAATTTCCCAAACTTGGATAACAAAATTTTGTGTTCAGTTGTGGTGTGTGAATAAATTTTCATTACTTACATTTTTTCCCATACATAAACTCTAAAATTTACATTTTTTTTTGTGATCTATTTACCTTTTTTTTGTTTATGGCATGAAGGGAGAACGAAAAACTAGAAATTTTGATTTAATAAAAAAGTGTACATCTAAAATGGAGATGCACAATGCACAAATGTGGAGAGATATAATTCCAAAGAGTGTCTATGATTTTTCAGGATTGTGAGGTCTTTTCAGTTTTTAGTTCTCAGGTTTTGCAATCGTCGGGAAAAGGGGGAGGCGGGGGATTTTTAATTGAGTGTTGACTCCCAACCCGTAAGTCATTTCTTACAATAATACATCCCGTTACGAATGAAAAATCACTTTACAATCATCTATGATTGTTAGGTCAGCTTTTTGCAAACGGGCAAAATAATGGCTTGTTTGACTCTGGTAAATATCCCACCGCACGTTCACTAGATAATTTAATGAGCGTATGTTATTCTCTTTAAAAGCTTTGGATCCATAGGCCATTTGCATCTTTAACATGTTTCAAGCTTGCATATCCATTTTTAAAACACGTGTGGAACAAATCTCTTTCTTGTAAAATTCCGAGCTATTAGGGTTGAACAAGTGGAATTTCCCAAACTTGGATAACAAAAGTTTTGTGTTAATTTTTGGTGTGTGAATAAGTTTTCTTTACTTACATTTGTTATTGTTTCCATACATAAACTCAAAAATTTTCATTTTGCTGTGATATATTTGCCTTTTTTTGTTTACGGGATGAAGGGAGAGAGAAAACTCAAAGTTTTGATTTAAGAAAAAAGTGTACATCTAAAATGGAGATGGACGGTGCACAAATGTAGAGAGAGATAATTCCAATGAGTGTCTGTAATTTTTAGGGAATTTAAGCTTTTTTTAGTTTTTATATCTCAGGTTTTACAATCTTCGGGAAAATGGGGAGGCGGGGTGTTTTCAACTGAGTGTTGACTCCCAATCCGTAAGTCATTTCTTACAAAAATATAGCCCGTTACGGATGATAAATCACTTTACAATCATCTATGATTGTTCGGTAAGCTTTTTGTGAACTGGCAAAATAATGGCTAGTTTGATTCTGGTAAATATCCCACCGCACGTTCATTGATAATTTAATGAGTGTTTGTTATTCTCTTTAAAAGCTTTGGATCCATAGGTCATTTGCATCTTTAACATGTTTCAAGCTTGCATATCCATTTTTAAAACACGTGTGGAACAAATCACTTTCTTGTAAAATTCCAAGCTATTAGGGTTGGACTAGTGGAATTTCCCAAACTTGGATAACAAAAGTTTTGTGTTAATTTTTGGTGTGTGAATAAATTTTCTTAACTTACATTTGTTATTGTTTTAAAATTTTTCCATACATAAACTCAAAAATTTTCATTTTGCTGTGATCTATTTGCCTTTTTTTGTTTACGGGATCAAGGGAGAGTGAAAACTCAAAGTTTTGATTTAAGAAAAAAGTGTACATCTAAAATGGAGACGCACAGTGCACAAATGAAGAGAGAGATAATTCCAATGAGTGTCTGTAATTTTTAGGGAATTTAAGCTCTTTTTAGTTTTTATATCTCAGGTTTTACAATCTTCGGGAAAAGGGGGAGGCGGGGTGTTTTTAACTGAGTGTTGACTCCCAATCCGTAAGTCATTTCTTACAAAAATATAGCCCGTTACGGATGATAAATCACTTTACAATCATCTATGATTGTTAGGTAAGCTTTTTGTGAACGGGCAAAATAATGGCTAGTTTGATTCTGGTAAATATCCCACCGCACGTTCATTGAGAATTTAATGAGTGTTTGTTATTCTCTTTAAAAGCTTTGGATCCATAGGTCATTTGCATCTTTAACATGTTTCAAGCTTGCATATCCATTTTTAAAACACGTGTGGAACAAATCTCTTTCTTGTAAAATTCCAAGCTATTAGGGTTGAACTAGTGGAATTTCCCAAACTTGGATAACAAAAGTTTTGTGTTAATTTTTGGTGTGTTAATAAATTTTCTTTACTTACATTTGTTATTGTTTTAAAATTTTACCATACATAAACTCAAAAATTTTCATTTTGCTGTGATCTATTTTCCTTTTTTGGTTTACGGGATGAAGGGAGAGCGAAAACTCAAAGTTTTGATTTAAGAAAAAATTTCACATCTAAAATGGAGATGCACAATGCCCAAATGTTGGGAGATATAATTCCAAAGAGTGTTTGTAATTTAGATCTTTTTAGTTTTTGTATCTCAGGATTTGCAATCGTCGGGAAAACGAGGAGGTGTGGTGTTTTTAACTGACTGTTGACTCCCATTCCGTATGTCATTTCTTACAAAAATATAGTCCGTTACTCACGATAAATCACATTACAATCATCTATGATTGTTAGGTCAGCTTTTTGAAAACGGGCAAAATAATGGCTTGTTAGGTAAATATCCCGCCGCACGTTCACTTCTGAATTTAATGAGTGTTTGTTATTCTCATTAAAAGCTTTGGATCCATAGGTCATTTTCAACTTTAACATGTTTCAAGCATGCATATCCATTTTAAAACACGTCTAGAAGAGTTCTCTTTTTTGTTAAATTTCAAGCTATTAGGGTTGAACTAGTGGAATTTCCCAAACTTGGATAACAAAATTTTGTGTTCAGTTGTGGTGTGTGAATAAATTTTCATTACTTACATTTTTTCCCATACATAAACTCTAAAATTTACATTTTTTTTTGTGATCTATTTACCTTTTTTTTGTTTATGGCATGAAGGGAGAACGAAAAACTAGAAATTTTGATTTAATAAAAAAGTGTACATCTAAAATGGAGATGCACAATGCACAAATGTGGAGAGATATAATTCCAAAGAGTGTCTATGATTTTTCAGGATTGTGAGGTCTTTTCAGTTTTTAGTTCTCAGGTTTTGCAATCGTCGGGAAAAGGGGGAGGCGGGGGATTTTTAATTGAGTGTTGACTCCCAACCCGTAAGTCATTTCTTACAATAATACATCCCGTTACGAATGAAAAATCACTTTACAATCATCTATGATTGTTAGGTCAGCTTTTTGCAAACGGGCAAAATAATGGCTTGTTTGACTCTGGTAAATATCCCACCGCACGTTCACTAGATAATTTAATGAGCGTATGTTATTCTCTTTAAAAGCTTTGGATCCATAGGCCATTTGCATCTTTAACATGTTTCAAGCTTGCATATCCATTTTTAAAACACGTGTGGAACAAATCTCTTTCTTGTAAAATTCCGAGCTATTAGGGTTGAACAAGTGGAATTTCCCAAACTTGGATAACAAAAGTTTTGTGTTAATTTTTGGTGTGTGAATAAGTTTTCTTTACTTACATTTGTTATTGTTTCCATACATAAACTCAAAAATTTTCATTTTGCTGTGATATATTTGCCTTTTTTTGTTTACGGGATGAAGGGAGAGAGAAAACTCAAAGTTTTGATTTAAGAAAAAAGTGTACATCTAAAATGGAGATGGACGGTGCACAAATGTAGAGAGAGATAATTCCAATGAGTGTCTGTAATTTTTAGGGAATTTAAGCTTTTTTTAGTTTTTATATCTCAGGTTTTACAATCTTCGGGAAAATGGGGAGGCGGGGTGTTTTCAACTGAGTGTTGACTCCCAATCCGTAAGTCATTTCTTACAAAAATATAGCCCGTTACGGATGATAAATCACTTTACAATCATCTATGATTGTTCGGTAAGCTTTTTGTGAACTGGCAAAATAATGGCTAGTTTGATTCTGGTAAATATCCCACCGCACGTTCATTGATAATTTAATGAGTGTTTGTTATTCTCTTTAAAAGCTTTGGATCCATAGGTCATTTGCATCTTTAACATGTTTCAAGCTTGCATATCCATTTTTAAAACACGTGTGGAACAAATCACTTTCTTGTAAAATTCCAAGCTATTAGGGTTGGACTAGTGGAATTTCCCAAACTTGGATAACAAAAGTTTTGTGTTAATTTTTGGTGTGTGAATAAATTTTCTTAACTTACATTTGTTATTGTTTTAAAATTTTTCCATACATAAACTCAAAAATTTTCATTTTGCTGTGATCTATTTGCCTTTTTTTGTTTACGGGATCAAGGGAGAGTGAAAACTCAAAGTTTTGATTTAAGAAAAAAGTGTACATCTAAAATGGAGACGCACAGTGCACAAATGAAGAGAGAGATAATTCCAATGAGTGTCTGTAATTTTTAGGGAATTTAAGCTCTTTTTAGTTTTTATATCTCAGGTTTTACAATCTTCGGGAAAAGGGGGAGGCGGGGTGTTTTTAACTGAGTGTTGACTCCCAATCCGTAAGTCATTTCTTACAAAAATATAGCCCGTTACGGATGATAAATCACTTTACAATCATCTATGATTGTTAGGTAAGCTTTTTGTGAACGGGCAAAATAATGGCTAGTTTGATTCTGGTAAATATCCCACCGCACGTTCATTGAGAATTTAATGAGTGTTTGTTATTCTCTTTAAAAGCTTTGGATCCATAGGTCATTTGCATCTTTAACATGTTTCAAGCTTGCATATCCATTTTTAAAACACGTGTGGAACAAATCTCTTTCTTGTAAAATTCCAAGCTATTAGGGTTGAACTAGTGGAATTTCCCAAACTTGGATAACAAAAGTTTTGTGTTAATTTTTGGTGTGTTAATAAATTTTCTTTACTTACATTTGTTATTGTTTTAAAATTTTACCATACATAAACTCAAAAATTTTCATTTTGCTGTGATCTATTTTCCTTTTTTGGTTTACGGGATGAAGGGAGAGCGAAAACTCAAAGTTTTGATTTAAGAAAAAATTTCACATCTAAAATGGAGATGCACAATGCCCAAATGTTGGGAGATATAATTCCAAAGAGTGTTTGTAATTTAGATCTTTTTAGTTTTTGTATCTCAGGATTTGCAATCGTCGGGAAAACGAGGAGGTGTGGTGTTTTTAACTGACTGTTGACTCCCATTCCGTATGTCATTTCTTACAAAAATATAGTCCGTTACTCACGATAAATCACATTACAATCATCTATGATTGTTAGGTCAGCTTTTTGAAAACGGGCAAAATAATGGCTTGTTAGGTAAATATCCCGCCGCACGTTCACTTCTGAATTTAATGAGTGTTTGTTATTCTCATTAAAAGCTTTGGATCCATAGGTCATTTTCAACTTTAACATGTTTCAAGCATGCATATCCATTTTAAAACACGTCTAGAAGAGTTCTCTTTTTTGTTAAATTTCAAGCTATTAGGGTTGAACTAGTGGAATTTCCCAAACTTGGATAACAAAATTTTGTGTTCAGTTGTGGTGTGTGAATAAATTTTCATTACTTACATTTTTTCCCATACATAAACTCTAAAATTTACATTTTTTTTTGTGATCTATTTACCTTTTTTTTGTTTATGGCATGAAGGGAGAACGAAAAACTAGAAATTTTGATTTAATAAAAAAGTGTACATCTAAAATGGAGATGCACAATGCACAAATGTGGAGAGATATAATTCCAAAGAGTGTCTATGATTTTTCAGGATTGTGAGGTCTTTTCAGTTTTTAGTTCTCAGGTTTTGCAATCGTCGGGAAAAGGGGGAGGCGGGGGATTTTTAATTGAGTGTTGACTCCCAACCCGTAAGTCATTTCTTACAATAATACATCCCGTTACGAATGAAAAATCACTTTACAATCATCTATGATTGTTAGGTCAGCTTTTTGCAAACGGGCAAAATAATGGCTTGTTTGACTCTGGTAAATATCCCACCGCACGTTCACTAGATAATTTAATGAGCGTATGTTATTCTCTTTAAAAGCTTTGGATCCATAGGCCATTTGCATCTTTAACATGTTTCAAGCTTGCATATCCATTTTTAAAACACGTGTGGAACAAATCTCTTTCTTGTAAAATTCCGAGCTATTAGGGTTGAACAAGTGGAATTTCCCAAACTTGGATAACAAAAGTTTTGTGTTAATTTTTGGTGTGTGAATAAGTTTTCTTTACTTACATTTGTTATTGTTTCCATACATAAACTCAAAAATTTTCATTTTGCTGTGATATATTTGCCTTTTTTTGTTTACGGGATGAAGGGAGAGAGAAAACTCAAAGTTTTGATTTAAGAAAAAAGTGTACATCTAAAATGGAGATGGACGGTGCACAAATGTAGAGAGAGATAATTCCAATGAGTGTCTGTAATTTTTAGGGAATTTAAGCTTTTTTTAGTTTTTATATCTCAGGTTTTACAATCTTCGGGAAAATGGGGAGGCGGGGTGTTTTCAACTGAGTGTTGACTCCCAATCCGTAAGTCATTTCTTACAAAAATATAGCCCGTTACGGATGATAAATCACTTTACAATCATCTATGATTGTTCGGTAAGCTTTTTGTGAACTGGCAAAATAATGGCTAGTTTGATTCTGGTAAATATCCCACCGCACGTTCATTGATAATTTAATGAGTGTTTGTTATTCTCTTTAAAAGCTTTGGATCCATAGGTCATTTGCATCTTTAACATGTTTCAAGCTTGCATATCCATTTTTAAAACACGTGTGGAACAAATCACTTTCTTGTAAAATTCCAAGCTATTAGGGTTGGACTAGTGGAATTTCCCAAACTTGGATAACAAAAGTTTTGTGTTAATTTTTGGTGTGTGAATAAATTTTCTTAACTTACATTTGTTATTGTTTTAAAATTTTTCCATACATAAACTCAAAAATTTTCATTTTGCTGTGATCTATTTGCCTTTTTTTGTTTACGGGATCAAGGGAGAGTGAAAACTCAAAGTTTTGATTTAAGAAAAAAGTGTACATCTAAAATGGAGACGCACAGTGCACAAATGAAGAGAGAGATAATTCCAATGAGTGTCTGTAATTTTTAGGGAATTTAAGCTCTTTTTAGTTTTTATATCTCAGGTTTTACAATCTTCGGGAAAAGGGGGAGGCGGGGTGTTTTTAACTGAGTGTTGACTCCCAATCCGTAAGTCATTTCTTACAAAAATATAGCCCGTTACGGATGATAAATCACTTTACAATCATCTATGATTGTTAGGTAAGCTTTTTGTGAACGGGCAAAATAATGGCTAGTTTGATTCTGGTAAATATCCCACCGCACGTTCATTGAGAATTTAATGAGTGTTTGTTATTCTCTTTAAAAGCTTTGGATCCATAGGTCATTTGCATCTTTAACATGTTTCAAGCTTGCATATCCATTTTTAAAACACG
The DNA here is from genome assembly GCF_029961685.1 of Aristolochia californica. Taxonomy (NCBI): domain Eukaryota; kingdom Viridiplantae; phylum Streptophyta; class Magnoliopsida; order Piperales; family Aristolochiaceae; genus Aristolochia; species Aristolochia californica. Next base: position 47,534 of record NW_027181882.1, on the reverse strand, counting down.
TGTGGAACAAATCTCTTTCTTGTAAAATTCCAAGCTATTAGGGTTGAACTAGTGGAATTTCCCAAACTTGGATAACAAAAGTTTTGTGTTAATTTTTGGTGTGTTAATAAATTTTCTTTACTTACATTTGTTATTGTTTTAAAATTTTACCATACATAAACTCAAAAATTTTCATTTTGCTGTGATCTATTTTCCTTTTTTGGTTTACGGGATGAAGGGAGAGCGAAAACTCAAAGTTTTGATTTAAGAAAAAATTTCACATCTAAAATGGAGATGCACAATGCCCAAATGTTGGGAGATATAATTCCAAAGAGTGTTTGTAATTTAGATCTTTTTAGTTTTTGTATCTCAGGATTTGCAATCGTCGGGAAAACGAGGAGGTGTGGTGTTTTTAACTGACTGTTGACTCCCATTCCGTATGTCATTTCTTACAAAAATATAGCCCGTTACTCACGATAAATCACATTACAATCATCTATGATTGTTAGGTCAGCTTTTTGAAAACGGACAAAATAATGGCTTGTTAGGTAAATATCCCGCCGCACGTTCACTTCTGAATTTAATGAGTGTTTGTTATTCTCATTAAAAGCTTTGGATCCATAGGTCATTTTCAACTTTAACATGTTTCAAGCATGCATATCCATTTTAAAACACGTCTAGAAGAGTTCTCTTTTTTGTTAAATTTCAAGCTATTAGGGTTGAACTAGTGGAATTTCCCAAACTTGGATAACAAAATTTTGTGTTCAGTTGTTGTGTGTGAATAAATTTTCATTACTTACATTTTTTCCCATACATAAACTCTAAAATTTACATTTTTTTTTGTGATCTATTTACCTTTTTTTTGTTTATGGCATGAAGGGAGAACGAAAAACTAGAAATTTTGATTTAATAAAAAAGTGTACATCTAAAATGGAGATGCACAATGCACAAATGTGGAGAGATATAATTCCAAAGAGTGTCTATGATTTTTCAGGATTGTGAGGTCTTTTCAGTTTTTAGTTCTCAGGTTTTGCAATCGTCGGGAAAAGGGGGAGGCGGGGGATTTTTAATTGAGTGTTGACTCCCAACCCGTAAGTCATTTCTTACAATAATACATCCCGTTACGAATGAAAAATCACTTTACAATCATCTATGATTGTTAGGTCAGCTTTTTGCAAACGGGCAAAATAATGGCTTGTTTGACTCTGGTAAATATCCCACCGCACGTTCACTAGATAATTTAATGAGCGTATGTTATTCTCTTTAAAAGCTTTGGATCCATAGGCCATTTGCATCTTTAACATGTTTCAAGCTTGCATATCCATTTTTAAAACACGTGTGGAACAAATCTCTTTCTTGTAAAATTCCGAGCTATTAGGGTTGAACAAGTGGAATTTCCCAAACTTGGATAACAAAAGTTTTGTGTTAATTTTTGGTGTGTGAATAAGTTTTCTTTACTTACATTTGTTATTGTTTCCATACATAAACTCAAAAATTTTCATTTTGCTGTGATATATTTGCCTTTTTTTGTTTACGGGATGAAGGGAGAGAGAAAACTCAAAGTTTTGATTTAAGAAAAAAGTGTACATCTAAAATGGAGATGGACGGTGCACAAATGTAGAGAGAGATAATTCCAATGAGTGTCTGTAATTTTTAGGGAATTTAAGCTTTTTTTAGTTTTTATATCTCAGGTTTTACAATCTTCGGGAAAATGGGGAGGCGGGGTGTTTTTAACTGAGTGTTGACTCCCAATCCGTAAGTCATTTCTTACAAAAATATAGCCCGTTACGGATGATAAATCACTTTACAATCATCTATGATTGTTCGGTAAGCTTTTTGTGAACTGGCAAAATAATGGCTAGTTTGATTCTGGTAAATATCCCACCGCACGTTCATTGATAATTTAATGAGTGTTTGTTATTCTCTTTAAAAGCTTTGGATCCATAGGTCATTTGCATCTTTAACATGTTTCAAGCTTGCGTATCCATTTTTAAAACACGTGTGGAACAAATCACTTTCTTGTAAAATTCCAAGCTATTAGGGTTGGACTAGTGGAATTTCCCAAACTTGGATAACAAAAGTTTTGTGTTAATTTTTGGTGTGTGAATAAATTTTCTTAACTTACATTTGTTATTGTTTTAAAATTTTTCCATACATAAACTCAAAAATTTTCATTTTGCTGTGATCTATTTGCCTTTTTTTGTTTACGGGATCAAGGGAGAGTGAAAACTCAAAGTTTTGATTTAAGAAAAAAGTGTACATCTAAAATGGAGACGCACAGTGCACAAATGAAGAGAGAGATAATTCCAATGAGTGTCTGTAATTTTTAGGGAATTTAAGCTCTTTTTAGTTTTTATATCTCAGGTTTTACAATCTTCGGGAAAAGGGGGAGGCGGGGTGTTTTTAACTGAGTGTTGACTCCCAATCCGTAAGTCATTTCTTACAAAAATATAGCCCGTTACGGATGATAAATCACTTTACAATCATCTATGATTGTTAGGTAAGCTTTTTGTGAACGGGCAAAATAATGGCTAGTTTGATTCTGGTAAATATCCCACCGCACGTTCATTGAGAATTTAATGAGTGTTTGTTATTCTCTTTAAAAGCTTTGGATCCATAGGTCATTTGCATCTTTAACATGTTTCAAGCTTGCATATCCATTTTTAAAACACGTGTGGAACAAATCTCTTTCTTGTAAAATTCCAAGCTATTAGGGTTGAACTAGTGGAATTTCCCAAACTTGGATAACAAAAGTTTTGTGTTAATTTTTGGTGTGTTAATAAATTTTCTTTACTTACATTTGTTATTGTTTTAAAATTTTACCATACATAAACTCAAAAATTTTCATTTTGCTGTGATCTATTTTCCTTTTTTGGTTTACGGGATGAAGGGAGAGCGAAAACTCAAAGTTTTGATTTAAGAAAAAATTTCACATCTAAAATGGAGATGCACAATGCCCAAATGTTGGGAGATATAATTCCAAAGAGTGTTTGTAATTTAGATCTTTTTAGTTTTTGTATCTCAGGATTTGCAATCGTCGGGAAAACGAGGAGGTGTGGTGTTTTTAACTGACTGTTGACTCCCATTCCGTATGTCATTTCTTACAAAAATATAGCCCGTTACTCACGATAAATCACATTACAATCATCTATGATTGTTAGGTCAGCTTTTTGAAAACGGACAAAATAATGGCTTGTTAGGTAAATATCCCGCCGCACGTTCACTTCTGAATTTAATGAGTGTTTGTTATTCTCATTAAAAGCTTTGGATCCATAGGTCATTTTTAACTTTAACATGTTTCAAGCATGCATATCCATTTTAAAACACGTCTAGAAGAGTTCTCTTTTTTGTTAAATTTCAAGCTATTAGGGTTGAACTAGTGGAATTTCCCAAACTTGGATAACAAAATTTTGTGTTCAGTTGTGGTGTGTGAATAAATTTTCATTACTTACATTTTTTCCCATACATAAACTCTAAAATTTACATTTTTTTTTGTGATCTATTTACCTTTTTTTTGTTTATGGCATGAAGGGAGAACGAAAAACTAGAAATTTTGATTTAATAAAAAAGTGTACATCTAAAATGGAGATGCACAATGCACAAATGTGGAGAGATAAAATTCCAAAGAGTGTCTATGATTTTTCAGGATTGTGAGGTCTTTTCAGTTTTTAGTTCTCAGGTTTTGCAATCGTCGGGAAAAGGGGGAGGCGGGGGATTTTTAATTGAGTGTTGACTCCCAACCCGTAAGTCATTTCTTACAATAATACATCCCGTTACGAATGAAAAATCACTTTACAATCATCTATGATTGTTAGGTCAGCTTTTTGCAAACGGGCAAAATAATGGCTTGTTTGACTCTGGTAAATATCCCACCGCACGTTCACTAGATAATTTAATGAGCGTATGTTATTCTCTTTAAAAGCTTTGGATCCATAGGCCATTTGCATCTTTAACATGTTTCAAGCTTGCATATCCATTTTTAAAACACGTGTGGAACAAATCTCTTTCTTGTAAAATTCCGAGCTATTAGGGTTGAACAAGTGGAATTTCCCAAACTTGGATAACAAAAGTTTTGTGTTAATTTTTGGTGTGTGAATAAGTTTTCTTTACTTACATTTGTTATTGTTTCCATACATAAACTCAAAAATTTTCATTTTGCTGTGATATATTTGCCTTTTTTTGTTTACGGGATGAAGGGAGAGAGAAAACTCAAAGTTTTGATTTAAGAAAAAAGTGTACATCTAAAATGGAGATGGACGGTGCACAAATGTAGAGAGAGATAATTCCAATGAGTGTCTGTAATTTTTAGGGAATTTAAGCTTTTTTTAGTTTTTATATCTCAGGTTTTACAATCTTCGGGAAAATGGGGAGGCGGGGTGTTTTTAACTGAGTGTTGACTCCCAATCCGTAAGTCATTTCTTACAAAAATATAGCCCGTTACGGATGATAAATCACTTTACAATCATCTATGATTGTTCGGTAAGCTTTTTGTGAACTGGCAAAATAATGGCTAGTTTGATTCTGGTAAATATCCCACCGCACGTTCATTGATAATTTAATGAGTGTTTGTTATTCTCTTTAAAAGCTTTGGATCCATAGGTCATTTGCATCTTTAACATGTTTCAAGCTTGCGTATCCATTTTTAAAACACGTGTGGAACAAATCACTTTCTTGTAAAATTCCAAGCTATTAGGGTTGGACTAGTGGAATTTCCCAAACTTGGATAACAAAAGTTTTGTGTTAATTTTTGGTGTGTGAATAAATTTTCTTAACTTACATTTGTTATTGTTTTAAAATTTTTCCATACATAAACTCAAAAATTTTCATTTTGCTGTGATCTATTTGCCTTTTTTTGTTTACGGGATCAAGGGAGAGTGAAAACTCAAAGTTTTGATTTAAGAAAAAAGTGTACATCTAAAATGGAGACGCACAGTGCACAAATGAAGAGAGAGATAATTCCAATGAGTGTCTGTAATTTTTAGGGAATTTAAGCTCTTTTTAGTTTTTATATCTCAGGTTTTACAATCTTCGGGAAAAGGGGGAGGCGGGGTGTTTTTAACTGAGTGTTGACTCCCAATCCGTAAGTCATTTCTTACAAAAATATAGCCCGTTACGGATGATAAATCACTTTACAATCATCTATGATTGTTAGGTAAGCTTTTTGTGAACGGGCAAAATAATGGCTAGTTTGATTCTGGTAAATATCCCACCGCACGTTCATTGAGAATTTAATGAGTGTTTGTTATTCTCTTTAAAAGCTTTGGATCCATAGGTCATTTGCATCTTTAACATGTTTCAAGCTTGCATATCCATTTTTAAAACACGTGTGGAACAAATCTCTTTCTTGTAAAATTCCAAGCTATTAGGGTTGAACTAGTGGAATTTCCCAAACTTGGATAACAAAAGTTTTGTGTTAATTTTTGGTGTGTTAATAAATTTTCTTTACTTACATTTGTTATTGTTTTAAAATTTTACCATACATAAACTCAAAAATTTTCATTTTGCTGTGATCTATTTTCCTTTTTTGGTTTACGGGATGAAGGGAGAGCGAAAACTCAAAGTTTTGATTTAAGAAAAAATTTCACATCTAAAATGGAGATGCACAATGCCCAAATGTTGGGAGATATAATTCCAAAGAGTGTTTGTAATTTAGATCTTTTTAGTTTTTGTATCTCAGGATTTGCAATCGTCGGGAAAACGAGGAGGTGTGGTGTTTTTAACTGACTGTTGACTCCCATTCCGTATGTCATTTCTTACAAAAATATAGCCCGTTACTCACGATAAATCACATTACAATCATCTATGATTGTTAGGTCAGCTTTTTGAAAACGGACAAAATAATGGCTTGTTAGGTAAATATCCCGCCGCACGTTCACTTCTGAATTTAATGAGTGTTTGTTATTCTCATTAAAAGCTTTGGATCCATAGGTCATTTTCAACTTTAACATGTTTCAAGCATGCATATCCATTTTAAAACACGTCTAGAAGAGTTCTCTTTTTTGTTAAATTTCAAGCTATTAGGGTTGAACTAGTGGAATTTCCCAAACTTGGATAACAAAATTTTGTGTTCAGTTGTGGTGTGTGAATAAATTTTCATTACTTACATTTTTTCCCATACATAAACTCTAAAATTTACATTTTTTTTTGTGATCTATTTACCTTTTTTTTGTTTATGGCATGAAGGGAGAACGAAAAACTAGAAATTTTGATTTAATAAAAAAGTGTACATCTAAAATGGAGATGCACAATGCACAAATGTGGAGAGATATAATTCCAAAGAGTGTCTATGATTTTTCAGGATTGTGAGGTCTTTTCAGTTTTTAGTTCTCAGGTTTTGCAATCGTCGGGAAAAGGGGGAGGCGGGGGATTTTTAATTGAGTGTTGACTCCCAACCCGTAAGTCATTTCTTACAATAATACATCCCGTTACGAATGAAAAATCACTTTACAATCATCTATGATTGTTAGGTCAGCTTTTTGCAAACGGGCAAAATAATGGCTTGTTTGACTCTGGTAAATATCCCACCGCACGTTCACTAGATAATTTAATGAGCGTATGTTATTCTCTTTAAAAGCTTTGGATCCATAGGCCATTTGCATCTTTAACATGTTTCAAGCTTGCATATCCATTTTTAAAACACGTGTGGAACAAATCTCTTTCTTGTAAAATTCCGAGCTATTAGGGTTGAACAAGTGGAATTTCCCAAACTTGGATAACAAAAGTTTTGTGTTAATTTTTGGTGTGTGAATAAGTTTTCTTTACTTACATTTGTTATTGTTTCCATACATAAACTCAAAAATTTTCATTTTGCTGTGATATATTTGCCTTTTTTTGTTTACGGGATGAAGGGAGAGAGAAAACTCAAAGTTTTGATTTAAGAAAAAAGTGTACATCTAAAATGGAGATGGACGGTGCACAAATGTAGAGAGAGATAATTCCAATGAGTGTCTGTAATTTTTAGGGAATTTAAGCTTTTTTTAGTTTTTATATCTCAGGTTTTACAATCTTCGGGAAAATGGGGAGGCGGGGTGTTTTCAACTGAGTGTTGACTCCCAATCCGTAAGTCATTTCTTACAAAAATATAGCCCGTTACGGATGATAAATCACTTTACAATCATCTATGATTGTTCGGTAAGCTTTTTGTGAACTGGCAAAATAATGGCTAGTTTGATTCTGGTAAATATCCCACCGCACGTTCATTGATAATTTAATGAGTGTTTGTTATTCTCTTTAAAAGCTTTGGATCCATAGGTCATTTGCATCTTTAACATGTTTCAAGCTTGCATATCCATTTTTAAAACACGTGTGGAACAAATCACTTTCTTGTAAAATTCCAAGCTATTAGGGTTGGACTAGTGGAATTTCCCAAACTTGGATAACAAAAGTTTTGTGTTAATTTTTGGTGTGTGAATAAATTTTCTTAACTTACATTTGTTATTGTTTTAAAATTTTTCCATACATAAACTCAAAAATTTTCATTTTGCTGTGATCTATTTGCCTTTTTTTGTTTACGGGATCAAGGGAGAGTGAAAACTCAAAGTTTTGATTTAAGAAAAAAGTGTACATCTAAAATGGAGACGCACAGTGCACAAATGAAGAGAGAGATAATTCCAATGAGTGTCTGTAATTTTTAGGGAATTTAAGCTCTTTTTAGTTTTTATATCTCAGGTTTTACAATCTTCGGGAAAAGGGGGAGGCGGGGTGTTTTTAACTGAGTGTTGACTCCCAATCCGTAAGTCATTTCTTACAAAAATATAGCCCGTTACGGATGATAAATCACTTTACAATCATCTATGATTGTTAGGTAAGCTTTTTGTGAACGGGCAAAATAATGGCTAGTTTGATTCTGGTAAATATCCCACCGCACGTTCATTGAGAATTTAATGAGTGTTTGTTATTCTCTTTAAAAGCTTTGGATCCATAGGTCATTTGCATCTTTAACATGTTTCAAGCTTGCATATCCATTTTTAAAACACGTGTGGAACAAATCTCTTTCTTGTAAAATTCCAAGCTATTAGGGTTGAACTAGTGGAATTTCCCAAACTTGGATAACAAAAGTTTTGTGTTAATTTTTGGTGTGTTAATAAATTTTCTTTACTTACATTTGTTATTGTTTTAAAATTTTACCATACATAAACTCAAAAATTTTCATTTTGCTGTGATCTATTTTCCTTTTTTGGTTTACGGGATGAAGGGAGAGCGAAAACTCAAAGTTTTGATTTAAGAAAAAATTTCACATCTAAAATGGAGATGCACAATGCCCAAATGTTGGGAGATATAATTCCAAAGAGTGTTTGTAATTTAGATCTTTTTAGTTTTTGTATCTCAGGATTTGCAATCGTCGGGAAAACGAGGAGGTGTGGTGTTTTTAACTGACTGTTGACTCCCATTCCGTATGTCATTTCTTACAAAAATATAGCCCGTTACTCACGATAAATCACATTACAATCATCTATGATTGTTAGGTCAGCTTTTTGAAAACGGACAAAATAATGGCTTGTTAGGTAAATATCCCGCCGCACGTTCACTTCTGAATTTAATGAGTGTTTGTTATTCTCATTAAAAGCTTTGGATCCATAGGTCATTTTCAACTTTAACATGTTTCAAGCATGCATATCCATTTTAAAACACGTCTAGAAGAGTTCTCTTTTTTGTTAAATTTCAAGCTATTAGGGTTGAACTAGTGGAATTTCCCAAACTTGGATAACAAAATTTTGTGTTCAGTTGTGGTGTGTGAATAAATTTTCATTACTTACATTTTTTCCCATACATAAACTCTAAAATTTACATTTTTTTTTGTGATCTATTTACCTTTTTTTTGTTTATGGCATGAAGGGAGAACGAAAAACTAGAAATTTTGATTTAATAAAAAAGTGTACATCTAAAATGGAGATGCACAATGCACAAATGTGGAGAGATATAATTCCAAAGAGTGTCTATGATTTTTCAGGATTGTGAGGTCTTTTCAGTTTTTAGTTCTCAGGTTTTGCAATCGTCGGGAAAAGGGGGAGGCGGGGGATTTTTAATTGAGTGTTGACTCCCAACCCGTAAGTCATTTCTTACAATAATACATCCCGTTACGAATGAAAAATCACTTTACAATCATCTATGATTGTTAGGTCAGCTTTTTGCAAACGGGCAAAATAATGGCTTGTTTGACTCTGGTAAATATCCCACCGCACGTTCACTAGATAATTTAATGAGCGTATGTTATTCTCTTTAAAAGCTTTGGATCCATAGGCCATTTGCATCTTTAACATGTTTCAAGCTTGCATATCCATTTTTAAAACACGTGTGGAACAAATCTCTTTCTTGTAAAATTCCGAGCTATTAGGGTTGAACAAGTGGAATTTCCCAAACTTGGATAACAAAAGTTTTGTGTTAATTTTTGGTGTGTGAATAAGTTTTCTTTACTTACATTTGTTATTGTTTCCATACATAAACTCAAAAATTTTCATTTTGCTGTGATATATTTGCCTTTTTTTGTTTACGGGATGAAGGGAGAGAGAAAACTCAAAGTTTTGATTTAAGAAAAAAGTGTACATCTAAAATGGAGATGGACGGTGCACAAATGTAGAGAGAGATAATTCCAATGAGTGTCTGTAATTTTTAGGGAATTTAAGCTTTTTTTAGTTTTTATATCTCAGGTTTTACAATCTTCGGGAAAATGGGGAGGCGGGGTGTTTTCAACTGAGTGTTGACTCCCAATCCGTAAGTCATTTCTTACAAAAATATAGCCCGTTACGGATGATAAATCACTTTACAATCATCTATGATTGTTCGGTAAGCTTTTTGTGAACTGGCAAAATAATGGCTAGTTTGATTCTGGTAAATATCCCACCGCACGTTCATTGATAATTTAATGAGTGTTTGTTATTCTCTTTAAAAGCTTTGGATCCATAGGTCATTTGCATCTTTAACATGTTTCAAGCTTGCATATCCATTTTTAAAACACGTGTGGAACAAATCACTTTCTTGTAAAATTCCAAGCTATTAGGGTTGGACTAGTGGAATTTCCCAAACTTGGATAACAAAAGTTTTGTGTTAATTTTTGGTGTGTGAATAAATTTTCTTAACTTACATTTGTTATTGTTTTAAAATTTTTCCATACATAAACTCAAAAATTTTCATTTTGCTGTGATCTATTTGCCTTTTTTTGTTTACGGGATCAAGGGAGAGTGAAAACTCAAAGTTTTGATTTAAGAAAAAAGTGTACATCTAAAATGGAGACGCACAGTGCACAAATGAAGAGAGAGATAATTCCAATGAGTGTCTGTAATTTTTAGGGAATTTAAGCTCTTTTTAGTTTTTATATCTCAGGTTTTACAATCTTCGGGAAAAGGGGGAGGCGGGGTGTTTTTAACTGAGTGTTGACTCCCAATCCGTAAGTCATTTCTTACAAAAATATAGCCCGTTACGGATGATAAATCACTTTACAATCATCTATGATTGTTAGGTAAGCTTTTTGTGAACGGGCAAAATAATGGCTAGTTTGATTCTGGTAAATATCCCACCGCACGTTCATTGAGAATTTAATGAGTGTTTGTTATTCTCTTTAAAAGCTTTGGATCCATAGGTCATTTGCATCTTTAACATGTTTCAAGCTTGCATATCCATTTTTAAAACACGTGTGGAACAAATCTCTTTCTTGTAAAATTCCAAGCTATTAGGGTTGAACTAGTGGAATTTCCCAAACTTGGATAACAAAAGTTTTGTGTTAATTTTTGGTGTGTTAATAAATTTTCTTTACTTACATTTGTTATTGTTTTAAAATTTTACCATACATAAACTCAAAAATTTTCATTTTGCTGTGATCTATTTTCCTTTTTTGGTTTACGGGATGAAGGGAGAGCGAAAACTCAAAGTTTTGATTTAAGAAAAAATTTCACATCTAAAATGGAGATGCACAATGCCCAAATGTTGGGAGATATAATTCCAAAGAGTGTTTGTAATTTAGATCTTTTTAGTTTTTGTATCTCAGGATTTGCAATCGTCGGGAAAACGAGGAGGTGTGGTGTTTTTAACTGACTGTTGACTCCCATTCCGTATGTCATTTCTTACAAAAATATAGCCCGTTACTCACGATAAATCACATTACAATCATCTATGATTGTTAGGTCAGCTTTTTGAAAACGGACAAAATAATGGCTTGTTAGGTAAATATCCCGCCGCACGTTCACTTCTGAATTTAATGAGTGTTTGTTATTCTCATTAAAAGCTTTGGATCCATAGGTCATTTTCAACTTTAACATGTTTCAAGCATGCATATCCATTTTAAAACACGTCTAGAAGAGTTCTCTTTTTTGTTAAATTTCAAGCTATTAGGGTTGAACTAGTGGAATTTCCCAAACTTGGATAACAAAATTTTGTGTTCAGTTGTGGTGTGTGAATAAATTTTCATTACTTACATTTTTTCCCATACATAAACTCTAAAATTTACATTTTTTTTTGTGATCTATTTACCTTTTTTTTGTTTATGGCATGAAGGGAGAACGAAAAACTAGAAATTTTGATTTAATAAAAAAGTGTACATCTAAAATGGAGATGCACAATGCACAAATGTGGAGAGATATAATTCCAAAGAGTGTCTATGATTTTTCAGGATTGTGAGGTCTTTTCAGTTTTTAGTTCTCAGGTTTTGCAATCGTCGGGAAAAGGGGGAGGCGGGGGATTTTTAATTGAGTGTTGACTCCCAACCCGTAAGTCATTTCTTACAATAATACATCCCGTTACGAATGAAAAATCACTTTACAATCATCTATGATTGTTAGGTCAGCTTTTTGCAAACGGGCAAAATAATGGCTTGTTTGACTCTGGTAAATATCCCACCGCACGTTCACTAGATAATTTAATGAGCGTATGTTATTCTCTTTAAAAGCTTTGGATCCATAGGCCATTTGCATCTTTAACATGTTTCAAGCTTGCATATCCATTTTTAAAACACGTGTGGAACAAATCTCTTTCTTGTAAAATTCCGAGCTATTAGGGTTGAACAAGTGGAATTTCCCAAACTTGGATAACAAAAGTTTTGTGTTAATTTTTGGTGTGTGAATAAGTTTTCTTTACTTACATTTGTTATTGTTTCCATACATAAACTCAAAAATTTTCATTTTGCTGTGATATATTTGCCTTTTTTTGTTTACGGGATGAAGGGAGAGAGAAAACTCAAAGTTTTGATTTAAGAAAAAAGTGTACATCTAAAATGGAGATGGACGGTGCACAAATGTAGAGAGAGATAATTCCAATGAGTGTCTGTAATTTTTAGGGAATTTAAGCTTTTTTTAGTTTTTATATCTCAGGTTTTACAATCTTCGGGAAAATGGGGAGGCGGGGTGTTTTCAACTGAGTGTTGACTCCCAATCCGTAAGTCATTTCTTACAAAAATATAGCCCGTTACGGATGATAAATCACTTTACAATCATCTATGATTGTTCGGTAAGCTTTTTGTGAACTGGCAAAATAATGGCTAGTTTGATTCTGGTAAATATCCCACCGCACGTTCATTGATAATTTAATGAGTGTTTGTTATTCTCTTTAAAAGCTTTGGATCCATAGGTCATTTGCATCTTTAACATGTTTCAAGCTTGCATATCCATTTTTAAAACACGTGTGGAACAAATCACTTTCTTGTAAAATTCCAAGCTATTAGGGTTGGACTAGTGGAATTTCCCAAACTTGGATAACAAAAGTTTTGTGTTAATTTTTGGTGTGTGAATAAATTTTCTTAACTTACATTTGTTATTGTTTTAAAATTTTTCCATACATAAACTCAAAAATTTTCATTTTGCTGTGATCTATTTGCCTTTTTTTGTTTACGGGATCAAGGGAGAGTGAAAACTCAAAGTTTTGATTTAAGAAAAAAGTGTACATCTAAAATGGAGACGCACAGTGCACAAATGAAGAGAGAGATAATTCCAATGAGTGTCTGTAATTTTTAGGGAATTTAAGCTCTTTTTAGTTTTTATATCTCAGGTTTTACAATCTTCGGGAAAAGGGGGAGGCGGGGTGTTTTTAACTGAGTGTTGACTCCCAATCCGTAAGTCATTTCTTACAAAAATATAGCCCGTTACGGATGATAAATCACTTTACAATCATCTATGATTGTTAGGTAAGCTTTTTGTGAACGGGCAAAATAATGGCTAGTTTGATTCTGGTAAATATCCCACCGCACGTTCATTGAGAATTTAATGAGTGTTTGTTATTCTCTTTAAAAGCTTTGGATCCATAGGTCATTTGCATCTTTAACATGTTTCAAGCTTGCATATCCATTTTTAAAACACGTGTGGAACAAATCTCTTTCTTGTAAAATTCCAAGCTATTAGGGCTGAACTAGTGGAATTTCCCAAACTTGGATAACAAAAGTTTTGTGTTAATTTTTGGTGTGTTAATAAATTTTCTTTACTTACATTTGTTATTGTTTTAAAATTTTACCATACATAAACTCAAAAATTTTCATTTTGCTGTGATCTATTTGCCTTTTTTGGTTTACGGGATCAAGGGAGAGCGAAAACTCAAAGTTTTGATTTAAGAAAAAATTTCACATCTAAAATGGAGACGCACAGTGCACAAATGAAGAGAGAGATAATTCCAATGAGTGTTTGTAATTTAGATCTTTTTAGTTTTTGTATCTCAGGATTTGCAATCGTCGGGAAAACGAGGAGGTGTGGTGTTTTTAACTGACTGTTGACTCCCATTCCGTATGTCATTTCTTACAAAAATATAGCCCGTTACTCACGATAAATCACATTACAATCATCTATGATTGTTAGGTCAGCTTTTTGAAAACGGACAAAATAATGGCTTGTTAGGTAAATATCCCGCCGCACGTTCACTTCTGAATTTAATGAGTGTTTGTTATTCTCATTAAAAGCTTTGGATCCATAGGTCATTTTCAACTTTAACATGTTTCAAGCATGCATATCCATTTTAAAACACGTCTAGAAGAGTTCTCTTTTTTGTTAAATTTCAAGCTATTAGGGTTGAACTAGTGGAATTTCCCAAACTTGGATAACAAAATTTTGTGTTCAGTTGTGGTGTGTGAATAAATTTTCATTACTTACATTTTTTCCCATACATAAACTCTAAAATTTACATTTTTTTTTGTGATCTATTTACCTTTTTTTTTGTTTATGGCATGAAGGGAGAACGAAAAACTAGAAATTTTGATTTAATAAAAAAGTGTACATCTAAAATGGAGATGCACAATGCACAAATGTGGAGAGATATAATTCCAAAGAGTGTCTATGATTTTTCAGGATTGTGAGGTCTTTTCAGTTTTTAGTTCTCAGGTTTTGCAATCGTCGGGAAAAGGGGGAGGCGGGGGATTTTTAATTGAGTGTTGACTCCCAACCCGTAAGTCATTTCTTACAATAATACATCCCGTTACGAATGAAAAATCACTTTACAATCATCTATGATTGTTAGGTCAGCTTTTTGCAAACGGGCAAAATAATGGCTTGTTTGACTCTGGTAAATATCCCACCGCACGTTCACTAGATAATTTAATGAGCGTATGTTATTCTCTTTAAAAGCTTTGGATCCATAGGCCATTTGCATCTTTAACATGTTTCAAGCTTGCATATCCATTTTTAAAACACGTGTGGAACAAATCTCTTTCTTGTAAAATTCCGAGCTATTAGGGTTGAACAAGTGGAATTTCCCAAACTTGGATAACAAAAGTTTTGTGTTAATTTTTGGTGTGTGAATAAGTTTTCTTTACTTACATTTGTTATTGTTTCCATACATAAACTCAAAAATTTTCATTTTGCTGTGATATATTTGCCTTTTTTTGTTTACGGGATGAAGGGAGAGAGAAAACTCAAAGTTTTGATTTAAGAAAAAAGTGTACATCTAAAATGGAGATGGACGGTGCACAAATGTAGAGAGAGATAATTCCAATGAGTGTCTGTAATTTTTAGGGAATTTAAGCTTTTTTTAGTTTTTATATCTCAGGTTTTACAATCTTCGGGAAAATGGGGAGGCGGGGTGTTTTCAACTGAGTGTTGACTCCCAATCCGTAAGTCATTTCTTACAAAAATATAGCCCGTTACGGATGATAAATCACTTTACAATCATCTATGATTGTTCGGTAAGCTTTTTGTGAACTGGCAAAATAATGGCTAGTTTGATTCTGGTAAATATCCCACCGCACGTTCATTGATAATTTAATGAGTGTTTGTTATTCTCTTTAAAAGCTTTGGATCCATAGGTCATTTGCATCTTTAACATGTTTCAAGCTTGCATATCCATTTTTAAAACACGTGTGGAACAAATCACTTTCTTGTAAAATTCCAAGCTATTAGGGTTGGACTAGTGGAATTTCCCAAACTTGGATAACAAAAGTTTTGTGTTAATTTTTGGTGTGTGAATAAATTTTCTTAACTTACATTTGTTATTGTTTTAAAATTTTTCCATACATAAACTCAAAAATTTTCATTTTGCTGTGATCTATTTGCCTTTTTTTGTTTACGGGATCAAGGGAGAGTGAAAACTCAAAGTTTTGATTTAAGAAAAAAGTGTACATCTAAAATGGAGACGCACAGTGCACAAATGAAGAGAGAGATAATTCCAATGAGTGTCTGTAATTTTTAGGGAATTTAAGCTCTTTTTAGTTTTTATATCTCAGGTTTTACAATCTTCGGGAAAAGGGGGAGGCGGGGTGTTTTTAACTGAGTGTTGACTCCCAATCCGTAAGTCATTTCTTACAAAAATATAGCCCGTTACGGATGATAAATCACTTTACAATCATCTATGATTGTTAGGTAAGCTTTTTGTGAACGGGCAAAATAATGGCTAGTTTGATTCTGGTAAATATCCCACCGCACGTTCATTGAGAATTTAATGAGTGTTTGTTATTCTCTTTAAAAGCTTTGGATCCATAGGTCATTTGCATCTTTAACATGTTTCAAGCTTGCATATCCATTTTTAAAACACGTGTGGAACAAATCTCTTTCTTGTAAAATTCCAAGCTATTAGGGCTGAACTAGTGGAATTTCCCAAACTTGGATAACAAAAGTTTTGTGTTAATTTTTGGTGTGTTAATAAATTTTCTTTACTTACATTTGTTATTGTTTTAAAATTTTACCATACATAAACTCAAAAATTTTCATTTTGCTGTGATCTATTTGCCTTTTTTGGTTTACGGGATCAAGGGAGAGCGAAAACTCAAAGTTTTGATTTAAGAAAAAATTTCACATCTAAAATGGAGACGCACAGTGCACAAATGAAGAGAGAGATAATTCCAATGAGTGTTTGTAATTTAGATCTTTTTAGTTTTTGTATCTCAGGATTTGCAATCGTCGGGAAAACGAGGAGGTGTGGTGTTTTTAACTGACTGTTGACTCCCATTCCGTATGTCATTTCTTACAAAAATATAGCCCGTTACTCACGATAAATCACATTACAATCATCTATGATTGTTAGGTCAGCTTTTTGAAAACGGACAAAATAATGGCTTGTTAGGTAAATATCCCGCCGCACGTTCACTTCTGAATTTAATGAGTGTTTGTTATTCTCATTAAAAGCTTTGGATCCATAGGTCATTTTCAACTTTAACATGTTTCAAGCATGCATATCCATTTTAAAACACGTCTAGAAGAGTTCTCTTTTTTGTTAAATTTCAAGCTATTAGGGTTGAACTAGTGGAATTTCCCAAACTTGGATAACAAAATTTTGTGTTCAGTTGTGGTGTGTGAATAAATTTTCATTACTTACATTTTTTCCCATACATAAACTCTAAAATTTACATTTTTTTTTGTGATCTATTTACCTTTTTTTTTGTTTATGGCATGAAGGGAGAACGAAAAACTAGAAATTTTGATTTAATAAAAAAGTGTACATCTAAAATGGAGATGCACAATGCACAAATGTGGAGAGATATAATTCCAAAGAGTGTCTATGATTTTTCAGGATTGTGAGGTCTTTTCAGTTTTTAGTTCTCAGGTTTTGCAATCGTCGGGAAAAGGGGGAGGCGGGGGATTTTTAATTGAGTGTTGACTCCCAACCCGTAAGTCATTTCTTACAATAATACATCCCGTTACGAATGAAAAATCACTTTACAATCATCTATGATTGTTAGGTCAGCTTTTTGCAAACGGGCAAAATAATGGCTTGTTTGACTCTGGTAAATATCCCACCGCACGTTCACTAGATAATTTAATGAGCGTATGTTATTCTCTTTAAAAGCTTTGGATCCATAGGCCATTTGCATCTTTAACATGTTTCAAGCTTGCATATCCATTTTTAAAACACGTGTGGAACAAATCTCTTTCTTGTAAAATTCCGAGCTATTAGGGTTGAACAAGTGGAATTTCCCAAACTTGGATAACAAAAGTTTTGTGTTAATTTTTGGTGTGTGAATAAGTTTTCTTTACTTACATTTGTTATTGTTTCCATACATAAACTCAAAAATTTTCATTTTGCTGTGATATATTTGCCTTTTTTTGTTTACGGGATGAAGGGAGAGAGAAAACTCAAAGTTTTGATTTAAGAAAAAAGTGTACATCTAAAATGGAGATGGACGGTGCACAAATGTAGAGAGAGATAATTCCAATGAGTGTCTGTAATTTTTAGGGAATTTAAGCTTTTTTTAGTTTTTATATCTCAGGTTTTACAATCTTCGGGAAAATGGGGAGGCGGGGTGTTTTCAACTGAGTGTTGACTCCCAATCCGTAAGTCATTTCTTACAAAAATATAGCCCGTTACGGATGATAAATCACTTTACAATCATCTATGATTGTTCGGTAAGCTTTTTGTGAACTGGCAAAATAATGGCTAGTTTGATTCTGGTAAATATCCCACCGCACGTTCATTGATAATTTAATGAGTGTTTGTTATTCTCTTTAAAAGCTTTGGATCCATAGGTCATTTGCATCTTTAACATGTTTCAAGCTTGCATATCCATTTTTAAAACACGTGTGGAACAAATCACTTTCTTGTAAAATTCCAAGCTATTAGGGTTGGACTAGTGGAATTTCCCAAACTTGGATAACAAAAGTTTTGTGTTAATTTTTGGTGTGTGAATAAATTTTCTTAACTTACATTTGTTATTGTTTTAAAATTTTTCCATACATAAACTCAAAAATTTTCATTTTGCTGTGATCTATTTGCCTTTTTTTGTTTACGGGATCAAGGGAGAGTGAAAACTCAAAGTTTTGATTTAAGAAAAAAGTGTACATCTAAAATGGAGACGCACAGTGCACAAATGAAGAGAGAGATAATTCCAATGAGTGTCTGTAATTTTTAGGGAATTTAAGCTCTTTTTAGTTTTTATATCTCAGGTTTTACAATCTTCGGGAAAAGGGGGAGGCGGGGTGTTTTTAACTGAGTGTTGACTCCCAATCCGTAAGTCATTTCTTACAAAAATATAGCCCGTTACGGATGATAAATCACTTTACAATCATCTATGATTGTTAGGTAAGCTTTTTGTGAACGGGCAAAATAATGGCTAGTTTGATTCTGGTAAATATCCCACCGCACGTTCATTGAGAATTTAATGAGTGTTTGTTATTCTCTTTAAAAGCTTTGGATCCATAGGTCATTTGCATCTTTAACATGTTTCAAGCTTGCATATCCATTTTTAAAACACGTGTGGAACAAATCTCTTTCTTGTAAAATTCCAAGCTATTAGGGCTGAACTAGTGGAATTTCCCAAACTTGGATAACAAAAGTTTTGTGTTAATTTTTGGTGTGTTAATAAATTTTCTTTACTTACATTTGTTATTGTTTTAAAATTTTACCATACATAAACTCAAAAATTTTCATTTTGCTGTGATCTATTTGCCTTTTTTGGTTTACGGGATCAAGGGAGAGCGAAAACTCAAAGTTTTGATTTAAGAAAAAATTTCACATCTAAAATGGAGACGCACAGTGCACAAATGAAGAGAGAGATAATTCCAATGAGTGTTTGTAATTTAGATCTTTTTAGTTTTTGTATCTCAGGATTTGCAATCGTCGGGAAAACGAGGAGGTGTGGTGTTTTTAACTGACTGTTGACTCCCATTCCGTATGTCATTTCTTACAAAAATATAGCCCGTTACTCACGATAAATCACATTACAATCATCTATGATTGTTAGGTCAGCTTTTTGAAAACGGACAAAATAATGGCTTGTTAGGTAAATATCCCGCCGCACGTTCACTTCTGAATTTAATGAGTGTTTGTTATTCTCATTAAAAGCTTTGGATCCATAGGTCATTTTCAACTTTAACATGTTTCAAGCATGCATATCCATTTTAAAACACGTCTAGAAGAGTTCTCTTTTTTGTTAAATTTCAAGCTATTAGGGTTGAACTAGTGGAATTTCCCAAACTTGGATAACAAAATTTTGTGTTCAGTTGTGGTGTGTGAATAAATTTTCATTACTTACATTTTTTCCCATACATAAACTCTAAAATTTACATTTTTTTTTGTGATCTATTTACCTTTTTTTTTGTTTATGGCATGAAGGGAGAACGAAAAACTAGAAATTTTGATTTAATAAAAAAGTGTACATCTAAAATGGAGATGCACAATGCACAAATGTGGAGAGATATAATTCCAAAGAGTGTCTATGATTTTTCAGGATTGTGAGGTCTTTTCAGTTTTTAGTTCTCAGGTTTTGCAATCGTCGGGAAAAGGGGGAGGCGGGGGATTTTTAATTGAGTGTTGACTCCCAACCCGTAAGTCATTTCTTACAATAATACATCCCGTTACGAATGAAAAATCACTTTACAATCATCTATGATTGTTAGGTCAGCTTTTTGCAAACGGGCAAAATAATGGCTTGTTTGACTCTGGTAAATATCCCACCGCACGTTCACTAGATAATTTAATGAGCGTATGTTATTCTCTTTAAAAGCTTTGGATCCATAGGCCATTTGCATCTTTAACATGTTTCAAGCTTGCATATCCATTTTTAAAACACGTGTGGAACAAATCTCTTTCTTGTAAAATTCCGAGCTATTAGGGTTGAACAAGTGGAATTTCCCAAACTTGGATAACAAAAGTTTTGTGTTAATTTTTGGTGTGTGAATAAGTTTTCTTTACTTACATTTGTTATTGTTTCCATACATAAACTCAAAAATTTTCATTTTGCTGTGATATATTTGCCTTTTTTTGTTTACGGGATGAAGGGAGAGAGAAAACTCAAAGTTTTGATTTAAGAAAAAAGTGTACATCTAAAATGGAGATGGACGGTGCACAAATGTAGAGAGAGATAATTCCAATGAGTGTCTGTAATTTTTAGGGAATTTAAGCTTTTTTTAGTTTTTATATCTCAGGTTTTACAATCTTCGGGAAAATGGGGAGGCGGGGTGTTTTCAACTGAGTGTTGACTCCCAATCCGTAAGTCATTTCTTACAAAAATATAGCCCGTTACGGATGATAAATCACTTTACAATCATCTATGATTGTTCGGTAAGCTTTTTGTGAACTGGCAAAATAATGGCTAGTTTGATTCTGGTAAATATCCCACCGCACGTTCATTGATAATTTAATGAGTGTTTGTTATTCTCTTTAAAAGCTTTGGATCCATAGGTCATTTGCATCTTTAACATGTTTCAAGCTTGCATATCCATTTTTAAAACACGTGTGGAACAAATCACTTTCTTGTAAAATTCCAAGCTATTAGGGTTGGACTAGTGGAATTTCCCAAACTTGGATAACAAAAGTTTTGTGTTAATTTTTGGTGTGTGAATAAATTTTCTTAACTTACATTTGTTATTGTTTTAAAATTTTTCCATACATAAACTCAAAAATTTTCATTTTGCTGTGATCTATTTGCCTTTTTTTGTTTACGGGATCAAGGGAGAGTGAAAACTCAAAGTTTTGATTTAAGAAAAAAGTGTACATCTAAAATGGAGACGCACAGTGCACAAATGAAGAGAGAGATAATTCCAATGAGTGTCTGTAATTTTTAGGGAATTTAAGCTCTTTTTAGTTTTTATATCTCAGGTTTTACAATCTTCGGGAAAAGGGGGAGGCGGGGTGTTTTTAACTGAGTGTTGACTCCCAATCCGTAAGTCATTTCTTACAAAAATATAGCCCGTTACGGATGATAAATCACTTTACAATCATCTATGATTGTTAGGTAAGCTTTTTGTGAACGGGCAAAATAATGGCTAGTTTGATTCTGGTAAATATCCCACCGCACGTTCATTGAGAATTTAATGAGTGTTTGTTATTCTCTTTAAAAGCTTTGGATCCATAGGTCATTTGCATCTTTAACATGTTTCAAGCTTGCATATCCATTTTTAAAACACGTGTGGAACAAATCTCTTTCTTGTAAAATTCCAAGCTATTAGGGCTGAACTAGTGGAATTTCCCAAACTTGGATAACAAAAGTTTTGTGTTAATTTTTGGTGTGTTAATAAATTTTCTTTACTTACATTTGTTATTGTTTTAAAATTTTACCATACATAAACTCAAAAATTTTCATTTTGCTGTGATCTATTTGCCTTTTTTGGTTTACGGGATCAAGGGAGAGCGAAAACTCAAAGTTTTGATTTAAGAAAAAATTTCACATCTAAAATGGAGACGCACAGTGCACAAATGAAGAGAGAGATAATTCCAATGAGTGTTTGTAATTTAGATCTTTTTAGTTTTTGTATCTCAGGATTTGCAATCGTCGGGAAAACGAGGAGGTGTGGTGTTTTTAACTGACTGTTGACTCCCATTCCGTATGTCATTTCTTACAAAAATATAGCCCGTTACTCACGATAAATCACATTACAATCATCTATGATTGTTAGGTCAGCTTTTTGAAAACGGACAAAATAATGGCTTGTTAGGTAAATATCCCGCCGCACGTTCACTTCTGAATTTAATGAGTGTTTGTTATTCTCATTAAAAGCTTTGGATCCATAGGTCATTTTCAACTTTAACATGTTTCAAGCATGCATATCCATTTTAAAACACGTCTAGAAGAGTTCTCTTTTTTGTTAAATTTCAAGCTATTAGGGTTGAACTAGTGGAATTTCCCAAACTTGGATAACAAAATTTTGTGTTCAGTTGTGGTGTGTGAATAAATTTTCATTACTTACATTTTTTCCCATACATAAACTCTAAAATTTACATTTTTTTTTGTGATCTATTTACCTTTTTTTTTGTTTATGGCATGAAGGGAGAACGAAAAACTAGAAATTTTGATTTAATAAAAAAGTGTACATCTAAAATGGAGATGCACAATGCACAAATGTGGAGAGATATAATTCCAAAGAGTGTCTATGATTTTTCAGGATTGTGAGGTCTTTTCAGTTTTTAGTTCTCAGGTTTTGCAATCGTCGGGAAAAGGGGGAGGCGGGGGATTTTTAATTGAGTGTTGACTCCCAACCCGTAAGTCATTTCTTACAATAATACATCCCGTTACGAATGAAAAATCACTTTACAATCATCTATGATTGTTAGGTCAGCTTTTTGCAAACGGGCAAAATAATGGCTTGTTTGACTCTGGTAAATATCCCACCGCACGTTCACTAGATAATTTAATGAGCGTATGTTATTCTCTTTAAAAGCTTTGGATCCATAGGCCATTTGCATCTTTAACATGTTTCAAGCTTGCATATCCATTTTTAAAACACGTGTGGAACAAATCTCTTTCTTGTAAAATTCCGAGCTATTAGGGTTGAACAAGTGGAATTTCCCAAACTTGGATAACAAAAGTTTTGTGTTAATTTTTGGTGTGTGAATAAGTTTTCTTTACTTACATTTGTTATTGTTTCCATACATAAACTCAAAAATTTTCATTTTGCTGTGATATATTTGCCTTTTTTTGTTTACGGGATGAAGGGAGAGAGAAAACTCAAAGTTTTGATTTAAGAAAAAAGTGTACATCTAAAATGGAGATGGACGGTGCACAAATGTAGAGAGAGATAATTCCAATGAGTGTCTGTAATTTTTAGGGAATTTAAGCTTTTTTTAGTTTTTATATCTCAGGTTTTACAATCTTCGGGAAAATGGGGAGGCGGGGTGTTTTCAACTGAGTGTTGACTCCCAATCCGTAAGTCATTTCTTACAAAAATATAGCCCGTTACGGATGATAAATCACTTTACAATCATCTATGATTGTTCGGTAAGCTTTTTGTGAACTGGCAAAATAATGGCTAGTTTGATTCTGGTAAATATCCCACCGCACGTTCATTGATAATTTAATGAGTGTTTGTTATTCTCTTTAAAAGCTTTGGATCCATAGGTCATTTGCATCTTTAACATGTTTCAAGCTTGCATATCCATTTTTAAAACACGTGTGGAACAAATCACTTTCTTGTAAAATTCCAAGCTATTAGGGTTGGACTAGTGGAATTTCCCAAACTTGGATAACAAAAGTTTTGTGTTAATTTTTGGTGTGTGAATAAATTTTCTTAACTTACATTTGTTATTGTTTTAAAATTTTTCCATACATAAACTCAAAAATTTTCATTTTGCTGTGATCTATTTGCCTTTTTTTGTTTACGGGATCAAGGGAGAGTGAAAACTCAAAGTTTTGATTTAAGAAAAAAGTGTACATCTAAAATGGAGACGCACAGTGCACAAATGAAGAGAGAGATAATTCCAATGAGTGTCTGTAATTTTTAGGGAATTTAAGCTCTTTTTAGTTTTTATATCTCAGGTTTTACAATCTTCGGGAAAAGGGGGAGGCGGGGTGTTTTTAACTGAGTGTTGACTCCCAATCCGTAAGTCATTTCTTACAAAAATATAGCCCGTTACGGATGATAAATCACTTTACAATCATCTATGATTGTTAGGTAAGCTTTTTGTGAACGGGCAAAATAATGGCTAGTTTGATTCTGGTAAATATCCCACCGCACGTTCATTGAGAATTTAATGAGTGTTTGTTATTCTCTTTAAAAGCTTTGGATCCATAGGTCATTTGCATCTTTAACATGTTTCAAGCTTGCATATCCATTTTTAAAACACGTGTGGAACAAATCTCTTTCTTGTAAAATTCCAAGCTATTAGGGCTGAACTAGTGGAATTTCCCAAACTTGGATAACAAAAGTTTTGTGTTAATTTTTGGTGTGTTAATAAATTTTCTTTACTTACATTTGTTATTGTTTTAAAATTTTACCATACATAAACTCAAAAATTTTCATTTTGCTGTGATCTATTTGCCTTTTTTGGTTTACGGGATCAAGGGAGAGCGAAAACTCAAAGTTTTGATTTAAGAAAAAATTTCACATCTAAAATGGAGACGCACAGTGCACAAATGAAGAGAGAGATAATTCCAATGAGTGTTTGTAATTTAGATCTTTTTAGTTTTTGTATCTCAGGATTTGCAATCGTCGGGAAAACGAGGAGGTGTGGTGTTTTTAACTGACTGTTGACTCCCATTCCGTATGTCATTTCTTACAAAAATATAGCCCGTTACTCACGATAAATCACATTACAATCATCTATGATTGTTAGGTCAGCTTTTTGAAAACGGACAAAATAATGGCTTGTTAGGTAAATATCCCGCCGCACGTTCACTTCTGAATTTAATGAGTGTTTGTTATTCTCATTAAAAGCTTTGGATCCATAGGTCATTTTCAACTTTAACATGTTTCAAGCATGCATATCCATTTTAAAACACGTCTAGAAGAGTTCTCTTTTTTGTTAAATTTCAAGCTATTAGGGTTGAACTAGTGGAATTTCCCAAACTTGGATAACAAAATTTTGTGTTCAGTTGTGGTGTGTGAATAAATTTTCATTACTTACATTTTTTCCCATACATAAACTCTAAAATTTACATTTTTTTTTGTGATCTATTTACCTTTTTTTTTGTTTATGGCATGAAGGGAGAACGAAAAACTAGAAATTTTGATTTAATAAAAAAGTGTACATCTAAAATGGAGATGCACAATGCACAAATGTGGAGAGATATAATTCCAAAGAGTGTCTATGATTTTTCAGGATTGTGAGGTCTTTTCAGTTTTTAGTTCTCAGGTTTTGCAATCGTCGGGAAAAGGGGGAGGCGGGGGATTTTTAATTGAGTGTTGACTCCCAACCCGTAAGTCATTTCTTACAATAATACATCCCGTTACGAATGAAAAATCACTTTACAATCATCTATGATTGTTAGGTCAGCTTTTTGCAAACGGGCAAAATAATGGCTTGTTTGACTCTGGTAAATATCCCACCGCACGTTCACTAGATAATTTAATGAGCGTATGTTATTCTCTTTAAAAGCTTTGGATCCATAGGCCATTTGCATCTTTAACATGTTTCAAGCTTGCATATCCATTTTTAAAACACGTGTGGAACAAATCTCTTTCTTGTAAAATTCCGAGCTATTAGGGTTGAACAAGTGGAATTTCCCAAACTTGGATAACAAAAGTTTTGTGTTAATTTTTGGTGTGTGAATAAGTTTTCTTTACTTACATTTGTTATTGTTTCCATACATAAACTCAAAAATTTTCATTTTGCTGTGATATATTTGCCTTTTTTTGTTTACGGGATGAAGGGAGAGAGAAAACTCAAAGTTTTGATTTAAGAAAAAAGTGTACATCTAAAATGGAGATGGACGGTGCACAAATGTAGAGAGAGATAATTCCAATGAGTGTCTGTAATTTTTAGGGAATTTAAGCTTTTTTTAGTTTTTATATCTCAGGTTTTACAATCTTCGGGAAAATGGGGAGGCGGGGTGTTTTCAACTGAGTGTTGACTCCCAATCCGTAAGTCATTTCTTACAAAAATATAGCCCGTTACGGATGATAAATCACTTTACAATCATCTATGATTGTTCGGTAAGCTTTTTGTGAACTGGCAAAATAATGGCTAGTTTGATTCTGGTAAATATCCCACCGCACGTTCATTGATAATTTAATGAGTGTTTGTTATTCTCTTTAAAAGCTTTGGATCCATAGGTCATTTGCATCTTTAACATGTTTCAAGCTTGCATATCCATTTTTAAAACACGTGTGGAACAAATCACTTTCTTGTAAAATTCCAAGCTATTAGGGTTGGACTAGTGGAATTTCCCAAACTTGGATAACAAAAGTTTTGTGTTAATTTTTGGTGTGTGAATAAATTTTCTTAACTTACATTTGTTATTGTTTTAAAATTTTTCCATACATAAACTCAAAAATTTTCATTTTGCTGTGATCTATTTGCCTTTTTTTGTTTACGGGATCAAGGGAGAGTGAAAACTCAAAGTTTTGATTTAAGAAAAAAGTGTACATCTAAAATGGAGACGCACAGTGCACAAATGAAGAGAGAGATAATTCCAATGAGTGTCTGTAATTTTTAGGGAATTTAAGCTCTTTTTAGTTTTTATATCTCAGGTTTTACAATCTTCGGGAAAAGGGGGAGGCGGGGTGTTTTTAACTGAGTGTTGACTCCCAATCCGTAAGTCATTTCTTACAAAAATATAGCCCGTTACGGATGATAAATCACTTTACAATCATCTATGATTGTTAGGTAAGCTTTTTGTGAACGGGCAAAATAATGGCTAGTTTGATTCTGGTAAATATCCCACCGCACGTTCATTGAGAATTTAATGAGTGTTTGTTATTCTCTTTAAAAGCTTTGGATCCATAGGTCATTTGCATCTTTAACATGTTTCAAGCTTGCATATCCATTTTTAAAACACGTGTGGAACAAATCTCTTTCTTGTAAAATTCCAAGCTATTAGGGCTGAACTAGTGGAATTTCCCAAACTTGGATAACAAAAGTTTTGTGTTAATTTTTGGTGTGTTAATAAATTTTCTTTACTTACATTTGTTATTGTTTTAAAATTTTACCATACATAAACTCAAAAATTTTCATTTTGCTGTGATCTATTTGCCTTTTTTTGTTTACGGGATCAAGGGAGAGCGAAAACTCAAAGTTTTGATTTAAGAAAAAAGTGTACATCTAAAATGGAGACGCACAGTGCACAAATGAAGAGAGAGATAATTCCAATGAGTGTTTGTAATTTAGATCTTTTTAGTTTTTGTATCTCAGGATTTGCAATCGTCGGGAAAACGAGGAGGTGTGGTGTTTTTAACTGACTGTTGACTCCCATTCCGTATGTCATTTCTTACAAAAATATAGCCCGTTACTCACGATAAATCACATTACAATCATCTATGATTGTTAGGTCAGCTTTTTGAAAACGGACAAAATAATGGCTTGTTAGGTAAATATCCCGCCGCACGTTCACTTCTGAATTTAATGAGTGTTTGTTATTCTCATTAAAAGCTTTGGATCCATAGGTCATTTTCAACTTTAACATGTTTCAAGCATGCATATCCATTTTAAAACACGTCTAGAAGAGTTCTCTTTTTTGTTAAATTTCAAGCTATTAGGGTTGAACTAGTGGAATTTCCCAAACTTGGATAACAAAATTTTGTGTTCAGTTGTGGTGTGTGAATAAATTTTCATTACTTACATTTTTTCCCATACATAAACTCTAAAATTTACATTTTTTTTTGTGATCTATTTACCTTTTTTTTGTTTATGGCATGAAGGGAGAACGAAAAACTAGAAATTTTGATTTAATAAAAAAGTGTACATCTAAAATGGAGATGCACAATGCACAAATGTGGAGAGATATAATTCCAAAGAGTGTCTATGATTTTTCAGGATTGTGAGGTCTTTTCAGTTTTTAGTTCTCAGGTTTTGCAATCGTCGGGAAAAGGGGGAGGCGGGGGATTTTTAATTGAGTGTTGACTCCCAACCCGTAAGTCATTTCTTACAATAATACATCCCGTTACGAATGAAAAATCACTTTACAATCATCTATGATTGTTAGGTCAGCTTTTTGCAAACGGGCAAAATAATGGCTTGTTTGACTCTGGTAAATATCCCACCGCACGTTCACTAGATAATTTAATGAGCGTATGTTATTCTCTTTAAAAGCTTTGGATCCATAGGCCATTTGCATCTTTAACATGTTTCAAGCTTGCATATCCATTTTTAAAACACGTGTGGAACAAATCTCTTTCTTGTAAAATTCCGAGCTATTAGGGTTGAACAAGTGGAATTTCCCAAACTTGGATAACAAAAGTTTTGTGTTAATTTTTGGTGTGTGAATAAGTTTTCTTTACTTACATTTGTTATTGTTTCCATACATAAACTCAAAAATTTTCATTTTGCTGTGATATATTTGCCTTTTTTTGTTTACGGGATGAAGGGAGAGAGAAAACTCAAAGTTTTGATTTAAGAAAAAAGTGTACATCTAAAATGGAGATGGACGGTGCACAAATGTAGAGAGAGATAATTCCAATGAGTGTCTGTAATTTTTAGGGAATTTAAGCTTTTTTTAGTTTTTATATCTCAGGTTTTACAATCTTCGGGAAAATGGGGAGGC
Organism: Aristolochia californica; assembly: GCF_029961685.1. NCBI lineage: Eukaryota > Viridiplantae > Streptophyta > Magnoliopsida > Piperales > Aristolochiaceae > Aristolochia > Aristolochia californica. The sequence continues at coordinate 19,309 of NW_027181882.1, read as the reverse complement.
GGGGTGTTTTCAACTGAGTGTTGACTCCCAATCCGTAAGTCATTTCTTACAAAAATATAGCCCGTTACGGATGATAAATCACTTTACAATCATCTATGATTGTTCGGTAAGCTTTTTGTGAACTGGCAAAATAATGGCTAGTTTGATTCTGGTAAATATCCCACCGCACGTTCATTGATAATTTAATGAGTGTTTGTTATTCTCTTTAAAAGCTTTGGATCCATAGGTCATTTGCATCTTTAACATGTTTCAAGCTTGCATATCCATTTTTAAAACACGTGTGGAACAAATCACTTTCTTGTAAAATTCCAAGCTATTAGGGTTGGACTAGTGGAATTTCCCAAACTTGGATAACAAAAGTTTTGTGTTAATTTTTGGTGTGTGAATAAATTTTCTTAACTTACATTTGTTATTGTTTTAAAATTTTTCCATACATAAACTCAAAAATTTTCATTTTGCTGTGATCTATTTGCCTTTTTTTGTTTACGGGATCAAGGGAGAGTGAAAACTCAAAGTTTTGATTTAAGAAAAAAGTGTACATCTAAAATGGAGACGCACAGTGCACAAATGAAGAGAGAGATAATTCCAATGAGTGTCTGTAATTTTTAGGGAATTTAAGCTCTTTTTAGTTTTTATATCTCAGGTTTTACAATCTTCGGGAAAAGGGGGAGGCGGGGTGTTTTTAACTGAGTGTTGACTCCCAATCCGTAAGTCATTTCTTACAAAAATATAGCCCGTTACGGATGATAAATCACTTTACAATCATCTATGATTGTTAGGTAAGCTTTTTGTGAACGGGCAAAATAATGGCTAGTTTGATTCTGGTAAATATCCCACCGCACGTTCATTGAGAATTTAATGAGTGTTTGTTATTCTCTTTAAAAGCTTTGGATCCATAGGTCATTTGCATCTTTAACATGTTTCAAGCTTGCATATCCATTTTTAAAACACGTGTGGAACAAATCTCTTTCTTGTAAAATTCCAAGCTATTAGGGCTGAACTAGTGGAATTTCCCAAACTTGGATAACAAAAGTTTTGTGTTAATTTTTGGTGTGTTAATAAATTTTCTTTACTTACATTTGTTATTGTTTTAAAATTTTACCATACATAAACTCAAAAATTTTCATTTTGCTGTGATCTATTTGCCTTTTTTGGTTTACGGGATCAAGGGAGAGCGAAAACTCAAAGTTTTGATTTAACAAAAAATTTCACATCTAAAATGGAGACGCACAGTGCACAAATGAAGAGAGAGATAATTCCAATGAGTGTTTGTAATTTAGATCTTTTTAGTTTTTGTATCTCAGGATTTGCAATCGTCGGGAAAACGAGGAGGTGTGGTGTTTTTAACTGACTGTTGACTCCCATTCCGTATGTCATTTCTTACAAAAATATAGCCCGTTACTCACGATAAATCACATTACAATCATCTATGATTGTTAGGTCAGCTTTTTGAAAACGGACAAAATAATGGCTTGTTAGGTAAATATCCCGCCGCACGTTCACTTCTGAATTTAATGAGTGTTTGTTATTCTCATTAAAAGCTTTGGATCCATAGGTCATTTTCAACTTTAACATGTTTCAAGCATGCATATCCATTTTAAAACACGTCTAGAAGAGTTCTCTTTTTTGTTAAATTTCAAGCTATTAGGGTTGAACTAGTGGAATTTCCCAAACTTGGATAACAAAATTTTGTGTTCAGTTGTGGTGTGTGAATAAATTTTCATTACTTACATTTTTTCCCATACATAAACTCTAAAATTTACATTTTTTTTTGTGATCTATTTACCTTTTTTTTGTTTATGGCATGAAGGGAGAACGAAAAACTAGAAATTTTGATTTAATAAAAAAGTGTACATCTAAAATGGAGATGCACAATGCACAAATGTGGAGAGATATAATTCCAAAGAGTGTCTATGATTTTTCAGGATTGTGAGGTCTTTTCAGTTTTTAGTTCTCAGGTTTTGCAATCGTCGGGAAAAGGGGGAGGCGGGGGATTTTTAATTGAGTGTTGACTCCCAACCCGTAAGTCATTTCTTACAATAATACATCCCGTTACGAATGAAAAATCACTTTACAATCATCTATGATTGTTAGGTCAGCTTTTTGCAAACGGGCAAAATAATGGCTTGTTTGACTCTGGTAAATATCCCACCGCACGTTCACTAGATAATTTAATGAGCGTATGTTATTCTCTTTAAAAGCTTTGGATCCATAGGCCATTTGCATCTTTAACATGTTTCAAGCTTGCATATCCATTTTTAAAACACGTGTGGAACAAATCTCTTTCTTGTAAAATTCCGAGCTATTAGGGTTGAACAAGTGGAATTTCCCAAACTTGGATAACAAAAGTTTTGTGTTAATTTTTGGTGTGTGAATAAGTTTTCTTTACTTACATTTGTTATTGTTTCCATACATAAACTCAAAAATTTTCATTTTGCTGTGATATATTTGCCTTTTTTTGTTTACGGGATGAAGGGAGAGAGAAAACTCAAAGTTTTGATTTAAGAAAAAAGTGTACATCTAAAATGGAGATGGACGGTGCACAAATGTAGAGAGAGATAATTCCAATGAGTGTCTGTAATTTTTAGGGAATTTAAGCTTTTTTTAGTTTTTATATCTCAGGTTTTACAATCTTCGGGAAAATGGGGAGGCGGGGTGTTTTCAACTGAGTGTTGACTCCCAATCCGTAAGTCATTTCTTACAAAAATATAGCCCGTTACGGATGATAAATCACTTTACAATCATCTATGATTGTTCGGTAAGCTTTTTGTGAACTGGCAAAATAATGGCTAGTTTGATTCTGGTAAATATCCCACCGCACGTTCATTGATAATTTAATGAGTGTTTGTTATTCTCTTTAAAAGCTTTGGATCCATAGGTCATTTGCATCTTTAACATGTTTCAAGCTTGCATATCCATTTTTAAAACACGTGTGGAACAAATCACTTTCTTGTAAAATTCCAAGCTATTAGGGTTGGACTAGTGGAATTTCCCAAACTTGGATAACAAAAGTTTTGTGTTAATTTTTGGTGTGTGAATAAATTTTCTTAACTTACATTTGTTATTGTTTTAAAATTTTTCCATACATAAACTCAAAAATTTTCATTTTGCTGTGATCTATTTGCCTTTTTTTGTTTACGGGATCAAGGGAGAGTGAAAACTCAAAGTTTTGATTTAAGAAAAAAGTGTACATCTAAAATGGAGACGCACAGTGCACAAATGAAGAGAGAGATAATTCCAATGAGTGTCTGTAATTTTTAGGGAATTTAAGCTCTTTTTAGTTTTTATATCTCAGGTTTTACAATCTTCGGGAAAAGGGGGAGGCGGGGTGTTTTTAACTGAGTGTTGACTCCCAATCCGTAAGTCATTTCTTACAAAAATATAGCCCGTTACGGATGATAAATCACTTTACAATCATCTATGATTGTTAGGTAAGCTTTTTGTGAACGGGCAAAATAATGGCTAGTTTGATTCTGGTAAATATCCCACCGCACGTTCATTGAGAATTTAATGAGTGTTTGTTATTCTCTTTAAAAGCTTTGGATCCATAGGTCATTTGCATCTTTAACATGTTTCAAGCTTGCATATCCATTTTTAAAACACGTGTGGAACAAATCTCTTTCTTGTAAAATTCCAAGCTATTAGGGCTGAACTAGTGGAATTTCCCAAACTTGGATAACAAAAGTTTTGTGTTAATTTTTGGTGTGTTAATAAATTTTCTTTACTTACATTTGTTATTGTTTTAAAATTTTACCATACATAAACTCAAAAATTTTCATTTTGCTGTGATCTATTTGCCTTTTTTTGTTTACGGGATCAAGGGAGAGCGAAAACTCAAAGTTTTGATTTAAGAAAAAAGTGTACATCTAAAATGGAGACGCACAGTGCACAAATGAAGAGAGAGATAATTCCAATGAGTGTTTGTAATTTAGATCTTTTTAGTTTTTGTATCTCAGGATTTGCAATCGTCGGGAAAACGAGGAGGTGTGGTGTTTTTAACTGACTGTTGACTCCCATTCCGTATGTCATTTCTTACAAAAATATAGCCCGTTACTCACGATAAATCACATTACAATCATCTATGATTGTTAGGTCAGCTTTTTGAAAACGGACAAAATAATGGCTTGTTAGGTAAATATCCCGCCGCACGTTCACTTCTGAATTTAATGAGTGTTTGTTATTCTCATTAAAAGCTTTGGATCCATAGGTCATTTTCAACTTTAACATGTTTCAAGCATGCATATCCATTTTAAAACACGTCTAGAAGAGTTCTCTTTTTTGTTAAATTTCAAGCTATTAGGGTTGAACTAGTGGAATTTCCCAAACTTGGATAACAAAATTTTGTGTTCAGTTGTGGTGTGTGAATAAATTTTCATTACTTACATTTTTTCCCATACATAAACTCTAAAATTTACATTTTTTTTTGTGATCTATTTACCTTTTTTTTGTTTATGGCATGAAGGGAGAACGAAAAACTAGAAATTTTGATTTAATAAAAAAGTGTACATCTAAAATGGAGATGCACAATGCACAAATGTGGAGAGATATAATTCCAAAGAGTGTCTATGATTTTTCAGGATTGTGAGGTCTTTTCAGTTTTTAGTTCTCAGGTTTTGCAATCGTCGGGAAAAGGGGGAGGCGGGGGATTTTTAATTGAGTGTTGACTCCCAACCCGTAAGTCATTTCTTACAATAATACATCCCGTTACGAATGAAAAATCACTTTACAATCATCTATGATTGTTAGGTCAGCTTTTTGCAAACGGGCAAAATAATGGCTTGTTTGACTCTGGTAAATATCCCACCGCACGTTCACTAGATAATTTAATGAGCGTATGTTATTCTCTTTAAAAGCTTTGGATCCATAGGCCATTTGCATCTTTAACATGTTTCAAGCTTGCATATCCATTTTTAAAACACGTGTGGAACAAATCTCTTTCTTGTAAAATTCCGAGCTATTAGGGTTGAACAAGTGGAATTTCCCAAACTTGGATAACAAAAGTTTTGTGTTAATTTTTGGTGTGTGAATAAGTTTTCTTTACTTACATTTGTTATTGTTTCCATACATAAACTCAAAAATTTTCATTTTGCTGTGATATATTTGCCTTTTTTTGTTTACGGGATGAAGGGAGAGAGAAAACTCAAAGTTTTGATTTAAGAAAAAAGTGTACATCTAAAATGGAGATGGACGGTGCACAAATGTAGAGAGAGATAATTCCAATGAGTGTCTGTAATTTTTAGGGAATTTAAGCTTTTTTTAGTTTTTATATCTCAGGTTTTACAATCTTCGGGAAAATGGGGAGGCGGGGTGTTTTCAACTGAGTGTTGACTCCCAATCCGTAAGTCATTTCTTACAAAAATATAGCCCGTTACGGATGATAAATCACTTTACAATCATCTATGATTGTTCGGTAAGCTTTTTGTGAACTGGCAAAATAATGGCTAGTTTGATTCTGGTAAATATCCCACCGCACGTTCATTGATAATTTAATGAGTGTTTGTTATTCTCTTTAAAAGCTTTGGATCCATAGGTCATTTGCATCTTTAACATGTTTCAAGCTTGCATATCCATTTTTAAAACACGTGTGGAACAAATCACTTTCTTGTAAAATTCCAAGCTATTAGGGTTGGACTAGTGGAATTTCCCAAACTTGGATAACAAAAGTTTTGTGTTAATTTTTGGTGTGTGAATAAATTTTCTTAACTTACATTTGTTATTGTTTTAAAATTTTTCCATACATAAACTCAAAAATTTTCATTTTGCTGTGATCTATTTGCCTTTTTTTGTTTACGGGATCAAGGGAGAGTGAAAACTCAAAGTTTTGATTTAAGAAAAAAGTGTACATCTAAAATGGAGACGCACAGTGCACAAATGAAGAGAGAGATAATTCCAATGAGTGTCTGTAATTTTTAGGGAATTTAAGCTCTTTTTAGTTTTTATATCTCAGGTTTTACAATCTTCGGGAAAAGGGGGAGGCGGGGTGTTTTTAACTGAGTGTTGACTCCCAATCCGTAAGTCATTTCTTACAAAAATATAGCCCGTTACGGATGATAAATCACTTTACAATCATCTATGATTGTTAGGTAAGCTTTTTGTGAACGGGCAAAATAATGGCTAGTTTGATTCTGGTAAATATCCCACCGCACGTTCATTGAGAATTTAATGAGTGTTTGTTATTCTCTTTAAAAGCTTTGGATCCATAGGTCATTTGCATCTTTAACATGTTTCAAGCTTGCATATCCATTTTTAAAACACGTGTGGAACAAATCTCTTTCTTGTAAAATTCCAAGCTATTAGGGCTGAACTAGTGGAATTTCCCAAACTTGGATAACAAAAGTTTTGTGTTAATTTTTGGTGTGTTAATAAATTTTCTTTACTTACATTTGTTATTGTTTTAAAATTTTACCATACATAAACTCAAAAATTTTCATTTTGCTGTGATCTATTTGCCTTTTTTTGTTTACGGGATCAAGGGAGAGCGAAAACTCAAAGTTTTGATTTAAGAAAAAAGTGTACATCTAAAATGGAGACGCACAGTGCACAAATGAAGAGAGAGATAATTCCAATGAGTGTTTGTAATTTAGATCTTTTTAGTTTTTGTATCTCAGGATTTGCAATCGTCGGGAAAACGAGGAGGTGTGGTGTTTTTAACTGACTGTTGACTCCCATTCCGTATGTCATTTCTTACAAAAATATAGCCCGTTACTCACGATAAATCACATTACAATCATCTATGATTGTTAGGTCAGCTTTTTGAAAACGGACAAAATAATGGCTTGTTAGGTAAATATCCCGCCGCACGTTCACTTCTGAATTTAATGAGTGTTTGTTATTCTCATTAAAAGCTTTGGATCCATAGGTCATTTTCAACTTTAACATGTTTCAAGCATGCATATCCATTTTAAAACACGTCTAGAAGAGTTCTCTTTTTTGTTAAATTTCAAGCTATTAGGGTTGAACTAGTGGAATTTCCCAAACTTGGATAACAAAATTTTGTGTTCAGTTGTGGTGTGTGAATAAATTTTCATTACTTACATTTTTTCCCATACATAAACTCTAAAATTTACATTTTTTTTTGTGATCTATTTACCTTTTTTTTGTTTATGGCATGAAGGGAGAACGAAAAACTAGAAATTTTGATTTAATAAAAAAGTGTACATCTAAAATGGAGATGCACAATGCACAAATGTGGAGAGATATAATTCCAAAGAGTGTCTATGATTTTTCAGGATTGTGAGGTCTTTTCAGTTTTTAGTTCTCAGGTTTTGCAATCGTCGGGAAAAGGGGGAGGCGGGGGATTTTTAATTGAGTGTTGACTCCCAACCCGTAAGTCATTTCTTACAATAATACATCCCGTTACGAATGAAAAATCACTTTACAATCATCTATGATTGTTAGGTCAGCTTTTTGCAAACGGGCAAAATAATGGCTTGTTTGACTCTGGTAAATATCCCACCGCACGTTCACTAGATAATTTAATGAGCGTATGTTATTCTCTTTAAAAGCTTTGGATCCATAGGCCATTTGCATCTTTAACATGTTTCAAGCTTGCATATCCATTTTTAAAACACGTGTGGAACAAATCTCTTTCTTGTAAAATTCCGAGCTATTAGGGTTGAACAAGTGGAATTTCCCAAACTTGGATAACAAAAGTTTTGTGTTAATTTTTGGTGTGTGAATAAGTTTTCTTTACTTACATTTGTTATTGTTTCCATACATAAACTCAAAAATTTTCATTTTGCTGTGATATATTTGCCTTTTTTTGTTTACGGGATGAAGGGAGAGAGAAAACTCAAAGTTTTGATTTAAGAAAAAAGTGTACATCTAAAATGGAGATGGACGGTGCACAAATGTAGAGAGAGATAATTCCAATGAGTGTCTGTAATTTTTAGGGAATTTAAGCTTTTTTTAGTTTTTATATCTCAGGTTTTACAATCTTCGGGAAAATGGGGAGGCGGGGTGTTTTCAACTGAGTGTTGACTCCCAATCCGTAAGTCATTTCTTACAAAAATATAGCCCGTTACGGATGATAAATCACTTTACAATCATCTATGATTGTTCGGTAAGCTTTTTGTGAACTGGCAAAATAATGGCTAGTTTGATTCTGGTAAATATCCCACCGCACGTTCATTGATAATTTAATGAGTGTTTGTTATTCTCTTTAAAAGCTTTGGATCCATAGGTCATTTGCATCTTTAACATGTTTCAAGCTTGCATATCCATTTTTAAAACACGTGTGGAACAAATCACTTTCTTGTAAAATTCCAAGCTATTAGGGTTGGACTAGTGGAATTTCCCAAACTTGGATAACAAAAGTTTTGTGTTAATTTTTGGTGTGTGAATAAATTTTCTTAACTTACATTTGTTATTGTTTTAAAATTTTTCCATACATAAACTCAAAAATTTTCATTTTGCTGTGATCTATTTGCCTTTTTTTGTTTACGGGATCAAGGGAGAGTGAAAACTCAAAGTTTTGATTTAAGAAAAAAGTGTACATCTAAAATGGAGACGCACAGTGCACAAATGAAGAGAGAGATAATTCCAATGAGTGTCTGTAATTTTTAGGGAATTTAAGCTCTTTTTAGTTTTTATATCTCAGGTTTTACAATCTTCGGGAAAAGGGGGAGGCGGGGTGTTTTTAACTGAGTGTTGACTCCCAATCCGTAAGTCATTTCTTACAAAAATATAGCCCGTTACGGATGATAAATCACTTTACAATCATCTATGATTGTTAGGTAAGCTTTTTGTGAACGGGCAAAATAATGGCTAGTTTGATTCTGGTAAATATCCCACCGCACGTTCATTGAGAATTTAATGAGTGTTTGTTATTCTCTTTAAAAGCTTTGGATCCATAGGTCATTTGCATCTTTAACATGTTTCAAGCTTGCATATCCATTTTTAAAACACGTGTGGAACAAATCTCTTTCTTGTAAAATTCCAAGCTATTAGGGCTGAACTAGTGGAATTTCCCAAACTTGGATAACAAAAGTTTTGTGTTAATTTTTGGTGTGTTAATAAATTTTCTTTACTTACATTTGTTATTGTTTTAAAATTTTACCATACATAAACTCAAAAATTTTCATTTTGCTGTGATCTATTTGCCTTTTTTTGTTTACGGGATCAAGGGAGAGCGAAAACTCAAAGTTTTGATTTAAGAAAAAAGTGTACATCTAAAATGGAGACGCACAGTGCACAAATGAAGAGAGAGATAATTCCAATGAGTGTTTGTAATTTAGATCTTTTTAGTTTTTGTATCTCAGGATTTGCAATCGTCGGGAAAACGAGGAGGTGTGGTGTTTTTAACTGACTGTTGACTCCCATTCCGTATGTCATTTCTTACAAAAATATAGCCCGTTACTCACGATAAATCACATTACAATCATCTATGATTGTTAGGTCAGCTTTTTGAAAACGGACAAAATAATGGCTTGTTAGGTAAATATCCCGCCGCACGTTCACTTCTGAATTTAATGAGTGTTTGTTATTCTCATTAAAAGCTTTGGATCCATAGGTCATTTTCAACTTTAACATGTTTCAAGCATGCATATCCATTTTAAAACACGTCTAGAAGAGTTCTCTTTTTTGTTAAATTTCAAGCTATTAGGGTTGAACTAGTGGAATTTCCCAAACTTGGATAACAAAATTTTGTGTTCAGTTGTGGTGTGTGAATAAATTTTCATTACTTACATTTTTTCCCATACATAAACTCTAAAATTTACATTTTTTTTTGTGATCTATTTACCTTTTTTTTGTTTATGGCATGAAGGGAGAACGAAAAACTAGAAATTTTGATTTAATAAAAAAGTGTACATCTAAAATGGAGATGCACAATGCACAAATGTGGAGAGATATAATTCCAAAGAGTGTCTATGATTTTTCAGGATTGTGAGGTCTTTTCAGTTTTTAGTTCTCAGGTTTTGCAATCGTCGGGAAAAGGGGGAGGCGGGGGATTTTTAATTGAGTGTTGACTCCCAACCCGTAAGTCATTTCTTACAATAATACATCCCGTTACGAATGAAAAATCACTTTACAATCATCTATGATTGTTAGGTCAGCTTTTTGCAAACGGGCAAAATAATGGCTTGTTTGACTCTGGTAAATATCCCACCGCACGTTCACTAGATAATTTAATGAGCGTATGTTATTCTCTTTAAAAGCTTTGGATCCATAGGCCATTTGCATCTTTAACATGTTTCAAGCTTGCATATCCATTTTTAAAACACGTGTGGAACAAATCTCTTTCTTGTAAAATTCCGAGCTATTAGGGTTGAACAAGTGGAATTTCCCAAACTTGGATAACAAAAGTTTTGTGTTAATTTTTGGTGTGTGAATAAGTTTTCTTTACTTACATTTGTTATTGTTTCCATACATAAACTCAAAAATTTTCATTTTGCTGTGATATATTTGCCTTTTTTTGTTTACGGGATGAAGGGAGAGAGAAAACTCAAAGTTTTGATTTAAGAAAAAAGTGTACATCTAAAATGGAGATGGACGGTGCACAAATGTAGAGAGAGATAATTCCAATGAGTGTCTGTAATTTTTAGGGAATTTAAGCTTTTTTTAGTTTTTATATCTCAGGTTTTACAATCTTCGGGAAAATGGGGAGGCGGGGTGTTTTCAACTGAGTGTTGACTCCCAATCCGTAAGTCATTTCTTACAAAAATATAGCCCGTTACGGATGATAAATCACTTTACAATCATCTATGATTGTTCGGTAAGCTTTTTGTGAACTGGCAAAATAATGGCTAGTTTGATTCTGGTAAATATCCCACCGCACGTTCATTGATAATTTAATGAGTGTTTGTTATTCTCTTTAAAAGCTTTGGATCCATAGGTCATTTGCATCTTTAACATGTTTCAAGCTTGCATATCCATTTTTAAAACACGTGTGGAACAAATCACTTTCTTGTAAAATTCCAAGCTATTAGGGTTGGACTAGTGGAATTTCCCAAACTTGGATAACAAAAGTTTTGTGTTAATTTTTGGTGTGTGAATAAATTTTCTTAACTTACATTTGTTATTGTTTTAAAATTTTTCCATACATAAACTCAAAAATTTTCATTTTGCTGTGATCTATTTGCCTTTTTTTGTTTACGGGATCAAGGGAGAGTGAAAACTCAAAGTTTTGATTTAAGAAAAAAGTGTACATCTAAAATGGAGACGCACAGTGCACAAATGAAGAGAGAGATAATTCCAATGAGTGTCTGTAATTTTTAGGGAATTTAAGCTCTTTTTAGTTTTTATATCTCAGGTTTTACAATCTTCGGGAAAAGGGGGAGGCGGGGTGTTTTTAACTGAGTGTTGACTCCCAATCCGTAAGTCATTTCTTACAAAAATATAGCCCGTTACGGATGATAAATCACTTTACAATCATCTATGATTGTTAGGTAAGCTTTTTGTGAACGGGCAAAATAATGGCTAGTTTGATTCTGGTAAATATCCCACCGCACGTTCATTGAGAATTTAATGAGTGTTTGTTATTCTCTTTAAAAGCTTTGGATCCATAGGTCATTTGCATCTTTAACATGTTTCAAGCTTGCATATCCATTTTTAAACACGTGTGGAACAAATCTCTTTCTTGTAAAATTCCAAGCTATTAGGGCTGAACTAGTGGAATTTCCCAAACTTGGATAACAAAAGTTTTGTGTTAATTTTTGGTGTGTTAATAAATTTTCTTTACTTACATTTGTTATTGTTTTAAAATTTTACCATACATAAACTCAAAAATTTTCATTTTGCTGTGATCTATTTGCCTTTTTTTGTTTACGGGATCAAGGGAGAGCGAAAACTCAAAGTTTTGATTTAAGAAAAAAGTGTACATCTAAAATGGAGACGCACAGTGCACAAATGAAGAGAGAGATAATTCCAATGAGTGTTTGTAATTTAGATCTTTTTAGTTTTTGTATCTCAGGATTTGCAATCGTCGGGAAAACGAGGAGGTGTGGTGTTTTTAACTGACTGTTGACTCCCATTCCGTATGTCATTTCTTACAAAAATATAGCCCGTTACTCACGATAAATCACATTACAATCATCTATGATTGTTAGGTCAGCTTTTTGAAAACGGACAAAATAATGGCTTGTTAGGTAAATATCCCGCCGCACGTTCACTTCTGAATTTAATGAGTGTTTGTTATTCTCATTAAAAGCTTTGGATCCATAGGTCATTTTCAACTTTAACATGTTTCAAGCATGCATATCCATTTTAAAACACGTCTAGAAGAGTTCTCTTTTTTGTTAAATTTCAAGCTATTAGGGTTGAACTAGTGGAATTTCCCAAACTTGGATAACAAAATTTTGTGTTCAGTTGTGGTGTGTGAATAAATTTTCATTACTTACATTTTTTCCCATACATAAACTCTAAAATTTACATTTTTTTTTGTGATCTATTTACCTTTTTTTTGTTTATGGCATGAAGGGAGAACGAAAAACTAGAAATTTTGATTTAATAAAAAAGTGTACATCTAAAATGGAGATGCACAATGCACAAATGTGGAGAGATATAATTCCAAAGAGTGTCTATGATTTTTCAGGATTGTGAGGTCTTTTCAGTTTTTAGTTCTCAGGTTTTGCAATCGTCGGGAAAAGGGGGAGGCGGGGGATTTTTAATTGAGTGTTGACTCCCAACCCGTAAGTCATTTCTTACAATAATACATCCCGTTACGAATGAAAAATCACTTTACAATCATCTATGATTGTTAGGTCAGCTTTTTGCAAACGGGCAAAATAATGGCTTGTTTGACTCTGGTAAATATCCCACCGCACGTTCACTAGATAATTTAATGAGCGTATGTTATTCTCTTTAAAAGCTTTGGATCCATAGGCCATTTGCCATCTTTAACATGTTTCAAGCTTGCATATCCATTTTTAAAACACGTGTGGAACAAATCTCTTTCTTGTAAAATTCCGAGCTATTAGGGTTGAACAAGTGGAATTTCCCAAACTTGGATAACAAAAGTTTTGTGTTAATTTTTGGTGTGTGAATAAGTTTTCTTTACTTACATTTGTTATTGTTTCCATACATAAACTCAAAAATTTTCATTTTGCTGTGATATATTTGCCTTTTTTTGTTTACGGGATGAAGGGAGAGAGAAAACTCAAAGTTTTGATTTAAGAAAAAAGTGTACATCTAAAATGGAGATGGACGGTGCACAAATGTAGAGAGAGATAATTCCAATGAGTGTCTGTAATTTTTAGGGAATTTAAGCTTTTTTTAGTTTTTATATCTCAGGTTTTACAATCTTCGGGAAAATGGGGAGGCGGGGTGTTTTCAACTGAGTGTTGACTCCCAATCCGTAAGTCATTTCTTACAAAAATATAGCCCGTTACGGATGATAAATCACTTTACAATCATCTATGATTGTTCGGTAAGCTTTTTGTGAACTGGCAAAATAATGGCTAGTTTGATTCTGGTAAATATCCCACCGCACGTTCATTGATAATTTAATGAGTGTTTGTTATTCTCTTTAAAAGCTTTGGATCCATAGGTCATTTGCATCTTTAACATGTTTCAAGCTTGCATATCCATTTTTAAAACACGTGTGGAACAAATCACTTTCTTGTAAAATTCCAAGCTATTAGGGTTGGACTAGTGGAATTTCCCAAACTTGGATAACAAAAGTTTTGTGTTAATTTTTGGTGTGTGAATAAATTTTCTTAACTTACATTTGTTATTGTTTTAAAATTTTTCCATACATAAACTCAAAAATTTTCATTTTGCTGTGATCTATTTGCCTTTTTTTGTTTACGGGATCAAGGGAGAGTGAAAACTCAAAGTTTTGATTTAAGAAAAAAGTGTACATCTAAAATGGAGACGCACAGTGCACAAATGAAGAGAGAGATAATTCCAATGAGTGTCTGTAATTTTTAGGGAATTTAAGCTCTTTTAGTTTTTATATCTCAGGTTTTACAATCTTCGGGAAAAGGGGGAGGCGGGGTGTTTTTAACTGAGTGTTGACTCCCAATCCGTAAGTCATTTCTTACAAAAATATAGCCCGTTACGGATGATAAATCACTTTACAATCATCTATGATTGTTAGGTAAGCTTTTTGTGAACGGGCAAAATAATGGCTAGTTTGATTCTGGTAAATATCCCACCGCACGTTCATTGAGAATTTAATGAGTGTTTGTTATTCTCTTTAAAAGCTTTGGATCCATAGGTCATTTGCATCTTTAACATGTTTCAAGCTTGCATATCCATTTTTAAAACACGTGTGGAACAAATCTCTTTCTTGTAAAATTCCAAGCTATTAGGGCTGAACTAGTGGAATTTCCCAAACTTGGATAACAAAAGTTTTGTGTTAATTTTTGGTGTGTTAATAAATTTTCTTTACTTACATTTGTTATTGTTTTAAAATTTTACCATACATAAACTCAAAAATTTTCATTTTGCTGTGATCTATTTGCCTTTTTTTGTTTACGGGATCAAGGGAGAGCGAAAACTCAAAGTTTTGATTTAAGAAAAAAGTGTACATCTAAAATGGAGACGCACAGTGCACAAATGAAGAGAGAGATAATTCCAATGAGTGTTTGTAATTTAGATCTTTTTAGTTTTTGTATCTCAGGATTTGCAATCGTCGGGAAAACGAGGAGGTGTGGTGTTTTTAACTGACTGTTGACTCCCATTCCGTATGTCATTTCTTACAAAAATATAGCCCGTTACTCACGATAAATCACATTACAATCATCTATGATTGTTAGGTCAGCTTTTTGAAAACGGACAAAATAATGGCTTGTTAGGTAAATATCCCGCCGCACGTTCACTTCTGAATTTAATGAGTGTTTGTTATTCTCATTAAAAGCTTTGGATCCATAGGTCATTTTCAACTTTAACATGTTTCAAGCATGCATATCCATTTTAAAACACGTCTAGAAGAGTTCTCTTTTTTGTTAAATTTCAAGCTATTAGGGTTGAACTAGTGGAATTTCCCAAACTTGGATAACAAAATTTTGTGTTCAGTTGTGGTGTGTGAATAAATTTTCATTACTTACATTTTTTCCCATACATAAACTCTAAAATTTACATTTTTTTTTGTGATCTATTTACCTTTTTTTTGTTTATGGCATGAAGGGAGAACGAAAAACTAGAAATTTTGATTTAATAAAAAAGTGTACATCTAAAATGGAGATGCACAATGCACAAATGTGGAGAGATATAATTCCAAAGAGTGTCTATGATTTTTCAGGATTGTGAGGTCTTTTCAGTTTTTAGTTCTCAGGTTTTGCAATCGTCGGGAAAAGGGGGAGGCGGGGGATTTTTAATTGAGTGTTGACTCCCAACCCGTAAGTCATTTCTTACAATAATACATCCCGTTACGAATGAAAAATCACTTTACAATCATCTATGATTGTTAGGTCAGCTTTTTGCAAACGGGCAAAATAATGGCTTGTTTGACTCTGGTAAATATCCCACCGCACGTTCACTAGATAATTTAATGAGCGTATGTTATTCTCTTTAAAAGCTTTGGATCCATAGGCCATTTGCATCTTTAACATGTTTCAAGCTTGCATATCCATTTTTAAAACACGTGTGGAACAAATCTCTTTCTTGTAAAATTCCGAGCTATTAGGGTTGAACAAGTGGAATTTCCCAAACTTGGATAACAAAAGTTTTGTGTTAATTTTTGGTGTGTGAATAAGTTTTCTTTACTTACATTTGTTATTGTTTCCATACATAAACTCAAAAATTTTCATTTTGCTGTGATATATTTGCCTTTTTTTGTTTACGGGATGAAGGGAGAGAGAAAACTCAAAGTTTTGATTTAAGAAAAAAGTGTACATCTAAAATGGAGATGGACGGTGCACAAATGTAGAGAGAGATAATTCCAATGAGTGTCTGTAATTTTTAGGGAATTTAAGCTTTTTTTAGTTTTTATATCTCAGGTTTTACAATCTTCGGGAAAATGGGGAGGCGGGGTGTTTTCAACTGAGTGTTGACTCCCAATCCGTAAGTCATTTCTTACAAAAATATAGCCCGTTACGGATGATAAATCACTTTACAATCATCTATGATTGTTCGGTAAGCTTTTTGTGAACTGGCAAAATAATGGCTAGTTTGATTCTGGTAAATATCCCACCGCACGTTCATTGATAATTTAATGAGTGTTTGTTATTCTCTTTAAAAGCTTTGGATCCATAGGTCATTTGCATCTTTAACATGTTTCAAGCTTGCATATCCATTTTTAAAACACGTGTGGAACAAATCACTTTCTTGTAAAATTCCAAGCTATTAGGGTTGGACTAGTGGAATTTCCCAAACTTGGATAACAAAAGTTTTGTGTTAATTTTTGGTGTGTGAATAAATTTTCTTAACTTACATTTGTTATTGTTTTAAAATTTTTCCATACATAAACTCAAAAATTTTCATTTTGCTGTGATCTATTTGCCTTTTTTTGTTTACGGGATCAAGGGAGAGTGAAAACTCAAAGTTTTGATTTAAGAAAAAAGTGTACATCTAAAATGGAGACGCACAGTGCACAAATGAAGAGAGAGATAATTCCAATGAGTGTCTGTAATTTTTAGGGAATTTAAGCTCTTTTTAGTTTTTATATCTCAGGTTTTACAATCTTCGGGAAAAGGGGGAGGCGGGGTGTTTTTAACTGAGTGTTGACTCCCAATCCGTAAGTCATTTCTTACAAAAATATAGCCCGTTACGGATGATAAATCACTTTACAATCATCTATGATTGTTAGGTAAGCTTTTTGTGAACGGGCAAAATAATGGCTAGTTTGATTCTGGTAAATATCCCACCGCACGTTCATTGAGAATTTAATGAGTGTTTGTTATTCTCTTTAAAAGCTTTGGATCCATAGGTCATTTGCATCTTTAACATGTTTCAAGCTTGCATATCCATTTTTAAAACACGTGTGGAACAAATCTCTTTCTTGTAAAATTCCAAGCTATTAGGGCTGAACTAGTGGAATTTCCCAAACTTGGATAACAAAAGTTTTGTGTTAATTTTTGGTGTGTTAATAAATTTTCTTTACTTACATTTGTTATTGTTTTAAAATTTTACCATACATAAACTCAAAAATTTTCATTTTGCTGTGATCTATTTGCCTTTTTTTGTTTACGGGATCAAGGGAGAGCGAAAACTCAAAGTTTTGATTTAAGAAAAAAGTGTACATCTAAAATGGAGACGCACAGTGCACAAATGAAGAGAGAGATAATTCCAATGAGTGTTTGTAATTTAGATCTTTTTAGTTTTTGTATCTCAGGATTTGCAATCGTCGGGAAAACGAGGAGGTGTGGTGTTTTTAACTGACTGTTGACTCCCATTCCGTATGTCATTTCTTACAAAAATATAGCCCGTTACTCACGATAAATCACATTACAATCATCTATGATTGTTAGGTCAGCTTTTTGAAAACGGACAAAATAATGGCTTGTTAGGTAAATATCCCGCCGCACGTTCACTTCTGAATTTAATGAGTGTTTGTTATTCTCATTAAAAGCTTTGGATCCATAGGTCATTTTCAACTTTAACATGTTTCAAGCATGCATATCCATTTTAAAACACGTCTAGAAGAGTTCTCTTTTTTGTTAAATTTCAAGCTATTAGGGTTGAACTAGTGGAATTTCCCAAACTTGGATAACAAAATTTTGTGTTCAGTTGTGGTGTGTGAATAAATTTTCATTACTTACATTTTTTCCCATACATAAACTCTAAAATTTACATTTTTTTTTGTGATCTATTTACCTTTTTTTTGTTTATGGCATGAAGGGAGAACGAAAAACTAGAAATTTTGATTTAATAAAAAAGTGTACATCTAAAATGGAGATGCACAATGCACAAATGTGGAGAGATATAATTCCAAAGAGTGTCTATGATTTTTCAGGATTGTGAGGTCTTTTCAGTTTTTAGTTCTCAGGTTTTGCAATCGTCGGGAAAAGGGGGAGGCGGGGGATTTTTAATTGAGTGTTGACTCCCAACCCGTAAGTCATTTCTTACAATAATACATCCCGTTACGAATGAAAAATCACTTTACAATCATCTATGATTGTTAGGTCAGCTTTTTGCAAACGGGCAAAATAATGGCTTGTTTGACTCTGGTAAATATCCCACCGCACGTTCACTAGATAATTTAATGAGCGTATGTTATTCTCTTTAAAAGCTTTGGATCCATAGGCCATTTGCATCTTTAACATGTTTCAAGCTTGCATATCCATTTTTAAAACACGTGTGGAACAAATCTCTTTCTTGTAAAATTCCGAGCTATTAGGGTTGAACAAGTGGAATTTCCCAAACTTGGATAACAAAAGTTTTGTGTTAATTTTTGGTGTGTGAATAAGTTTTCTTTACTTACATTTGTTATTGTTTCCATACATAAACTCAAAAATTTTCATTTTGCTGTGATATATTTGCCTTTTTTTGTTTACGGGATGAAGGGAGAGAGAAAACTCAAAGTTTTGATTTAAGAAAAAAGTGTACATCTAAAATGGAGATGGACGGTGCACAAATGTAGAGAGAGATAATTCCAATGAGTGTCTGTAATTTTTAGGGAATTTAAGCTTTTTTTAGTTTTTATATCTCAGGTTTTACAATCTTCGGGAAAATGGGGAGGCGGGGTGTTTTCAACTGAGTGTTGACTCCCAATCCGTAAGTCATTTCTTACAAAAATATAGCCCGTTACGGATGATAAATCACTTTACAATCATCTATGATTGTTCGGTAAGCTTTTTGTGAACTGGCAAAATAATGGCTAGTTTGATTCTGGTAAATATCCCACCGCACGTTCATTGATAATTTAATGAGTGTTTGTTATTCTCTTTAAAAGCTTTGGATCCATAGGTCATTTGCATCTTTAACATGTTTCAAGCTTGCATATCCATTTTTAAAACACGTGTGGAACAAATCACTTTCTTGTAAAATTCCAAGCTATTAGGGTTGGACTAGTGGAATTTCCCAAACTTGGATAACAAAAGTTTTGTGTTAATTTTTGGTGTGTGAATAAATTTTCTTAACTTACATTTGTTATTGTTTTAAAATTTTTCCATACATAAACTCAAAAATTTTCATTTTGCTGTGATCTATTTGCCTTTTTTTGTTTACGGGATCAAGGGAGAGTGAAAACTCAAAGTTTTGATTTAAGAAAAAAGTGTACATCTAAAATGGAGACGCACAGTGCACAAATGAAGAGAGAGATAATTCCAATGAGTGTCTGTAATTTTTAGGGAATTTAAGCTCTTTTTAGTTTTTATATCTCAGGTTTTACAATCTTCGGGAAAAGGGGGAGGCGGGGTGTTTTTAACTGAGTGTTGACTCCCAATCCGTAAGTCATTTCTTACAAAAATATAGCCCGTTACGGATG